>NW_026533251.1:0-1200000 GCF_028296485.1 Oppia nitens
TAAACTCATTTGACCCAAACTTACTTGACCCAACTCATTTGATCCAAACTTATTTGACACAAATCACTTGACCCAAACTTATTTGACCCAAATCACTTGACCCAAACTTATTTGTTCCAAATCACTTGACCCAAATCATTTGACACAAATCACTTGATCTAAATCATTTAACCCAAACTTATTTGACCCAAATATTTATTATTTTATTTTTTCAAACTCTTATTATATATAAATAATATAAAACTTAATAATTTTATTTAATTAATTATATAAATAATATAATAATCTATTTAATCTATAAAATAATTTAGAACTTAATAATATTAAGTTATTACATATTTATTTAAAAAAAATAAAAAACCAGAAATATTTCCAATTATTAAGTTTGTATTATTTATATATAATTATATAGTTTGAAAAATAAAATAATAAATATTTGGGTTAAATAAGTTTGGGTCAAATGATTTGGTAAAGTGATTTGGGTCAAATATGAAGTTGGGTCAAATGAGTTGGGTCAAGTGATTTGGGTCAAATGAGTTGGGTCAAATAAGTTTGGGTCAAGTGATTTGGGTCAAATGAGTTTGGGTCAAATGAGTTGGGTCAAATAAGTTTAGATCAAATGAGTTTAGATCTTATGAACTAGACCCCTACTAAACAGTATAGTGTTGTGTCAATCAATCGATCAATGCTTTTATATGTTAAACAAATGCAATCACTTATTGTTGTGTTAGTTAATTGTAAGCTTTATTAAAACATTGATGCAATCATATATGTCTTACACATTCACATATACTTTACAACCAATAAAAATCGATTTTACATTTTAATTTTAAGATTTTAATTAATTATTATTAAATTAATCTAAATAACAAATAGTTATTTTATAATCTAATAATATTAGTAGAAATAAATACATATTAATAATTCTTTTTTAAAAAAAATTTTTTTATATTTAGTAAAATAAATTTAAATATTATTTAGTGAAACTTCATTGATATTGTATTGATTTTTTTCAATAAACTTTGTCCTTAAAGAACAGTGTATATCTAAATAATTGCACCCATTATTTGCAATAAATTTTTAATAAAATAATTGTTATAAATTATAATTCATATTTTATTATTTAAAAAAATAATAAAAATTTATTTATTATTTTACATACAGTTATACAAAATCAATTGATACTAAATTATTATTTTATATTTTGTATGAATTATTTTTATTATTTATAAAAATTATTAAAACTATTTTTTAAAAATATAACAATAATAATTAATTACTTTTAAAATCATATTATTAGAAATTGTAAAAATTTTAGATATAATATTAGCATGAATTGATAAATTAGTTTAATATTTATTTGTTATATAAATTCATATAATTATTGTTTTTTAAGATATCACATTGATATTAATATTATAGCTATTATAATATTTATAATTTATTTATAAATTAAATTATTAGTTATAGAATTATATCTACTATTATAATTAGGTTTATTAATAACTTTAACAAACATGTTATTATTAAAATGATAATTATTAGTATTATAAATAATATTATTATTATATTTCTTTTTGTTTAGAAATAGTTTTGATATAAAACGATACAACAAATTAATGGCAAAATCGCTGAAAGTTAAGACAGTAAAACCAAACCATAGACTTAAAACACTTCCCAATAGACAAAGATATTCTTCGGCAGACATTTTCAACGAAATCTCGTATATTGTCATCGGTTCCGACGGAAACTCTAACTCGAGTTGCAATTGAGTGGCCGGACCTTTGATAGCATACATTGAATAGTAATATTGAATACAATTTAATTTTAATTTACACTTATATTCACATCCATTACTAATACTATTATTGATTGTTGTCTCAAAATAATTGCTATCATAACGACTACTGTTTTTGTAATATAAAAATTGTATTGAATATCTTGAATAATGTCTAACGTATGCATCGATTTTACAGCCGATAACACACTCATCCATTGTTTGCCGATATAGACATTGATTGTTATCGTTGCCAAACATATACCGTACGACTGTCTCCTTATAGGACACTTCGCATAATGTTTGTGATCCAAGTTTCTGATTTGTAACACCATGTCTATCGGCTTTATAGATACGTTCACGTTGTGGATGCAAATGTAAGCGTAAATTAATAAATTTTATTTTATTTGTGTGCAAACGTTGCCAAAAACTATTGGATACCCAATATTTTACCATAAATTTTGGTCGTGTTTCGCTAAAATCATCCATGTTCAATTCATTTACATTATCATCAAGCCAATTTTGCCATTTAGAAAATTGTGTATAGCAAACAAATTCACGATCAATAGATATTTGATATTGGGCAATAATTTGGCATGGTATAACATTGCTAATATTGTTACTACCTAGGATTGTCGAACAATTGAATATACTACCTGGCTCAACTAGTCTATCCAGCTGTTCCCTGATAGTAAAATGGTGATTAATTTTTCGGACCAAGCTCATATAAAATGAGTATTGACTTGTAAATTTAATCAATTCATCTAGGTTATAATATTTATCATATAATTCGTACATTGCGTACAATTTTGGCAAACATACGGTTATACCTGGAAATGCTATTTTGTCGGTTCGCTCGTATCTCACGTTAGTAATTGTTTCGCGACTCAAATAAATATAACTAATTTTATAGGTTTGATACAAACATCCCAATAGGCATACAATAAAACATATAATTTTGCTAATGCAAGCAATATTTAATAAATGTCCACAATAATTAAACATGGTTAATTTTTCAATTAATTTTGCCATAATTTTTTTATAACAACAGTGCAATAATTTTTTTTCTCAAATAAATCTAATAGTACTATTGAATTGAATACAGTATTTAATTTACAGTATAGCAAAAAATAAATTATATAATTAAATATTAAAAATACTTATAATATAAATTTATGTATTATTGATTATTATTATGATTATACTATTATTATTATTATTATTATTAATATAATAGATGTTTATGAAAAGTAAATTATAACATTAGTTTATAAAAACTTTATAATAATAATAATAAACATGATATTATTCAGTGCATAATAATTATAAAAGTATTTTTAACATGTGTTGTTATTCTAATAAATCTATATTTTATCGCATTTTATTTTATTGAATTTTATTTTCTATAGAAATCCAATAAAAAAATTATTTATTTTTTTATGACAATGATTTATTTTAATAATAACAATATACAATATTTATATTTACTTTTGAAACTTTAAGTTATAGACATATAATTATGATATATGTCTATATTAAAAATATTTAAACTATTAATAAAATAATATTTCAATAATAAAGATTGCTAAATTATATTGGTAATATTAAATATATTTCACAATTAATATTACTGGTATAATTTATTAATAGCTATCAAGATTATTGCGAAAAATCACTATAACTTACGTTAATAATAATATTAAGTAAAAATAATCTTTATTTTGTTTTTATTTTTTAATAGTACTGTATGTTAAAACATTAATGTGAAAAATGAAATATTTTATTTTATTTTGATTGTAATTAATATAATTTGAAATTTATTATCTATAATATTAAATTATTCATATTTATATTAATAATTTTATTTAAAATAATTTATTTTTATGATATATTTATTTTGTCAATAAACTAAACAGAAATACATTATAACTTGGATACAAATATTGTTAAATTAATAAATATTCAATTATAATGAGTTTATAAATAATAAAATTCAGGTTACTATTATAAGAAATATAACTAATAATAACAAATATTATATAAACATTTTTATAGGATTTAGTATTATATTAAATGAAATAATTTTTTTACTTTTAATTTTATAAAATATATAGTATCATAAATTAGGATTCCTAATACAGGTATATTATATTAATGTAAAAATTAATTATATATTTTTAAAGTAAATAAAATATATAATAAACCATTACTGAATAAATAAAAATTTATTATTTTAAAAGGAATATTATTGTTTTTTAATTAATCCGCTAAAAATAAATAATTAGAAATATTGATATAACAAATTTTATTATAAATTTTTAATAAATTAATTATACATGTATTTTATACTATTTTAATCGCGTATTAGTTATAAGTAGTTGGTACCTAAGGGTTCACATGAGGGAAAGCACAGTGCTTTCCCCCATATAGCTGTGTCACGGAGAGGGGGTTCACGTGATCACGTGACTCCACCTAACCTAACCTAAGTGAAGTACACCAATGACGTCACTACTACCTCTACCCAATCTGACCACCTACCCGAACTGACCACCTACCCGATCTGACCACCTACCCGAACTGACCACCTACCCGAACTGACCACATACCCAAACTGACCACATACGCGAACTGAGCAACTACCCGAACTGACCAACTACCCGAACTGACCAACTACCCGAACTGACCAACTACCCGAACTGACCAACTACCCGAACTGACCAACTACCCGAACTGACCAACTACCCGAACTGACCAACTACCCGAACTGACCAACTACCCGAACTGACCAACTACCCGAACTGACCAACTACCCGAACTGACCAACTACCCGTTCTGACCAACTACCCGAACTAACATTAACTATTGCATACAATACATGTAATATAATGACATCACTGTATTGAAATAGTATGTACACACTGTATAGCAATAGTAATACATATACTGTATATATTAATTAACTTAAATTGTTAATAACTTTTTTAATTGTAATTAAAATTAAAATTTTTTATTCTTAAAAGATGCTTAAAAATGTGTAGTTTAAGCTAATAAAAAAAATAATTATGAAAAATTAACAAATAAGCGGTCAAATTAACAAATTAGTGTCTTATAGACTGTAGTACGGAATACATTGGATTGAGGCTAGCATTGTATTCAAACATACATCAAATTAACTCGCCAGTGGAAGATATCAGTGTATAACTGAGTCTTGAATTTATAATTTGTGATTATTTATATAAAAAAATAAAGTAAGCACAAAAAAATTTTTTTTTTTAAAAACTTTTCAAAAAAAAACTTCAAAAAAAAAACTTTACAAAAAAAATATTTTCAAAAAAAATATTTTCAAAAAAAATATTTTCAAAAAAAAAATATTTTCAAAAAAACTTTTAAAAAAAACTTTTCTAAAAAAAAAACTTTTAAAAAAAACTTTTCTAAAAAAAAAAACTTTTCAAAAAAAAAAACTTAAAAAAAAAACTTTTTAAAAAAAACTTTTAAAAAAAAAACTACAAAAAAAAAACTTTTCAAAAAAAACTTCAAAAAAAAAACTTTTTCAAAAAAAAAACTTCAAAAAAAAAATTTTCAAAAAAAAATTTTTCAATAAAAAAACTTCAAAAAAAAAATTTTCMAAAAAAAATTTTTCAATAAAAAAACTTTTCTAAAAAAAAAAACTTTTCAAAAAAAATTTTCAAAAAAAAACTGTTTAAAAAAAACTTTTCAAAAAAAAACTTCAAAAAAAAAACTTTACAAAAAAAATATTTTCAAAAAAAATATTTTCAAAAAAAAATATTTTCAAAAAAACTTTTAAAAAAAACTTTTCTAAAAAAAAAAACTTTTAAAAAAAAAACTACAAAAAAAAAACTTTTCAAAAAAAACTACAAAAAAAAAACTTTTCAAAAAAAACTTCAAAAAAAAAACTTTTTCAAAAAAAAAACTTCAAAAAAAAAAATTTTCAAAAAAAAATTTTTCAATAAAAAAACTTTTCAAAAAACTTTTCAAAAAAAAATTTTCAAAAAAAAACTGTTTAAAAAAAACTTTTCAAAAAAAAAACTTCAAAAAAAAACTTCAAAAAATATTTAGAAAAATATTTTTCTTTTAAAATAAATAAATAGAAAAAATAAATAGAAAAATATTCAGAAAATTTAATAAATAATAATTAATTAATAAAAATAAAAAATTATTTTTATTAATTAATTATAAAATAATATATTATTTTATAAAATCTAATATTTTAACAAATTTTATAAAAGTATACTTTTCAGTATTTCAACTATTATTTTTATCGATCAATTCAACGCAATGGACAACAACAAAGCTATCCCGGAGCCAATGGTCGAGACGGAAGTCCCTATGGTCGAGACAATGCCGGTATCTATGGTCGAGTCGGAGGTTCCTATAGTCGAGTCATTGGCGGTCCCTATGGTCGAGTCAATGGTGGTATCTATGGATGACGCAATTCCAGACCCTAGAGAATCAATGGATGACGAAATACTTGATGTAAATGACGACATATTTAACGATGATTTCAGTGACGACTTCTATGTAAACCTTGATTTGTTGGTCAACAATAATTATGGTTTACCAGTACAAGATGGTGCTGGTGCTGATGAGTCGTATATGGAAAGTCAGGACTCACTTATGGACACACCTCCCGACTACATACCTGTCAATGACAACAACGACAACAACGACAACAACGACAACAACGACAACAACGACAACAACGACAACAACGACAACAACGACAACAACGACAACAACGACAACAACGACAACAACGACAACAACGACAACAACGACAACAACGACAACAACGACAACAACGACAACAACGACAATGACAACAATGACAATGACGACAATGACGACAATGACAACAATGACAACAATGACAACAATGACAACAATGACAACAATGACAATACAGGTATGTATTAAAAATTAAATAACTTATTATGCAATTATTATAATTAAAATTTTTGTTTAGTTAAACAATTGGTCAAGTTTCATGTATTGAATGAGTCATCTCATTCATACATTAAATTTAAACGGCAAGAACACCGTAAAGACATCCGCTTTCAACACAATTTGGGTTCAATTGATAATTTACTTCAATTAAATGATCAAATTGATGAGATGTATGAGTCATTGGTGCGACCGGCATTCCGTAACCACAATGTTGGCGATTATTATAGTGTGATAATTGAAGCACAGGGCTTGAATAAACCATTATATATGGGTGGAAAAGCAATCTCACAATTTGATAAACATGAGTTTGCCAACAAAATCTTTGGACTAATACAATCTAATACAGAGTTTTTACTTTCTGTATTTAAAATGAAAATCTATGTAACTGAAGCACCACAGGGATCAGGACCTAATATGAAAAACAAAAGACATTTACCACCAGAAACTTCAGATGAAAGGAGTAAACGTATAAAATGCATTGTTAGGATTGATAACAAAAATGGTATTTAAAAGATTATATATTTATTTTTATAATATTTACAAATATATTTATTCATATAATTTCAGATGTCGGTTGCGGTTATAGAGCTGTTTGGGTTGGTGTTATGTGGTTTGTCGAAAGTTTTACTAATCAAACACTTCGAGGAAACAGTAGGTGGAGAAAAATTACTGCTAACAATAATTCCGACAAATATCAAAAAGAAGAATCGGAAAAGCTGTGTAATTTGGCCGGTCTTGATTTCAACAAACCTTTTGGAGAAAAACATTGGAATCAAATGCAGGAGTATCTCAGCACTATTAAATTAACTGATGGTTCAAGTGGATTACAGTTGATAATTGTCGACTCATCAAATGTCGACAATTATCTATTTCAAGGCTCTATAGATTTTCCCAACAAATTATTTATGGAGCACATCGACTACGGTAAAAACACTGGACATTATAATTTTATTAAAGACATCAATGCTTACACACAAATATCTGATCTGTGTAAGTATTGCTTAACAAAACATCAGAAAATAAATCATTCATGTAAATATGTGTGCAACTACTGCTCAACATATCCAAAGTGTGACGTTAACAGTGATAAAGTAGACTGCGATTTATGCAATCGTAGTTACGCAAATGATAAATGTTATCATAATCACAAAGCTAACAATATCTGCAAAGTAAAATCAAAAATATGTAGTACTTGTAATGTTGAATACTCAACTCATAGAAGAGCAAAACATGTTTGCTATCAACTAAAATGTACAAAATGTAGTGTGTATTACAAAGAAACACCGCATTTTTGTTATATAAAACCTTTGGATATAGAAAAACTGGAAAAAGAAGACAAAGAAAACAAACTAATAGTTTGTTTTGATATTGAAAGTGAACAGATAGCTCAAAATAATGGTTTTTATGATCACAAACCTAATCTACTCATTTCATGTAAGTTATTATATAATCATTTTAAGAAATTACAACTAATTACAAATATTTTACACAGTATGTGTTTGCGACAAGTGTTGGGATTACCAACAAATGGCGAAAAGATGCGATGTCTCAATTGATGAACCAAATGACGGATGTAAAGTGTGCGGATATGGTATCCGTACATTCTATAAAGAAAATGTAGTCGAACAGTTTTCAGACTATTTATTCAAAGATGTCGCTGTAAGAGCTTCAAAAATTAAAGCACAGCTATACGTAATTGCACACAATTTCCGAGGATATGATGGTCACTTCATATTTCAGGAAATGTTTGGAAGACAGTTTGGTGATCCGAGTGATATAATTATGAATGGTATGAAAATACTTAAAATTACAAACAACAACACATCATTCATAGACTCGTTGAGTTATTTCCAACAACCACTGGCTTCACTGCCAAAATCGTTTGGCTTTCAAAACATTGTCAGCAAAGGATTTTTTCCCCATCACTTCAACAGAAAAGAGAATTACGACTACTCTGGTGAAATACCAGATATCAAACACTTTGGCATTGATGAAATGAGGTCTTCAAAAGAGTGTGTGGAGTGGTATAATGACTTCAAAGCAAACAATTACATATGGAACTTTGAACAACAAATCAAAAAGTATTGCTTAAATGATGTAATAGTACTCACAATTGCGGTGATGGAGTTCCGCAAACTGTTCAAAAACTTCACTGGTTTGGACCCCATAACTCGTAGATTCACATTAGCCGGTGTTGGACTGGAGTATTTTAGAGCTAAAATTCTAAAAGACAATATGATTGGTGTCACACCTATCAACGGTTATATCGATGGACGACATAAGTCAAACAAAGGTAATGTATGGCTTGATTGGATGGAGGAGAAGAGAGGTGTAAAAATCTGCAGAGAGATGAGAATTGGTCAGAACTATGCTGATGGGTGTATTCGAGATGGTGTACTCGGAGAGATATTTGAGTTCAATGGTTGCTATTGGCATGGATGTCAAAAATGTACCCATCTGTTTAGCCTTAGAAACACCTATGATGGCAATGAGCAAGTAGATCCTATTAAAGATTATCAACGAACAATTGAAAAGGTATTTATATAAATAATTGTATTTATACAATTTTACTTACATTTATATATTTTTAGGAAACATATTACAAGTCTAGAGGTTTCAAAGTGACATCTATTTGGGAGCACGACTTCGATAAACTGTTGACAACTGATGTTGAGTTCAAAGCATTCCACAAAAAACGTATGGCATACTATAAAACAATTGACAAAATAGGTCACGCAAACATACGTGAGTCGTTTTATGGTGGTCGTACAAACAATTTGTACTTCAACGCCGACAGTACCGGTACAGAGTTGATTAAATATAAAGATGTGTGCAGTCTGTATCCGACTGTACTTTCAAAATGCGAATACCCTATTGGTCATCCATCTATAATCAGTAAATTTATCGACACCTCAATTTATAATTACTTTGGATTCATTAAATGTAAAGTATTACCACCTAAAGATCTATACATTCCTGTATTACCATTAAAATCAGAGACCAAAAAGTTAGTGTTTGCATTATGCAATCAATGTGCAAAAGATATGAGCCCTAACAAATGTAGTCATAGCGATAAAGAGAGAGCTATCAGCAGTACTTGGTACTCTGAAGAGCTTAAATTAGCAATAGAAATGGGATATAAAATTCTCAAAATATATGAAGTGTTGCATTACGAACGCAAAACAAATGAAATATTTAAGCCATACATACAACAATGGCTTAAACTTAAGACCGAGGCAAGCGGATGGCCTGACAATTGTACTACTGATGAGTTAAAGCGAAACTACATCAGTGAGTATCAGAGTCGTGAAGGTGTGGATTTAGAGTTTAATAAGATGTCACCAAATCCTGGTCTCCGCTTCATTGCAAAGTTAATGTTGAATAGTTTGTGGGGAAAACTAGCCCAAAGACCCAATCAAAAACAAACTAAACTTTGCAAAACATATGACGCATACCGTAGTATTATATCTGATGCTAAAATACAAATAAAAGGTTTGTTAAAATACATTATAAAAACATAATAAATTAATATAAAATATTTATTTATTATACTATACTTTAGGAGAAATTATGCCCAATGATGAGACTATTTTAGTCAATTACCAATACATTGACGACAACTATTCATCTGCTGGCAATACAAACATAGCATTGGCCTCGATGGTCACCGGTAATGCTCGTATTCATTTATATCGTGAATTACACAATATTGAAAGCTCAGCAAAGGGACGGGTCTTGTATTTCGATACAGACTCTGTAATCTATCGACACGACCCTACCAAAGGGTGGTACGACCCTCCGATCGGTGATTTCTTGGGTGATATGACCGATGAAATAGAAAAAGATTACAAAGAAGGGTCGTATATCAATTCGTTTACTTCATGTGGACCCAAAAACTATGGTTATCAGGTCGTTACTGGTGATGGCCGTGTGATTCAAAAAGTAAAAGTAAAAGGCATTTCAATCACTGAGGAAGTAAAGCATAAAATAAACTTTGAAAGAGTTAAAGAGACTGCTCAACACTACTTTAACAATACACCAATCACAACACTGGCTCCACAATTATGTTTCCGTTCAGATAAACTGCACAACGTGACAACAAATAAAGTAAATAAGATATATCAGGCAGTATCTGAAAAACGTAGAATTGTTAGGGGACACCCTATTTATCAAACTGTCCCCTATGGATTTTATGAATAATATGTTAAAACTATTTAATACTATTTATATTTATATTATTGTACTAATTATTTGAAATTATTTTAAATAAAATGTGATTAAAAACTATTTTTATGTTTAATTTATTTACATCAACTATAAATAAATATCTAAATATAAAACTAAGAATACATATTGAGGTCATAATTGACTATATAAAGTAATGTTTTTAATAAAATTATTTTATATTCATTAACAAGTATGGCTAAACGACACTTTAAAGACAGTTATTTAAGAAAACTATTGGAAGGTATTGTATTTTATATTAATATATTTTATTAATTATATATTAAAATTTTTATATTATTTCAGAGCCACCGTTAAAGAGACCAAAACAAGACCAGTGCATTCAAACTGAATTGATTCGGCTAAAAAACATGAAATTTTATATGTTGTCAGAGCCGGGAATGAAAATCATCGTCGATAGACTGACTGCAATTGGACATAAAAATGGTATAACAGAAGATACTAACAAATTAGTAAAATACTTGTCTGAATTGGCTACCTGTGAATGGAAATTTGATACAAAATCAAATGTATAAAATTTTATAAAAGATGAATAAATTTTTTTTATTATTAAACCTATGTTTTATTTAAAATGAATTGCATTAAAGTGGATCGAAAACACATTTCATTTAAACACCCATTCACTTGTATGGTCGCTGGACCTACAAGTAGTGGTAAAACTGTACTACTTAGAAATATATTGGAGAATTATAAACAAACTTTATATTTTACTGATATACCAAATAAGTTAAAAATTGTGTGGGCATACGGACAATGGCAAGAATTGTACACTAAATCTATTGCTGACTGTGATATACAATATATTGAAGGCCTACCCAATGAAGAAGAAGTAAAAGAGATTAAACCTCATCTCATAGTTATTGATGATTTGATGACTGAGTTGGGAAATAATGTTAAATTAGCAAATTTATTTACTAAAGGTAGTCATCATATGAATATAAGTGTGATATTTATATCACAAAATATATTTCATCAAGGGTCCCAAATGAGGACAATTAGTTTAAATTGTCACTATTTGATATTGCTTAAAAACCCAAGAGATAAAAGACAGATAATTAGCTTAGCCTCACAGATATATCCGGAAAACTCAAAATACTTTATAGAAGTGTATACTGACGCCACATCTGTTCAATATGGTTATATTAAAGTAGACCTAAAACAGGATACACCTGAAAAATATAGAGTACAAACAAATATTATACCAATTAATAATAAATTGAAAATTATTTGCTATATACCTAAGTAATGTCTGATAATTTGAAAAAATATTTTAGAGACTTGCAGTTTGTTTCTAAAATAAAATGTAAGAAAACACAAAAAACATTATTGAATTATTTAGCTAAAGACCCAAAAGTATATTTAGCTATAAAAGAAATTGGATTAAATGTTATAAAAGGAAATATAAAAACTAAAAAATTGAATAAAAGTAAAAAACTTTTACTTAAAAAGTTTGAAAGGAAACAAAGTTTAAAAACTTGTAAAAGTGTTGTACAAAAAGGAAACGCTTGGATGTGGTTAATACCGTTACTAACAACTGTATACGAATTAATAACAAAATAATGTCATTCAGAAAAGTTGAATTGGTTACTAATGATAGTGATGATGACATCGATATGGATATATCTTCAATGAGTGTGGATAGTAAACCATTTGAAAAAATTAAACAAAATACATTAGTAACTAAAAACATTGTTGACAATGTTACAAATGATAACAATATTAAAAATAATTTGCCGAATATTAATAATTCATTTCTAAGTATAATAGAAGATATGGTTTTTAAAGTATTAATTAAAAATAATTTAATCAGTACAACTAAAAAACAAAGCAAAGTTACTACAAAAGTTCATAAACCTAACAAAAAAGTTGTTAAAAAAGTAGTAAATAAAAAGACTGTTAAAAAATCTAAATCTAAAAAATCTATACAATGGATCAAAATATAAATGAGTTGTTGAATATAATATATTATGATCCACAAAATAGTGGATCATTTAGTGGTGTAAATAATTTGTATAAAACTGCTAAACAATTAAATCCAAATATAACATTAAAATTAGTAAAAGATTGGTTAAAAGGAGAGTTAACTTATACTCTACATAAACAAGTACACAGAAAATTTATACGAAATCCAATTGTTGTGACATATATTGATGAACAATGGGAAGCAGATTTAGCTGATATGAGAGAATTTGCTAATAAAAATGATAAATATAATTATATTTTAACAGTAATTGACTGCTTTTCTAAATTTGCATTTACTGTTCCATTGAAAGTAAAAACTGGTAAAAGCATTACAAATGCTTTTAAAACATTATTTAAAAACAGAAAACCATTATCTTTACGTACAGATAAAGGTAAAGAGTTTTTAAATGAAATATTTCAAAAATATCTAAAATTAAATAGAGTCAACTACTTTCACTCAAATGATTATAAAATAAAATGTGCTATAGTTGAACGCTTTAATCGTACATTAAAGTCACGTATGTTTAAATACTTTACTGCTAATGGTTCGCGAAGATATGTAGATGTACTACAAAAACTTGTTAAAGCATACAATACATCATATCACAGATCTATAGGTATGTCACCTATTGAGGTGACTACAGAAAATACAAAACAAGTATACAATAACTTATATGTTAAATCTAAAAAGTTTAAAACACCAGATGTCGCTACAGGAGATAAAGTACGTAAAGTGTACGAAATGTCTAAATTTGATAAAGGTTATTACCCTAACTGGACTGATCAAGTCTTTACTGTAGTAAAGACTATAAAAGGTGATAATCAATATGTGTTTAGACTAAGTGATGGACAAGGAAATATTATTGAACAGCGATTTTATCCACAAGAGATCCAAAAGATCAAAGAAAATCTATACCGTATTGAAAGAGTTATTAGAAGTCGTGTTAGACGTGGTCGTAGACAGTATTTTGTTAAGTGGTTGAACTATCCGGAAGAATACAACAGTTGGATTGATAGCATTCAAGATGTCTATACTAAATAAATTGTGTAAAACTGAATTAATTTTGTTTACTATTCAAATGTCATTAATGACAATTGTAATATTTGTAAGCTTAATTAACTTAACTTTTGAAATTGGCAACAAAAATTTATGGGCAATTATTTTAACTAGTTGTATTGGTTATATAATGCCTAACCCTAAACTTAAACTATGTAAAAATGTTATAAAAGGCTCTGATACTGTATTTTAAAAATAAAAATGAATTGTTTACTAATTAACATATTGTGTTTTATTTTATTTATTATATTTGTTGTTGTATTATTATTTTTAAGAGATAAAGAAAAAATTATTTGGAATTGTTATTTTGATAACAATACACAAATAAAACTTTGTGAATAATGAGTAAATATATTACTTTAGTTAATAATGTCAAAACATTTGACAATACAATGTCTGATTTTAGAACAAAATTAGGCAAAACAGTTAAACTTGATGATAGTTGGTGTGTTGGTATATCTGAAATAACTTATACCAAATCATGGTATAATATATTAAATGATCATAAAATTACATTATTTGATGAAATGGGCCGTATATATGGTGATAAGTCTAATCAATATGATGATAAGTTTACACTTAAAGCTGGTTATTATGAAACACCACAGAAATTAGTTAATGAAATTAACAATATTTTGACTTTATTTACTGATATTAAACCACCAAAATTAGTTTATAATGAGATTAATAATTTTATTACAATTAATGTTGGTATAGTTGAAAGTGTAGTTAAAATATTTCCTGACTTGGGTGACGAAATTGAAAACATTTTAGGATTAAAAGATAGAAAAGCTACACATAATTATTATTATGGTAGCAATAGCTTAGTTAATATAGTATTCAATGGAATTGAAAATAAAAATACTATTAAAGGCTTTCATCCCGTAGAGATTAGTGGTGGTTTTCATTCACTATATTTATATAGTGATATTGTATACCCATCACTAGTTGGTGATACATTTGCACCTCTACTGAGAGTAGTTGAAATACCGCGTAAATATAAATTTGGAGATACAGTACATTTAAATTATGAAAGACCTCAATATAGACCTGTAAGACTCAATGAATTTGAAACACTTGAAATATCTATAAAAGATGATAGTGGTTTATCTATACCATTTAAATTTGGTAGAGTAACTATAACATTGCATTTTATTAAAGTATGAATAATCCATATATTGATTACTATAAAATCCAAGCCGGTAACGGTATTGTATCTTATGCTGGGCATAGATACCAGTCCGGTAATGGTATATTTGGTAAAATATTTAAACACATTAAACCTGCATTAAAATATGTAGCAAATAAAGGATGGGATGCATTTAACGGTATTGGTAATGATATACTATCTGGTAAATCATTCAAAGAAGCCGGCACAAATCAGTTGATAAGATCAGCTGATACTATTTTAACAGATGTTAAAAATAAAGTTTCTAATGTTAGACAACAAAAAGGTTTAGGACGTAAACGTAAAGTTAAAACTAAACTAAAATCTTATAAAAGACGTAAAACAGTTAAGAAAAAACAAAGAAAATACTAAAAATGTCTACAATACACGAATTATCATCTCTAATGACACTTCCAGAAATGGATGTGTTTGGAGTACCACCAACACAACTAATGATTGAACGTGATGTTCAAACTGAACACCGTCCAATAAGTACATTATCTAATTCAACAAATACTATTGAATTTGAAATACATACAGGCTTAAATGAATATATTAACTTAAGCAAAAGTGAACTTTATTTATGTTTAAAATTTAAATTACAAAAGTCTACTGTATCAACAACACCTGAAGTTAAAGCAGAAGACTGGAAACTAATATCTCCAATCAATTATTTAATGCATTCATTTATTAAACAAATTGATGTAAATATTGGTCAAACAACTGTTACAACATCATCAGTGAATTATTCATATGTGTCATATATTGACACTCTTCTTAACAGTAATAGTGATGCTAGAAATACACATTTAGAGACTGCATTTTGGCATAAAGATGAGACACCTATGGATTCGGTAAATGAGATAAGAAGTAGTCGTATACGACCGTCAGGTAACTCATTATCTGACGGGTGTGAAGTCGAAATGTATGGCAATTTGCACATTGATTTAGCATCGCAAGTAAAGTCTTTACTTGGAGGGGTCACACTGAATATTAAAATTTACCCACAAGATCCCAAGTTTTATTTAATTTATGATAAAACATTGATACCAACAGTTGAAATAATGGACGTAAGATTGTTTATGCATAAATCTATTGTTAACCCACAAGTAGTTGTGGCACACAATAGAGCACTTGAAAGTGCTAATGCCCGCTATTTTATTACACGAAAGGAAGTAAAGACATCAATTATAGCTAAAGACACATTAGATTGTTATTTAAATAATGTCATCAATGGAGTGATTCCTAGAAAAATATATATTGGTTTTGTTAGTAACGAAGCATATAATGGTTCATATAATATGAACCCATTTTATTTTAAAAATTACAATATCCGACACATTGCTTGCTATGTTGATGGGACTCAATATCCACACAGACCATACACACCAGACTTTACAAATAAAAAATATATGCGTGAATACTTTGGATTATTTGAAACAGCAAATCAAATCAAACATTCAACAGATATTGACATAACACGGGAAGAGTATGCTGAAGGTTATACACTATTTGGATTCAATTTTACACCGGATTTATCTGATGGAGTAGCAAAAAGTGGTTATGTATCAACTGTGGTTAGAGGTAACTTACGAGTTGAACTAAAGTTTGCCTACCCTATACAAGAGACTGTAACTGCAATCATATTCTGCGAATATGATAGTTGTGTAGAAATAGAGAGCTCAAGATTTGCTAATAAAAATTTTCAATAAATATGAATACATTACAAATAAATAACTATTTTAAAAATTGTAATAAATATTATGGTACATATCCGAGAGATATGTTACCAAATATTATACCAAAAGATAGTGGTGTTATTATTAATACAGATAAAGCTAGTTCTCCTGGGGAACACTGGGTTAGTGTATACAAAACAAATAATGATATCATTATATATTTTGATTCATTTGGTTTACAACCACTACATAATGATATCTTAAATTTTATAAAAGACAATACTGTAAACGGTTGGTATTACAACTGTATTAATTTTCAAAGTGTATATTCTAATACTTGTGGATTATATTGTATTTATTTTTTAACTAATTATTTTAATGGCGGATCATTTGAACAAATCCAAACTGTGTTTGGTTTTAATCCTCACATTAATGATTGTGTTGCCAAATTATTATGTAACTGGTAAATGTCATTTATCAGATGTGTATAAAAATTTTAGTGATTATTATAGAATATATATTAAAATAAAAGATATTTATAATGAAAAGTTTCCTATTGTTATGACTGATGTAAACGTAATTAATGGTACGTTAGCAAATATTGCGTCAACATATAGACATCGCATTGAGCGCTATTTTATAGAAGAAGGGTTTCCTCTAAACAACGAACACGACTTACTTTTTATAGTAAACAAACTTAATCTCTAAAATGAGCAAAATTAATCAAATCTGTGGTGTAATGGACGCACAAGGTTTTGTTTATAACAATATCTTTGTACCTCGTGAAATTGCAATAATATCTCACACTTGTAAAATGTCTGAGTTGTGTGAGACAAACCTAACTTATAGAGACATGGAATTGAAAGATCGGATTACTAACCTTTATTTGGCCAACAACTTATTGGGACTATCGTTACGTACAGTAAACATTGAGATAACACAAAACTCAACAATGGATGCCAAACAGATTATTATTGAGATGTATGAGAAAATCAAAAGCAAAGAAAAGCCATACATTGGAATTAAGTGCTCTCAATTGGCGGATATATTGGACATGTGCGCTATACCTTACGTTGAATTGAATCAGTATAGATGTCCTAGTCTTAAAACATTAAAGAGAATGTATGGAGGCCGTTCATGTCATTTTCATGAACGTATCATACCAGATAAATCTGATATGAGATGCGCTCAACACAAGTGTGAGCTATTGTGGAAATGGATTAAAAATTACTATTTGTTTTCATATTAAAATGTAAATAATTATACATTTTTTATTTATTAATAAAATTTATTTTATTCAATTAATTTGTTTTGTTTATTTATTACAATATTAGTTTTATAATATACAATAATTACTTTAATTAAGATATTTAATGATTTCATCTTTCAATGACAATATAATGTCAATTTCAGGGAATATGACATTTAATTTTTTAATGTTACCATTACTAATGATACTAAAACAATACAATTGTTTTTTCAAATGCATGAATGAGATAACTCGAAGATCTCCAAAAGAACCAAAGTCTTGGGTTTCCATCTTTTTCAACAATTCTTTGAATTCATTACCATATAAATAAACGCCATGTTTGGTGTAGAAGACATCTTCTCCATCATTGCAAACAGTCAGTCGGATGTCCACAAATTTTTCACCGTTTTCGTGTTCCAATACACGAACAAATTTGTCAAATTTGTTTTCACCATCAGATTTGGTGAAAATGGATTTTTGAAACAATGTTTTGCCAACCATTTTGATGATGAAAAATTTAATTTACAATAATAATCAGTTATAACAAAACTAATAAACACTAATACAATAATAGTGTATACACTTTGCTTTTATAAGTTAATATTTTATAGAGTAAACAGGATTTACGATAGTGTAATACACTATTTGTTGTTGCAATAGTAGTTAAACTACTTATTGCAACAGATGTTGCAATAATTGAAGCAATAGTTGTTAAACAACTTGTTTCAACTGTTTTTGTAATAGTTGATGCAATAGTTTATGAGTTTATAACTACATCAACATTTATTATAGTAATACAATTTGCATTATCAATATGCCTGTGATAACTAATGTTTCGATGACTGCTGATCTCTTTGATATGATTGGTTTTATTGATTTAAGAAAATTGTGTAACAACTGTTGTAATTGTGTATATCACAATTACCCATTTGTGAGAGTAATTAAACGGTATCGTAACCCTAATGCCACGGTTATGATATACGACTCTGGTAAACTAGTATGTGTGGGTGCAAAATCAAAAAATGATGGTCGAATAGCATTACGAAAGACTGCTCGCATAATACAAAAACTCGGATATGATATCAAATTACATAACTTACGTGTGACTAACATTGCTGCGTCACATAACCTGAAAAACGACTTGAATGTAGAGAAACTGATGAATCAATTTAATTGGAGCAGTAATTATGAGTTGGAAATATTTCCACATTTGAGGATCAATTGTGGTAATAAAAGACATATAACTCTCACTAGAAAAGGGAAAATGATATTGACTGGTGTTTATACTAGAAAAGCATTGAATGAATTATATGAAGAGTTTATGTTTAAATACTTTGATTACTTAATAAACAAATAAATATGAAGAAAGTTAGATTTGATGACAAAATACAGATAAAGACTATGTATGTTTGGTCATATGCTTCAAGACAGGCTCGTATATCTAACTGGCATTGGATAGTTTTTAACAGACGTATTCATGAATATAAGTGTAAACTAATTGAAGAAAATATATCATATGTATTAGATAAAAATTTTAGAGAGAAAATATTTAATGAACGCTTTTGTAAATAAATAAAATGTAAATAAATTATAAATATTATTTTAAAAATAAATGTATTTATATTTATTTTGTTTACATCTACACTCATGTTAGGTCACATGATTTCCGCTATCCCCTCTCCGCTAATACATCGGAAGGTTGACCAGTTCGGTAAGTTGGTCAGTTTAGGTAGGTGGTCTGTTAGGTTAGGTTGGGTTAGGTTCGGGTAGTTGGTCAGTTCGGTTAGTTGGTCAGTTCGGGTAGTTGGTCAGTTCGGGTAGTTGGTCAGTTCGGGTAGTTGGTCAGTTCGGGTAGTTGGTCAGTTCGGGTAGTTGGTCAGTTCGGGTAGTTGCTCAGTTCGCGTATGTGGTCAGTTTGGGTATGTGGTCAGTTCGGGTAGGTGGTCAGTTCGGGTAGGTGGTTACTATGGGTAGTTGGTCAGTTCGGGTAAGATGGTCAGTTCGGGTAAGATGGTCAGTTCGGGTAGGTTGTCGGTTCGGGTAGGTGGTCAGATCGGGTAGGTGGTCAGTTCGGGTAGGTGGTCAGATTGGGTAGAGGTAGTAGTGACGTCATTGGTGTACTTCACTTAGGTTAGGTTAGGTGGAGTCACGTGATCACGTGAACCCCCTCTCCGTGACACAGCTATATGGGGGAAAGCACTGTGCTTTCCCTCATGTGAACCCTTAGGTACCAACTACTGTTATATTGTGAATTTTATAATTATAATTAACTGATTAGTTAGTCATAATCATAGTCATCACTATTGATGTCACTAATGATGATTTTATTCAAGTTTATAATAGATTAGTTAAGTTTTAGTCAAATTATAAAAATCATAAAAATGTATTCATTTTATTACAAATAATTGATTAACTATATGATGACTAATAATATTACTAATTGATTTAGAAATCAATAAATTTTTGGTATATTATAAACTTTAATATTAAGCACATTTGACTAAAATAGTTAATTCAATAATTGGTTATAAAAAATATCTCTTAATTATTTGGACATTTAAATCCATTGACTAAAACACTAATAGTAGTTGTATTGATTTAGGGACAATGCCTGCGACCAAATGTGTTTGCGGTGTTGGCGGCCATCAGACCGACTACTGTATCGTATCGCTCAAAGCGCTCGGTTCGGACATCGATGACTACCGATATGGATATTGTCCAAAGACGGGAAGTGTAGAAGTGGCCGAACTGTATAAACAGTTGGTCACCAGCAGTGATAACGGTGATGGCGGTGACGATAGTTATATAAATCTAGAATTGTACGAAATGATCGACACCGACAACGATAACGACAGTGGTGTCGTCAATGGTGGCGGAAAATTGGTTACCACCAGTGTTTATAACTTCGCTAACAAAAGTGTCAAAGAAAGGCAAAATTTTCGTCTAGAGATTCGACCGAATTGTGTATACATTACGCTAACGTTGGCTGCATTGAGAGGACAGTCGTCAGAACACTATCCGTATTATATATACCCGAAATGCACGCCAACAGTCGGCCATTTGAAACGCCTGTTGGCCAAAGAGTACTCGTTTGTCGCCAAAACGGTTACAATGTATTTGACGGAAAAAGGATCGACACTTCCGGACCATCAGTACACTGAATACGAACTCCTGGATGAGATGCCTATTAGTAAGGCATGGATTTACGACCGGTTCGCTAATAGTCTGATTCAGGTTATACCCAATACTTTTACAAACAGATCAGAGTATGTAATAAAATAAAACGGTTTGATTATTGATTTTTTTAGCAATTTATTTTATTCCTAAAACTATTGTCAGATTTAATTGCAGTGATATAATAACCGAAAAGTTTGCTGACTTGTCGACCGCATTGTCGAACTTTGCTAATCAATTAAACCAAAGTTTGGCAACCGTTGGCTGCGGACACAAATGTTTAACCGATGCCTCTGTCTATAACTCGGATATCGACGGAGACCAGTGTGACGGCAATCCATCGATTAGTAAACTTAAAGACAATAAAACAACTTTCAAACAATCAGTTAGAAGAGAAAATAAGTCAAAATTAAAGAACTTCTCATTGAATAAGAATGATATGAACACCAATTGTCTACTAAATGATTTGAAGGTTGTATTGCAGTGCACTTTGGATCCAAATGACCAACTGATCCGCCAATTCGGTAAACTCGAAGAACTCGTCGACAGCAAAGATGTAGAGATAGGAAACTTGAAGGCATTGATCAAAGATCAGGAACAAGTGATCGAAGACTTGGGAAATATTTTCGTAAAATACAATAAAGATGAAGAATAGTATGTTTTTGTGGTAATTATAATATCATTAAATCAAATAAACTTAATTTTTTGTAGTAATTTATTCTGTATTTCATAACATTATTTATAGGTTTTGGATGATTTACCAAAAAAAAATATGAAAGCTTTCACTAAAATTCCGTATATTTTGTAAAAAAAATAAATTATATTATTTAGTTATAGATTAAATTTGATTAGAGTTTGTTATGTTTATAATGTTCAACATAAAAACATATTAAGTCCCCGAAAAATTTTGACTAAATTTATTTATTAATTTTTTTTTGAAAAAAAATTGTCACAAAAGTGTGAGAAAATTTATTCCAACCTATTATTTAATATAAAATTTCAAAAAAAGTAAAATAATTTTGACATTTGATCCATGTATACTGTATACTGGATTTTTATATTAATTTTTTTAGTTTATCATAAATTAATTATGATATAAATTATAAATAATTATATTTTTTATTAAAAATTTGTTTAAATAATATGTTATTATATTTCTGTCTATTAATCAATTAATACCATACATTACATGCATATACTCACTATTAGATAATTTATAAGTTAATAATAAATAATTGTTAATATTTCATATAATTAAAAATCATTTAAAAAGTTTACATAAGTTTTTAAATAAATTATTTGTTTTTTAATATTTTATTATTGTTATATAACTTTTTTAAAAATATTAAATGTTTGCTAAATATTATTGACAATTAAGCATTGGTTGTGTGCCAGTGTTCGCAGTGTATGATATTATGCACAGAAAATATAGCATTATTTCAATTGTCATGAATGTCCAGTTGTGAGTGTTATATACTTCAAGTACAAACTTTGATAATATACCATTGAATATTCCATTAAACTATAGAATCATTTCTATGTATACACAGTATTCAACTAAAAATTTGTCCTTGAAATGTATGCTTAAAATTAAATGTTTTATACGCATTGGCAGTACAGTTGTATTGCATAATAATGTTTACTGTTATTAGATTAGCAATGACTGCACATTGAGTTTTGAATTAAATGAATGAATACATAATAAACAACAAATTAATTATAAAATACAATATTATTGTTTAATTCAATCATTTATTGATATCATTGATACTATTGATCCACACATTGATTGATTGATTGACATCCACTGCTGACAATATCACCAACACATCCATCACTACTATATGTCTACTAAAACAATGTCTACTTCTTCGGGTTCGTGTATATGCGGTTCGGGTGACCACATGACAGCCTATTGTCTTATATCGTTGAAAGCGCTCGACCCGGACATCGATGACTACCGATACGGCTATTGTCCCGTTAGTAGTGTCAAAGTGACTGATTTGAAGAGACAAATGGTTAGCGGCGCCGACAGTATTGCTCTTGAATTGTACGAAGTGGCCGACAATAACTTTGAACAGTTAGTCACTACCGATATCTATCAGTACAGCAGTATTGTTGACCGACAACTACAAAGTTTTCGGTTTGAAATGCGGCCAAAATCGGTAGCAATCAGTGTATCGCTGAGAGCGCTGACCAGTTACAGCACTTCGGACGTGTCGTACACTATATTGCCGAAAGACATGCCAACTGTTGGCGATTTAAGGAGACGACTGGCCAACTGTTACGGCTTTGTCAGCCAATCGGTGAAATTGTATTTGACAGAAAAGCCGGTCTCTCAAGCACTCGCTGGTCAACGATATGTCGAACGCGAATTACAGGACGATATGCCCATAAGTCGGGCCTGGATTTATGGCCGATTTACTACGAGTCTCGTTCAGGTCTTACCAAAGCTAGCAATGAGCAGCGATACTGTTACCGATAAACTAACCGATTTGTCGGTTGCCATCAAAGAGTCGCTGGCCATACAAACCAAACTGATTGTCAATGCGCTCACCGCTGGCGACAAGTATTTGACCGACATTTATGACGACTCGGACAACGATAGCGTGTGCGGCGCCGCTGTTGACGACGACGACAGACCATCGATTGTTCCATCAATGGATGATTTTATTGACGACAAAAACAGCGACAAAACAGCTGTCGTCACTCAGTTAATGGTCAGATCAGGTGATGCACTTAAAGTTGCCGACTCTGCGCTTGAATTGAATATAAGGTATGAAAATAATAAATGATTTAAAATCGTTTTCTTAAGTTATATTTGTCTTAATGTCTTAAATAGCGATATGAATGACTTAAATACAAGTCTATTGAATAATGTAAAGGCAGTGTTGGACCGAAATAACCGACTCGTCGACCAATTTGGTAAACTCGAGGCAATTATTGATCGTAAGGAAGATAAGATCCGAGCCTTGAAAGCGGTTATCAAACAAAAACAGCTGAAGATAATTGAGATGCAAAAGATTGTCGACAAATTGTGCGATAAGTAATTGATTTTTTATTGGGAATAATTATTACGGTATATATATATATATATTTTGTTGCAATTATTTTTTTATTGATTCAACAAAAAACCAGTATTTTCTTATTATTGTAATCTCAATAATCTCACTGAAATAATCACTTTAATAATTATATCTTTTTTTGATGATAAACGAAAATATGTTTCATTTTAATTATATTTAATTCCGGTAATAATAATAATACTAATCTATTATAATGATTTTTTACCGGTAATTTAATATTTTTTCTCTATTTAATTGTCAAATACAGTAATTTTCTGTATACTGTATTTGAATATTAATAATTTTATGGTAATAATCACTAAATAATACATTTATTGTTATAAACAATAATGTTATTTATTTATATGTTGTGTTTAACTTATATTATTAATATTACTATTATAATATGTTATATTAATTAAACTTAAAATGTTAATTTTAACACTACTGTATATATTGATTGTAAATTTTTATATAAATAAAAATTTTAATAATACGGTAATTGGCTTTTATGTTGATTTTTAATTTTATTTAAATATATAGATCACACACACATTCATGTATTATAATAGTTACTTAAATAAAATTATTTCACCCCTCCCTCTCTCCCTCTCTTTAATTTTATTCTATACATAAACTTATATACAATTTTCAAAATAAACTATTACTAATGTCAAATTGTCAAGTTCATTTTTTGAAATGTTGCAATTTAATTATATTGAATATCATACATTTTGTGCATAGTCATACAGTTATAACTATTGTAATATTTTCTAAAAATAATTATATAATTAATTAATTACTTAACATTACCTTTAATTCAACAAATAGATTACCTGTATAAGTTATTATCTTGTTTGACAAATTATAAAATAATATAAATTATATATATATATATATTTATTTAAAAAAAACAGATTATTTTTTGTAAATTTATATATAAATAATATGTGAGAATATGAACTGAATGTATGATTACATGCAATAATTTGCTAATCACAGGCCAAACGAGTCGTGCAGTCAATTGGATAGCGATTTTGACGGTCAAACCATATAGTCATACGGTATACACACTATATATCGGTATATCTATAGTTAACTATATTACTAATAATATTCTGGTATTTGAACTAATGATTAAATAGTTATGATTCACACGACTATAGCAACAAACGTTTGTCTCATCATTTCATTGACAGTCATCTTCGGAATCCTATATATATTTTATTGGTTTCTGTCTCCGGAATTGTGATTTAACCGATTAAAATGTCGGACATTATCAGCAATGAGTCGTCGTGTGTCTGCGGTTCGGGTGATCACCAGACCGTCTATCAGCTTATATCGATGAAAACTGTGGACGCAAATCTCGATGACTATAAATATGGTTATTGTCCTAAATCTGGCGGTTCGGTCAAAGTGGGAGATCTGATCAATAAAGCGATGTTGGATTGTGACGAAAAAGACGTATCTTTGTGGTTGTGCGAAGAAGTCGGCGGCAGTAAGCGTTGGATTAATCGGACACAAATCTATAAATTTGTGGCCAACGATAGCGAAAATGGACAAAATATACGACTCGAAATCGTACCGACTTCTGTTGTGGTGTACATATCGTTGTCCGAACTGAAAGGACATTCAAGTGATGAATCAGTCATAAAGCACAGCATAATTCCAAGTTTGACACCAAATATTGGACATTTGAAGCGTCAGTTGGCCGCTATTTACGGGTTTATCGCCGACACAACTGTATTATATTTCAGAGAGCGGTTTATTAATAGACAGGACGGATTCATAGAGCGGTTTATTAATAGACAGGACGAATTCATGGAGCGTCAGCTCAACGACAATATGTCCATCACTATGGCCTGGTATTACAAAAGCTTTGGTAACTGTCTAATTAAGGTCATACCTATTGCCGAAACCCGAGTGCCCGCTGACAATATCGTACAATCCATAGGACAGGCATCGTATGGCATCAATCAATGACTATAT
The DNA here is from genome assembly GCF_028296485.1 of Oppia nitens. Lineage (NCBI taxonomy): Eukaryota > Metazoa > Arthropoda > Arachnida > Sarcoptiformes > Oppiidae > Oppia > Oppia nitens. The sequence goes on from NW_026533251.1 coordinate 26,331, forward strand.
TGTATAATTGAATTCATTTGTTAATTATTTTCTGCTTTTATTTTTTTTAGTCAAACAATTTCCACTCAGATTAAGAAAATAACCGATGCTGTGATAACTGCCAATAATGATAATAAGTAATAACACATTTTAATGATGTTTTTTAAAAGGATTAATATATTTTATAATATTTTAATTTTGCTTATTATTTGTTTTTCAGTGATAAACTGATTGCTAAGTTAATGGAGACGTCGATCACATTATCGGCAACAATACAAAAGTGTTTTGAAGATCACACAAAAGCCATTACCGAAGCCATGATGACAGTTGGCAGCGGCGGCAGCAATGGACGCAAATTTTTGTCCGACACTTTGATTGACAATTGCGATAATGATAGCCAATTCAGCGATGATTATTACAATTAAAGTTGTGGTGAAACCAATGAAGTTAAATGAATGGCATTAAACAAATTTGACATTAATTATGTAATTAATGAGAGCAATGTTTTTTGGGGAAAATAATATATTTAAAAAAAAATTATTTAAGTATTCAATTTAATAATAATGTCGTATATATTTAATATTTAGCAATAGTTTGTTATAATGTTTGTGATTTTGTTTCGTTGATAATCGTTTTTTTCAATTATATTTGTTTAGTTTTAGTTAATCATTAATATTATCATTGATTGTTTCATTAAATTCTTGATGTATGCTTTATCGATAATATAATATATATATATAAAAGTTATTTAATTTATATTTTTTGTTGTTGAAAATTAACTAAAAAATCAAGTCATTTCTAAATAATAATGTCATAAATAATATTTAACAGCAGTTTTGTAATAATGTTTATATTGTTATTAATAATTAAATGTTTCATTAATTTTCTAAAATTAAAATGTTTATTTAAATTATAAATAATCTAAAATTAAAAAGTTGGTTGTATAATTTTCATAAAGTTTATTAATTTAAATAAAATACTATTTCTTGCATTTATGTTATTTAAATATTTTTAAAAAATGAAACCATAGTAATTTTAATGTTAATTTTAATTTAGTTATTAAATTGATTAAGTTTTTTACGTATTGATTACATTTATCTAAAAGAATTAGTTATAACTAATTTTCTAATTAATTAATTTGCATTAATTTTATGCTATTTGTTATTACAATTTTATACTATTTGTATTATTAATTATTATTATTAATTTGTTATATTTTATGTTAAAATAATTTTATCATAATTTATAAATTATTACTAACATAATAGTTGAGTAAAGTTTTTTATTTGCGCTTACATTATATAAATATATGTATTTTATTTATAATAAGATTTACTATCATTTATTACTAACTATTATATCTTAAGACATAATGATTGACCAATTGATGAAAATGAAGGCAAAGATTATGAAAATAAAATGATGACATAATTAAGTTATTGACAGAAATATATTAATCAAAAGTTAAAATATTATTAATTATGCGAAATGTAAGAACATATAGTTATTACTATATTATAGTATATCCTAAACAAAACACACAAAAATAAAATTAAAAAAACAAAAAAAGTGTCTAGGACACCCGGTATTCCCAGGTGGTCTCCCTCCCAAGTACTAACCGGGCTCGACGCTGCTTAACTTCGGTGATCGAACGAGAACCGGTGCTTTCAGCGTGATATGGCCCTAGACATTAACAATAGATTAACTAGTTGATTTTATAAATAATAATAATAATACAATATGAACTAACAATTAATAATTATTATATATAAATTAGTATATAGTATATACTGTATATAATAATAATTATTAATTGATAGTACATATTGTATTATTATTATTTATAAAATCATCTAGTTAATCTATTGTTAATGTCTAGGGCCATATCACGCTGAAAGCACCGGTTCTCGTTCGATCACCGAAGTTAAGCAGCGTCGAGCCCGGTTAGTACTTGGGAGGGAGACCACCTGGGAATACCGGGTGTCCTAGACACTTTTTTTGTTTTTTTTAAATTTTACTTTAGTGTGTTTTGTTTAGGATTACAGTAACTACAAAATCAAGTTATATTAAATTTAATTGATTTTATTATTGTTGAATTATTAGTATATATTATTAAATAAATTAAATATTTTAGTATAAACTTGGTTAATATAATATAGAGATATGTGTTAAATTATGAACCAATGAAACATTTAATTTTTGTACTTAATTTCTATATAATTATTAATATACTATACAGTATGTACTGGTAATGTATAATACATTGTATATATACAATATAAATATATGTAGTTTACTTTTGATAAGATAGCTAAGATTTATTACTGATAAATATTAGCTACTGTACTAAAATGCATGACCTGAGGGCTTAAATTTAAAACAATGTGTTTGTTTGGAGTCCAAAATTATTTATCATATTTAGTACAGTATTAATCAAACATATTTGTAGTTTCATAAGTAAATATCCGTTTGATTAGCTAACACTTTCAACGCTATATTATTATATCTTTTTCTTTGTCCTCATCGATGTCTACTTGTTTTTGTGGATCAACCGATCACCGAACCGCTTACTGTCACATATCACGCAAAGCACTCGATGAACATATCGGTGACTATCCGTACGGCTATTGTCCGCAAACGGTTAGTTACGTCAAAGTGGATGATTTGTTCAAACTATCGGTAGCCGATAGCAGTAATATCGAGTTAAAGCTGTACAAAGTGTCCGATGACGGCACCGAAAGTCAGGTCACTACCAATACAATCAATTTAGAAGATAATGAACGACACCAACAATCACAACGAATATCTCGACTCGTAATTAAACCCTCATCTGTAAAGGTGTGGGTATTGTTGGACTCATCGATTAGTGAACAAAATGCTAGCAGTTTTAGGACTTGTATTAATTATAGCCAACCTTTCAATATTAATATATATCCGCCTAAAACGTCCACAATCGGACTCTTTAAAAAATATTTAACTAATTACTACTTCTATGGTTATAAAGATTTTAAGTTATATTTAAGGAAAAAATCCGAAACACAGGGACAGAGGCTCAGGGATGATATGCCGATTAGTAAGGCCTGGCTTTACGGTCAGTTCACCAATAGTCTGATTCTGGTCTCTCGGCTCACCATTAATGACATTCAATTTCAACTAAAACCTAAATTCAAACTATTGAGGTATTTTGATATATTTTTAAAAGTTTTTATTGTTGTATATACTTATGATAATTAATTTTATTTATATGTAATATAAGTGAAAGATTTACGGAACAGTCATTAACTATGAGAGAGTGCTTTGATAAACAAAATAAAATCATTAGCGATGGTCTCATCACTGCAAACAACTACAGCGATAACAAGTACTGTATTTTAGGCGATGTTTTTTTTGTTGTCAATGACTTCAATCAATTAGTAATTATTTTTTAAATTTAATTTTTATTAGTTTTGATATAATCAATGCCAATATGACAAAGTTGTCGGAGACTATCGAAAAGTGTCTTACAGACCAAACCAAAGCTATTACCGATGCATTGTTGACCACAACCGGTGGCGGAATTGGACACAAGTATTTGAAAGATGTTTATGTGGACTCTGAAACAGATACCCAATGTTGCGATCAATCAGTTAATTCGCAATTTGATGATATAGTCGACAATAACAGTAGCGACAAAACAAGTGTCAGTCAATTGATCCCATCAAATGATAAACTGAATGATATGTAAGTCAAGAAATATAAGGAATAAAATTCATTAATTTATATTATAATATATTTTTTTTAATTAATTAGTGATGTGAATGACTTTAATGACTGTTTTCTTAATCAAATGAAATCGGTGTTGAACCACAAGGACAGAAAAATTGATCAATTGATGAAAATGAAGGCAAAGATTCAAGAAAAGGATGACATAATTAATCAATTGACAAAAGATATCAAACAAATGTTAAATATTAATAATTATGCGAAATCTGATGACAACTTGTTTACTGATATATAATTATTTTTAATTAATTTTTCAATTATGATCAGTAATTTTGCTTATATTTAAACGAAAAACTTTAATTATTAAACGAATTATTAGTAATAATTAATTTATATCTAGGGTTAGATTGAGATTCCCAGGGAGGGAAGTTCCCAAATAAAATCCCTCCAATTTTCCCGGAAAATATGGAAAATATATTATATTCCCTCCCTTGATCGTTAGAAAGGGAAAATATAATTTGTCATACATTATAAAGTACCTAATCTCAATGACTATGTGTTTCAATTGGGACCAGTATGTTAGTAATAACTCAATCAAAATATGATTCAAATATTATTAAACATTTAGTAAAAACATTAAATACATTTTGTAGACATTTACTATACAAACGTGTTTTTAATTAAACATTATGTAATGTGAGTTATGGTACGATAGGTGGTACCACAAGGAAATGTCTTCCCAGGGAATTCCCAGGGAAGAGGGAATATAAGGAACTTATGGAAAATAAGACGAGGGAGGGAATCTGATCTAACCCTATTTATATCTAAAATAATTAGTTTTATTTAAGTTATATTCACTACATTTCTAATGTTTTTTTCCATATCATGCAATAATTGTTGTAATAAGTTATGAAATAATAAATTTCAATTATTTACTATTAATTCATTGATAATGTTATACTGATTTTTTGTTACACATTGTTTTATAGTAATTTAAAAAATATATATAATGATATTTGTATTATTATAATATCTATGAAAGTAAACGATCAAAATATTAGTATATCTTTTATATAGTTATCTATAAAATTGTGAAACCAATAAAATCATTTTCAAAAACTTTTATGACTATATATATATAAGTGTCAATCTATTTATATATACCTTAATATATGGTACAGTAGTTGTAGTTTAATATTTATTTTTTGATAACAAGTTTACTTTAAGTGTACTTAAGTTAAGGTTTAATACTCTTATTATTTGTACTAAACTTTTGTCTATTGTTTTTGTAAAATACAGAAAAATATTTTATTAATATTAAAAATATGTTTTCAAACACGTGTTTCGCAATATACTGTCGTCGTCTGAATGCACGCGCAAAACAATTAAATGAAATAAATTAATATAATTATTATTTACTTAAATTATATTTAAATTGATTTAGTAATTCATTTATTGTAAAAATCATAACAACAATCATTGTATTTGTGAAAACAGTTTAATTTATTCAATCAATTATTGATTGATTGATTGAAATGATGACCAAATGGGTGATCATTGCAGTGGTGGACAATCACAACAACAGTCACACACTGAAACCGGACGAGACATCATCGGTGGCCAACAAATACTGGTTTAATATACCATCGATAGTCAAAACTATCGCCAACTTGAAGACACTGTTGACGACCGTTAATGAAGACTTGATTGGCGATGACTTTGACATCAGTTTGAATGACTGTTTACTTAGTGATGACACCGATATCTGTATAATCAAAGTCGAGGATATCTTAGAAATAAGACGTAAATGTGTCGACCATTTGACAAACCATTTGACGGCTCAATCGTCTTCATCGTGAGTTATTGTTGACGACCATCTCTAATGATGCGACCAATAGTTATAACCAATATTTTTTGTTTTCTAAATATTTTCCCGAAGTAATGGACACCAAAACAATGATAACAAGAAATGGATTAACATATTTTCACATATCAGCGGACAATTGGATCAGTATTGGTACGCCATATCGTCTCGGGTGAGAACTGTTCGCCAATTGAAACAAGAGTTGGTCGCTATAGAAGATCTTCAGATCGACGAAATGGATCTCTTGATGAAAGATGCACTTTTGGTTGACAATACAAACATCGATATAATTAATACTATCGATAATGTCATCGAAATTAAACGTAAATCAATGAGTGATGACTATTCATTGTCGACAACAATGGAAACGATGTCCAATACAAACAACTGGTTAACTGATAATAAGTTTGTAAAAATTTAATGATATTTTTTTAAATAAGAAAAATCAATATTTAGTTTATTCAACAGTAATGATAATAAAGACTCAAAATCAATGGTCACAACAATGACGACAACAACAAAGTCGGACACTTCGGAAATCACTGATGACACTTCCCATGGTTTCACATCATCAGTGGACAGCGCTTATAGCACAGATCATACAAACATAATAACAGTCAACAACATGACCATTGGTGGTGATGAAACCGCTGCACCAGTAGCTAACAAATCAACGAATGACATGTATTTAAAAAATTATTGAAAATTTATAAATTATTTTTATTATATATATATTTTGGAAAATTATAATTACCGGTAATTTAGATCTAAAACATTTGCTAAATTGAAAACAACTACCGGTAGCAACAAATGTGATTACAAGAATTGTGACAAATTATTTAAAACTAGATATGATTACTATCAACATAGATTGTCTCATACGAAGTTATCTAAATCGACATCAAAAGCAATTTGTGATTATAATAATTGTGGCATCGAGTTTCAGACACAGCACTCGTGTTGGCAACACAAATATGCTGTCCACTATTTACGACAGGGGGGTACCCATAATACAATCAATAAATATATTGGCCCCGATATACCGGATATCAAATCTATTGACGCCGATATTCTGGACATAAAATCTATTGGCGCCGATAATTCAGATAATAAACATATTGAATGTGATTATCGTAATTGTGACAAAACGTTTGAAACATTATTAGATTTTACACAACACAGAATTGCCGTTCATTTGGGTGATTGTGATAAATACAGCGTCACTGACACTACCGGAGCTCTAAACATAACGTATGTGTGATTTTATATACAATTCATAATCTGATTTTTAAAATTAATTTATTGAATTTATTTTTATTTTTTTTAAAAAATAGTGCAAACAATAAGAGGATATCATGCAATCATAAGAACTGCGGCAAAACATTTAGATCTATTGCGGACTTTCGTCAACACTATAGGGCTGTTCATAGCTATCGATGCGATTTTAGTGAATGTCATTACGATTGCGACAACTATTACGAGTTGTTAATACATGAAAAGTCTGACCATAATATGCATACCACTGAATGTCCTAATAGTTATCTAAAATGCCGAAAGTGTCACAAAAAGTATCAAAGAGTAGCAAATCTGATGAAACATATGCAGGATCACCACAAACTGTTCCGATGTCCGTATGAAATGTGCGAAAGTCGTATTTATACTGAATTCAAACTTAAGTTACATATGTTTAAAGTCCACACACATAACTGTGCCAATCGACCATTTTATCTGAAATGTCATCGTATTGGATGCGAAAAAGAGTTTAAAGCTTATGTTGATCTCCAGCAACACGTGTTGGACGCGCATCCACTGATCAAATGTCATTACATTGGATGCGACAAAACGTTTCAGTCTAAACTCAATTTGAATGTTCACATTTATGTCGCACATTTTAAGCAATAATATTGATAATAATATAAAAAATCATTATATTAATTTTTTTCTAAAATATTTACCATAATTATTATGACTATTGTCAACATTTGACAAAATTAATTGTAAATTTAATTATTGTGAAATTATTTCAATTATACGTTTTTATCATTTTTTCTCAAATTAATTTGTTTGCAATAATATCACTGTATAGTTGAGAACAAATGTGAATATCTATCCACAAAAAAAATAATAAAAGTAAAACATATGTATAGACTATTTAGTATTTACATTGTATTGTATTGTATATTATATTATGATAATATAAATATTTATTAAAATAAACAAAAAAATCTAATCTATAATTACAGAAATTAGTGTTGATTTGTTGAGTCGGGCGAACCCACCGATGGTTAGTCCTATGGGTTGTCCTGTCATTTGCTTAAACGTTAGCCATTCGTCATAGTCATTGTCGTGACTTAACCCGTGATTAGCTGCTATAACATCCAAAGCTATATTAATTTTGGCTACACTTTCATCTACCGATCCGCTTGTCAGACACGATATAATAAACTGTATTAAAATCGTAATTATCGAGAATGACATCATAATTACAATTTGTAATAAAAACATTACAAATAGATATCTTAGAGATATCACTGTATAGATCTGAAACATAATAGAAAACATAACCCAAACCGCGGACAACACATGGATATGTTTCAAACTATTGTCTATTTCGCCGAGTGTTTCACGAATCAGACAATAAATATGTTTATAATCTGCTAATAAATTGTTTCTTCTCACGAAAAATCTGTTATCTTATTATTTTTGGATAAAAAATAATAATTTTTTAAAATGTTATTTTTAACTTTTTTTTACAATAAATTAACTCCAGTTATAAATATTCTAAAATTATTAACATAATAATAATAATAATAATAATAATAATAATAATATCAAACAATTAAAACTAATAATTAATTTTTTTTAAAACTGCAATGCAGTAAAAGAAATAATAACAACATTGATATTACGCATAAATATGATAACACTGGACTTTAAAAAAAACAAATTACCTTGATAATGATTTGTTAGATTATCAGCAATTGCCAGACATATATGGGAACATGTTTGCAATATTAGCCATGTCAAAAATGGTAAAACACATAATTGTAAACTTGACAAATAAAACACAATTAGTCCCATATAATAGTAAATATCAAGCGGTATATAGGATTTAGTGAAAAATATTGAAACAATTATTATTATTAAACTAATTGTTTGGACTATCCATAAGATAATAATCCAATTTAATTTTTTTAATTTACTCAATAAATTATTATTATTATTATTATTATTAGCAATATAGTAGTTAACATTTCTCAATTGATTTTCAATAGATTTAAGCTTAAAATATTGTTGCAACATATAATTACCGTTATTGGTATTTAAAAAATATAATGTTTTATATTTTAAAATTAATTTCAAAATTGAGTTGGGCAATTCTATAAATTGTACAGTTATAATAATATTTTCTAATTTTAGATATTCAATAAATTTTGGTGTCGGTAATGTCAATGTAATTATTAATTTGCTTATATCATCTTTTATGTTAAATATATCATAAATAATTATCAGTATTATCAATATTAATGTATAATATTTTAATAATTTTTGTCTAAATGAACGTATATTAGATCCAGTACTATATTGATCAAATGTTATACCAATTATACGATAAAAATTTATATAAAATTTAGTTATTGTTGTTTTATTTAGTGGATTCATTTTAGTTTGTTAATTATAATTAATAATATTAATACTGTATAAAATAATTTTTATTATAAAAATTATTTATATTATTATAATGTTTCAAAACAAATTGAAACTTACTTATTATATACAGTATATACTGTAATACTTATATTGTATTAAGATTTTAATGTTAGGTTAACCTCTTATACAATAATGTAATTAAATTATAATTTAATCAATAAAATAACATTATTTTATAAATATTTACTATTTTATATAAATCCTAGTAAATCTATATTCTGAATCAATATAAAACTGTATAAAATAAACATTTTATAAAATACATGTTAATATTTTTATTGAATAAATGTTTATTTAAATAATAAATGTTTTAGTAAATAGAAAACAAATTATATTAATTAATAAATTCACAATACGTCATGAATACTAAAATACATAAATATGATATTTATTATTGATTATAAAAGCAATTTTAAAAGTATCTTTATTGCTATAATTAATCAAATATGCTGTATTGAAATATATGATATTAAATTATTTACAATGTATAAATACAGTAGTTAATTTAACATTATAATCTATAAATTAATCAATATTAACTATTTAAATACTATACTATAAATCAATATTAACATAATAAAGTTAGTTGAAATAAATAAGATATAATTTGTTAATTTTTTTACATTAAGTTCACCTCTTATACAATAACGCAATCTTAATTGCATTCAAATTTAATTAATAAAATAACATTAATTTTTTAGAAATATTTACTATTTTATATAAATCCTTAATATAAATATTTCGAATCAATAAAATTTTTTGTAACATTATAAAATAAAATTATAAAATACACATTTTATACAATAAATGTTAATATTGTTATTGAATAAATGTTTTAGTAAATAAAAAACAAATTATTTAATTAATAAATTACAATACTTTAAGAATATACAAAAATAATGATTATTGATTATATAAAACAATTTTTTTATATTAATATATTTAATTATTATTATAAACTAATTACAATTAATCAAATATGTTGTATAAAAATATATTATCTAATATTATACAGTAATGAGTCATTTGTATAATTTGTACTAGATAGTTTAATTTTATATTACTGTATACTTATTATATCAATAATCAATATTAACTTATTAGTATAAACAATATTGAAATAAAAATAGTAATTTTTAATTGATTTTATATTTAAACAAATGAATGATAATAATACATTATCAAAATATATATATTATCAAAAATGTTGTTTAATTGTTTGTTTTTATATGAATCTTTGCTGATAGAGTGTGAACTAATAAAAAATATCGTATATATTTGATACAAATCTAATGATAAAATATATATATATTTATATATTAATTAATTATTACAACTACTGGTAATCCAACAATATCTAAATACATACAGTTTGAAACATTTGTAGAGTCAGTGCACCAAATGGTCCGACATTAATACCGATTTTCCTTTTACTGGACATACGTTCAAAATAAGTCATTAATTTCAGTTTTAAACGCAACCCGAAAGGCCAACACTGGATACGCCACTGAAGTTGAGCCAAACGTTTGGATAATCGGTGTATTTTGTGGGATAGATAGGCCATTGCAAAGTTGGACCAAAATATATACATCATATTACAAAACGCTGCGTATAGACCCATATACTGGAGCCCATCAATCATATCTTCAAACAGCATCTGATGCCATATAAGGAGATTATAGGGCAAAAAGCATAACAGATCTGCAAATTTCAATTTTCCTAACAGTTTGTTGTAATCGTTTAATAAATGACACAATTGGTTGTGTTGGTCAATAAAATTACGAGTTTTTTGACATATATTAACAATATTGTTATTTTTGTCAATTGAATCATTTAACTGGCGATTAATTTTACAAATTTTAATGTATATTAAAAATATAACAACAGGTAATGTAGTTACTAGAAATAATGTATCGCAATATATTGCTGTAAATGATATGTGAAACATAAATAATGGTATAATAGCTATCAGTGCTTCAATCCAATTGTAGTTATCAATAAATAGTTGAATTGTTATATAAAAGCCCAGGAAAGCTAATTATGATTAAATATAAATTAATTGTATATAAATTAATCAATTATTATTATATTATATAAACAAAATTATTAGTTTTTAAATTTATAAATTTTTCAAAAATAAAACATACGATACCTGTTAACACATAAAAAGTTGAAAGCGATACATAAATCAATTTTGCTGACAATAGTGATAGTTTAACTATAAATTTATTATTTGAACAAAAAAATCTATAAAATTTATTACTATTTTCTAATTCATAAACACTGTTTGAATTGTAAATAATATCAAACAATGGTAACCAATCCCATGATTTACTATCATAATTAAAATGTATACAACGATATACAACTGTAGCAAATATAATGCCTATCAATATGACTATTGAACTGAATTTTTCAATACCTCCGACAAACAATGTCACATCAAACAGAAGTTTTCGGATCTCATAATTACCAAACAAACAAATTATAACATTTAATAAATTTAATAAATAACATAAATATACAATAGTTTCCAATAGTGTTGGCTTTTTATGGAAATAAATTTTTTGTTTAATTCCAGTTAAATATAGATTAACATAATATCTATTAAAATATAATAAAGTTTTAATCATTTTTTAAGCTACTAAATTGTAAGTACTAGACTTAATTAATTGCTAATAATTAGATTATAATTTAGCTAATAGTAAAATATTATAAATTTAGCAATAATTAAATTATAAATAAATAAAATAATTATTAAAATATTGATAAAATTTAATTTATTATTCTGTAAATAATATTTTAAGATTTGGCTTTAAATAGAATAATATTGTATATTGTTTTCAAAATCAGAAAATATATTTAATTATAAAATCAATAGTTATTAATAATTCAAATACTAAATATATAATAATTTATTATTAATTAGTATTGTTTGGCTTTAGTTGAACTATAGAAATAATAATAATAATAATTATTATTATTATAGTTATTATTATTATTAAAAAATATACAGTACTGTAATATACTTTATGCCCCTCCCCATCTATGATATTATTGGATAATCTATATAAACCCAACACTTATATAATACATACACACACACACTTAAGTCGGTCTACTTTTACCTTTTAAAACTGTACTGTATAATTTATATGGTGTGATATAATAAAATAGTTATTTCCCTAAATTTGTGTAATTTTTTCAATCTAACCTAAACTACTACTAACCCCATAATAAATAAACGTTACATCTGGAGGTCCTACCGAGACCTACCAACTTAACTTGGCCTTCCGGCGGGATTGGACACCTCGAGAACGAGTGGTCAACGCGTAAGGCGTCACCACTTCGGGAGGAAAACCGTCACCAAAGGAAGACCAGTGGTAGGTCTACGACGCGAACAGGAACGCCACAGCCAGAGTGTAAGCGTATGATAGCATCAAATAGTGACTATCATCAAAATTTTCATTTAATAATTATTAAATTAATATAATAAACTGCGAGAAGGACACGAGGTGTCGTCAGACCAATAAAACGCTAGCTGCGGGGAGGTGGGCATAGCATAGCGCAAGCACTAATTGTGTTTAAATAAAATAACACTGTTTCTACGAGTAGGTAGACAGTGGTCGGTACAAAAAAGTACAAAGTAATTTAAGTAAAGTATTGATTGCGAGTAGGTATATCGATACATTTAATTGTTATTTAAAAAAAACAATAAGGATATGAGCAAAGATGCCATTATCTATAATAGGATCCGAAAATAGCGAGAATCAGGAAACGATATCCATGCAGGATATACGAGCCGTTGTTAATGAAGTAGTCAGTGGTGGTCTGTCTACATTAGGTAATCTCCGAATCACAAGTTATTCGGGCGACATAGATGACAATGCCGAAGAGTGGGTCACCGATTTTGTTGACGCCACTACTTTAAAAGGGTGGGATGACGCGAAACGTTTTCTTAATTTTAATCAATTCTTGACGGGCAAAGCAAAAAATTGGTATAAATTATATATCCGGTTAGCCGGTGACGCCGCACCGACAAACTGGACAAATTTGCGCCAAGCGTTCATTAATTATCATTTGCCAAGAGATAGATCTCATTCTTTGAGAAAGAAAATGGAAAACAGAAAACAAGGTTTAATTGTAGAGGTAGATCAGTACATTACAGATAAATTACTTTATTGTTTAGAATATCAACAACAAATGCCGGTCGCAGACCAAATTGATTACATTTGTGAGGGTTTTATCGATGATATCAAAGATAGGATTTATCAATTTGATAACAATAACATAGAAATATTGAGACAAAATGCGCGAAATATTCAGAAATGCAAAACTAAATCAGGTTTGCAAGCACATAGACAACAGGATTCACGTAGTGTACAAAATAATGATATAAGAAAACTTAGAAAACAACTAGATGAAGTTATAGTAAAACTTAACAAACAAAGTCACTCAAGAGATAATCAGTATAATAATTACGATAGATTTGGAAGACGAATAGAACGTATAAACAATACAAATTACAACAGATTTAGTAGATCAGATCCACGTCTGGATAAGGACCGGTTTAGATCCTATCAGCCGACTGATCAGTATAACAATAAAAATGTTAATTACAGTAGATTCAATTCCCAAGAGCGACGATACAGTAACCCTAATAGTAGGGAATCCTCGAGCAGCAGACCAGGTAGTAGTAACGAAAATCGGCCTAATGAACGGAGAGCACAAACACCTCCATCTTCCCCATATGTCAAATGCCGGGAACTAACCGATCTTTCCCGACCGGATCCCAATGCGACGGAAAGTCAAACGATCGAACGCAAACATGTAGAGTTTGACATTGCTCGCCAGCGTAGCAACTCACGGTCGATTAACGGTGAGATTGTTTGCGGGAAAGTCGGTCACTACGCGCGAGAATGTCCACAGAGACGTTATGTTAATAGTTTAACTCAGGATTTAAATTCAATCTCTAGTGATTCATTGCTAAATCACAATCTAATATATCATGAAGTAAGTGTACAGAATAAAATTGTAAACGCATTAATAGATACTGGTTCTGAAGTATCACTTATTAGCGATAAAATGTGCCAAAAACTTAACATCGAATATAGACGAAAACAATCAAAAGACTTAAAGGCAGTTAACTGTAAACCGGTAGACGTTATCGGAGAAACAGACCTAAATGTTATGCTATCAATTGGCGAAATTACCAAAATAATTAGTTTAAAATATTCAGTAGTTACGGAATTGCCATTCAAACTATTATTAGGAAATAATTTTGCACTAAAAGCTAATCTAGTAATTAATTGTGGCCATAAGACACTGTCCTGGGCTGAATTGTTCAATCCTCTGTCAAAGGAATTTAATTGTATATATAATGACACCCAATACAATGATTCTGAAAAATCTTATCAATCAGACCTTACTGGTAATACTGTTAATTACAATATAATCAATTATACAAATACGGATAAATCACGCGATGAGTTCTATATGAATTGTTGTCTCGAAAATGATTGAGAAATTAATTTTGAAAATACTGTAAACAATACGTATAAATCAAAAGCAAAAAAAAAAAACAAACAATCAATAACTACTATACATGTTACTAAATCCGTTGGCAATTTCTCAGAAATCAGAAGACCGGAATGAACAGTTCGGCACCCACCAACTATCTCAGATACTCTAAATACCACAAAAAAGCACAGCCGATAACGATTAACGACCTGCGATACCTTATATCGGGAAGTACTGGGCGATCTACACAATAACGCCCGAAATTCAGGCGCTAATTTCTTATATCTACAATCTACTTGTATGGAACCCTGCGACCATCCGAGTACTTTATCATGAAGATAATAATCTGATGGCAAAGGTGCCAACAAATTATACATGTCACGGAATGCCTGTAGTTCTAATTCTTGAACCAACAGAGGTGATGAACTTCAAAAAAAAATAAATAATAATTACAGTATAGCTTTAAATGGAAGTGTTGTTAAATTATTACCTCACAAACCCTTGTGTGAGTGACAATAACCCCATATCAATGAACCATTGAAAAAACATTGACATAGTCTTCCCATAATGGCCGTCGGAACAAACGATAGCCGTATCTACATCTATCGATGGTAACCCAACCGATGAACCAGTATTACCGTATCTACCCGGATGGTAAAATCGCTTCAATACTGGTGAAGTTAAGAATTCAGCATAATCCTCAACAGTAGCATTTGGCCAACCATACCAAAATACAAACACTTTTGGCCCCTGTTTACCGTAGACCGCTGTGGCAAAAATAATATCAATTTCATATTTGCCTTCCGCATTTCGACGGGGTCGCGAATATTTTGTCGTCGCCCGCTTAGTCATCCGATACCTAATATCGGAAAAAAGATGCAACCGCATCCTTCTCGGTACATAGGGTCTTAAACTTTCGCGATCGGTCAAAAAAACACCACTAGATCCTGAACTATAACGCTAATAATAATAATAGTAAAAAAATCGTAATAATAATAATAATAATAATACTAATAATAATAATAATAATAATAACAACGAACTTACCGAGTAATCGGTAGCCAGCGAACTAGTAGACGGACCACAGACCAAATTAGTATTATTACAAACGACACCACCACCGACGCTACTACTACCACCGCCTACACTACTACTACCGCCACCGATACTACTCCGGGTTAGTCAACCAGTACTACCACCACCGACACTACTACCACTACCACCACCGACGCTACTACTACTACCAATACTACCACCACTGTTACCACTTCGGGTTATTCGACCACCACTACCGCCACCACCGACACCATCACTACCACTACTACTACCACCACCGATACCACTACTACTACTACTACCACCACCGATACCACTACTACTACTACCACCACCGACACCACCATTACTACTATCATAACGTATGCTACTATTACAATTATTTTCGACCGTAATAGTAACCATTATTAAAAAATTAATATATTATAATTATAAAAAAACAAATACAATTTCAAAAAACACGTGTTTTACATACAGGCATCAAAATTCAAATAATATATACATATACAGTACTATACATGCTGTCCATAAATAATGTATAATGTTTAGGGACAAACATTTATCTGTACCTGAGAAGAATTGTAATATACTTTATGCCCCTCCCCATCTATGATATTATTGGATAATCTATATAAACCCAACACTTATATAATACATACACACACACACTTAAGTCGGTCTACTTTTACCTTTTAAAACTGTACTGTATAATTTATATGGTGTGATATAATAAAATAGTTATTTCCCTAAATTTGTGTAATTTTTTCAATCTAACCTAAACTACTACTAACCCCATAATAAATAAACGTTACAGTACATACACATACAAAACATAGATTATTACTATAAATTTATTTAATGCTATATTATTAGCAAATATAGTGCAATAACTTTATATTTTGATTAATTGTAGCAAAATATCTATGAATTTATAACTATTGATACTAAAAACAAATTATATAATAATAAATTTATTTAAGATAATAGTGATGACATTAAATCACTGTTTTTATAAATAAATAAGTATTTTATCAAATAAAAAACAAATTACTTATGAAATATAAAATATTACTGATTCAAACATTTTATACAGAGATATAATAAATAAATAATTTATTTATTGTTTATTTTTTTAAAAAAATATAGTTTAATCGGGGTTAAGCAAGATTTTAGATTTTAGAGGATTCAATTTTAATATGTTTTAAAAACAGTTAAGTAATAAATCTTGGTTTAAAATATTCAAAGCCGAATAAATAAAAAGTTTGACATTTAATACATAATAATTAATTGAATTGTTTTATTCAACATTAAGTTGAATTTATTTAGAGTACATATAAGACTAACAATTTTAATTACAAAATCAATAGTCATTAATATACTGTAGTAAATATATTACAGTCAAAAATAGTTAAAATGAAAACTTTGAACTTATATTTTAAGTTTCTAATAAATTTATATTTTTAAAGATTATATTTCATATCTAAGATATTATTGTGTATTTTTTGTTTAAATATTTAACTATTTATCAAACAAAAATATGTATAAATAGTTAAATAGTTATAAAATTTTCATATTTATTACTTATCAAAACAAATTAATATTTAAAATATTTTTAAAAACAATATTTATCAATAAAATATAATTAAAAATAAGTATTTATTTAGAGAAAATATTGTTTCCAAACGCCGTCACACGTACTTAAAAACGGGTTTTCCTCAACACGTGTTAAGTCATACGGTGTCAACACTTTTATTTTGGACACCAATTGGTTGTCGTCGCCAACAGTTGTGTCCAAGAATTTTGGCCAATCATTACTCGGTTTACTATTTAATAAATTAATTGTTATATTATTTAACATTTAATAGTATATTATAGATATTTACTAAAAAATACATTATTACCCGTATTTAGCAAAATCGGTCCACATTTTCATAACTTCTAAACTAAAATCATAGTCCAGTTCACTAAAATCTTGTTGTTTGATAATAGGTGTGCCAAATACAAAGTCCAGATCACTACTATGATGTATTAGACTACCATTGAGACCCATATATTTTTCCAATATTTTCCATGGATTATCCATTTTATCGCTTTTATAATCAAAGCGATAATAATAGACATTTTTACCATAATTTTGAACCATAGATAACAATTTAGTAAACAAATAGGTCGGACAAACCATAAGTAGATCACCATATAGAGTACCAAGTGCATTTAGTAAATTATTACTATCATTTATACTATTATTAGCATTATTTAAATAGTGTGTCAATAATTTATCAATTTCTAAATTATGAAAATCGTTGTCCATTTCATTCAATAATTTATCAAACAATTGTCTATTCATATGACTCTTGGATTCAGTGTATGAGCCTAACAGCAGACCCGGTCCCTCATCAGTGGTCGTACCGGCCATTAGATCAATATCTTTAATAAATAAAGTTTTCAGTTTTTAATTATTGTAATTATAGTTTTTTAAAAAAATAAAACATTTAATTATTGATTACCAATATTTAAACTAGCCAGGCTAAATGACTTTAGTGGTAATTGAGGCAAAAATTCGGTACCAATTACTGGAAAATTGAACGGAAGTGCGCTATAATTATGTGGTTTATTACAAAACAGTTTAGGATCGGGTATATCGCGGAGACAGTCCAACCAGCGATAGTCATATGGATCACAATCCAATTGACGGGCCATTTGTTTAAACCTTTTCAATGCATCCGTTGTATCCAAAAGTGGTCTGTCTTTGTTGAACAATAGGGAACCGCTTTGCATTATAGCTCGCTTGAAGAGCCCATTAGATAAGGGCGAAAGTATATGCGCTGCTATTGAAGTACTACCGGCGCTTTGACCAAATATTGTTATCAGATCTCTGTCTCCGACAAACACATGCACATTATCTCTGAGCCATTGAAGTGCCAACAATTGGTCGTAAAATCCTAGATTTCCCGGTGCACTATCGTCAGCACCGTATAGAAAGCCGAGAGCACCCACACGATAGTTGGCCGCAACTATTACCATATCATATGTGGCCAAAACAGTTCCGTTAAATGTCTCTTGAAATATTGATCCCATACTCAATCCGCCCCCATATATCCAAAACATTACCGGTTTTAATGTCGTATCATTAGTACTATTCATATTAGGTGACCAAACATTTAGTACAAGACAGTCCTCACTTTCAGTCAAAGGTTTCTGATTTCCTATGATATCTTGTATACAACTATTGCCCGGATATATGCCATTAATAATTTCCTATTTAATAATTATATATTTTTAGATATAATAGATTACTAACGAAATTTATTTATTTTACTTACATTTTGCGGTGTTTTCAATGGTACGGGTTTAGCAAACCTTAATCTACCGACCGGTGGTTCGGCAAATGGTATGTTCAAGTATTGGTCGATCTTTTTATTATTTAAATACAATGTCTGTCCCCGTACTACACCAGAACTGGTGGTCACCAACGGTCTACTATCGGTACACACTGTTTGGTGTACTAAATAAAGCACAATAAATATGGTTATATTCATTATAACAAAATAATTATTTAAAAAAAAACATTTTATAAAAATAATAATTTGTTGATTTAAAAATATTTTCTAATATATAGAAATAATATAAAATATTACTAATAATAAAGTAATTTCTAGAAATTATTTATTTAAATATACCAATTTATATTATTAATACAACTAAATTACTGTTACAGTATATTAAATAATGAAACATCAATAACTAATTTACAATTTATTTAGATTCAATTTATCAATATGTACTGTACTGTACAGTATAACATTAATAAAATAAAACATAATATAAAATATAAATTATTTGCTGAGTAATTGTGTTATTTAATTATTATTTAGTGTATCTAAAAAAATATTAATAAATAATACATGTACCGTACATGTACGGTACTGTACATATTTGCATTTTATCAAAAAAGTATTAATATAATATTAAAACTTTTATGAATATTAATGTAAATTTATAAGTAATAAGATTTAATTTTTTCAAATTAATTAAATCAGATCATTCAATCACTAAAGTTTATACAATTATTATAACTATACAAAAACAAAAATACTATACAATATTATATAACTATTAAAATACATATTGTATTACACATTACATTATACAGTATTAATATATTTATTACTCGCGTGAATCTCAAAATTTCAAATTTAATTATAATTTCAAACTTTATACTAATAAGTATAATCTAATTAATTGTATATCGGATTGAATTTTTAAAAAATATGATTGTTTTTATATTTATTATCAATACTTTTATTGTCTTAATCCCTGTAATTTGGTCTCTAAATGTAACAACAAATACTAATAGCACTAACACTATTGACAGACATAATGATAATACTAATAACAATGAATTTGTGTCCACTATTACTACGATTAGTTCAGACAATAGTGAGTTTGACATCACATCGTTGTCGTCTTCATTACAATTAATCCAAGCGCTCAGTACTTATGAGACCAATAATTATGACGACTATGACAACAGAGAAGAGGGTAAAGAGATCTCTGAGGATCAGTCGACCAAACATTGGAGTCAACCGAAAGTCGGGCGAACTAAACAAAAATTTAGAAGTTGTGGTAAAATCTGTAAATCATTTCCGTTTGATACAATCACACCGTTGCCTACCAGTGCCGACAACAGCAACATCAATGTAGACGATAGGTCTGGAAAACAGTTGCTATTTGCTACCAAAGACCGGTGTTTATGGATCTATGATATTAATGGCGGTAGAGAACAGTCGCAAATGGGTTGGGAACACCAGTTTATGTTCAATTCAGTGGAAGGTATGTTTGCCATTCCGGTTGGCGCCGATATGTACAACATTACTGTGGTGTTCACGTCGGGACTGACCTCACAGACGCTGTTGTATGACATCAAACGGGCCATAGAGTTGGAACATCAATCACACCCGTTTCCAGGACTAACAGTTGATACTACCGAACCAGTGGACAACCTGTTTATGTGGCTGACAGCGTATTATATTTATTTCATTCAAGATCACAGATATTATGCGTACGATTTTCAAGCAAAACGACAGCTACCGGGATATCCGCGTAATTTAACCGACTTTGGACTCAATACCGATGACTCGCACGGAAGACATATCGGTCTGGCCTTTGCCATCAAACAGGACATCTATTTTCTTACCGACAAAGAGTTTGCCATCTATTCAGTTACCAGTCATGACCGACAATCGGGACGTTTCGAGGGTCAACTCGGACCGTACTATCCGATAGATAGTCATCTCATCAAATGTCGTCAGAAATCTTATTTGCCGCTACAGGACATAGATCTTAGCGGTTTCGACGCTCCCGCGGACATCGATGACTACACCCATCGTAACGCTCCGTGGATTATAGTATTGTTTATTATATTTGTTTTTGTAATTATTGGCGCCTTCCTAATTGTCTATTTGATGGTCAAAAATAATCACAATAAACCAAGAGATAGTAGACTAAGACCCGACGATAGATCAATTAGTGGTCAAAATAGTAGAAAACGTATTGATAATATAGATAATAAAGACAACTCGACAGCGGCCGATACGAGACGTATATCTCGAATAACGGAAAGACCTATCGGTGAGGTCAACGACAGTGGCGGAGCTCCGGGAAGTGATAACAAAAAAAGTATTACTATATATTCGAGTGGCCATCAAGTGGTCGGTACGGCTATCATTAATGTCAGCATTTAATACTTAATTAATAGTTATTAAACAATTATAATAATTATATTTTTTCACTCATATCTAAAAATAATATATTACCGTAACTTATATTTATTGTACAATAAATACGGTTTATAATAATACCTATAGATATACTGTATTAACCTTTTAGTTGATGTTATACAGTATTGTGTTGTTGTTTTACATACATTATTATCTCATTACAAAACTAACAAATAAAAGTTTATATTTAAATTTTCTCATCGATATCTTTATAAATATTACTATATATTAGTAATTTGTAATAAATAAAACAAATAACTTATTTTTTTTGTTAAATATTATTTATTAAAATTAAATTAAATACCAAAATATATGCCAAAAATAACTTATCTTAAATAATTACAAAAAATAACATTTATAAACTTTACAACAAATATAAACAAATTGTTAGTAAAAGTAAATGAAAATTCTCTGTCATCTAACTATTGATTAACTACCAAATTATTATATTAAATACATACATACACTGTATGATAGATATTCATATATTAAATATTTGATTACATAATAAAATAGACTCTAAATATAATAATAAATTAAGATTTCAATGATCTATTATATCGTGTTGTACCAATCGGGCCAACGATCTGAACTTATACCGGCAACGACTGTGCGGACACTTGAACGGCAACTTTGCGAACCTGTTGTGAACCCTTTCCATGTGTTCCTCCAATTCAGCCAACGATCCTCTAGTATTGCAGTCATAGTAATTGCATTGCATATGATTTTGGCGCAAATGTCTCAACAGATTCTTTTGGTTCGGAAAACAATTTTTTTCATTACATTCTTTATACAGACAATCGTATTTGTATTCTTCATTGAATTCAAACGTCTTGTTCCAGTTGTGGTAATGCCACGAATGGCTGCCATTATTATCACTTGGAATGGGTTTCACCGCCGCCGGCGACGCCGATACCGACACCACCGACTGATTGGCATTTGTGAGAAATGCCTTTTTTAACCGACGATTGAGACGACGTCTGGGCATTGTGTTTGTCAAACCAAGCGATTGATTAATTGATTCAATTCAATAGAAATATTATATATAAAATTCAATGAAATGAATTAAGACTCAATATTTTTTTTTTAATTTTTCAATGTTAATGAATTCAATAACTAACAGAAGATTATTAATAATATAGTTTATGTTTGCTTTTTAATACTATTAATACTAAATGTAAAACTAATTACATGAATACTACTGAATCACTAGTTGTCTGTCAATAATACACTGATTAAAGTCTAAATATAACATATGTTACATATAATTAAACAATTGTTATAATTTAAATAAATGAGAGAGGGCAGTTTGCAATTTATTACATTTGATAGATCTAAATTTTTGTGTATTATAGTTAAACTTATTTTAGTATTTAATCTTAAGCTCAAAGAGTAAAAATAGTTTTTCTTAATTTAATAATGACAAAGTTTTCAACAAATTTTATTATTTAATTATTCAATAGTATTGAATAAATACATAATTATCGCTTATCATAATAAATAAGCTTAATAGTAGTTTAATGCAGTATTTGTTATATTAATGAGAAACTATTTATTTTTTACAAATATATTAATTTTATAATAATAATAAAAAATATTATAATATCTTATTTTAGTAATTAATTAGTTGGAAAATGAACTGTCAGTTTGTGTTGAGCACATTCTTCTAATGTTTGAAATTTTTTATTACAATCGCTTTCAGAGCACCTGTATGTTAGCCATTGGTAATTGTGAACATCCCTCATATGTTTCTGCAAATCACTTTCTAAACGATAATTTTGACGACAATTATCGTAACCGCATATCTTATGTGTATATCTCTGGTGTTTAATAAACAGTTCTTTTGTCAAATATGATAGATTGCAACAATAATAATCACATTGAAATGTTTGTTTGAATTCTTTTAAGTAGTCAGTTGTATAATCATTACTATTTAAATGATAATCTAAAAAATAATCAAAAATGTTAAATAAATTATTTTAATTACCTCTTTCTATTAGAATCGATAGTACAGTTGTTGGCACCGGTATGTGAATGTTTAGTTTGTTGGTGTTCTTCGAGTTGTTCTCTTAGTTTGAAAACATTTCCACACAACTTATGTTGACATCTGAAGGACTTTTCGTGTTTAGCTTTTATGTGTTGTTGTAAATCCTGTTTCCTTCTAAATATTCTTGTATTACATGTCTTATAATCACAATAATAATGATCTGCTTTTGTCGTTTTCTGATTCATATTATTATTATTATCACATT
This sequence comes from Oppia nitens, assembly GCF_028296485.1. Classification (NCBI taxonomy): domain Eukaryota; kingdom Metazoa; phylum Arthropoda; class Arachnida; order Sarcoptiformes; family Oppiidae; genus Oppia; species Oppia nitens. The sequence continues at coordinate 50,195 of NW_026533251.1, forward strand.
TATTAGATATTAATTGTTGATTGTCATGTGTTGGAACCATTGAGACACTGTTCATATTAATATAAATTTAATTATTAGTTATAACAATAATTTAATTAAGATATTACTAATACAAACTTATTGACAGATGATATAAAGTCATCAAAAATGTTGATGTCGTCCATTTGTATCATAAATTCAATTGGTATCTCTTGATTGCCAACAGTTTTGTTATTATCATTGACATCATTGGCTTCTTCTTTGGATTCTTCTTTGGATTCTTCTTTGGATTCTTCTTTGGATTCTTCTTTGGATTCTTCTTTGGATTCTTCTTTGGATTCTTCTTTGGATTCTTCTTTGGATTCTTCTTTGGATTTTTCTTTGGACTCTTCTTTGGACTCTTCTTTGGACTCTTCTTTGGACTCTTCTTTGGACTCTTCTTTGGACTCTTCTTTGAACTCTTCTTTGGATTCTTCATTAGATTCTTCATTGGATTCATTGAAATCTTTAGTGAAATCTTTAATGACTTTTTTAGTGACTTCTTTATCGATAGTGTCGTGAGTATCATCTTTGGACTCAATACTACTATTACTGGACGAGTCGTCTGAAATATCAATCACTTCTATGTCTTTATTAACAATTGTTTGATCGTTGAAATGAATGACTTTTTCCGTTACATGTTTTGTCCACAAAGTGTTGCCAAAAGATGTAAATTTATTCCAACTTTTGTGAACCGTATCATTCGGTTCTTGTTTTAAATGTTTTGTATTATAATTATCACTAAACATAACGTAAAATATTTTTAATTAATTTTTTTAATCATAAAATATAAATAAATCACTTAAGACTTACTCTGAATTTTCAGTACTCTGTCGGTCAATGCGTTTAAATATTGATTGTCTTTTTAATCCTTTATTCATCACAGAGTTGTTGACATCCATTATATTATCACAACATTTGGATCTGACCTCAACTTTGTCTTCATCTTTGATAATATCGACGCACGAGTTCTCTCTTAATAAGACATCATTGATATACAGATTCACTTCTTCGTCATTCAAGTTCTCTTCTGTGGCCAAAATTGTTTTCAAATCATTGATATTCTTAACCATCGATGGTATGGCAAACCAGTAGTCATCGACATTTGATCGTAGTTTCTTAAATGATATTATAATACGTTTTTGTGTAGACATTGTTTAACAAAACTAATTGCTAGTAATAATCATTTTGTTAGTTCAAAGCAACTAAAGTTTCATTAATGAGTTAAAGCGTTCAATCATTTAATCTCCAGCTCTAAGTAAAGTGTGATTCAATTACTAAAAATAATTTTAATATTAAATTTAAGAAAAAAATAACGTAACAAATATTAATAATAAATTTTTTTATTAAAAACATTACATAATTACATAAAAATAAAATACATTTTAAGAAAATATAATTTTTAAAATAGTTATGTATATAATACTAGTAATTAAAAACATAAATATATAATTAAACAATGACATAGAGTTTGAAATATTTGATATATTAAATATATATATATATATAAAATTTAATAAATACTTTATAAAACTTAATAAAAAAAGTTATAAAACTAATACATAAAATAGATTCATTAATTGATAAATTAAATAATAATTTAATTATTTATTAATCTATGAGCTATCCATTTATGTTTCATAAATTCACTTAATGTTTGAAATTGTTGCTTACAATTGCTACGAAAGCACTTGTATGGCAGCCATTCAATATTGTGGACATTCCTCATATGTTTGACCAAATCTTTCATTGAACGACAACTTTGAGGACAGTTATCGTAACAGCAATTGTAATGAATATAACGCAAGTGTTTAATAAATTTGGATTTTGTTAAATTGCCTTTATTGCAACCATAATAATCACAATTGAATCTATTAGTTGTTTGATCCAATTTTAGCCAATCAATTGATAATCTATAAAAAAATATAATTAATGATAATATTTTTACACATTGTTTTATACATAAACACTGTACAGTATATATTGATATATTAAATAATACCTCTCACTTATAAAACGATTAGTACATTGAGCACCTGTATGTAAATGTTTTGTTTGTATATGTTTTTCGAGTTGGTTTCTTAATCTAAAACCACTACCACATCCTTTATGTGGACACTTGAACGGCCGTAAAACCATTTCATGCTTAGCTTTTATGTGTTGTTGTAAATCAAATTGATTTTTAAATAGTTTGTTACAATTTTTATAATCACATCTGCGACAAGAATTTTTTGTGGTTTGCTGTTTGCTTTGATTATCACTACTACTACTACTGGAAGTCGTGAACAACAATTGATTGTCATTTGTTGCAAACATATATTCACTGAAAAAAATATAAATAATTAACTAATATATTATATTTAGTATATTACTAAATAAATTTAATTATTTATTTTTTAAAAATTAATAATTAATTTAACTATACTGTATAACAGCGATTACACACTTGGTTTGTGATGAAGTACAGCCATTAACAATGTTGTTATGGTTGTCGTGTATTTGAACAATAGATTCAATTGGTATTTCTTGTTTGATAACAGTTTTGTCATTATTATCTATCGGTTCCCGTTTGATGCGTTTATTCACTACACTGTTGTCCAAACTATTGACAATCGGTTCTTGTTTTACACGTTTTCCGTTTACATTTACGACACAATTATTATCACTAAATATAATATAAAATAATTGAATTAACTTATAATTAATATAAAAACCCAAATAAACTAAGACTTACTCTGAATTGTCAGTATTGTGTCCGACAATGTCGTTAACCGTTGATTGTCTTTTGGAGAGTTTCTTCATCGAAAACTTTTTAACATTAGTTATATTACCACAACATTTGGTTCTGATCTCAACTATGTCTTCATCTTTAATAATATCGACGCACGAGTTGTTTCTTAATAAGACATCATTAATATAAAGGTCCACTTCTTCAGCATTCAAGTTCTCTTCTGTTGTCAAAATTGTTTTCAAATCATTGATATTCTTAACCATCGATGGTATGGCAAACCAGTAGTCTTCCACATGTGATCTTAATTTCTTTAATGATATTATAATACGTTTTTGTGAAGACATTGTTAAACAAATTAATTGTTAATCTAATGTAATATAAATTTAATACAATTATAATTTTATACTTTAGTATTCAATGCCTAATAAATATAATAACTTAAATAAAAAAAATAATAACGTTGCAGATATTCTTAATAATTTTTTGTTGAATTTAATAGCATTTTTATTTTACTAAAATATATTACAGCAAAAAAGGAAATAATAGTTATTTTTCATTTATTTTATTAAATATTATTGAATTTAAATTAGTATTTTTTTACTAATAGTAATAATAAAAGAAAATTTAATAATATTTTTATACTAATATAATTAAATTTGCGATTAATTTATTTCTTGTGGTTAACATTGCTTGTATCTAATGGTAAAAGTTGGTTATAATCGTGATTACAATCATTGTTAAGCATTGATGGCAACCATACAATATTGTGGATATATTTTAGATGTCTAATCAAATCACGTGAATCACTAAATGGACCGATTTTATGACAATCATTATAACCGCATATGTGATGTATATAACGTAAATGTCGATTCAATTTCTTTTTTCCTGAATACACTTTATTGCAATCATTATAATCGCATGTAAATTTCAATTTGTATTTCGATAATCTTCTAAATGATAATCAATACAATAAATAAAAATTATTTTTTAATTGAAAATATAATATACTTTTTTATATTAGTATCGATTGCACCGATCGACGAATGTTTTGTTTGTTTATGTTCTTCGAGTTGTTCTCTTAATTTGAAAACATTCCGACATCTCTTGACTGAACATTTGTATCGAAATAAAACGATTTCATGTTTATCTTTCATGTGTTGCGCTAATTGTGGTTCTGTTTTATAAATTCTGTTACAATTCTTATAATCACAATACTAACATAATTTTGTTATTTGCTGTTTGCAATTATCGTATGCAGTGGTGGATAACAATAGATTATCATTACTGGTAGTTGAAAACATGGAAACACTGTTAGTATATAAAAAAAATTATTAAATAAATTTTTTATAAATATTATGATTACATACTTAGCTGGTGTTAAAGTGTTGTCATTGATTTGGACCATAGATTCAATTGGTTTCTCTTGTTTGTTAACAGTCTTATTATTATTATTATAATCCCTATCATTGAAGTAGTTTTTCAGTGCCCTATCATTGGACTCATTATCACTGCTATAATCACTTAAAGTTTCATCCGAAATATCAATCATTTCTTCGTCATTATTATTATCAATAATTAATTTCTTAACTTTAATGTCAATCATAGGACTTATATCAGTGTCTCTGATCTCTTCTCTGTCCACATTTACTATACAATTACTGTCTGTTACAGTAATGTCTTTAGCCATCGGTTGATAACTAAAGTCTTTCTTCTTCGCAGAGTTGTTGACATCAGTTGTTATATTAGCCGAAGCTTTGGCTCTGATCTCAATTCTGTCTTTGTCTTCAATCATATCAATCAACGAGTTGTCTCTTAATAAAACATTATCCATAAACAGATTCACTTCTTCGGCATTCAATGCATACTCTTCTCCGGTCAAGACTTTCTTCAAATCGCCGATAGTGTTGACCATCGATGGTATGGCAAACCAGTAGTCATCAATGTGTGGTCTAATGGTCTTCAATGAGACAATAATGCGCTTAATTGTAGTCATTATTGTTGTTATGATTATCTAATTATTGTAAACACATGTTATTATCAATTGTTTTTAATTTTATTTGAAAAATGAAAACATTAGTAGACCATACATTCAATTTAAAAATGATCAAGGGTATATTTGTAGATAATATTAAATTGAACATAATTGTAATTGATCATTTTTAAATATAATATATGGTTTATCTTATACTTAATATAAACTAACAGTCGATTACCTCTTTAATCATATGCTCTCCCAAATGACATCATTACTTACATTATTAATACTGTATTACTTTATATATACAGTATGTAAGCGTATAAATTGAACAGAGTACCTTGGTTCATTTTTGTATTAACTAATTAAAGTACACTAATAATAATAATAATAATTTATGTTTTTTTCAATTGTTGTTAATTTTATTTAAAAATTTATTTATGGCTTTCTTTGTAAATCAGCTTTTGTTGAAAGAGATGAAAATAAAGATTTGATTTGATTTTAATAATAATTTATTATTTGTTAATAAAATTAATATGAATATATAATTTTGATAATATCTTATAATACGTTAATTATGCAATTAATTTATTTCTTAAGGTTAAGCATTGCTGGTAACCATACAATATTGTGGACATCTTTTAAATGTTTTATTAAATAATATGAATTAATAAAGGGATCAATTTTAAGACAGTCATCGTAAGCGCATATGTTATGTAAACGCCGATGAAAAATAAATTTATTTTTCTTCCTATACTGTCTATTGCAACCATTATAATCGCATGTAAATTTGACCCTGACCTTTGGCTTTTTTACCAATGATTGCTTAAATCTCAAGTATGTGATATCAGATGCTGTCATACTGTATGAAAATCAATACAATTAATAAATATATAATATTTATTTGATTTTAAAAATTAAATTTATCAAAAAATACCTCTTTATATTAGAATCGATTGAACCGATGACAGCACCGGTATTTGAATGCTTTGTTTGTTTATGTTCTTCGAGTTGTTCTTTCAATTTGAAAACACTTTGACATCTCTTCTGTGGACATCTGAATGGAAATAAATTGATTTGATGTTTAGCTTTCATGTGTTGAGCTAATTGATGTTCCGTATTATAAAGTTTGTTACAATCATTATAATAACAATAATAAGAAGACATTGTCTTATGTTGTCTTTTGCTATTATTTTCAGTTGTAGTCAACAAAAATTGCTTCTCATATGTTGTAGCCATGAAAACACTGTTTCGATAATTTTGAATAATTAATTAAATTTTACTAATAATAATAATAATTAAATATTACGATTACACACTTAGTTTGTAATGAAGTAAATCCATTAACAGTATTGTTGTTGTTGTTGTCATGAATTTTGACAATAGATTCAATTGGTAACTCTTGTTTGATAACAGTATTGTAATAATTATCATTCATAGCCTTATCAGTTGTATTGTGGTTATCATCGATAGACTCATCATCGCTGCTATCACTCGACGACTCATCTGATGTATCAATCCTTTGTTTTTCAACTTTAATGTTAACCAATGGTCTAACTTCTGTCATATCTTTTTCATCATTTATTGGCTCCCATTTTGACATTAAATTGTTGACTATTTTCTTATTTTCACTTTATTTAAGGTTAGAAAAAATTGTAAATTAATATTTATATTTTAAAAACATTATTAACAAACTTTGAAATACTATTAGTTGCTATCAGTTCTTTGATGCGCTTCTTCATTGAATTGATATCCAAACTTTTGATAATCGTATCAATCGATTCTTGTTTTACTCGTTTTGTATCCACTTTTCCGACACAATCACTGTCTGTTACAGTAATGTCTTTAGCCATCGATTGACTTTTGGAGCGTTTCTTCTTCACCTCAGAGTTATTGATATCAGTTGTAATATCATATGTAAACTTGGATTTGATCTCAACTTTGTCTTTGTCATCATTATTGACATCTCTATCAATGCAATTGTTATGTTCATCGTTGGACTCATCATCACTGCTGTCATCACACGACGACTCATCCGATATATCAATCACTTCTTCTTCATTATTATTATTTACAATACTTTGTTTTTCAACTTTAATGTCAACCATTGGTCTAACTTTTGTGTCAATTGGCATCTCTTCTTCATCACTATTTATTTCCTGTTTTACACATTTTGTCATCAAATTGTTGACCATTTTATTACCACTTAATTATTAAACAAAAATAATTATATTAAATAAGAAAAAAAACAAAATATAGAGTTTTTATTACAAACATTGAGATACTATTAGTTGTTATCAACTTTTCATCGATCGGTTCCCGTTTAATACGTTTCGTTGTTGTCGACAGAGTTGTTATAAAACAAGATGTTTTAGTTTTGATCTCAACTCTGTCTTTGTCTTCAATCATATCAATCAACGAGTTGTCTCTTAACAACACATTATCCATAAACAAATCCACTTCAACGCCATTCAATGCGTCCATATCTGCGGTTAACTCTCTTTTCAAATCGGAAATAGTTTTAACCATTGATGGTATGGCAAACCAGTAGTCATCCAATGGTGGTCTCATTGTCATCAATGAAACAATAATGCGTTTATTTGTTGACATTGTTTTTTTGGCATCAATTTGTTTAAATTGTATAATTTAATTGAAAAATACTATATAAGTTATAAAATTAAAAAAAAATTGTACTAAATGTCACGTGATTTTATAATTAACCAATTAAATATATGTTTTATTTTTATTATTAATGTATACAGGGTAAATTAATGATATTGATTATACAGTATTAATATATATATATATATATAATAATAATCTATTATACAGGTTTCATTAATAAATAGTTTTATTATTTTCAATGAATAATATTTTAATAAATTCCCTCCAAATTCCCCCTCCCATAAAAAAATAAGTAAAATGCATATTATATGAGTCATAATAATTAATGTTAAATTTAATGTATGATAAACATTATAATAAAATTTTATTATCTGATAACTGTTTTTTTAATAAAGTATTTATATAAAGTTTAGCCATTTATCATATAATATAAATTATCAGCAAAAATATGATAAAACTTAATTTTATTTCATTACTATTTTTTTTAACGAAAATTGCTAAGAAATTGGTTGTATTTATGTGTATTAACTATTAAATATTACCGGTATTTTAATTTAACAAAATAACTGTTTAATATTTTCTAAAAATATATATATAATGTATAATTTTATTGTTATATATATTTTAATAACTAATTTACTAACTATTTATGCCGTAAAAAATAAAACATATAATAATAATAATATAATTGAAACCAAATTATTTCCATATAGTAGTTGTTTTAATGATTGGGAATGTCGTTACTATGATATGAATAGAGAGTGCTATAATAAACAGTGTGAATGTCGTATTAACTATTATACCGATCCAAGCAATGGTCTGACATGTATTAAATTAGCTAATACTGAATGTAATGACAGTCAACCGTGTGATGATTGGCCCAGCAATCAGGTGTGTTATGATAATCGGTGCCAATTTGCACCCAACTATAGATTTATTGATGATTTAAACGATACGATCAAAGTTGGATGTGAATACTATGAAAGTAATTGTCAAATATTGGATCAATTGAGAGTATGTGATAAATATAAGAAACAGTGCAAATGTTACACTGACTTTAACTTATATCCCGATCCAAATAATGGGCTAAAATGTAAACCTATTGATGACAATCAGTGTAATAATGAGCATAAATGTGGTGATTGGCCCAGTAATCAGGTATGCTTTGATAATCGTTGCCAATTTGCAGCCAACTATAAGTTTGATGAAATTAAAAATGACACTGCTTATTATTCATGTTTGAATCACATTGATTGTCAAAAATATGATAAAATGAGATGGTGCAATTCAAATGGAAAAGGGTGTATATGCAGTGAGAAAACATATGCCGATCCCGATAATGGCTACAAGTGTTCGGGTGATGGCTATAAAGTGAATATGTCGTGTATGACCGACCAGGACTGTCGGCTTAGACCATACATGACTACTGTTAACTGTGCTGACAGTCGGTGCCGGTGTGCGCCAAATCATTACTTAGATGTCGGCGACACTAAAGTCTGTCGCTATGGGCTTTGCAATCATGACTATGACTGTCAAGACTATGATATCAATAGGAAATGCATTGATGCTAACTGTGAGTGCACTGTTGGCTATTATGTCGATCCATTTCGGGCTCTCAAATGTGTTAGAGTTGATCAACAATATTGTGATGATAGCAACAAACCGTGCGGTTATTGGCCGCCAAATCAATTTTGTTATAACAATCGGTGCCGTTTTCAACCCAACTATCGGTTTATTGATAAATATAACACAACCGATAGTGTCAACTGTGTTGATGACAGTGATTGCCAATTGTATGATAAGAATCGGGAATGTAATACTCATAGTAAATGTTGTAATTGTAAAAGTGATTACTATGAAGATAATTATATATGTATTGCTTATAATAATAATTTAGATTTAAATATTCACAGTACAGTAGTTGTTATTATTATGTCATTAACGGTAATATTGTTAATTAGATGGAAAATATTTAAAAATTTTTATAATAGATCCAGGGGTAATTATTATAGATTAGTTATTATAGTTAATTGTTTTTTTTCAAATAGTAATTAATAAATTAAATTATAATCTATTAGGATATAGACTAACGACAACATTAACTTCAATAACAAATAACATACAAACTGTTGAATTAGAAGTCATTGACAAACCACCTGATTATGATACCTGTGCCCAAACATCACTACCACCGCCAGCTTATACATCATTAAATTTAACCAATAATTAAGTTATTATAAAAAAATTTTTTTTTGACTAATATTATATAAAAAATACATTAAAAAATTTAATTATGATTTAATATTTGTAACTAAAACACAAAAATCAATATTTTAATAGATTACCAGTAATTAGATTCACAGTATATTATAATTTAATGTTTTGTTAGTAGCGATACATTAATTAGCTGTTCCTGGGATGTCCCTGACGTTTGTGTTCATTAAATAGACATAATTTTTCAAATCCCTGGTAACAATCGCGTCGGGAGCACCTGTAGGGAAACCATACGATATTTTGAACGTTGCATTTTCTGACTGCACCGGTATGTAGATGTCTTAATTGTATATGACTTTTGAGATGTTCTCTTAATTTGAAAACACCTGTACATCCCTCGTGTGGACATTTGAATTGTTGTAAATTAATCTTATGTTTAAATTTCATGTGAACTATAAAACTCCATTCCTCTATAAATAATTTCTCACAAATATCACAAATACGGGTAAATTGTTTTGTTATAATAGTATCAGATTTTGTAGACAACAATTGATTGTCGTTTGTTTCCAAAATAGAGACACTGTTCATAATATTATAATTTATAATTCAAATAAATTATATTAATTTATAATTTAAATAAACATTTTTTTAAGATTACAAACTTTGTTTGTGAGGAAGTATTGCCATTAATAGTGTTGTTGTTGTTGTTATCATGAATTTGATCCATAGTTTCATTTACGAAATCCTGTTTGCAAACAGTATTGTTATAATCGTTAATAGTCTTAACAATTGTCGTTTTTATGTCTTTGGTATCGTCAGTGGACTCACCATCACTGCTGTCATCACTCATCCAATATATCAATCACTTCTTCATCATTATTATCTTCAAAACTTCATTTTTCAACTTTAATGTCAACCATTGGTCTAACTTTTGCATCAGTTATCATCTCTTCTTCATCACTAATTGGTTCCTGTTTTACACATTTTGTCATCAAATTGTTGACCATTTTATTAATACTATTGTGACTGCATATTAAATATAATAAAAATTAATTAACAAAAATCATAACTTTAAAAGATTTTAAACAAACATTAAGATATTATCAGTTGCTATCATCTCTTTGCCAATCGGTTCTCGTTTGATACAATTATTCACAGAACTGATGTCCAAACTATTGACAGTTGTATTGATTACCGGTTCTTGTTTTACACGTTTATTGTTTCTTACAGTAATATCTTTAGCCATCGATTGACAACTAAAGTTTATCTTCTTCTTCTTCGCAGAGTTGTTGACATCAGTTGTTATATTAGCCGAGGCTTTGGCTTTGATCTCAATTCTGTCTTTATCTGCAATTATATCAATCAAAGAGTTGTCTCTTAATAACACATTATCCATAAACAGATCCACTTCTTCGGCATTTAATACGTTCTCCTCTTCGGTCAAAACAGTCTTCAAATCGCCGATAGTGTTGACCATCGATGGTATGGCAAACCAGTAGTCATCAATGTGTGGTCTAATTGTCTTCAATGAGACAATAATGCGCTTAATTGTAGTCATTATTGTTGTTATTATTATCTAATTATTGTAAACACAAGTTGTTATTAATTGTTTTTAATTATTATTTTTCAAAAATGTATACACAATTGAAAACATATGTTAATATTATTGTAAAAAATACATATTAATAAATACAGTACTAATTTTACTGTTAAGTACAGATACTACTAATAATATTATGATACATAATATTATCAATTTATTAGTATTAAATAAGTTTAATTAAACTATTAAAAAATTATTAAATATCTGATAAACGGCCCAATTATGATACCTGTGTTCAAACATCATTATCATCACCAGCTAATACATCAATGATTTTTAAAGGATTTAATTTCTAAATTATTTCAAACATTTTTTAAAATTTTATTCTATACATAATTTTTTAAAAAATCAATTACCGGTACATAAGTATTGTATATAAATTTAGCATTTTTTAAGATAATATAATGCTTGTAACAAATAATACATCGATTAGTTTAGTTATTATAAAAAAATGTCTTTATAAACAATTGCCGTAACAAATGTTACAAAATGTTGTCAAATTAATAAAAATATATATCAATGATTATAATTTATATTTGTCTGTATTATTAATTACAATTATTTTGTTGTTGTTGTTGTTAGCTGAATGGCCCGGTTAGCTGAATACCACGTGAATGTCCCAGAAATTTATGTTCTTTAAGTTGTTTTAATGATTTGAATTCTTGGCCACAATAACGACGGGAACACTTGTAGGGAAACCAATCGATATTGTGGTCGTTCCTCATATGTACGACCAAATCATATACTGAACGACCCGTTTGGCGACAGTAGTCCTGACAGCATATAAAATGAGTAAATTGTTTGTGTCTAATGAATTTCGGTTCTTTCAAAAACGATTTATTACAGCCATTATAATCGCAGATAAATCTGTTTTTTGTTAATACTAATGAGCCATCAGTCGTATCATTAATGTTGTATTCAGATGTTGTTGAACTACTGTATTGAAAAAAAACAGTAAAATCAAATAAATACAACAATAAATAAATGGTGTCATTAAAATACCTGTCTTTTCCGATAGTATCGATGAAAGCACCGGTAGGTAAATGTTTTCTTTGTTTATGTATTTCGAGTTGTTCTGATAATTTGAAAACAGCTCGACATCCCTCAAGTGTACACTTGAAGGGACGTAAATCTATTTTATGTTTATATCTCATATGCAATACAAAACTCCATTCATTTTCAAATATATTGTCACAAATATCACATTTGTGAATAGGTTTTCTTGTTTGCTGTTTGTTGTAGTTATTATTATCACTTGAAGTGGACAACAATTGATTGTCATGTGTTGCAGATATGGAGGCACTGTTCAGATAATATATTAAAATAAATTTAATTACCGATAATTTATATTATTTTTTAAAAAAATGCAATAAATACTAGAATTACAAACTTGTGTTTTGATGATGTATTGCCAATAACAGTGTTGCTGTTATTATCTTGGATTTGAACCATAGATTTAATTTGTAACTCATGTTTACTGACATTCTTATCATTAATAGTCCTATTATTGAAGCAGATCTTCAGTGATCTATCAGTGGACTCATCATCACTGCTGTCCTCACTCGACGACTCATCCGAGATATCAATCACATCTTTATCATTATTATCTTCAAAACTCTGTTTTTCAACTTTAATGTTAACCATTGCCATAACTTCTGTCTCCATTTTTATCCGTTCTTCTTCTTCTTCTTCTTCATCACTAATTGGTTCACGTTTTACGCTTTTTGTCCTCAAATTGTTGACCATTTTATTAATACTATTGTGACTGCATATTAAATATAACAAAAATTAATTGACAAAAATCATAACTTTTAAAGATTTTAAACAAACATTAAGATATTATCACTTTCTATCATCTCTTCGCCAATCGGTTCCTGTTTAATGCCATTATTCATTGAACTGATGTCCAAACTATTGACAACAGTATTGATAATCGGGTTTTGTTTTACATGTTTTTTGTCTACTTTTTTGACACAACTATTGTCTGTTACAGTAATATCTTTAGCCATCGGTTGACAATCAAAGTGTTTCTTCTTCTTCTTTTTCGCAGATTTCTTGACATCAGTTGTTATATTAGCCGAAGATTTGGCTTTGATCTCAATTCTGTCTTTATCTGCAATCATATCAATCATTGAGTTGTCTCTTAACAACACATTATCCATAAACAGATCCACTTCTTCGGCATTTAATACGTTCTCCTCTTCGGTCAAAACAATCTTCAAATCGCCGATAGTGTTGACCATCGATGGTATGGCAAACCAGTAGTCATCAATGTGTGGTCTAATTGTCTTCAATGAGACAATAATGCGCTTAATTGTAGTCATTATTGTTGTTATTATTATCTAATTATTGTAAACACATGTTATTATCAATTGTTTTGAATTTTTGTTTTTTATTTGAAAACATTAGTAGACGTCGTAATATAAGATGTCACGTGATTTTTGTATTAACCAATTAAAGTCAAGTATTATAATATATTTAAAATTTAAATGTTTTCTTTACAGTATTACTTGTATACGAATCATACTTCTAGTATAAGATGACACTCTAAGGTATTTTTTTAGTTTAAATCTATGAGTGACATATGTGCTTGAAAAATGATATTTATATTGTATTTTAATTACAAAATAAATTATTTGTACAAAAAACTGCAAAACACATAGATTTATAGTACATTTCATTACTAGATATACTGTATAATACAGTATATGAATATATATATATATATATACCTAATATACACACAATTAATAAACTATTAAATGCTGATTATTAACCAATTAGTGCTATCACTTAACTATGCATTTACTATATATTTCTAACAATATATAACCGACCAATCAATCACAGCTTCAATCATTTTATACTACTGTATAGTAAATGCCTAAAAATTTATTGCTTATGATTAGTGACTAAATATTATATAAACAACTAATGATATAATAAATTATTGCATTTTGTAATAAAATTATTTTATTAAAATCATTAGTACATTAGGTATGTTTGTGTTTATTTAAGTCAAATATATTTTTTATGATTATTATTTAGTATTTATCTGTTTTAATAAATATTTTATTGTTTGATAAAAATATATAATAATAACTTATTAAATTAAAATAGTAAATAAAGTATTTTAATTGTCAATTTTAATATAAATATAATCATTTATTTTTTATATTAATTTTAAAAATTATTAAAATTTACTAAAATTAAAACAAAGATATTAATTCCAAACTTATTTTCTAAAATATTTAAAATATTTACTATATTCACGTTAAGATTTTTCAAAATTACATTTTTATTATATAATAAACAATAATAAATTTTATTGCTATTATTAAATAAATTTGTAATACTATAGTAAACTTTAGGTTACTTTTTATTATTGAAATCATTTTTAAAAAATTTAGTTAAATTTTATACTTTGTACAATGTTTTCATCAAAAATAATTATCTAATCTTTTTTATATATACACACAATAAAAGTTAAATGAATCAATTTTTATTATATAACTCACATATATAACTTACAAAATGTATTTTGAATCAAAAATGTTTAACATATAAAAAATAATTGTTATATTTATAAACTAATTGTTATTTAGAAAAATATTAGTCTAATATTTTTTAAATATATAATGTATAAATTTAATTTTATAAATATTTTATTAATTAATTATGTGATATATGCCGTTAAAACTGATCCGGATGTTAATGACAATGATATTACTGACATAAATGACACAAAACTATTAAAATATTTTGAATGCTCTGATTCTAGGGTTTGTCATAAAATTGATATCAATAGAGAGTGTTTTAAAGTTACAAATCAATGCGAATGTCGTGTCGGCTATTATACAGATCCTAAAGATGGTCTAAAATGTATTAAATTAGCTAATACTGAATGTAATGACAGTCAACGGTTTGATAATTGGCCCAGCAATCAGGTGTGTTATGATAATCGGTGCCAATTTGCACCCAACTATAGATTTTCAGATACTATCAACGATACGATCAATTTTAAGTGTTCGTATGAGAGTGACTGTCAAGTATATGATGAAAGCAGAGAATGTGATACAAGTGTACACCAGTGTCGATGTCCATACAATTTTTATGCTGATAATAATAATGGTCTAAAATGTAAGCGTTTTGATGACAATTATTGTAATAAATACCAACAATGTAGTGATTGGCCCAATCATCAGGTATGCTATGCTAATCGATGCCAATTTGCACCCAACTATAAGTTTGACGAAATTAAAAATGACACTGCTTATTATTCATGTTTGAATGATTATGATTGTCAACAATATGATAGACTTAGACAATGCAATCATTATGGAAAATGTATTTGTCGTGAGGGTACAAATGAAGATCCCGATAATGGTTATAAATGCACCGGTGATGGACATTATGTAGATAATATATGTAATACTGATAAGGAATGTCGTATAGATCCTAAGTCAGACACTGTCTACTGCATTGATAACCGTTGTCGGTGTGCAATAAATCGTTTCCCAAATTATGTTATGAATACTAGAGTTTGTCAATTGAATAATTGCAATAAGACCTATGAATGTCAAAACTATGATATGAATAAGGAATGTATTGATGGTAACTGTGAGTGCAGTGTTGGCTATTATCCCCATCTATTACTGCCACACAAATGTTTTAGAGTTGACAGCGTCTACTGTGATAACAGTATTTCGTGCAGTTATTGGCCATCTAATCAATTTTGTTATGACAATCGGTGCCGTTTTATACCCAATTATCGGTTTAGTAGTCAATATAACGATACGATACCTACCGTTTGTGATGATAACAGAGATTGTCAATCGTATGACTTAAATAGAGAGTGCAATCATTATAGTAAACGGTGTGAATGTATGGGTGAGGATGGATATGAAGATAATAATTATATTTGTCAACGATATAGAAATAATGGTTCAAATTATAATATAGCAATTGTTTCCATTATTACTGTTGCGTCAACTGTTATAACACTATGCTTTCTAATGCTTGGAATTAGAGTATATAAAAAATCTCTGAAAAATACCATGGGTAATTATTTATTTTATTATTATTATTATTATTGTTATTATAAATTTATAATTATTTAATTAACCAAAAAAAATTATTAATAAATGCTAACTAATTTTTAACTAATAATTAACAAAACATTAGGACAAACATCAACCACAGCATCTACTACTACGACCACAACAACAACAACTGATATAACAAATAACATACAAACCATTGAACAACAGTTGCAGTTGTCATCTGATAAACCACCAGATTATGATACCTGTGCTCAACCATCAGCACCATCATCATCACCACCACCACCAGCTTATAGATCTTTAAATTTCAATCAATAATATCTAATTTGAATTTTTAAATTTCTTATTGCTAAAAACTTGTTTAATTTTTATTAAATAATAATAATGTTTCTATCAGTTATATTATATGAATGGCAATGAATTAATTATATAATAGTGTGCTTTAAGTTATACAGTATATCATACTAAATATATTGTAGATGTAGATAAATTTGTTATTAGTGTAAATTATTTAATTTTTTAATGATTAAAAATACATTTGTATACTTTATAAATTTATTATTTTATTATCTTCAAACAATTATAATCAATCATTAATTAAATGTTTTTATAACAATAATTATATATAATTTATTGACTAATTTATCTTTACTTAATAAAAAATATTAATAATTATAAATCAATATAATGAAAATATGTTTTATATTTGTACCAATTGTATATATATATTGATATCATATATTATATTAATATGTAATAAAACAATAATAAGAAAAAAACTTTTGTACTTTTATGCTACAGTACAGTACAATCAAGATTATAGGATTTAACAATTAATTTTAAATTTTTACTGATTAAATCAATAGATTTGTTAAAACAGTTAACTATTACATAATGTTTATTCAAAAATAATTTTTCCAACTTAATTATAAATTTTAAAAATAATATGATTAAATATAATTATAAATTAAAATTAATACAATTATCGAAGAAATTATTTGTTGTTGATATAAATTAACAAAAAAAAAGTTTAACTGTAATTATTATTATTTTTTTAAATATTAAAAATGATATAAAATTAAATTATATTTGTAATAAACACTTTTAAGACCACAATATAAAATTAGAGTAAAAATAAGTTTTTTTATTGTCTTTATTTGAATCAATTTAGGCGACAAATTTGAAACAATTTTGTCAGTTACTAAATTTAAAAAATTAAACAGTTGAAGTAAATAGTTTATTTTTTAAACGACATTTTTACTAGTAATTATTTTATTATTAATTAAAATATAAATTAAAAAATAAATAAATATTTCCATAATGAGATATCATATAATATAAAGTCAATTTAAAATAAACAAATAAGATAATTTTAAAAAATAAACAATACTTATGAAATAATAATTGTTTTATTTTATAAATACAATAATTAATTATTTTAAATTTAAAAATTATTTTGTAAGTCTAAACATATGTTTAACAAAGAGAAATTATTTAAATGATATTTATACTTATTTTAATCAAATTATTATTATAAAATATTATATTTACAATATTAATGATTATTAAATGTTAATTTATAAAGATAAAAATCTTTAATTTTAATTTTATTATATTATTTGTGTTTTAATATACTAAGTAAAATCAATAATTATTTCAATTGTTGCAATAGTATGATTCCTAATTGTTTAACTATAAGTACAGTATTATTATCACATAAGTAAATAATTATTACTTATAATAAATAATTATTTACTAATTCAGTATATGTTTATAGTTATTAACAATCACTAATTACATGGTTTTTGTTATTTATTTATTTATATTTTTTTGAAAAAATAAACTTATAATCGTATGGTTGCAGTGAATCAATAATTTGATAATTTGCCTCCAGATTGGCCTCCGATTCTACATCTATATTATATGCACTGGTATTCTGTAGTAAGCGAACCAATACGAGAAATAGTGATACCTGAGCTAACTTTTCTCCCAAACAGCTTCGTCTACCCAAACCAAACGCTATATAAGCTGGTGGTCTGATTGTAACATATTTGCCGTCGGAGTCCAGAAACCTTTCGGGCTTAAACTGATCGGGAGATTCCCATTGTTTCACGTCGTTAAGTATGTGATAGTGATGTACAAAAATACCGGTACCCTTAGGTATGTTGTGATTGACTATCAAAAAATATGCCGGATTATAATTCACAGTTATATATATATATATATATCATAATATATAGTATATACAGTTGTTAAGTCATTACCGATTCGGGTGTCGACTACTGCTTTGTGGTACATAGCGAGCGGTACGACCAATCGATAGCGCATTGTTTCGGCTATGAATGCCATTGTATAGTGACACCGGTGTCTATCCTCCTGTACTGGCAATCGGTCGCCAATATTGACTTCAATTTCGTTTCTCAGCCGTTGTTGACAATCGGGATGTTTGGCTAACAATAGTAAAAGCCATTTGAATGTGTTATGTGTAGTGTCGACACCGCCTATAATACAGGTATTAAATTATTTATTTTTAAAATTGTCAGCACCTGTATGTGTAAACTAAACTATTATTTCAATAGTCCTGATCTAACTTCTAAACACTTACCAATAAATAGATCCCATATGACCATTGTTATATTATCATCGTTGAGATACACTGCTGACTCTTTGCTATCCCGGATAGCCTCCCGTTTGGCCAGTATTAGGGCATCGCATAAATCTCGGATATCTGTCTCATTGAAGTCATTATAATGGGAAATGTATTTACTTTGAACCAGTTCTCTGGTATCGGCAATGTATTGCTTCCGGCGGCGGACAACCTCGCGATCGACATACTGGAGAACAGGCATAAACTCGTGGAAAGTCAGTCGTTGGGCATTCTCTTTGAAAAAGTCGTGAAATATATAATTTAATTTACGAAACTCCTGGTCCTCGATATCATAGCTAAAAATTAAGTTATTTTTTTGTCAATATGAAAATTAATGACTATTGTAATTATAATTATTGTAATAATATTTTTTTTAAAATTAGACATACATTTTGCCAAATACTGATGCGGCCATTATATTCAAAAATAAAAGATATATGTAATCAAATGTTTGAAAACCAGTATTGATGTCCTCCCTGTTCAACATTAAACTAACAGTTTGGTCGACAATATTTGCTATTAATTGTGGCAATCGATCAACTATTGAATACTTTCTACAGATAATAAAAAAATTACATTATTTTATTATTAGGACAATAAAACTCTCTCTCTCTCTCTCTCTCTTACTCATTCACTCTGACTTTCTAACTAAAATATGTTATATAAAAAAATTAAATTATAACTAATACCTGACCGCCAGATGTGCCACACGTCTCAACGCTAGCCATTTAGGACTGAAATCAGCAAACAATACATCCGTGTAATTATCATTTGATACCAAATTGCCTAATATTATAAAATTAAAAGTACAATAAAAATAATTGTAATAAAATTTAGTATAAATATTATATAATATTTACTAAATGCCGTTTTAGGTCGTCCTGAAAGTTCGTTCCGATTGTAGGCTTCTTTAGCTAAATCGATATCCGTTATAAATACATAGGGTGTGGGACCCATCCATAGAGTAAATACTGGTCCATATTTTACGGATGTGTCCGACAATGTATAACATTGATGTACTTTTGTGCCCCAAAATACTATTTAAAAATAATACAGTTAAAAAGTTGTAAAAATTTTAAAATAAAAAAACAATAATATTACATACATGTTAAGTTGCCTAAAAATGGTATGGGTATGGGCCCGGGTGGTAATGATTTGATTGTTAGCCAAAATTTAACCAAATAAAATACTGTATATCCAATAAATATAGTCAAAATTGTTGACCAAATATCGTAAATAAATATATTTAATAAATATGTAAACATTTATAATATTGTTATAAAAAAATTCTAAAAATACTATCAAACTATATATATAAACAAAATTTTTTAAAAAAAGTTTCAACACTTTTTGTAAATAATTTTTTTATAGACAAAAATTAGTTCAAAACATTGATAAATAACTATTTATTTTTAAAAAATTATTTACTATCATTTCAAATAAACTATACAGTATTACTGATTTTGATTTTACTGTATTTATATATATACTAAAATATCAATGCAAAAAAAAGAAAAGTTTATTGACTTTACTTTTATTATCAAAATATTAATAATAAATAATATAAAAATCCTTGAAATGAACATTCAATTTATGTATATATTATAAAAACAATTATTTTTGTTCTTAACTTTTTTTTTAATAATCAATATTTATGTTGTATTTATAATATTGTGTCTAGGCACATTTGTAAAAAAATATATACTACGTTGCTTAGTAACTTGAAAAATTATTATCTTGTAAATTATAATAATATTATTGATAATAATACTAAACTACCTGTCCTTGAAATGAACATTTCAGGTACACTATCATACAGTAGTTCTCCACTAATTTGAAACATATAAACAATAATGTTCTCAAAGTTTATATAAATACAAGTAATAGTTTTTACAACTTTTAATGAGTTTATTGTTAACTATTAATTTTAAAGTATTATAAACTATTATAAACTCTATTAAATGTAATTTTTTTTAAATATATAAATTCAAACTTTTACTTGTAATCATAACTATTGTATTTATAAATATTTTAAAAAAATGAATTCAAGTACTCATATCCAACTGTCCTCAACTAATACTAATAATGATAACATTAATAATAATAATAATATTAAAGAGTTAGACTCATTACGAGATTGTAAGACATTGGATGAAATTGACTTCAATAAGTTGAAAATTATTAGAGACAAAACACCGGACAATATCAACGACAGGTGTTTACAGTTATGCAAAGCATACCTATCGGACCAGTGGTGTCGACAGACTATCGACTCAATTGTGGTCAATAAATTGACTGGTGGACTGACTAATCAGATATACCATTGCAGTATAAAGTCGCCCGAAACGGGATCAGTTGTACCACAAGAAGTTGCCATCAGATTCTACGGCAAAAAGTACGTGTCATTTGATGATAGCAATCGCACCGGTAGTAATAATGAGAGGATATCTGATGTGGTGACTGCACTAATGGTTTCACGGATGAGTTTGGGACCAAAAATCTACGGTATGTTTAGTGGCGGAGAAATTCAAGCCTACTATAAGGTATTGTTTAATAATTTTTTAATTATTAGTAATTATAACAATTTATAATATTAATTATAGTAACAAAAATAATGATAATATGATAATAATTTTAATAATATTTTGTTTTTATAAAAAGCACCGTATTTTTGGCGTAGAGGAGCAAAAATGTCCTGAATTGGTGACACAGGTGTTCAAAAAGTTGGCCAAATTTCACGCTATGACTGTCCCGGTCATGAAGTGCTACACAATGAGTAAAATGATGGAACAGTTTTATGATGAAATTTACCGCAATTTACCATATGATCAATGGATACATGAGCTCAACTGTCAGACACTGTTGGCTCACGACTTGAAACATGAAATGCAATGGATTGAGGAGTTGTTAGCTGAGGTCAACAGTCCTCAAGTTTACTGTCACAATGACTTTCGCAGCAATAATATTATGATATTAGAGAGGCTTGAGCTAAATGGCAACGATAGGGTGCTGTTATGCGATTTTGATGGATCAGCTTATGGATACCGGGGCCAGGATTTCGGTACAATTATGTACGAATGGGGAAGAGATTGGAACGGTGTCCGAGATTTGCCAGAGTTTCCATCTGACAAAGTATTAATACAGATAATAGAGAACTATCTGTGTGTTGGCACCGAAATTCATGGACAGTCGTATAGGGAACGGACTGTCAATTCCAGTCATCAATTACTTAGAGAAATCAAAGTTTTTACATTATATTACATATTATTTATGGTATTAAATATATTGAGATGTGATGAACAATTGACGAAAACATTTCCAATGGATAAAAAAATGTTTTTTGTATGTATTTTATAATAATAATAATTACTAGAATTTTATTAATTTTTTTATATTAAACTATAATTAAATAATTAATATTTTATAGATGGGAGCAGATATTCATTACAGAAACTATTGGCATTTAAAACAGCAATTTATTGAAGAAAAAGTTATATAATTAAGTTTTAGTATTTAAATTAATTCAATTATTATTATATGTATTGACTTCAGTATATTTACTTATAATTAAAAAATAATTTTTATTAGTTCATAAAACATATATTATAAGCTAATAAATATAATAAATGAATTTAACTTAATTAAGTTCGTATTAAGTTTAAATAATATATTATTAGAATATACAGTAATTATTAATTTATAGATAAAAAAAAATATATTAATTAAAATTACTTCGATTTTTTTCTATTTAATATCTATCAAAAACTAAATAAAATTAATAGATATTTTAATAGTTTTGTTTATATTACAGATATTTAGTATTATTATTATTTTAATTATAATATAGATTTATTAAATCTTCTAGAAAACAAATACAGGTACAAAAATATTAAATAACTAAAGTTTTATATATCATAAAAAATATAGAATAAATAAATTTTAAACATTAGTATTTTTCATAAAATAATAGTTATATTAAAATTAATATATGTATTCATAGAGTCTATATTTTTATGATCATAATATTTACAATATCACATTTTATCAAATAATTTATAAAATATTATATATAAATGTAAATAATTAGTTTAATCAAAACATATACTAATATTATTCATGTGTTATGTAAATTAATGTATAATTATGTGTTCAATTAATTATAATATAAATGTCACTTTAAAATTCTTAATAAAATTACTAGACTTAAAAAATAATAATAAATATTTAATGTATTATCTGTAAATTTAATTTATAATTTACTGTAATATAATTGTAATATTTTATAAGCTTTATAAATTATCTATTATAAAAATTAGGTACAATAATTATGAAAAATACAAATAATAAATTTATAGTACCGTATAGACCCGCATATAGCCCCCCTGACGGTTTTTTAAAATTTTATAATCAACATTTGGTAGGGGGCTATTTTTCACATATAGCCCCCTACTGGGGCTATATGTGAAGTCGTGGGGGAAGGAACGATTGGGGGAAAGGGTTATATATATAAGATCGGTCTAATAAATAAAAAAATATGTAATGATGTGTAATAAGCTATGATTGTTATACGGATTATGTATTAAATAAATAAAATAAAACATTTATTAATCAAATAATTTTAAATATTTATAAATAAAATAATTTTAAATAATATAGAAAAAATTTTTTTAAATGTATTGCATAATTAATAATGAAAAAAATATGAATTATCGGGAAATTATTTATTACAAGTATTGTACGGTAAGTATCAGTTAATAATACCGATTTCTGAACTTAAAACAAATTCTTGAAATGTTGGCCGTAATGACCGGTCTGTTGGCGTTTATAAAATCGTTGACTTGAGGACCGGCTGTCTGTAGAAGATCGGCAAATGCTGATTGACGGACACGACTAACAATAAGATGATGACGTCACGAAAGCTGTCCTGTTTCTCAAACGGTTATCCGAGTAGTTAACAAGAACTAAATCCATGGTTATTATGGCCGCATAAATAAATAACGATGTTGTCATCGATTTGATTGGTGTCAGCAATTGACGGGCCATCGATCTGATTTGTGGCATCATTTGACGAGTCAGCCATCTTATTGATGTCTTCATATGGCGGGTCATCGATCTGATAGATGTCTTCATTTGACGGGTCATCGATCTGTATGATTGTTTCATTTGACGGGCCGGCGGGCTGTTCAGCCAATTCAATTGCTTGATTGGGATTTTCAGTGGCCACCTGTCGATCTTCAATTTCTTTAGCTATCCGTGCTTGTTCCAATAAAAAAATCAGTGGTGAACAGGGATTTCATTAATCGAAAACTTGCAGCGCTCACAGAGAGCTGATCCACAAATGGCCAAATGTAATGACCGGTCTATTAATGGGAACCCCGCACCACATCCATAATCACATTTTATAACCAGTGATGAGATAATGTTGACAATTGTGGGAATTGATGTGTTCAGCACTGACGACATAATGCGACCGATCAGATGAATCAAAGTATTTCATTTGTTCAATCATTGCTCACAAGAAGTGGTAATAACTTTGATGACAACAACAATGGAGTGCCTGAATGTATAACAGGAAAAGGAAATCGTTTCTATAGTCATACATATAGTAATGCAGTCATACATGAGGTCATACATAGTCACGTAGTCATACAGTCATGTAGTCATACATAGTGATGATGTCATACATAGTGATGTAGTCATACAGTCATTTAGTCATACATATAGATCGGTCATAACATAAATAATGTTAACAACATTTATTAAACAAAGCATTTAAATACAGTATAATAGCATTTAATTGAAAAATTAATAAAAAAAACTTAAAATTTACAGTTTATTATAATTAATAGTTTTAGTTTAGACACTGACCGGTCAATAGATGGCATGAGGGGGGTATATACACATTCAAAAAAACTACAATATTTTCAATAGTGGGGCTATTTGTGATTTCATTCAAATCAACTTTTGGTGGGGGGCTATTTTTCACTTATTGCCCACATTTCCACATTTAGCCCCATATGGCCATGGGGGGCTATTTGCGGGTTTATACGGTAAATATTTTTTTTTAAATTTGCGTTATTATTAATTATGTGATACATACAAACATAAAAATTATTTTTATTATTATTTATAAATTTATTTAGTAGTTATAATTTAATTAAAATACAAAACAATTACAGTAGTCATAATATTAACTTTTAGTTTCTATTTAATATTTAACAGTAATGTGTAAATAAATTATTTAAAAATTATTTTTATTATTATTTATAAATTTATTTAGTAGTTATAATTTAATTAAAATACAAAACAATTACAGTAGTCATAATATTAACTTTTAGTTTCTATTTAATATTTAACAGTAATGTGTAAATAAATTATTTAAAAATTATTTTTATTAATGTATTCGTCGACCATTTCTTCATAAGTAATCTGTTTTTTATAATGAGTCCATTGATGTGTATCTAAATCGTCATCATTGGTAAACAGTTTGTTACACTTAGAGTAATCACATTTAAACATTTTGCGCCGTTTAACACCATTACAATTCAAATTTATACCATTGCTGGCATTATAATCACTATTATTATTGTACATTAAGTGTTTATCATTTTTATGTCTAATCAGTTGTTCCTCCATATCGTACTTATTATCACATTTGTCGCACTTAAACCAGTGGACATCACGTCTATGATTGACTAACTGTTCCTCAGTTGCAAACAATTGGTAACATTTGTCACACTTATGCCAGTGAACATCACGTCTATGTTTATGTACCAATTCCTCACTTGCAAACAAATTATTACATTTGTCACACTTATACCAGTGGACATCACGTCTATGATTATCTAACTGTTCCTTACTTATGTACATTTGATTACATTTGTCGCACTTAAACCAATGAACATCTTGTATATGTTTATCTAACTGTTCCACAGTTGCAAACAATTTATGACATTTGTCACACTTATGACTGTGGACTTGCAGTTTATGTTCGGCCAACTGTTCCGCAATATAGTAGTATTTATGACATTTGTCACACTTATAGTAGTGATAGTCGCGCCGGTGTTTATGCAACTGTTCTTCACTATCGCACACGTGACCACATTTGTCACACTTGCAGTTATGGATTATCCGGCGATGTCTGTCCAATAGTTCTTCATTATCATAAATTTGATCACATTTGTCGCACTTGTAATAATGAACATCATGTTTGTGTTTATCCAATTGATCGACACTGTCGTAAACGTCGTCACATTTATCGCATCGGTAATTATGATAAACATATATGTGACGATCTAACTGTTCCCTACTGTCACAATTGTGGTCACATTTGTCACACTTAAAGCTATGAACATCGAGTTTGTGTTGTAATAGCTGTTCCTCATCATCATAAATGCCGTCACATTTATCGCACTGATGGCTGTGGGTTATCCGTCGATGTCTATCCAATAGTTCCTCGTTATCGTAAATTTGGTCACATTTATTACATTTATAACTGTGAACATCATATTTATGTTTATCTAACTGTTCTAAATTGTCGTACAATTTACTACACTTTTCGCATTTATATTGATGAACATCCGTATGATGTTTATCTAACTGTTCCTCACTATTGAACTGTTGATCACATTTTTTACAACAATAGACGGCTTTTTTCTTATTTATATTATTATTATCATTACTACTACTACTAGTACTAGCGGTACAGCTACTGACAAAAGAGTGTACATTAATCAAATGTCGTTGCAATTGACTTAAACTGTAGAAATCTTTACCACACTTATCATGTTTGCACATATGAGCGTATGGCACCTTATGGACAGACCTACGGTGAGTCATCAATACGATAATATTTGAAAACTGTTTGTCACAATCGGTACAAATTAGATGATCAGTACGTTTGTGTTCGTAGAGTTCCGTTTGTTTGGCAAAACTTTTGTTGCACTTATGGTTATCGCACGGGTAAGACATCGTTGTCTTATTAATAAGAGTTTCCTCGTTATCGTAAATTTGGTCAAATTTATTACATTTATAACTGTGAACATCATATTTATGTTTATCTAACTGTTCCAAATTGTCGTACAATTTACTACACTTTTCGCATTTATATTGATGAACATCCGTATGATGTTTATCTAACTGTTCCTCACTATTGAACTGTTGATCACATTTTTTACAACAATAGACGGTTTTTCTCTTATTTATATTATTATTATCATTACTACTACTATTACTACTAGTAGTAGTAGTAGTAGTAGCGGTACAGTTACCGACAAAAGAGTGTACATTAATCAAATGTCGTTGCAATTGACTTAAACTGTAGAAATCTTTAGCACACTTATCATGGTTGCACTTATGAGCGTATGGCACCTTATGGACAGATCTCCGGTGAGTCATCAATACGACAATATTTGAAAACTGTTTGTCACAATCGGTACAAATTAGATGATCAGTACGTTTGTGTTCGTAGAGTTCGGTTTGTTTGGCAAAACTTTTGTTGCACTTATGGTTATCGCACGGGTAAGACATCGTTGTCTTATTAATAAGAGTTTTCTTGTTGTCGATTATAGCCCTATTCCCTTCAATTGATTCAGTCGATTGTGTCCTATTTGTCTTACTATTTACAAACAAACAAAAAAAACAATATATAAATAATTTATAAATTAGCAATTATTACTGTATATATATATATATATATATATATACCTAGTGTTTGTCGACCTGTGTTCATCAGACTCCTGTTCCCAATCGCTCAGTTCTAAACCTAACAAATGGTGGTAAGTTTCTTTATGATCATTTAGGGCCAAATCATCGACAAACAGTTTGTCACACAAATCGCATTTATGTTGTCCATTATTAGTACCGTGAATTTTACTATTATTACTACTACTAACAATAGGTTCAGCCGAAACTTGAGTAGGAGTTGAACTATGTTTGCTATTTTGAGCTCCGGGATGCAGCAAACGTTGATGTCTGGCATAATGATTGTCATCGATAAAATACTTGCGACATTCGGCGCACTTGTGTTCGCCAATCTCGTTATCCTTGTGGACAGTTATCCGATGACCGGCCACATCGGTAAACGACTCGTACGTAGCCAAACAGTCCTGACATATGAAGTGGACGTATAGATAATGGCGAAGTAATGCCGTGGCATCAGTGAAAAGTTTGCTACACGTCTCAACTTTGCAGATCTTATTCCCGTTATTACTAACAGTGGTCAGTGTTGTTGTTGTTTTGTTGGAACTGTTAGATTAAAAAACAAATGACTGTTAAATGAAATGACTCTTTAATTGTGATATACATACCTGTCCTTTATATCATTGGACACTAAATCCCAATCGCTAAGTCCATCTTCATCGACAATTTCGCCCTCTTCTAGATCATCGGTAACACCGTTATCGTCGTCATCAAAATCCGTGTCCAACTCCATGTCTATTATCTCGTTTGAAACGTCTTCAGTTATAGTGGTGTCCGGTATTGACATCGAAACATTGATATTGTTGTTGATATTATCTACCGGTGTTTCAGCTGACACACAATTATTGCCATCATTTGTTGCACTACTGTTACCGTTGTTGGCATCCAGTTGTCCAGTGGTCGTCACCGATGATGATGGCTGGGAGGCCGACGATTTGTGGACACTGATAGGCAATAGTTCACCGCTGCTGTCCATCGCCGCCGAATCGTCGTTATCTTCGTCTCCCCAATTGCTAAACGGCGACCAGTCATCCATAACTATCTGTTCATCGGCGGAGACAACGGTCGGGTTGTTGTTATTGACCGTTTCGGCGGACATTTGGTGATAGGCGGCGACCAATTGTGAACCAATGGCTATTAGATATGTTGTTATTGTTTAAAACATGAAAACAGTTCACAAAAAAAAATTTTGGACCAAAAAAACTGTTTAAATGTTTTGTCAATTATTTCATAAACTGTTTGTTTGTTTTGTTTTTTTAAGTCAATAATTGTTTATACATTACATAAACTTTGTGGGCATTGATTGGTACAGTAATTACTACTTATGTAACAATTTTACATAAATAATGTTTTGCTTATAAAAGTAAAGTAATTGAAAAATTCTGTATATTATTAATACTGTATTAACTAATTATTGTAAAATACAGATAGTTATTACATAAATAAAATTTATAATAATAATAATGATAATAATAGTTAATAATTTATGACACTAAAAAAAATTATATACAATTTAAAATTTATAAAATTTATTTATATTTAATATGTAAATTACATAATGTAATAATAGTAATTAAAATATAGTATAAGTATATATTGTATATTAACGACACAGATCCGATACAATTAAATAATTATGAATGAATGACTTAAAGTTGAAATCAAATAAAACAATATATTGAATGATAGCTGATAACCCGAAATAAGCCCACAAACTTTATATTAAATTATATTATTAAATAAATAATTTTTTTGATCAATTATAAATAAAAAACCTATTTATGATATTATAATTTATTATTATGATTTCTAATTGTTTCATTATCTATAGCAGTGATCAAAATTAAACTTTATAAAACTAAATTGTACAAATAAACTAGTACATATTAAATGAGTAAGTGTTAAGTGTTTGTTTAACTTACTCACTGTTTGTTATA
Organism: Oppia nitens; assembly: GCF_028296485.1. Lineage (NCBI taxonomy): Eukaryota > Metazoa > Arthropoda > Arachnida > Sarcoptiformes > Oppiidae > Oppia > Oppia nitens. The sequence goes on from NW_026533251.1 coordinate 79,711, forward strand.
AATTATGATAATTACTATTAAATATCTGTTAAATTAGTTATGTTATATATGTATCACAAAGTTATTATGATAACACTTAATTTTGATCACTGATCTAAAGCGATAAGATAGTTGCCTAACAATATTGTTATTATCAACATTCAAATGCATCGGATCTGTCGAATTTAACGATATACACTAGTAGTATATTAAAAAACAATTGATTAAACAGTATATTTATTCATACATTTCAACAATTTTTAACAATAAGATGATAATTAGTCCAAATAACTATAAAATATTTAAAATAATTTTTTATTAATGTTTATATTATTTTTATATTAAATATTTTTTTTTAATTCTTACTTCAAATCCTCTAAAGTTATTAATAATAAATGATTGCCAACAATAAAAACCAATTTTATTTAGCGATATTCTCTCTAATGTTATTAATATCTATAAAAAATTTATTTAAAAAGAAATGTAAAATATAAATAAATAAAATCAAGATATATAAAAATAATATTAATTTAATATTACCTTTAGATTAAACCTAATATAAAATTTATAATTTGAACAAAACAACAACGAGTTTAATAGGTTTGATGTATTAATAGGTTCATAATAGACACCGTTAGATATGTGTATGATAAACATAAATAAAATTGTATAGTCAACTAGGTAAATTGATAATATAATTTTGATTACAATTGACTGTATATTTCCCATGAATACCATATACAATAGCATTGATATTATGGATCCCAGAGATAACCATAAGAGAGCCAAAAATTTGGACCAATAGATACCATTATAATCATTGATCTCATTGTAGACTGTATTCAGTTTCCCTATAAGTTTCGATATGTAAATAAATTTACATTTTATTTCACAATTTATTTGACGTCGAATATTGCAATTAATTGATTTCATTTTATTAATCAAATAATAGGTTATTATAAAATAATAGGTTGATTGATAAAATATTATGTTAATAGCATAGTGAATCCAAACAGCCATTTCAATAGCATGCATAAGACCAAACATAAAAAATTGTAGCATGGTAATTTTTCTATTATAACTGACCAGTACCAATAGAAATGTTACCATTGGAATCAATACGGTAGCCATACGTGTGATTAATAACGATAGTTTGCAAACGTATCGCAATCGTACCACTGTATGACTATCACTAATACCGCAACTGTCGGGTGTGACCACACCGGCCATCACTTGAAGCACACGAAGATCAGTGCATGAATTAGCCGTAGTATAGTTCAAGTAATTGATTAGTTGTGAACCAAATAATAGTATTCCCGATAGTAAACCAATAGTATTGACAATGTTTCCGCTATTCATAAAATAGTCTAAATCTCCGATAATTATTCGACAATTAACCGTACGATTCAAGTCATAGAAAACTATTATATAATTGCGAATAAAATGTTGTAATAGACAACAAAATACTAGAATTGGATTATAAAATAGTTGTCTATTGAAATGATAAATAGGTTTATATAATGAAAGACCAACTCTATATAAATGACTATCGGCTCCCGTAAGGCATAACTCAGGCGATAATAGTTTTGTTGAATCAAACATTTGTGACATTTTATCTCAACTTTTTAAAAATAATATGCTTTAAAATTTTGAAAAATATTATTAACTATGATAATTTATATTTTATGATATATACAATAATATAATCATCTAATAAGTTCAATGATATAAGTATTATTAAAGTACCTGTATATTTGAATATAAATTATTATATTATATCATATTAATACTGTATAATCAATATAAGTTATATACTAATAACATGTGTATATAATTATATCTAAATATTTGAACAAATATTGTTTAAATAATAGTTATACAGAATTATATTTATAGAATAAGTTTTATTGATGTAATATATATTGAAATTAGTTTTTTAAGTATTGTTTTTAATTGTTAGTAATAAGTATAAAATAATTATAAATGATATTAATGCCTATTAATACTTATACATTTTTTCCACTAATTTATACTATATATTTATAAAACATTAAATAGTAATTAGTGTTTTATAAAATATTAGTTTATTTTTTATTATAAATTTAAAAAACAAAATTATTATTGATAAACACAATATTTATTAATTTATAAAAAATGAATATATTATTAAAAAATAACCAAAATTATTATTATATTTTGTATGATATATAAATATACAGTATATAAGTACAGTATCTTAAAAAGTAATTTAGTAAAAAAACAAACAAAATAATGTAATCAATATACAGTATTAAAACATATGTTTAGTTGTAATACTGTCTGCATATCCCTAATAAAACAGGTGTCAGGTGTGAGTAGATCTGCCATAACTTGAAACACAGTAGATGACTGTAGAAACAAGTTGATCAGTGTTGACAATACAGTAATTATCGCTCAGGTATCAATTATTGATATAATGTTAGCCCAGTGCTACTGCACCGACAAACGCACCAATCATATTATCATAAAATAATTAGGTTTATATAGTGTGAGACTAACTCTATAGAGATGACTATCGACTCCCGTAAGGCATAGATCTTGTGATAAAAACTTTTGTGAATTAAACTTTTTAGACTTTATTTTAAAATTAAAACTCTGGAAAATTAAAATTTATTAATTAAACAAAATTGCCTTACAGTAGACTATTATATAATAATTATTTTTTGTTGTTAAACTGTTATTACAGTTTTGTAACTAAATATTTTTATAGTATTATTTATATTACTAATTAATATAATTATAATTACTATTAGATGAAAATTGATCTAAATTATGTAAATTATGTTAAAATAACTTATTACATAATATACTTTATATATATAATTACTAATTAATTTTTATTGCACCTAAGTAAAAATTAATTAAAATTTAACTAATAATATTTATACTAGACCTTAGAAAAAATGACTTTTATATTAATTATTTTGTTTGTTTTAAATTAATATCAAAATATTACAATATTTCATAAAAGATAACATTTAAATTTTAAAAATTTAAAAAACTAAACATTAAATAAAATAATTAAAAACAAAAAAATATAGATTATAAAACATTAATTCTAATTATTTATTTAAAAAAAATTATATATTATATGCAACTTGTTATGCAATTGTTTAAACAATTTATTAAAAATATATACAAAACATGATTATACATGTTTATTAATGACTTAAAAACATAAAAATAATCAAATTAGACTTTAATTGCTCTAATTATTTAAATATTGTAATAATCATATTTTCATTGAATATTTAACATAATATCATAAATATCAATAAATATTATTTCTAAATTTTAAATTTTAAATATTAAATGTTTTTTAAATTTTGACATTTTATATTGATTAATTTAGAATATTTTTAAGCTTTAAAAAATAATTAATAATAACATGTAAAAAATAATTAATAATAACATGTAAAAAATAATTTGTTATTAGAATTATAATTTTATATATTTATAAATTATAACAAACTTAAGTGCATTTAAAACTCTACAATATGCATAAACAATATTGCAATCGATAATATTATCTAAATAATCAAAGAAAGAAAAAAATTATTTAAAAATTATGTATTAATATATATAATAAATAAAATATTTAAAAAAAAAACATTACTTCATATCCCCGAAATCTATTAATAATAAACACTTTCCAACAATAAAACCCAATTTTATTACATGATATTCGACCCAATATTATTGATATCTATAAAAAAATTGATATTAAAAAATACTGAAATATTTAAACTTAAACAATAATAATTTTTTACTTTAAATTTTAACATTAATGATTTTGTCATTTTTGAACAAATAAATGAATTCAATAATTTATATGTTATGAACGGCTCAATAAATATATCATTTGATAATCCAATAACAAAAAATATAAGTATTGAAAAATTAATTAGAAACAAAAATGTTAATATTCTGATAAATGCCAATTCAATTGTACCATAAAATGTCAAATATGTTAGCAATGCTATAATAGAGCTAATTGTTAGCCATAGGAGACCCAAAAATTTGCGCCAATAGTTGACATTATATTCATTAATTTCATTGTAAACTGTATTCAATTCAAGTATGACTTTCGACATTTCATTTCTAGATTTTTGAATTGAATTAGTATTTAAAATAATTACAATTTGTTTGTTTATTGATTTCATTTTAATTTTTAAATAATTAGTTATTATGCAAAAATAAGTTGCCTGATACAATATTGTTGTCAACGTATAATATGATATGATTGCCCAAATAATAGCGTGTGGTATACCAAAGATTATCAGTTGTATCCAGGTTATTTTAGATTTGAAACTTATCAGTACCAATACCAATACCAGAAAACCAATAGCATTAGTAGTGAATTGTGTTATAGCTAGAGATCGTTTAGATATTTGAAGGACTCGTAACACTGTTTGCATATCCCTAATACCGCAGATATCGGGTGTGACCACACCTGCTATCACTTGAAGTATACGGAGATCAGTGTTTGCTATACCCGAGCGATAATTAGTATAATTGATATATTGCGAGCCCAATGCTAATGCACCGACAAATGTACCAATTAAGGCACTAATCATATTGTCATTCATAAAATAACTCAGATCACCAATGTATAATCTGAAATTATTTGACATCAATTCATTATAATTATATACTATTATATTACGAGTGAAATAAACAAATTGACAAAAAACAACAATAATTGGATTATATAATAGATGTCTATTAAAGTTATAAATGGGTTTATTTAGTGAGAGACCAATTCTATAGAGATGACTATCGGCTTCCGTAAGGCATAACTCTCGCGGCAAAAGTTTTCTCGGATTAAACTTTTTCGACATAATTAAAAAAACTTATAAAATATGTAAATAAAATATATTACTGTATTTTATTCACTATTTATATAAACTGTGTATAATATAATACTAATTTTTTATACTGTAATAATTTTTTACAAAGGTAGAAACACAGTAATAAAGTTATTACAATTTATTAGTGAAATTGCTAATTAACTGAATTATCTTACTGTAATATTTATATTATTAATTTTTATAATTATAATTATTATTTGATAATATAGACTTTGGGAATATAGAAAATAAATTATGCAATAAACTTATTATTATTTTATAACCTTATAAATAATTAGTATTAGTATTAGCTAATACTGTATACATAAAAATTTCTATATTATATACTCTATTTACTAATTAATTTTTATTGTTGTTAAGTTAATATAATTTGTTTACTGTGTGATATATTCACTAATTAATTTTTATTAATGTTATGTTAATATAGTATAATTTGTTTACTGTATGATATACTATATTTACTAATTAATTTTTATTACTGTTAAGTTAATATAATTTATATACTGTATTATATAGTATTCAACAATTTTTTAGAATATAATTATGGCATTTTATTTTAATGATAATAATAAAAATTATAATTCATAATGCTTATTAATCACTTAAAAACTATTAAATAATTAATTACTGTAATTTATTGAACGTTCAAATTATTCATATTATTTTAATAAATTGTATGCATAAATATCAATAAATATCTACTGTTATGTTTAAATTTCTATATAATGTATTAAAATCGCTTTAATTATATCAGTGTAATTAATAATATAATACTGTAGTTTAGTATATTTACAAAAAAAAATATTTATTTTTAACATTAATAAACAGTAATTTTTGATTAGTTGATTCATAGTTATAATGTATTATTAATGAAATGTTAAAAACTTTAATTTATTATTGTAAAATTACTAAAAAACTAATTATTAAAATAAATGATTATAAAAACATTTAAAATTAATAAAACAAAATATAGCATAAATAGGAATTTTAAAAATTATAAATAGATAAAAAAAAGATATTTATGAAATGATATTTATAAAAAAAATTGTAGAAATAAATGTTATCAAGATAAAATAAATAAATCATAAAGCAAATAAATGACCATGTATAAATATATTTGAAGGAAATCTATAGGAAATAAAAACCGATGTAATGTTTGCCTGTTTACGGATCAGCTCATCAGTGATAACATTGACGGACACCGGCGGGTGTAGACAACCGTATAGGCGAACGGCGCGCAAATGTTTTAGTTTGGCCAACGATCGCATTGTCTGTGCCGTTAGACTACAGTCTCGGAGATCGAGATACTGTAGTCGCGGCAGTTGGAGATGGATATCATCGAAAAATTTATCATCAATTGGTATATCTGTGGCGTAACAGCGTAGAGAAAAATGTGTTAATTGTGGCAACTTTTTCATCGACGACTTTAACAGTGGATTCATGTTTTGACTCATATTTTCGACTGAAGTGATAACATGAAGATTAAGTTGTCTTAATCGGTGCATATGTCGGGCTATTGTATCGATCAGACGAGTAAATAGTGTGTCGTTTATATTGATACCGTCGACAGTAACCGACTTCAGTAGTGGACAGTTGGCGCCCATATCGCGGATCAAATCAATAATATAATCGCTGTGAATATATTTGGGAAACTGTCGAAAATAGGATCCTTGCGGTCGTAATGTTAATTTGTTTAGTAACCGAAACCGTGACAACAATGCTGCCAATGACGGTATTAGCAGAAAATTTTCGTGAAAGTCTAGTAATTTTACCGATAATGCCGTAATTTTCTGGTCATAATTGGCAACGAACACCGATAAATATTTCAAATATTGTGTCGACACTTCCAGACTAACCGATCGCAGTGTCGGCGGTAAAATCCATGTGAAGGGATGTCGTGTTTCTTCGCAAAACTTGTGGGCGTCGTAATAGTATGGCGCCAATGATAGCTTCTCCAGCGATTGGAACCGTTGGATGTGTTTCTTACCAAACCATTTGTTGATTGGCTCATAAAAGATGTCGATTTCAAACGACTTCAACTGTACGGCAAACGTACGGAAAAAGCGTTTGACATACGACCGGCTCAACGAATCCATGAGTCGACCGCTGCACTCGCTGTTATAGCCAACGGTCAAGTGTTTCAATCGGTGACAGTGTTTGATCATCAGATACATGTAATAGTTGGTCAAATCAGGTAAATACTTGTAGTCCAATACAATACGTGTTATGTTTGGACACTTCTTGACGATAGCCTCAAACAGATGGACATCTCTGTTGAGTTTCTTTAGTCCAAAATTTTCCACCAGTTTATCATCAAATCGTAAATCTGTTTGTGTGTCAAACAAAACTCGACGAAACTGACGACTGAGAAATTGATGGCGAAATTTGGCATCAATTGGCAGATAAGACAGTATTAGTTGAGCCAAATCATCACCGAATCGGCTAAACGATTGTCTGGACATTAATTGATTACTAGTTATTGTTGAACTCATAATTAAGTATTAGTTGTTTTAATAGTTAATAAAAATTAATTTTTAAAAAAACTATATATAATAAAAACTTATATTTGTTAAAAATAAATAAATAAAAATTATTAATAATTAATATTAATATTAATAAGACAATAACATGCCGTTTGATTTGATTTTATAAAATAACTGATAATATATAATATAAATAATAAATAATAAAATAAAACTGGTTTTTATAAATTAAATACCGTATATCATATGTCAAGTTTAAAAACAATGTAATGGTATATTAATATGTATTTTTAGTGTATGTATTAATAATAATAATAATAATAGGATTATTGATATACATGTATTATTAAAGATTTTAAGTTATTTACATACTGTTGAACGTGTAATGTAGATCATGTTGAGTTTTTATAAAAACAAAATTATAATTTTATATGTTAAATAAAATAATAAATAAACAAATTAATCAACTAAATAAGTTAATATAATTAAATTATTGCTATAATTATTATATTTTTTAATTGAAGTTTTTTTATGTCTAATTTTTATAAAATATTATCTTTTTTAGCACAGACTGTACTGATTAATTATTTATTTACGAATTTTAAATATAATATAATTTAATTAAAATGATAATCTATTTATTTCTTTAAAAATTTTAAATAATTTTTAATTAATTCCAATTATCATTGTTTAGCATAAAATAATACTTCAAATAATATTTCAAATACAATATATCTTTATTATAAGAACCCAAATAAAAATCCAAAATATAATCTAAAATATATAATAATTAAGACATTATGTATTACTTATGTAATACTGTATTAATAATGTCATAAATTTTATATATAATATTAATAGCCGTTTATTAGAGAGGGTGTGTGTGTCGCCTGAATTTGTTTAGCCGAGTGTCTGTTTGTCGAACAGGTACTCTCCGAGTCCGGTGCCGACACGTTTCAAATTAGTAATATGATCGCCCAGTTTCTTGATATCATCTACCTGTTCGTGCAGGAACTCCGACTCAATAAAATCGGTAAACTCCGGATCATTATTACGGGCGCCGATAGCTTGCAAGTCCAACAGTGCCTGATTGACTGTCTTCTCCAAATCAAGTGAAGCCTCGATGGCCGACTGCGGTGTCCAGCCATCCTGTTTAACAGGTTTGGCTATATCCTTGAGCACAATACGACCGCCCCGTTTGTTTTGGTAGTCCATAAACTTGCGGGCGTGATCCCGTTCCTCAATGGCCCGCGACTTGAAAAATGAATGAAAACCTTCCAGTGCTATGTCATCGCGATTGAAATACCAGGCCTACATGTATGAAGTAATTGGACGATAATTTTTTTATGAATACTAAATTTAGATATTGTGGGCTTATGTATACACTATTCAGCTAACATACCAGTGACTCGTACACATAGCTGGCATGTAGTTCCAGATTGATTTGCTTGTTAATGCCGGCTTCGGTATCATGATGGAAATTTTGGCGTACCTGGCTCACTTTGCTAGACATTGTTGTTTGCTAAATTTTGTTGTTGTTCAAAATTGATCCCAAAAAAAATCTAATTATTTAATATATTAATTTAAAATACAGTTATAAAAATTTTAGTAATTAGTTTAAGTTATTCAATAAATTAATTTACCGTATATTATATAAAACAATTTAATAATAGTTTTTTTTATAAATGTGATGTCCGTTCAAACACTGTTGACGCTAAACATCAAAAGCTGTGAATGACTTTCTAACTGTTAATAACTATCTTTTTATATAATTTTTTATGTTGTCTAAAATAGACAATTAATTAATTGTATAACAATATTATTGATAATAATTGCATTTTAATCTGATATTAATGTCAACAAGTATCATATGTTGCAAATTACATATACATATCACTGATAATTAGTTAATTGATTTACAGGTAATACAATATGAGTCTAAACTATATCTTTAATTGAGTACTTGTTATTATAATAATTTATTACTATATCATCTTCAATTGGCTCAGGTAGTTATAATTGACAGTATTGCAGTGCAATGTTAATTTTAATATTGCAGACTCCAAACATAATTTTCAAAATAGTCAACAAGTTGTCCAAGCTAACTTATCCTATCTTGATCATATATTGCAATAAACATAAATACTTAAAATTTATTTAACAAAAATCATATGAGTATCTATGGCATAGATTCTAAGCTGCTTTAATATTTATAGTAATAATAATTTAATTGAAAAATAAATTATTTTTTAATTTTACAAAAATTAATTATCTAATAATAATTGTAACAATTTGAGTGAGTATTGGAAATAAATCAAATAAATTAATATTATTATAAATTATTTAATGAGCAGTTTTATAAACTTTAAATTTTAAATATTAATACATGTCATAGAAATTATAATAAAAAGCTAACTTAATATAAAATACTTAAATTAAAATTTAAAAAAATTAATTAAAAAAATGATTATACATAAAATTGCATTTAATTAAAAATTAAAAATATTTTTTTTAAATTTATTAATTTGTAAATATCAATTTATTACAATAGTAATTTAATTAAATTTTACAATACATTGTTAATATTTAGATTATAACGTTATTGATTGTATGAATACTACTAAATTTTATATATTTGACTTACAAGTTAGTAAAAACTGTTTGATTATATTCAAAACCAAAACAATAGTAGGCGCACCAGGTGGTGACACCTATTATTTTAATTTTATATTATTAATTAATTTATAAAATATTGTTTTTATAATATAGCATATAGATTTATCATAGTTATTATACAATATATAATAATATTATATATATATATATATATATATATATTTATGCTATTTTAATGCTATTTCATATTACACTTTAATAACTTTTTTATTTTTTAACTTAAATAAACAAATTTGATATCAAAGTTTATAAGTCAATAAATAAAATTGCATTAATTATAAATATACAAAAAGTATTTTCGTGAAATCAAAACTTTAAATATTATAATGGCATCAAAAATAATATGTATAATAAGTATGTAAAAATAGTCTATGCTTTGTAAAAACTTCAGGCCCCTATAGTCAGTATGGCTCATAAGCATTAAACACTAATATTGCGCACATATACATACACTACTGTGTTAGTGGGCGGCCATTCATTGTTTTGGTTTTGAATATAATCAAACAGTTTTTTATTAAAGTATATGTTTGAATATTAATAAAGGCGCTTAAAAATACTGTACATTGACAATTAATAATATACACAATAATTATATTAATGTTATTATATATATATATATATATTTATGCTATTTTAATGCTATTTCATAGTTATATATATATATATATATATATAGTAATAATAATTAATACTTTTATTCGTTTAGTAATTGGTATAGTTTTTTAATTGTAGATAAATCTAATTTATTAATTAAATTAATTTAATTTATTTACACATAATATATGAATACTAGTCTTACTTATTATTATTTTTAGTATAATATACAAATTTATGAATTGGTACTTTTAATTACTATAATTTATTATTTATTATCACATATGTTATAACTTTATAAAGGGTACTAAAATTACATATTGATTTACACAATGTTTTCAATATGACAATGTTATGGTTTGCTAATACATGTATGCAATGCTTTAAGTGTGTAATACTATGGAGATGTGGCTTATAATGAAACATAACTATTATATGCGTTAAATTAAATTATATGTATATATCATATTAAATCTATGGTTGATATATGTTTTTATGTTATACATACAAAAAAAACTGGTAAATATCATTCAAATATATATTATACAATGCAATGTGTGTTTGTTATTACAATATTTACTATTATTTTTTCAATATTATTACAGTATTTTTTATTTAAAAAAACATTTAGATATTTATCATATATGTATTGATTAGGGCCGGGGGTGGGAATGGGTTGATATAATGGTTGTCCATAAATGTAATTTGTGTCGAAGTAATCGATTGTTTTCCTATAGACGACACCTAATCAAACACAACTGGGAAGTACACTATCAGTGCAATTGGTGTCAGAGACAGTTCAACAGTTTATCGGGTCTTGAAATACATTTCAATGTTGTTCACGGAGGACACGCCAGTGGTCAACATAAATGTAATTATGAAAAGTGTGGCAAAAGTTTTAAAAAATTGAAACATTTAAGACAGCATATGACAGCTGATCATTATAGTGATGATGACGATGATGATGATGATGATGATAATGTTGTTGATGGTGATGATAGTCAATCACCATCAGTACAATCACTGCAACCATCACCACCAATAGCACCGTTATCTCCCACAAGCTGTCGATTTTGTTTAGTACGGATGGGAAGCAAAAAGAAACTGAAGAAACATGAACGACAAGCCCATCACTGGTGCAAAGTATGCGGTGACACGTTTGCCGACAGCCAGTCACTGGCCCGACATCAGGATCCGCATCATATGCGTAATCAACACAAACGTAAACGAAAAGATCCCCGTACGAGATTAGCCGTGTTGGCCAATGATAATATTGTACTACAACAGCAAGAGATGTCCTACACATGTGGCGCTCCGGGATGTGGCCAACAGTTCAGGCAAAAAGTTGACTTTTATCGACACAAATACAGTATTCATATTAAATTTATTTGTAATTTTGGCGATTGTGACCAACAATTTCCGACACACAATGAAATGATTGTTCATAAAACTGTTGAACACTACAAATTTAAATGTGATTATATCGGCTGTACCGATGGTTTTGGTGATCAGTCAGCGCTCGAGTATCACAAACGTGATAAACATAACTTCGAAAAATGTGATTATTTTGGTTGCAATATGTGGTTCAAAACGGAGACTGATTTGTCTCATCACATGAACAGTCATTACGGCGACAATTGTTATGAATTGCTGGTCGAGTCATACATTCAAAAGGGGCCGTAGTTTTGAAGTTTTTTTTCTTCACAAAATTGTTGTTAAAATTAATTGAAAAATAATATAAATTTTTTATGTGTCAAATTATATAATTTTTTTAAAACAATAAAATAATTTATTAACTAATCAAAAAAAAGTATTAACGAATTTTTATAATAAAGTAAAAATATGGAAATATATATTACAATAAAATCTTTGATATTTTCAATGAATGTTATATTTTTAGGGCAATAATTTTATTTATCTTATATTTTTTTAAAAATTCTAATTTATATAATTTTTTATATATAAAACAAATATAGAAACTATTTTTTAAAGTTTAATATTCAGGAATTTAAATTTATTAATTTAATTAATCAATGTATTGTTTTTAGAAAGAATAAATTTTAAAAAAAATTTCAATAGTTATATAATTATAATAATAAATCCTGAATTTTGATTATATCCTGAATTAATTTAAAGCTTTAAAATAGTACAAAATAATTAATTATAACAATTTTTATTATTTATCAAAATTAAACATGTATTTAATACAGTATTTAGTACTGTAAAATATTGTAAATCTATTTATTAAAAAAAATGTTATATATATTGTATTAACTTAAAAGCAATGAGTATTAATGAAAATTAATTTGTAACAATATTGTTTTTTATATATAAATTGAATGTTAAATTTAATATAAATAAATTTTGATAGTAATATTATAAATCATTTACAGTAATTTAATTTTATAGATTTTATTAACAATGTTATTTGAAACATTTTTTTGTAGTATATTTATTTAAATAGTTTATATTTCCTAAATTATATTTAATATTTTTATTATAATTTCTGAATTGTTATGACCTGGATCTTTTTTTATAACTGTTTTATAATAAATCAATTAAAACAATTTAATTTAATCAGATATTTGTTTCACAGTTTCAAACAGATTTTTGATAAATTTAAAACATTAAAAACTTATAAAACATTTCCCTTTTAAATTCAATGGATTTTTTTAACGTTATTTATGATATCTATTGTTATTTTTTTTATTGTTGAGCCAATGGTTTTCATTGGATTTCAATGTTATTGTTAGTCAATAATTTTTTTTGTCATTAAAAAAATGAAAAATTATTTAATTAATGTGTGATTATTATTGTTGTAAAAAAATTAATATTTTTGTTTGTCATTTAAGTGGAAAATTTACCGACAATTTCTAGCTAACAGATACCTCGTGTGGTTATCACTGGACACACACACACACACACATACCTAAGCCATTAGCACCGGTAATATATCATATATTAGTGATTAACCTTAAAATCTAATTAATAATTATAACCTATTTTTTATTTTTTTTTTAATTTATTTTGTTTTGTGCTGTGAATGGCCAACAATTGTGTGGTTGGTTTGGACTAAATCTAGCGATCATATAGTTTAGTTGAATGAGTTGTTTGGATTAGGACAACCTAAAGATGAAATGATTAAAAAAAAGATGGATAAGCCATAGTCATCCATCCATTCATACGGTCTACTACTTAATAGTGGTAAATGAAGAGATCAATTAAATTTGTGACAACAGTTGTAATTATAATGAAAGTAAAAATTGTGACTTTTTTTGACTCATTATAATAGTCTTAGTTTTTTTTTAAACAACAATCACAAGAAACAAGTAAATTGAACATTGAATACAACAACACCACCATTGGCCTCAACACATGTCGGCGCCAACACTTAACGGCTCCAATGTTAGCAAACAGTCGGTTGTAATGTCCGGTCTATTTGATTGTCAGGACTGTAACATTGGTTTCTCGTCGTTGGCTTCGGTTACTAATCACCGAAAGTCTGTTCATATTGGCGGCCAATTCAAATGTACATACAGTGGATGTAATATTATTTACATTACAGATAGACAATTGAAGAAACATATAAAAGTGAAACATAAAGACACTGTTGGTACTAATGGGACATCACCGCAGTCGCAGATTCACTGCAATTACTGTGGAAAACATTTCAGAACTCGGGATAAACTTTTAAATCATCTTCAAGTGATTCACTATTATTGTCAAAAATGTTGTTTCCGTTTCAAAAGTAAGCATTTATTAGACAAACATAAAAGCAGCGGTCATTTGACAAAGCCGTCCGCTATGGTGTCGCTGAAGGGTATCGATGAATACATTTGCCACATATGTAAACAATGTTTCAAAAAACAAAAACAATTGAAAACTCATCAAAATCTTAAGCATACCGTTGAGATTATTACTAATGATAATGAAAATAGTAATTTAACGAATCAATTGACCTCATCATTAACTACTGGTACCAGTGATCAAAGTGAATCAGATGAACAATTGCTAATTAGACAGACCATCAATAGGATTAACCAAAGTGTACGGGGATGTGGCAGTTGTCAAATGTTTTATATATATAAGATTTTTTCGGCACATATGCGAAATGATCATCAAATCGGTTCGTTTGCACCGTACATATGCTATTGGGAGGGTTGCTATCAATCATATCAGACGGACATTGAGTTGAATAAACACCGGAAGACACATCCCAACAATGGCTGTAATAGATTTGAGTGTCAAATCGGTAGATGTGGTCATGTATTGGCTACACATACCGAACTAGTCAAACATATGAGAGCCAATCATTCAATGTTTATTAGCTATATTTGCAACTATTGTCCGGAAATGACGATGAGATGTCCGTTAATAGAGCGTCATATGACTGTACATCACCTTAAGTTTCCGTGTCCTCAAAGAGGTTGTGAAAAAAGTTTACCACTGAAGAGGGTCTCATTCATCACACTGTTCTCGACCATCTGAATTCGTACGCCAGTTATCGTAGAGACAGAGATATGCAGTTGAAAATACCGGCACCGGTACATCTGGTAGAAGTGCCAGAAACTAATAACAACAGTTCAGTACAAATGGCACCGGAAATTGAATTTTGCTGTCATTTTGATGATTGCGGACAATATTTTGGTGATATGAATGAGTTGTCTAAACATTATTGTGAAGATCATTATAATCCTTCAATTACTAGTAATATAAATAATAATACAATTACTACTATTACTAGTAATTCACTGCCAATACCTCAATCAGTGCCTTCTCGAGATCCCCGTTCAAGACCTGCCATATTGGCCAAAGATATTGTACTACAACAGCAAGAGATGTGCTTCAGATGTGACGCTCCGGGATGTGGCCAACAGTTCAGGCAAAAAGTTGACTTTTATCGACACAAATACAGTGTTCATATTAAGTTTATTTGTGATTTTGGCGATTGTGACCAACAATTTCCGACACATAATGAAATGATTGTTCATAAAACTGTTGAACACTACAAATTTAAATGTGAT
This sequence comes from Oppia nitens, assembly GCF_028296485.1. Classification (NCBI taxonomy): domain Eukaryota; kingdom Metazoa; phylum Arthropoda; class Arachnida; order Sarcoptiformes; family Oppiidae; genus Oppia; species Oppia nitens. Next base: position 95,377 of record NW_026533251.1, read on the forward strand.
TATTTCGGCTGTACCGATGGTTTTGGTGATCAGTCAGCGCTCGAGTGTCACAAACGTGATAAACATAGCACCCAAAAATGTGATTATTTTGGTTGCAATCTGTGGTTCAAAACGGAGATCGATTTATCGCATCATATGAACAGTCATTACGGCGACAATTGTTATGAATTGTTGGTCGAGACATACATTCAAAAGGGGTCATAGTTTTGAAGTTTTTTTTTTGGTCACAAAATTGTTGTTAAAATTAATTGAAAAATCCTTTAATACTGTAAATTTTTTATGTGTCAAATTACAAATTTTTTAATACAATAAAATAATAAATTTAGTAACTAATCAAAAAAGTATTAATGAATTTTTATAATAAAGTAAGAATATGGAAATATATATTAATAAAATCTTTGATATTATCAATAAATCTTATATTTTTTTACCTGTATTTTTTAAATTCTAATTTATATTATTTTTTTTATAGAATACAAATTTATAACCAATTTTTTTTAAAGTTTAATATTCAGGAATTTAAATTTATTAATTTAATTAATAGACTACAATGTATTGTTTTTAGAAAGAATAATTTTTTAAAAAAATTCAATAGTTATATAATTAATAATAAATTCTGAATTTTGATTAATTACTAATTTAAAGCATTAAAATAGTACAAAATAATTAATTATTACATGTTTTATTATTTATCAAAATTAAACATTATATATTTAATATTCTATTTTAATTATAATTATTTTATATAATTAATTATTTTCGACTTCAATGAGTGCTTAGTAATTAATAAGTAATTTACTTCAATAGAATTCAGATTAAATAATAAAAATAATAATAAGTTAATAATAAAACATGTATTTTATTTAATTATTAATTTTAATGTATTTGAATAGTACAAAATAATTAATTATAACATATTTTATTATACGGTTTAAATTTTTATCAATGAAAGTATATAAATATAAGTTTACAATATTTGTAATTCATTCATAAAAATATATTTTATTACTAAATAATAATAAAATCTTTAAAATTAAAATTATTACAAGTAATAAACAATGAATTCCTATAAAAATATAATCTTTTTGTTTGCCTATACGACTATTGGTACGTAAAAATCAATAAAATAGATATTAATATTATAAAATATTTAATAATTTTTATTTAAACTTTTTATATTATTAATTTGATTAAATAGTTTTCTGTAATGAGGATAGAAAAAGTCAGATCCAATGCCTGAAAAATGCAGATCAGGTGCTCATTGGAAAGTCAGATAAACAACTGTTTGATATGACTCAAGAAGATCTGGATATCGGACAGCAATTGGTTAAGAAAAGGACTGAAATTGCCAACAATGCCGGACTCACGTGTTATAAACAGTTTTATGATACTTATATCAAGGGTTTACTCCAAATCTTTAAGGACGACAATGAAGTCCAACTACTGAACACCGCTTCCACACAACAGATCAGATCGGATGCCATCAAAACTATTCTGTATTTGTGTCGATAAAAGTCAACTTTTTGCCTGAACTGTTGGCCACATCCCGGAGCGTCACATCTGAAGCACATCTCTTGCTGTTGTAGTACAATATCTTTGGCCAATATGGCAGGTCTTGAACGGGGATCTCGAGAAGGCACTGATTGAGGTATTGGCAGTGAATTACTAGTAATAGTAGTAATTGTATTATTATTTATATTACTAGTAATTGAAGGATTATAATGATCTTCACAATAATGTTTAGACAACTCATTCATATCACCAAAATATTGTCCGCAATCATCAAAATGACAGCAAAATTCAATTTCCGGTGCCATTTGTACTGAACTGTTGTTATTAGTTTCTGGCACTTCTACCAGATGTACCGGTGCCGGTATTTTCAACTGCATATCTCTGTCTCTACGATAACTGGCGTACGAATTCAGATGGTCGAGAACAGTGTGATGAATGAGACCCTCTTCAGTGGTAAACTTTTTTTCACAACCTCTTTGAGGACACGGAAACTTAAGGTGATGTACAGTCATATGACGCTCTATTAACGGACATCTCATCGTCATTTCCGGACAATAGTTGCAAATATAGCTAATAAACATTGAATGATTGGCTCTCATATGTTTGACTAGTTCGGTATGTGTAGCCAATACATGACCACATCTACCGATTTGACACTCAAATCTATTACAGCCATTGTTGGGATGTGTCTTCCGGTGTTTATTCAACTCAATGTCCGTCTGATATGATTGATAGCAACCCTCCCAATAGCATATGTACGGTGCAAACGAACCGATTTGATGATCATTTCGCATATGTGCCGAAAAAATCTTATATATATAAAACATTTGACAACTGCCACATCCCCGTACACTTTGGTTAATCCTATTGATGGTCTGTCTAATTAGCAATTGTTCATCTGATTCACTTTGATCACTGGTACCAGTAGTTAATGATGAGGTCAATTGATTCGTTAAATTACTATTTTCATTATCATTAGTAATAATCTCAACGGTATGCTTAAGATTTTGATGAGTTTTCAATTGTTTTTGTTTTTTGAAACATTGTTTACATATGTGGCAAATGTATTCATCGATACCCTTCAGCGACACCATAGCGGACGGCTTTGTCAAATGACCGCTGCTTTTATGTTTGTCTAATAAATGCTTACTTTTGAAACGGAAACAACATTTTTGACAATAATAGTGAATCACTTGAAGATGATTTAAAAGTTTATCCCGAGTTCTGAAATGTTTTCCACAGTAATTGCAGTGAATCTGCGACTGCGGTGATGTCCCATTAGTACCAACAGTGTCTTTATGTTTCACTTTTATATGTTTCTTCAATTGTCTATCTGTAATGTAAATAATATTACATCCACTGTATGTACATTTGAATTGGCCGCCAATATGAACAGACTTTCGGTGATTAGTAACCGAAGCCAACGACGAGAAACCAATGTTACAGTCCTGACAATCAAATAGACCGGACATTACAACCGACTGTTTGCTAACATTGGAGCCGTTAAGTGTTGGCGCCGACATGTGTTGAGGCCAATGGTGGTGTTGTTGTATTCAATGTTCAATTTACTTGTTTCTTGTGATTGTTGTTTAAAAAAAAACTAAGACTATTATAATGAGTCAAAAAAAGTCACAATTTTTACTTTCATTATAATTACAACTGTTGTCACAAATTTAATTGATCTCTTCATTTACCACTATTAAGTAGTAGACCGTATGAATGGATGGATGACTATGGCTTATCCATCTTTTTTTTAATCATTTCATCTTTAGGTTTAATCCAAACAACTCATTCAACTAAACTATATGATCGCTAGATTTAGTCCAAACCAACCACACAATTGTTGGCCATTCACAGCACAAAACAAAATAAATTAAAAAAAAAATAAAAAATAGGTTATAATTATTAATTAGATTTTAAGGTTAATCACTAATATATGATATATTACCGGTGCTAATGGCTTAGGTATGTGTGTGTGTGTGTGTGTCCAGTGATAACCACACGAGGTATCTGTTAGCTAGAAATTGTCGGTAAATTTTCCACTTTTTTTTGCAACAATAATAATCACACATTAATTAAATAATTTTTCATTTTTTAATGACAATAAAAATTATTGACTAACAGTAACATTGAAATCCAATGAAAACCATTGGCTCAACAATAAAAAAAATAACAATAGATATCATAAATAACGTTTAAAAAATCCATTGAATTTAATGGGAAATGTTTTATAAGTTTTTGTTTTAAAATTTATCAAAAATCTGTTTGAAACTGTGAACAAGTACTGTATATAATTAAATTAATTAAATTGTTTTAATTGATTTAATATAAAACTGTTATAAAAAAAAGATCCAGGTCATAACAATTCAGAAATTATAATAAAAATATTAAATATAATTTAGGAAATAAAAACTATTTAAATAAATATAGTACAAAAAAAATGTTTCAAATAACATTGTTAATAAAATGTATAAAATTAAATTACTGTAAGTGATTTATAATATTACTATCAAAACTTATTTATATTAAAAAAACAATATTATTACAAATTAATTTTCATTAATTGCTTTTAAGTTAATAGATTTACAATATTTTAAAGTACTAAATACAGTATTAAATACATGTTTAATTTTGATGAATAATAAAATATGTTATAATTAATTATTTTGTACTATTTAACTGCTTTAAATTAATTCAGGATTATAATCAAAATTCAGGATTTATTATTAATTATATAACTGTTTTAATTATTTTTTAAAAATTCTTTCTAAAAACAATACATTGTAATCTATTAATTAAATTAATAAATTTAAATTCCTGAATATTAAACTTTAAAAAATAGTTTCTATATTTGTTTTATATATAAAAAATTATATAAATTAGAATTTTTAAAAAAATATAAGATAAATAAAATTATTGCCCTAAAAATATAACATTCATTGAAAATATCAAAGATTTTATTGTAATATATATTTCCATATTTTTACTTTATTATAAAAATTCGTTAATACTTTTTTTTGATTAGTTAATAAATTATTTTATTGTTTTAAAAAAATTATATAATTTGACACATAAAAAATTTATATTATTTTTCAATTAATTTTAACAACAATTTTGTGAAGAAAAAAAACTTCAAAACTACGGCCCCTTTTGAATGTATGACTCGACCAGCAATTCATAACAATTGTCGCCGTAATGACTGTTCATGTGATGAGACAAATCAGTCTCCGTTTTGAACCACATATTGCAACCAAAATAATCACATTTTTCGAAGTTATGTTTATCACGTTTGTGATACTCGAGCGCTGACTGATCACCAAAACCATCGGTACAGCCGATATAATCACATTTAAATTTGTAGTGTTCAACAGTTTTATGAACAATCATTTCATTGTGTGTCGGAAATTGTTGGTCACAATCGCCAAAATTACAAATAAATTTAATATGAATACTGTATTTGTGTCGATAAAAGTCAACTTTTTGCCTGAACTGTTGGCCACATCCCGGAGCGCCACATGTGTAGGACATCTCTTGCTGTTGTAGTACAATATTATCATTGGCCAACACGGCTAATCTCGTACGGGGATCTTTTCGTTTACGTTTGTGTTGATTACGCATATGATGCGGATCCTGATGTCGGGCCAGTGACTGGCTGTCGGCAAACGTGTCACCGCATACTTTGCACCAGTGATGGGCTTGTCGTTCATGTTTCTTCAGTTTCTTTTTGCTTCCCATCCGTACTAAACAAAATCGACAGCTTGTGGGAGATAACGGTGCTATTGGTGGTGATGGTTGCAGTGATTGTACTGATGGTGATTGACTATCATCACCATCAACAACATTATCATCATCATCATCATCATCGTCATCATCACTATAATGATCAGCTGTCATATGCTGTCTTAAATGTTTCAATTTTTTAAAACTTTTGCCACACTTTTCATAATTACATTTATGTTGACCACTGGCGTGTCCTCCGTGAACAACATTGAAATGTATTTCAAGACCCGATAAACTGTTGAACTGTCTCTGACACCAATTGCACTGATAGTGTACTTCCCAGTTGTGTTTGATTAGGTGTCGTCTATAGGAAAACAATCGATTACTTCGACACAAATTACATTTATGGACAACCATTATATCAACCCATTCCCACCCCCGGCCCTAATCAATACATATATGATAAATATCTAAATGTTTTTTTAAATAAAAAATACTGTAATAATATTGAAAAAATAATAGTAAATATTGTAATAACAAACACACATTGCATTGTATAATATATATTTGAATGATATTTACCAGTTTTTTTTGTATGTATAACATAAAAACATATATCAACCATAGATTTAATATGATATATACATATAATTTAATTTAACGCATATAATAGTTATGTTTCATTATAAGCCACATCTCCATAGTATTACACACTTAAAGCATTGCATACATGTATTAGCAAACCATAACATTGTCATATTGAAAACATTGTGTAAATCAATATGTAATTTTAGTACCCTTTATAAAGTTATAACATATGTGATAATAAATAATAAATTATAGTAATTAAAAGTACCAATTCATAAATTTGTATATTATACTAAAAATAATAATAAGTAAGACTAGTATTCATATATTATGTGTAAATAAATTAAATTAATTTAATTAATAAATTAGATTTATCTACAATTAAAAAACTATACCAATTACTAAACGAATAAAAGTATTAATTATTATTACTATATATATATATATATATATATAACTATGAAATAGCATTAAAATAGCATAAATATATATATATTGTATAATAACATTAATATAATTATTGTGTATATTATTAATTGTCAATGTACAGTATTTTTAAGCGCCTTTATTAATATTCAAACATATACTTTAATAAAAAACTGTTTGATTATATTCAAAACCAAAACAACAATGGCCGCCCACTAACACAGTAGTGTATGTATATGTGCGCAATATTAGTGTTTAATGCTTATGAGCCCTATAGGGGCGAAGTTTTTACAAAGCATAGACTATTTTTACATACTTATTATACATATTATTTTATTTGTATGTATATATTTAGTGTAATCTATGATAAATCTATATGCTTGTGGTGCGCCTACTATTGTTTTGGTTTTGAATATAATTAAGCAGTTTTTACTAACTTGTAAGTCAAATATATAAAATTTTGTAGTATTCATACAATCAATAACGTTATAATCTAAATATTAACAATGTATTGTAAAATTTAATTAAATTTCTAATGTAATAAATTAATATTTACAAATTAATAAATTTAAAAAAAATAAATTTTAAAAAATTTATTTTTATTTTTTAATTAAATGCAATTTTATTATAATCATTTTTTTTAATCATTTTTTTTTAATTTTAATTTAAGTATTTTATATTAAGTTAGCTTTTTATTATAATTTCTATGACATGTATTAATATTTAAAATTTTAAAGTTTATAAAAATGTTCATTAAATAATTTATAATAATATTAATTTATTTGATTTGATTTATTTCCAATACTCACTCAAATTGATACAATTATTATTAGATAATTAATTTTTGTAAAATTAAAAAATAATTTATTTTTCAATTAAATTAGTATTCCTACAAATATTAAAGCAGCATAGATACTAGTATAATTTTTGTTAAATAATTTTTAAGTATTTATGTTTATTGCAAAATATGATCAAGATAGGATAAGTTAGCTTGGACAACTTGTTTACTATTTTGTAAATTATGTTTGGAGTCTGCAATATTAAAATTAACATTGCACTGCAATACTGTCAATTATAACTACCTGAGCCAATTGAAGATGATATAGTAATAAATTATTATAATAATAAGTACTCAATTAAAGATATAGTTTAGACTCGTATTGTATTACCTGTAAATCAATTAACTAATTATCAGTGATATGTATATGTAATTTGCAACATATGATACTTGTTGACATTAATATCAGATTAAAATGCAATTATTATCAATAATATTGTTATACAATTAATTAATTGTCTATTTTAGACAACATAAAAAATTATATAAAAAGATAGTTATTAACAGTTAGAAAGTCATTCACAGCTTTTGATGTTTAGCGTCAACAGTGTTTGAACGGACATCACATTTATAAAAAAAACTATTATTAAATTGTTTTATATAATATACGGTAAATTAATTTATTGAATAACTTAAACTAATTACTAAAATTTTTATAACTGTATTTTAAATTAATATATTAAATAATTAGATTTTTTTTGGGATCAATTTTGAACAACAACAAAATTTAGCAAACAACAATGTCTAGCAAAGTGAGCCAGGTACGCCAAAATTTCCATCATGATACCGAAGCCGGCATTAACAAGCAAATCAATCTGGAACTACATGCCAGCTATGTGTACGAGTCACTGGTATGTTAGCTGAATAGTGTATACATAAGCCCACAATATCTAAATTTAGTATTCATAAAAAAATTATCGTCCAATTACTTCATACATGTAGGCCTGGTATTTCAATCGCGATGACATAGCACTGGAAGGTTTTCATTCATTTTTCAAGTCGCGGGCCATTGAGGAACGGGATCACGCCCGCAAGTTTATGGACTACCAAAACAAACGGGGCGGTCGTATTGTGCTCAAGGATATAGCCAAACCTGTTAAACAGGATGGCTGGACACCGCAGTCGGCCATCGAGGCTTCACTTGATTTGGAGAAGACAGTCAATCAGGCACTGTTGGACTTGCAAGCTATCGGCGCCCGTAATAATGATCCGGAGTTTACCGATTTTATTGAGTCGGAGTTCCTGCACGAACAGGTAGATGATATCAAGAAACTGGGCGATCATATTACTAATTTGAAACGTGTCGGCACCGGACTCGGAGAGTACCTGTTCGACAAACAGACACTCGGCTAAACAAATTCAGGCGACACACACACCCTCTCTAATAAACGGCTATTAATATTATATATAAAATTTATGACATTATTAATACAGTATTACATAAGTAATACATAATGTCTTAATTATTATATATTTTAGATTATATTTTGGATTTTTATTTGGGTTCTTATAATAAAGATATATTGTATTTGAAATATTATTTGAAGTATTATTTTATGCTAAACAATGATAATTGGAATTAATTAAAAATTATTTAAAATTTTTAAAGAAATAAATAGATTATCATTTTAATTAAATTATATTATATTTAAAATTCGTAAATAAATAATTAATCAGTACAGTCTGTGCTAAAAAAGATAATATTTTATAAAAATTAGACATAAAAAAACTTCAATTAAAAAATATAATAATTATAGCAATAATTTAATTATATTAACTTATTTAGTTGATTAATTTGTTTATTTATTATTTTATTTAACATATAAAATTATAATTTTGTTTTTATAAAAACTCAACATGATCTACATTACACGTTCAACAGTATGTAAATAACTTAAAATCTTTAATAATACATGTATATCAATAATCCTATTATTATTATTATTATTAATACATACACTAAAAATACATATTAATATACCATTACATTGTTTTTAAACTTGACATATGATATACGGTATTTAATTTATAAAAACCAGTTTTATTTTATTATTTATTATTTATATTATATATTATCAGTTATTTTATAAAATCAAATCAAACGGCATGTTATTGTCTTATTAATATTAATATTAATTATTAATAATTTTTATTTATTTATTTTTAACAAATATAAGTTTTTATTATATATAGTTTTTTAAAAATTAATTTTTATTAACTATTAAAACAACTAATACTTAATTATGAGTTCAACAATAACTAGTAATCAATTAATGTCCAGACAATCGTTTAGCCGATTCGGTGATGATTTGGCTCAACTAATACTGTCTTATCTGCCAATTGATGCCAAATTTCGCCATCAATTTCTCAGTCGTCAGTTTCGTCGAGTTTTGTTTGACACACAAACAGATTTACGATTTGATGATAAACTGGTGGAAAATTTTGGACTAAAGAAACTCAACAGAGATGTCCATCTGTTTGAGGCTATCGTCAAGAAGTGTCCAAACATAACACGTATTGTATTGGACTACAAGTATTTATCAATAAATTCAAAATTTAAGTCAATCAACTGAGTCGTCGTTCGGGTGGAAAACCTATGAACCGGTGGTCTTTCCGATCAGTGAAAAACATTTCATCGCTGGTCATTGGGTAAAAAGTAACGGAGCCGCTGATAGAGTTGGCAGTGGTCTACTCTATTGGTGCCATCGAAGAACAAGAGTACTATCACGGGATAAGCGCCAAAGTAGGCGCCGACCTGACCCGGGCTACCGGCCAATACTGGCTGTGTGTTGTCGGTACCATCGAGTCGTACGACATACAACTGTCACATTTTGTCGCCTATATTATTGTAACCATCGAAAACATGGAGGTCATGTTGTTGGCCACTAACCGTACCCGATATACATATGACCCGAACATTAATTTTGAACTACCGGACAACGACTACGATTATCACCTTCAGTCAACTATAGCTGAATATCAAACAGTATCAGCAAATACCGATAGTATTGATAATAATAATGAGGAACGATATGTATTGGACAGTAGGTATGTTTGTAAACATCAGATATTATTAATATTAGAAATTTTATATCATATGTCCTACTTATTAGGCCATCCATTGAGATTATACGGTGCGAGTTAAATGACACTATACGTGAACTAACGGTGCAGACAATAGATTATGCATTGAATATCTGTTCAAACAACTATATGTGTGCCACTAGTAAACTGTTGGCTGCTCTCAATCGTCAATATGTAGCACATCATAAAAGAAAGTCAACAAATAGTATGGATGATACCGGTGCTGATCAACAGCAATGGCAAGCGATTATCACAAGCAATACCATTAAGGATCAGACTGTCATTGGTGTGGATTATATATCCGGTTCAATGTTGGACGTACTGTACAATTATCGCCATCGAGTATTACTCTATAAGATACATACCGGTGCTCCATCAAAACAAGTTTAGTAATATTTTTTATGTTTATCAAAGCTTATAATTATGATAACTCATAATCTATATATAATTATTTTTAAAAAAGATTTCAGAAATGTCAGTTATTATGTCAGCCCGTATAGCACTGGCTAAGAACCGGGTCATAATTATCGAGCAGAATCTTATAGATAGTTCTACCGGTGCCCGACTAACTAATACCAGAGTCGAAGCACTTGTATTATCAGAAATTAAACGAGTTTAACCGCACATTAAGTACCGGTCATTACAAAAAACTTGGCGAACCATTTGATAAACCTTTTTATTTTGGAATTGTAGTCAAAAATACCATAACTGCCGGTGCTTTCCATAATCATATATATAAAGAGTGGAATTGTTCGGCACTTATTGTAGATTATATGAGAGTTTATCAATGGATTGATAACACAACAAATATTATTAATAAGCCATTGCCCAACAATACAGACAATAGTGTTATTTCTAATATATGCCAGAGTTTAATGTCTAATATGATTGATGAGGAAAAGTCTCAAAAATATTTAAAACTTATTTTTAGCGAAGAATTTACTGGCAATAAATTGAATGCTAATAATTGGTTTGCATTTAATACTTGGGATCACTATAAATGTGACGGTATTTGAAAATAATTTTTTACTTTTATCTATAATAATTGATATAAAATAAATAAATTTTAAATATATTTATTAATATATTATACAGACAATGTAAACCATAGTCAAAGTTGTTATTCAAATGATACACAAACTATACAAATAAGAAACAATGTATTGGCTATCACTGCAAACACTGGAAATACAGAATTCAATAAAACATATCATTTGAAAACAGCAAAAATCAAATTATTAGAAAAATGGAAATACGGGAGGTTTGAGATCAATGCAGCCCTACCTTTGGGAAAGTTATTACGGGTCGCTGTTTATTTGCAAAACGATAATAAACAATCAACTGGTGAAACAATTAATTTATTTATATATGAACAAGGTAAATTAATTTACAATTATATCAAATACAGTCAAAATCCAACTCTTTATAAGCCATATGAAAGAGCAATCTATAAACCGGATGTCGATATCCATGGGTTTCATAAGTATGCCATTGAATGGAGTGAAACAAAAATTGAATGGTTTTTTGATGACAAAACTCATAATGTTATTGATATCAATAAACGGTTGTCCAGTAATTATAATAAAAAACATCAACCTTTTGATGTGCCGTATAATCTTTATATTGAGTTAACAGTCGGCGGAACGGTATTTGGCGATCAATCGCTGACATTAAATGATTACAATTTGTGGAATTGTTCCGCACTTCTCATTGATTACGTAAAGATTTATGAATGGGTCGACAATTTTGTCGATAATAATGTCGATAATGACAAACACAAACAGATTTCAAGTCATCTCATATGTAATGATATTATGTCTACTATAGGGGGACAACACAATCCAACTGATCCATTGTCTACTTTTACTTTATCGATGACAAATATAGTTATTGTTAGCATAATTACATTGATTTTGCTTATTATATTAGTAATGATTGTTGTTTATCTGAGTTTACGACAAAAGCGTTTAACGAAAATCAATAGAGATATAGTAAAAGAAACCTACGATGACATTGAAGTCTATGATAAAGATTACAATATATACGAATCCTATAGATATGTAACTAATAATAATATAATTTACGATCAATACAATGAAATCATTGACGATAACAATAACAACGATTATCAAAACAAAATACCAGAATATAGTCATTCGTATATTGAGATTACAAATCAATATAAAGTATGAATAGCAGTAATATGAAAAAACTCGCATTATGTCAAATGTATAGTATATTAAACATAAATTTATGTATTTAACAATACATTTATATTTCAATAAGTTTATGATATCTCTATATCTTATAAATTATATGCTTTAACTAATCTCGATATATAGTTTTGACATTACTAACAATTAATTAGTTTCAGTTTCAAAATTATAATATAATTTAATTGTTTTTTGACATTTACTAATATTTATTTATAATAATAAAATATTATATAATCTTTATATAAAATAAATTATTTATGTGTTATTTTATTTTAAAGATTATAAGCAAATATAATTAGCTAATATTTTAATACTTTAGCGATTTTACAATTTTATTTGACACTGTATATTTTTATTACATTAAATTATTCAAATAGAAAATTGAACTTTTAAAATAAAATAAGCAAATTGTAGTTTTCAAACAAAAATTACATAATTAATTTTATATACTAAACTTAATAATTATCTAATATTTTTTAATTATTTGATTAAATCAAAAGTATTTATTATTCAATTATGTTACTAATAAAAATTCTAAAAAATTAAATTTTAATTAATTAATTAATTTTAAATAGTGTTCAATTGAATTTACTTTAATAAAATAATTTTTATATAAGATTATAAAATAGATATATTGTAAAAATAATATTTATTAAAAAAAATAATCCCCTTTTAAGGAATACAATGTTTATTGTCGATAAATGTAAAGCTATTATTAATATAATTACCAAAATTGCTATTTCCTATTCTTAAAAATATGTGTTAATATTTTTTTTAATGATATTAATATAAAAATATAAAATAGCAATTATTTTGTAGTAAATAATTATTTTAGTCTAGTAAAATATTTATGATGTTTAAATTTAATATAATTAATTTGAAATAATAATAATTTCAATCAAAAATGTTTGCACCGATAAATGCTTACAACTTGTATGGAGTGATGAATTCAATGATCAATATATTAATGAAAAACTGTGACAAATAAATAGTAAATGGAATTCAACGACTGGAATGTGTTCAGGTATTTTGGATTATAATTATATTATTTAATAGAAAATAAAGTTTAATAAATAATTTATATTAAAATAAAAGGTAATTCAAATGAAATAAGTTGTCCAACACGTGATAATATTCAACTTATCGACGGATGTTTAGTAATGTCTGTCAACTATGTGGGCAATGATTATGACTATCCGATAAACAAAAATTATACCTCGAGTTTGATGTTTCCGTCTCAAAGATGGTCATACGGTACGTTTGAACTCAGAGCAGCACTTCTAATGGGACAGTCGATTAAAATCGGTACTTATTTGTGTGATAGAGCCCCCAGAGAGTGGCCTCTTATAGACAAATAATATTTATGGATTACAATCAAATGATTGTATCTCAAGTTTTTTTTTATAAAAAGCATATTATTAATAATACAATACGATTGAATATATCGGAGTCAAAATTTAACAGATTTAATATCTATAAACTTATTTGGACTGAAACTGAACTCAATTTCGTTGTTCAATATTGTTTAACAATAAAACTCAAAATACAGTTTAATACAACAGAAAATAGATTCTCTGGGAATTTCCAGAGAGCAGGAAAATAGGAGAAATTTGGAATATAAAACTAGGGATTGGATTTGTCCGAACCCTTTATTTTTATTTATAACAGGAAAAAATGGTTATAACCGGAAAAAATTGATGAATAAATTTTAATAAGTTATTCAAACGAATAAAGAATAATATCATTGATTAAAATAAATTGAAATTTTCTATTTTCTGCGACATCTTTAGTGCACACAAACAGAATATACAACAAAAGCGTTTAAATGAAAATCAATGATATAATTGAATCTATAATAATGATTACAATTAATACACGTGTCCTATAGTTATGTTATTATTAATAATAATATAGTTTACGAGGATTACAATAAAATCATTTACGATAATAATGACAACAAAACAGATAATAATCGTCAGTATATTGAGATTACAAATAAATATAAGTTTCAAAACTAAAAGATTTAAAAATATCTATTTTCCATTATAAATTATATAATATTATTAATAAATGTTAACAATATATATATATATATATATATTGTTAATATTGATATTATAACATTTATATTTTTATTATTTTACCAAGTTATTATTATCAACAATTTTATTCCTACTATTTTAATAGATTAATAATAATAACATTATTATTTTTTATTAAATTAATATTATATATTATTTTTTTATTATAATAAATGTAGTAATTATTAAAATTACCAAAATTAGCATTTCCTATAATTAAAATTATGGTTTCATAATATTATTCATAATGACATTGAGATGACAATATAAAAAAGAAAATTAATAAAAGTAAAATATTAATTGCATTAAAATAAAATTTTATAATGTTTATTAATATAATTAATTCTATAGTATTAATAACAATATTATTTTCAATCAATAATGTTTACACCGATAAAAGCTTACAACTTGTATGGAGTGATGAATTCAATGATCAATATATTAATCAACAAAAATGGCAATTAATTAATAAATGGAACTCAATTAATGGAAAATGTTCAGGTACATTTTACATTCATATATAAATTAAAATATTTAATTTTTTTAAATGTAAAAAACAAATTTATATTAAAATAAAAGGTAGCCTTGATTTAAGTTGTGAATCAACTGATAATATTCAAATAATAAACGGATGTTTAGTAGCGTCTGTTCAATATGTGGGCAATGATTATGACTATCCGATAGACAAAAATTATACCTCGAGTTTGTTGTTTCCGTCGAAAAGATGGACTTACGGTACGTTTGAAATGAGAGCAGCCCTTCCAATGGGACAATCCATTTATATTAGCATTTATTTGGGTCCGGTTAGTGCTCTGGAGTGGGCTCTTAGTGGACAAATAACATTAATCAATTACAAACAAACGGATCAAATAATTACATCTAAACTTCATTATGGAAAACCTGTTATAGAAATCATAGAAAATATAAATATGTTTGAGTCAAATGTCTATAAGTTTAATGACTATAAACTTGTTTGGACAGAGACTGAGCTCAAGTGGTTTATTAATGACAACCAAACGTTTATGTTTCCATTAAACCGCACATTAAGTACCGGTCATTACAAAAAACTTGGCGAACCATTTGATAAACCTTTTTATTTTGGAATTGTAGTCAAAAATACCATAACTGCCGGTGCTTTCCATAATCATATATATAAAGAGTGGAATTGTTCGGCACTTATTGTAGATTATATGAGAGTTTATCAATGGATTGATAACACAACAAAGGGCTGCTCTCATCTCAAACGTACCGTATGTCCATCTTTGCCACGGAAACAACAAACTCGAGGTATAATTTTTGTCTATCGGATAGTCATAATCATTGCCCACATATTTAACTGATGCTATTAAACATCCGTTAATAATCTGAATATTATCACTTGATTCACAACTCAATTCATGTTTACTGCCTTTTTATTTTAATATATATTTTAATTTATTACAATTTTGTTTCTATTAAATATTTATAAGTTAATTATATAATAATATATATACTAAAACACAAAAAATGTACCTGAACATTTTCCATTATTTGAGTTCCATTTATTAATTAATTGCCATTTTTGTTGATTAATATATTGATCATTGAATTCATCACTCCATACAAGTTGTAAGCTTTTATCGGTGTAAACATTATTGATTGAAATTATTATTAATAATATTATTGATATAAAATCAAAATTAATAATATTAAATTTAAACATTATAAAAAAAATTTGTTTAATTTATTTATTACATTATTTTACTTTAGTTATTTAATTTGATTTTTATACTTTTATTTCAATGTCATTAAAAATATTATAAAACCATAATTTTAATTATAGGAAATGCTGAGTTTGGTAATTTTATTATTTTAACATTTATAAACATAAAATTTATATATATAATTATAATGTAAAAATAAATTATTTCTAACAATAACTTGTATTTATAATTTATAAATTAATTAAAATATATGTATTATTAAAATTTTTAGCATATAATATTAATTGATATTTAATAATATTCAAGTAAAAGTTTTTATATTTATGAATTATTTAATTTACTGCACATTAATGTACAATAAAAATTTAGTGATGACTTTCAATGGCATCAACTAATTTCTGTATAAATATTTATAAAAAAAACATTTAGCAAACATTACATAACTTTATAATACCATACTTCCTCTTGCGTAATCCCTGATTAAATTTATAGATTAATTAACATATAATATCATAAATACATTTTCTTTAAAAATATCTATATTAAATATATTTTTGTTTTATCAAAAATTAATCATTAAATCTATAAATAAATTTATAAGTAAATACTTAATATAGTCAACTTTTTATTTATATTAAACAATAAAATAATAATAATAATAATTTAGTTATGTCAATATTTTTAAGTTACTTTTTCTATGTAATCTATATTCATGTTATATACTACTGTATATCTATTGTATATACAGTATAAATTATATCAGATATAAATAGATAGAAAAAACAATTTTAAAAAAGTATTTTAATTCAATTTTAATTAAAAAAATTACAATATTTACTCAGATTGACTGAACTACTTGTAATACTAGTCTTTTATACTGTCTGTACATTATAATTACATATAAACATTATAAATTTATATTAATAATTCAACCTAAATAAAATTATTTTGCATTTATAAATTCATATTGATTTGACATAATTTATATTTATTTAGCTTGTTTATAGTAAATTTATTTTATATAATAACTCAGCAAATAATATATATATATATATATATATATATATATAGAGTTTAATAATATAAAAATATTTATATATTTAGTTTTAAAAAAACTTCAATGTTTTTTTAAATATTACTTGACTATAGTAATAGTAAATAACATTAAAAAGTATATGACAAAAATATATTGAGACAAAAAACAAATAAATGTTATTTAAAATTTACAATACTAAAGTGGACAAGGAGTCATCAAAGCTTAAACAATGTCAACAAAATAATTTAGACAGTTATCTAAATGTTTTACAACAATCAAATATGGACCCTCCTATAAAATGCACGACTGACACAACAACAACTATGGGAAAGATGAGACTACCTGTGCTGACCATACCATATAAGCTGATTACTATTATACTAGCTATTCAATTAATAATTGCCCTATTATGTTACATTATTTTCTATGTATATTATATGGTAAATATGCCTACTATATGCATCAGCTCCGGTAATTTGAATCTGAGTGCTGGTCAGTGTCGATATAAGCAAAGGGTGGGTACTTGTGTGGCCAATAGTAGTTGCTGTGCCGGTGAATACCTAATGGGAAATGGAGTCTGCGGTGATATTGGTATATGTTGTCTCATCGATAGTATTGTTAGTGGCAAATGTATAAGTAAGTTGATTTAAATAATATTAAAATTTTTTAATATAATTGTTTAATTAGATAAATTGATATATAATATGATTTGAAGTAAAACTATTATTTAGAAATTAAAATAAGATACTGTATATATTTTAAATATTTTTGTATTATACTGTAATTATGTTGAATCCAGTTTATCAAACAATAGATTTTAATTTGAAATTATCAATAATAAAACTTGTATATTATAATTGTAATATAAATTGGACATTAAATAAATTTAATATTAATTTCTACTTTTAAGTCAATCAACTGAGTCGTCGTTCGGGTGGAAAACCTATGAACCGGTGGTCTTTCCGATCAGTGAAAAACATTTCATCGCTGGTCATTGGGTAAAAAGTAACGGAGCCGCTGATAGAGTTGGCAGTGGTCTACTCTATTGGTGCCATCGAAGAACAAGAGTACTATCACGGGATAAGCGCCAAAGTAGGCGCCGACCTGACCCGGGCTACCGGCCAATACTGGCTGTGTGTTGTCGGTACCATCGAGTCGTACGACATACAACTGTCACATTTTGTCGCCTATATTATTGTAACCATCGAAAACATGGAGGTCATGTTGTTGGCCACTAACCGTACCCGATATACATATGACCCGAACATTAATTTTGAACTACCGGACAACGACTACGATTATCACCTTCAGTCAACTATAGCTGAATATCAAACAGTATCAGCAAATACCGATAGTATTGATAATAATAATGAGGAACGATATGTATTGGACAGTAGGTATGTTTGTAAACATCAGATATTATTAATATTAGAAATTTTATATCATATGTCCTACTTATTAGGCCATCCATTGAGATTATACGGTGCGAGTTAAATGACACTATACGTGAACTAACGGTGCAGACAATAGATTATGCATTGAATATCTGTTCAAACAACTATATGTGTGCCACTAGTAAACTGTTGGCTGCTCTCAATCGTCAATATGTAGCACATCATAAAAGAAAGTCAACAAATAGTATGGATGATACCGGTGCTGATCAACAGCAATGGCAAGCGATTATCACAAGCAATACCATTAAGGATCAGACTGTCATTGGTGTGGATTATATATCCGGTTCAATGTTGGACGTACTGTACAATTATCGCCATCGAGTATTACTCTATAAGATACATACCGGTGCTCCATCAAAACAAGTTTAGTAATATTTTTTATGTTTATCAAAGCTTATAATTATGATAACTCATAATCTATATATAATTATTTTTAAAAAAGATTTCAGAAATGTCAGTTATTATGTCAGCCCGTATAGCACTGGCTAAGAACCGGGTCATAATTATCGAGCAGAATCTTATAGATAGTTCTACCGGTGCCCGACTAACTAATACCAGAGTCGAAGCACTTGTATTATCAGAAATTAAACGAGTAGTCAAACAACAAACAAAATACTGGTCAATATGTCAACAGTTAACCACTGATCATATACAACAACACGTGTCGTCGTCGCGCGGCAAACAACAACACGTACAGTGGAGTGAATGCATGTGCGGCGCTCAACATAGTTTTGTGCGTATAAATGGAAAAAACAACTATAATCGGGATAACAATTATTTGATTTTAAAACTAAACGATTTAGTTATTATATTAATACAAAATATTGATCAATTTAGTAATGATAAACAAACTTTAAATTAAACAAATCGTAGTTTTATATATATGATATTATAGTAATATTTCTTTATATTTATATGCACCCACCATGTTCAATTATCTACCTGTATATGAAACAAATAGTTTATAATATTTAGTAAAATATAAAATTAATAGATTAATTTTTATTTAATTAAGCATATTTATATACAATATTTATTTTGTTATTTAAATAAGGTTATTATTATTATTATGTTGTATTATGTTGTATTGTACCTGTACTTATATTATTGTGGATTATGTTAAACAAACAATGCCCAAATTAGTGTCACAATTTAATTTACACTATTATATAATATTTATGATATATATTTGTTATTATATAAAATATCTATTTTATAACAATGAATATTTTCTATATTATCTTATTTATTATTATTATTTTTGAAAACTTGCTTGTTTTGTGTTTAATGTTAATCTAATTGACTTGATAAATTATTACATTTAATACATATATTTTTTTAATTAGCATTTCTAATCAGTACTAATGTAATTATATAATATATTATTAATTTTAAAAAAATAATTTTTATATCCTGGCCTAAAAAATATTATATTTAATACAATTTCTGATGTATAAGTAGCATTTTCAATTACGAAATCAACAGGTTTTTCTGTAGCCCAACACCTCATATGTTGTTTATTTATGTAACCATCGAGAGGACAGTGTGTTTCATCCGACCACAAATAGTTATCTAAATAGTCTAAATAAAAATTATATTAAATATATTTGTAATGTCAACGATTGTGGCAAATGTTTTACTAGAAATTCACATTTAAATCAACATAAATCTAGCGTTTATTTTAATAAAAAGTTTAAATGTTTTTATGAAAATTGTAATTAAATAAATAAATACCTGGTTTGTTTGCCAATTTATTAATCATTTCAAAACAATACTGTTTTCTCATAATTTCGTTTTTTTGTCAATTTTACGATAAATTGTATTTATAGGGGTATAACAGTAGTTCATCTGTTAATATTTTGTGTAATGAGCCATAACTCATCTTAACATTACGTAACTTAAGTTGATTTAATAATTGATTAATTGTTTTAAAATTATTTAATAATTGTTTAATTAATTCAATATTATCATTTGTTACAACTGTTTTAATGTGTGGAACTTTAAAATTAGTTTCAACTCTTTGGTCATTTTTTAAATCTTTATAAATTTTTGTTATTGTTGACCGATTCGGAGGATTTTTATTAAAATTTTGTTCAAATTTTATTTGAACATATTTATCACGTGATTTAAATTGTTTAAAATCAGATTTTTTAAATGTTAAATAAGTTTCGATGATAAACACTCTTTCCTTTGGATTATAATATTTACTCATTTTAAAGTATATCACAATTAAAATAAAAAATGCGTATTAAATTGAAATAGACTTACAATTAGTGTTCAAATTGCACAAAATTATAATTAAATATATAATAAAATAAATTTATCACAAAATTAATACTATTTTATTAATAATGACTAAATATCACAGGTTTTATTAGTATAAATTATAAATATATATATTTATTGGTATAATAGCACAAAAACATGTACTCAGTCCCCCCTAAACCTGTTTTTACGCGCGTTATTTTGTAGTGACTCACTTTAGCCAATGTTTTGCTGTGACGGTTACTGATAACACTGTATTACATTTATTATAATATTCATGACCAAGCACATTTTTAATTTACGTTGAATATATAATTTTAACATTACTGTAGTAGTTATTTTCTATTGAAATAATAATCAATGAATAAATTTCTTAGTTACAGTGTCATATAATTAAAATTATAAATAATAAAACAGTTAAATATAAATAGCTTAAAAAATTAATTTATATTATAAAAATAGTAGTTAATTTATAAAATACAAATATAATTTATACAGTATAATTTTTTAAGCTATTTATATTTAACTGTTTTATTATTGCAGTAGAACATTTTTTTAAAAAAAATTATTATATTTATATTATGTATTTAAAATTATTTTTAATACTAAATGTATATCAAATAGTAAGTACTGATAGAGTCCCAGTTGTAACAACAAGTTCGGGTGTAGTGCGGGGACAGACACTTCGTGTCCTTAATAAATATGTCGACCAATACTTGAATATACCGTTTGCCGAACCACCGGTCGGTAGGTTAAGATTTGCCAAACCTGTGCCATTGAAAACACCCAAAAATGTGAGCAAAAGTTAAATTAATTATTATATTATATTTTTAAAAAATAAAAATATATACTATTAATTAGGATATCATTGACGGCACAAAATCAGGTAATAGTTGTATACAAGATGAAGGGCTAGAAATTACAGGTTTAACTGAAAGCGAGGACTGTCTGGTGCTTAACGTATGGACACCTAATGATAAAACTGTTAATACATTAAAACCAGTAATGTTTTGGATATATGGGGGCGGATTCATTGTGGGATCAATATTTGATGAAAATACTAACGGTACAGTTTTGGCCACACATGATGTAGTGATAGTAGCGGCCAACTATCGTGTCGGTGCTCTAGGCTTTCTATACGGTTCCGATGATAGTGCACCGGGAAACTTGGGACTTTACGATCAATTGTTAGCACTTCAATGGATCAGAGATAATGTACATGTGTTTGGTGGTGACAGGGATCAGATAACTATATTTGGTGAATCAGCCGGCAGTTTGTCTGTATCAGCACACATAGTGTCGCCGCTATCCAATGGATTATTTCGGAGAGCTATTATGCAAAGCGGTGGTCATATTAATAGCAAAGATCAACCTATTTATGATACAGTCGATGGACTGAAAATAGCTAAACAAATTGCTTATCAATTGGGTTGCGATCCCTACGAGTATCGATGGTTGGACTGTCTCCGCGATATTGAAGATCCTAAACTGTTTCGCAATAAACCATATAATTACAGTGAATTAATATTTTATTATCCAATATTTGGTACAGAATTTTTGCCACAATTGCCACAAAAAACAATTAAGCATGCACAGTTTCAAAGAGGTTTATGATTAACACAATTTTTATTTTATTTATATTAAACTTAGTTATCACTATAAAAACTATTAATATTAATAATAACATAAAATGTAAAATATATTATCAAATTAATTAATTACATAATGTATTTTAATAATATTAAGATAATTTAAATATTGATCTAATGGCCGGTTCGACCACTCATGAGGGACAGGCTATGCTTTGCGATATAATACCTGAATTGATTGATCAATGCAACGAACAATCAATTAATTTAGTATTAGATAAATTGGACAGGGTACATCATAATATTGATAAAGATAAAGTAGCTGGACACTATTTGAA
The DNA here is from genome assembly GCF_028296485.1 of Oppia nitens. Lineage (NCBI taxonomy): Eukaryota > Metazoa > Arthropoda > Arachnida > Sarcoptiformes > Oppiidae > Oppia > Oppia nitens. Next base: position 118,227 of record NW_026533251.1, read on the forward strand.
TAATATTAACACTAGTAATAGTAAAGAGTTGGTCAATGCATTTGGCCAGTTGTACGGTGATCTGGCATTTACATGTCCTACATATATATTTGCCAAAATGTTTGCCCAAAATATCAACCCAACGGTTCATCTATCAAATGTCTATTACTATCAATTTGCATATAAATCCCATAATAATATTTGGAATGATCTGGAACAATTATTGGACCTTGATGATAGTATAAATCACCATGGTTGTGATGTTGATTTTGTTTTTGGTTTACCAATTATCAAACAACAGCAATACAGTGAACTAGACTATGATTTTAGTCTCTATATTATGAAATTGTGGACCGATTTTGCCAAATATGGGTAAAATATATTGAGAAGTCATAAATTAGTTATTATTTGTTTAGTATTTTTCAGTTTTTACTAATAATTAACTTTTTTGTGTTTGTTTTTGTTTAAGTAAACCAAGTAATGATTGGCCAAAACTGTTGGACACAACTGACGACAACCGATTGGTGTCCAAAGTAAAAGTGTTGTCGCCGTACGAGTTGACACGTGTCGATGAAAACGTGTTTGAAAGCACGTGCGATGGCATTTGGAGTGATTATTTTTAGTTAATAATTATTATTATTTATTATTATTTAGTTTTTAAATTTAATAACCTATTTTCAATATAGTGTACTGTATTCATTTATACATATGTTTTTATAAACTTATTATTGTTGTATTTTATGTAATTTAACAAAAAATAGTTTTTTCAATTTTAATAATTATTATCAATAATATACTATAAAAAAGTAAGAGTAAAATAGAGAGTACAGTATTAAACATTTAGAAGACATGACTTTTAATTTATAAATACAATATACATATACATTGTTTGTTACATTAGGTAACTATTTGTCTATCTATGTCCTTGAGATGTGTAAATACAGTATATATATATGTGTGTGTGTTTGTGACTGTGTGTATGTATTAGATATTAATAATATATAATATATTATATATTAGTAATAACACTGTATTTGATTAAGCCTTTTTAAAAATAAAAACTTGTTTTATCAGTTGTCTATAGAAACTACAGTATTAATTAGTAATAAACTTTCAATGAAAACAACTCTTTATATTTTTTCATCAATAGTTGAATACAATATCAATAAAAATTTTAGTAATATTTTACACATACCATAAAATATTGTATATGGCATATATGCTAACTATACATACGTATGAAATAGTAAATGTATTACTACTAGTAATACTAGTCTATTAAATATATTCAATAACAAATCTATACTGATTTATCATAGCTCTCACACGCAAACACACATTATTATTATTATTTTGTACTAAAAACTAAGATATAGCTTACTAGTACTGTATTATTATTATTATTATTACTATTAGTAATAGAGAAAAAACAGTTTTAATATTTATTATCACAAGACTTACTTATTGAAGGTAAAAGTTAGGGTTATTTGCGGTTATTGGCAATAGTTTTATAGTTATGATGAGTAGTGCAATGATTGCTAATAAAATAAAAACCATATTTAAAGACCAATCATTTGAAAAGTCAGTCCCAAGAGTTCAAACATTGTTTCAGTGAACTGTTTAATGAAAATACAGAAAACAAATTAATATTTAACTAAATACTTAGTTAATAAAAAATCGTTAAAAATTATTTGTTTCATAATGAGTGCCGAAAAATATGATAAAAAATTAATTTGTGTGGTTTGCGGTGATAAGGCATACGGTAAGCAAAATTTATTTATTTATTTTGTTTTTTGTTTAATCAAATAGCTTTATATAGTTTATCAATTATTTATATAAGTTATATATATTATGATGTTATTACATAAAAAAAATATTTTTTATATAAAGTTTTTAGATCAGTGTGTCATAAATATATTCTAGTAAAAAATGTTATCTTAGATTTTTTTTATTTATTTATTTTGTTAAATACAATAATATATTCAGTATATATATATAAGTAACTTATGATATATATTGATATAATATAATAATAATTAAAAATAAATAATCTGTAAAATAGGTTACAATTTTGATGCCATAACCTGTCCTTCTTGTAAGGTATTCTTTAGGAGAAATGCCTTCAAAGTTAAGGTAAAAAATTATTAATAATTATAAAATAACTATTATTATTCTAATTATGATTATAACTAATTATAACTAATTATAATTATTAAATTTTAATTTTATAACAATAAAAAAATTATATAATAATTTAATATAATTTGATAGGAATTTAAATGTTTTGCAAACAATAATTGCAAAATCGATTCAATTAGTCGCCGCTATTGTAAACGATGTCGACTCGAGAAATGCTATTCGTTAGGCATGAGACAGGTATCTAATATTTGATACAAATTTATATTTGAATTTTAAATATTATATATGAATAACCCATTAAAAATTAATGTTAATACTGTATTATATAATTATTTTTAAGGATTATATATTGCTATCACAACAAATGAAAAAACAGCGAAAATCCGGTCAATCACTGATGACTAGTAATTATAGTACTAGTAGTGATGATAATGATAGCACCGGTAGCATAATATGCAGTTCTAAAAGAGATGGTAGCACCGATACTGACATGGGATCAATTATTGATGAAGATATGTCTGAAATATTTGATGGTATCAATTGGGTGGATGAACCACAGACTACTGAGTCTGATTGCGGAGAACAGGAGGAGTGTGTCAACGAAACAGAATATTCTGATAGTTGTTTACTACTGAAGCCGCCAATGGGACGACCTTTAAGTCAATATAATAATTGCCTTGAATTGAACGTCCAGGAGGTCGACAAACTGCAAGAACTTTTAAGTGCAATGAAGTGTCTTATTGATGACAGAACCGGGAGCTCAACGCCCATACAGTCAGCATCAGTGGCCCTGACTTACGATGACGTCTATTGGGTTATTGGACTACATATGGAACGACATATTATTGGCTTAACTCAATTGTGTAAACAGTTGTCGTCATTTGATTTGATTGTTGATAACGATTGGATTGCATTAGTAAAGTACGGCTGTTATGACTTGTTTTGTATGCGTTCCCTAACCAGGTATGACCACTATCGTGATGTTTGGCGCTTTCAAATGGTATGCAAATTATTTAATTATATTTCACATTAAATAGAATTAAATTATTTTTTAAAATTAATTAAAGTTTTATATTTATTAATATTTATCCTTTTATTTTATTAATCAGAGTATTGATAATATAATAGACATTGACATGGATTGGGTTCATCCAAACGATCATCAATTGTTTCGTAAAATTATATGTAATATTTATAATGACTGGGAGTATGACTCTACCATATTAGACCTGGTATTACATAACATTTAGCTAAAAACTTTTTGATTAAACGATTTTTATAATATTGTATACTTATTTTTTATTAGCTAACCGCTATCATATTGTTTAACCCTGATCATCCCATGTTGATAAACCGCAATTTAGTTAAGTAAGTAACATATTTTTATAATTTTTATATTTATTTTATAAATAATTATAATTCAATATTATATAATCTATATAACTCTTTTTCAACAATATATAAAAACAAAAATTTATAATTTAAAAAATTGTCTTATATTAGACTACAGCAAAACCTTTACATACAGTTATTATCGCAATATTTGCTCATCAAATGTGTGGACAAAAGTGAATCTCAATATAAATATTGTCGACTAATGAGAGGAGTGTCTGATTTGATAAGATTTTGTCAAAACCATCGGAAATCAATTGAGAGAACCGATGCCATGAAAGTACACCAGAGTTTGGTTCGCGAGATATTTGGTTTGACACCCGGTTTCTCATAATATAACATATTTTTTCGTCAATAATATTATATTAAATATAATGGACAACATTAGTGTGCTTATTATAAATATGCATTACTATACTTTACTTTTTTATTATTATATAATAATAATAATAACTACCTATTATAGTATTCAATATATTAACCAAGTTAATCTAAACATTTTTTTGTCTAGTCTAATGTAATGTTATTTTTAGTTAACAACTATAATATTGTATAGTATAATAATTAACTATTTAAAATATTATATGTGTTAATTAATTATTATTTTTACCACTAATTAATTTGAAAGTAATAAACTCTAAGAAAAAAAAATATTTTATTACTATATTTTTGTAAAAAAAATTAACATTTATTTACAGCAAAGACTGTACTGTATGGTATTGTTGTAACAAAAAATTGAAAAATTTTATATTATACTATAATTATTAAGTAATTACTAAAAATATATATAATAATTATAATTTTACGATTTGATTTCACAATTTTCAAAAAACTTTAGCCAATACTTGAATTGTTTCGATAAAGATATAGTTTTTTGAGAAATTGTAAAAAAGTAAGCAAAACTTAAATTATTAAAATATGTTTTCAAAATAAATATACTTTAAATAATAATAAATTAAATATAAATAAATTTAAATAATTTTTAAAATGCATTATTTATTTAATTTGAAATATAGTTTAAACATTTTTAGAATTAAATGATAGACATTTAAAATTTCAATATTTATAATTTGAATCAAAACTTCATTCAGTTAATCCATTTTTTTAAAGATTTGTTAAATAAATCATTTAATTGAGAAACGGTAGACTAGACGCCACCTTTAATCCACCCAATTGGTAGAGTCGGTCCAATTCCATGGAAAACATTTTCAATTGACGACATTTGTCGGCCAGTGTTGGTTGACTTCGGGCGCACCGATCGGCGTCGTTATATAGAGTACGGTATAGTTTAGAAATCTATTGATTCATTAATTTAATAAAATATAATTAAAAATTGAAAATTAGTTTTTACTCATCACTTACTTTTCCAAATAGTTGTGAAACGACATTATTTTTCAGTTTTGCAGCAAAGCTACCGGTGCTGATACCCGATAAAAGTAACTCAAGTTTGGGTCGAAAGCTAAACAAATCTGAAGCCAAAAAAGTCATCTTTTCTATCGACGAACAGTCGGCCGATTTGACCGTTTGGTTGAAGTGTCCGCTGGCTCTCCAGTCCTCATCACATCTCATGGCTTGTGTTATACCGGCAATAGTTTTGGTGGCATCCGATCTGATCTGTTGTGTGGAAGCGGTGTTCAGTAGTTGGACTTCATTGTCGCCCTTAAAGATTTGGACCAATCCTTTGACATAATTATCGTAAAACTGTTTATAACACGTGAGTCCGGCATTGTTGGCAATTTCGGCTCTTTTCTCAACCAATTGCTGACCGATTTCCAGATTTTCTTGACTCAAATCAAACAGTTGATTGTCTGACTTTCCAATGAGCGCCTGATCCGCACTTTTCATGCACTGGATCTGACTTTTGATATCCTCATTACAGATAACTAATGAATTAAAAAATAATTTAAAGATTTTCAAAACAAATTAAAAACTTTTTTCAATAATAATATAAATTATAGAATATTTACTTACCAATAGTAATACAGGCAAACAAAAATATAAGAGTTTTATAGGAATTCATTGTTTATAACTTGTAATAATTATAATTTAATAGATTTTATTATATTTTTATGAATGAATTATAAATATTGTAAACTTGTATTTATATACTTTCATTGATAATAATTTTAACAAACTTTACTTTAATTAATTATTTTGATCAATACATATGCTTTTAAATTAACAATAAATCAAAATACAGGTTTTATTATTAATTAATTATTATTATAATAATAATATTGTACTGCTTATACTAAAGTATTAAATATATAGTGAAAGACCGGAATTAAATATAAACCATATCTAATAAATATAAATAATTAACTTATCATGGTTAAATGTGAGCAAAACGATATATTATATAACTTTTTGTTTTGTTTATTATACATTTATATATTGTAAATGAAATAACAAATATTAATTACAAAAATCTTTTATATGACAAAATATTAATTTTATTATTAACATAGAATATTGAATTTATTTATATGAAAAAAATATAATAATATAATTTTATATTAATAGAAACATACAGTAGTCAGCAAATAGTCAGAGTATTTAATTTATTGATTATTTTATTATTATGAAACATCAACTTAAAGTACTGTACTATGAATTTATAAATATATATTTATAATATTAATAAGACTATAATTTAATTGCAATTACTGTGTTATTGAATATTGTTGTTATACTATTAATTGCTTTTAAATTTACCGTAATTTTGAAGACAATATAATTTAAATTTATATTATTTTCTTACAATATTTAAGTCATCTATTTTTTATAACTACTTAATAGAATATATTATTAAATTAAAAAAACATAACTAATTATATTATGTTTTTTATTTAATTTTCTAATTATTTAATGTAAAACAATAATTATTTATGTTTGAATCTTATAGTTTCTATTAGATTCTTTATATAATATTTTTTTTCCTAAAAAAATATGATAACTAAATATAAAGAATTAATTGAATATATTATAAACTTGTATTTAGCATCAATCAATCCAAACAAAAATTGTAGCAAAAAATTGAAATTAATTAAATTTGTAATATTATTGTTTTATATAATAGTAATAATTAAATGTTTAATTTATTTTAACGCCACATATGAAACAAGGTATCAATCATTTGATATTACATTATTCATCGGTGGTCTCTATCAATACAATTTGATTGCATTTCTAATTATTAGCATATATTCCACATCCATGTACTGTATTTTACATTATAATTATGATAATAAATCTAGCGATTATATCAAATTGTTTGTAATCATTTTGAATAATCAAAAATCAATCAAAAAGTTACAAATAAAAAATCAATATCTCTTACGGGTTAATAACAATTTGTTTCTCAATACATTATGCAATGATAATAATGTGCTGAGATATGCATCACTGGCAACAAAATTTGGTAGTATTTTTTGGATACATTGGATAATTAGTGCATGTAAGCTATATAAAAAGTTATAATTATAATTTTAATTTAAATTCAATTTTAATAATTTTAAACATTTTTTTGAACACATAGTATTTGTTACTCTAATTTATTTTATTAAAATACAAATAACATACTATGGTTGGACAAACTATCCAATAATTATTATGCATCAAATAATTTTGTTAATACCCTATTCAATAGCTCTTTTTGATTCAACATTTATATTGACAACATTGCCAGTTATATTTTATTTATATCTATCAAAAATCAACAAGATCAATCATAATTTAAAAACTACACTAGACACTGATTTAAGTAAGAGCACCGGTATCTATATGGACCAACACAACAAATGTTGTCAAATACTTAAAAGCGATAATAAAATCAATGCTAAACTAAAATTAGTGGAAATGTTTTGTTTTTTGCCATTCAATCTGTTGTGTTGGCACCAGACATTATTTGAGGACATTGTTTTAGATTTTAAAATCTTATTTTTGGGAATAGCAATAGCGAATATTTTATTTATATTTGCTAACAATTTTTTATTGGCATACCTGTCCAAAAAATATCACTCAATGTGCAAACCGTTAGCACGTATTCAGTGGCGTATAAAGCGCTGGCCATTAGGTCCGAGATTTAAACTAAAATTAATGACATATTTTGAGCGACTGTCAAGTAATCATAAAATCGGTTTAAATATTGGACCGTTTGGTGCCATGACTTTCCCAATGTTTCAAAAGGTTTAAAATATAAATACTTTATTAATTAATAATTTTTTTTAAAATCTAAAGTAATTAAAATAATTAATTAAAGTTTTTGTATACTTTTTTGCAGATTGTCATAAAATATGTAAGATATTTCTTATTACTGCACACATTATCAGCAAAATTACGCAATGAAACTCATTTGAACTAATTTATTATTATTATTATTAAATTATTAATTTTATGTTATATATATATATATACTGTATTAATATAGTTTAATTAGGATTTACTTTGATGTAAAATAATTTTAATATTTATAAGATATCAAATAGATTTGTTTTATTTAATACTGTAAAATTAGTAAATTATTTATTTATATAAATATGAATTAAAAATAACAGAAATAGAAGTAACCATTTAGTCCAGGAGATTATGAATTGATTGTTTCTGTTAAATAAAATGATATTCAATGTAAAAATGAAAAATAATTATCAATCAAATAAATATGACTTATGTTTGTATAAATTACATTAAATGTATGTCAACAATTGTTAAATACTTAAACAGTTATACACAATTAAACAAATAGATAATAGTTGTAATATTAATAATATCATAAATGAATTATCGTTCATACAATCAATAACACAACAAAACAATAATATTATTATAAAATATTTAAAAGTATACATTTGAAATGTTTAAACAATTTTTTAGTTAATATAATATACTTTTAGATTAAATTTATTTAATTAAAATTACTAAACTAGACTGTTTTATTATTATTGTTTTTATAAAAAAAATATCTGCAATTTCATTATATATTATATTAATTTTTAAAATATACAGTTAAATATTTATTGAGTTATTCATTGAAATATGACTTAACATTTTTACTTATAACTTATAAAAAAACTAATAAAATACATGATTTATAATAGTATTTGTTGTTAAAATTAACCATAGTTTATATTTTTTTGATAAAAATATAAAATATTTTTTTTTACTTTTTAACTATATTTTTATACTAAAATTAAGTAATCTTTATTTAGATAATCAATTATATTAAAACTTCGATAAATATATATTATAATTATATTATAAATCTAATTAGTCTATAAATCCAATAATTTTTTATGTAATACAGTATATTAAAAATATAAAACAACAATAATTAAAGTTGGACAAATAAAAATCTCTAATAAATTTTCATAAAAAAATTTCTAGAATTGTTCACAAAAATAAATTTCTACAAAAATTTTACTTTATGTTATACTATGGGATCTCCATATAAAACAATTGTAATACTATAATATTAATATTTAATTTACATATTATACTTATAAAATTTATTCATATTTTATTATTTCTTATTACTTGAATAATTCTGTTATTTTGGATATTACTTAAAATATTTATAATAATATTTAGTTATTATTAATAATTATAGTACATTTTACAATATATAACAAAAATTAATTTAAAAAAAACAAAATTAACATGGGGATATAATAAACAATAATTTCTCTTTAGAAACTTTCTGAAACTTTCTCAATTATTAATATCATATATTTATCAATAATAATTATGATATTTTGGCATAACTTTCAATTTCAAGAGTATTATAAAATTAATTATAATATATAACCTAATCGTTTTTAAATAAACGCAATATTTTAATTAATAAATATTATTATTTAAATAAATTATAATATATTTTCTAAATAATGATATTTAATTACAGTATTATTATGACTCATAATTTATTACAAATAAAATTTATTTAGTATTATATTTTATTATAGATAATTTTAAAATTTTACATTTTAAACAAAACATATCAGTAAACTACAATAATCTCAATTCATGAAAAGTAATATCCAACAGTTATTAAATATTTAATTAATTTTTAAAATAAAATTTTTAAAAGTTTTACTAAAATAACTAAACAATCTAGTAATAAGGTAATAAAATGTTTATCAAAAAGTTAATAACAATTTATAAATTTATATTAGCAATATATTTAAAAACAATTGTACAATTAGAAAGTGAAAATGAAAAAATGAAAATTTTGAAAAATATCTTTTTTCTATGTCATGTACTAAACATTATTAAATGTATTATTTGTTTGAATGCAACTCCAGATATACGTAAACTATTATTTGATTTCACATATTTTATGGGTGGTCTCTATCAATATAATCAAATTGCGTTATTATTTAGTTATATATTTGCGTCAATGATATATTATATTACACATTATAATAATTATAATCATATATCAAATGATTTAATTAAATTACTAGTAATTATGCAAATTCCTATTGCTTTTAAGCAATTAAAATTGAAAAATATATTGAACGTTAATAAAAATTATAAATTAATTAATTATCTATTTGATAATAATAATGTACTAAAAAATGCAAAATTGTTACTTAATATTATTATTTATAACAATTTATGTAGCCTGAATTATTCAGGTAAAAATATTTTTTAAAATTAATTTTAATACATTTAACTTATCTTTTTGGTAAAACATTTAGTAAATTTTTAAAAAAATTTTACAAATAAAATGTCAGAATAATTTTTTTAAATATTAAATGTTTTATCAAAAAAAACTAATTATTAAATCATATATATATATATTACATTTTAAAATTGTTTCTTAATTTTTTTAATATAGTAATTTTTTCTACATATATGATCATTAAAATATGTCTAAACTATTATGAATGGACTCAAATTATTATTTCAATTATACCAATTGTAGTAATACTAATTACATTATTTATTTTTTTATTTGATATAACATTTATAATATCTAAATTGATTGTTATATTATATTTATTATATCATAAAATCAACATCATCAATAGTAATATATTTTTTGATAGACTACAAACAAATTATAAATCATATGAATTATACGAAAACATTTGTAGGTTTATTGTACAACACAATCAAATATGTATTTTCATTTCAAACTATAATCAATTTGTGGCTAAAGTATTATTTATTGAATTATTATGTTTATTGCCATTCAATCTGTTATGTTGGCAACAGGTGTTGTTTGAGACAATTATATTTGAAATGCAATTGACATTAATTGCAATATCAGTGATTAATATGTTATTTATTTTTGTCCTTAACTTCATAATTGCGTACTTGTCTTATAAATTGCATTTAATGTGCAAACCGTTAGCAAAAATTCAGTGGCATATAAAGCGTTGGCCATTAGGTCCGAGATTTAAAATAAAATTAATGACATATTTTGAACGACTGTCGAGTAATAGAAAAATTGGTTTAAATGTTGGACCGTTTGGTGCCATGACTTTCAAAATGTTTCAATTGGTTTAGTAATTTTATTTGTTAAATAAATAAAAGTTTTATTTTTAATTTTATGTTTTTATTTTTAATTTATAGATTGTCATAAAATATGTGCGATATTTTATATTAGTTCACTTGTTATCTTCAAAAATACGTACTACTTATTAATTATTATCAGTTATTAGCAATGGGTCATCTAATCATGATTTCTAAAAAATAATAGTACCTCTCTTTTGTGTGGGAGTGTATTTTTTATTTAATTACTTGATATAGGTTTAAAATATACAGCAATTGTTGTTATAAGAATTTTTGTATAATTTAAATATAAATTTAATTATAATTATGATATTCTGACTGAATCTTAATTTCCTAATAATATTATAAAATTAAATAATAATAACCTAATTATTTGTTATATGAACGCAATATTTAAATTAACTAAAATTATATTCATAACAAATATTGCTTATTAGAATTATGTTATTATAAAAATAACTAAAAGAATAATATTTACTAATAATGTTATATTTATATGAAATAAATATATTTTAATTAATCTAATACCTGATCACAAAAAAAATAAAAACCTAACATAAAATACAAAAGTCTTATTTGTCTAAAAGTTTTAGTATTAAAAGATTTTTAAAAATTAGAATCAAAATTATTATACAATTTAATATACATAAATTTAGTTAAAAAAAATCTCAAAAAAGATAATCAAAATTTATAACTATATTATACAATTTTATTTCAAATCAATTATACAAATAGATAACAATAGCTAATTGAAAATATTTCGTACACAGAATCAGTCAGTCGTTTTGCTGACATTCAAACTGTTAATATTGAGGAACTATAGCTTAGTTAAAGTCACTATTCATGATATAAAATGTTGCAGATTTTAAGCAAATAAAATATTATGTAATGCAATGTATTTTATCACAATATATAATGCGTTTGTTTGGCCTATTTTTATGGCGCCACTAATGAATATAGACTAAAGCTATGCTCAGAATATATAATACTTTTATAACGTTTTTTATACTATTGTTTAAAACAGTAAATTAAAAGTAAATGTTAAGTATTTTTATTAAATAATTTGTTTATTTCAATCTCCAATATATCTATTGATATAAAACAATTATACATTTACATAATTATATTATATATTAAGATTTTATAGTCTTAAATATTTGAATGCTATTTTTGATGCTATTCAAAATGCAATATTAAAATAATTAGGTAATTATACTTATTGTCAATTAGATCTTTATAATATAAAATAAACGCAATATTAAAATCATATTTATTTATAATACTTAGCGTTCATTCAAATTTCATCCCTCGCTTTATTTTCCTAAAGTTCTCTATTTTTGCTGTTTTCTGGGAATTAATAGGGAATTTAGTTTGTTGTGCAAATTGAACCCTAAACAACAATTTTAATATAATGGTTGAAAAATAAATGTCTAAATGAACTGTATTTTGTGTAATAGTTATTGATAATTGATTAATGATAATACTAAATTAATATTATTTTATATTTCTAAATAATTTTAAATAATATATTTTAAGTTTTGATAATATTTATTATAATATTATAAATTATATTTTTCTTTCAAAAGACGAAAGAAGAGATAATGAAATATTTTCCATATCTTCCGGGAAAATTGGAGGGATTTTATTAGGGAACTTCTGTCTTTTTGTAAGTTACCCAAACTTTAATTATATTTAAGTGAATTTATTTTTTATACATATACTGTCTAATACCCTACTTATTGAATTAAAAACTTTTATTTTTTGTTGTTAATATTGATAATAAATTTAACATACAAAAATCCAATTATTTAATAATTTATCAAACAGTTTAAGTATAGACTGACTATTAGCTAAAAATCACTCTTAATTTTTAATTTAATATATTAAAAATATTTATTTTGAATTTATTAAATTCAATATCAATAAATTATATAGAAAATGTTTAAAACAATTGACAAATTTTTTAAGTATATAATGCAATTCTATTTAAAATCAATTTTACATATTAATAATACTAATAGAAAATTAAAAATTTTGAAAAACATCTTTTTTATCTGTTATGTACTAAACATTATTAAATGTATTATTTGTTTTAATGCTACTGAGAAAACACGTAAACTATTATTTGATTTTACATATTTTATCGGTGGTCTCTATCAATATAATCAAATTGCATTATTATTGATTGTTATATTAGGTATATTATTGTACTATAGTATACATTATACAGTCTATGATTACAATTCACTTGATTGGATTGATTTAATTGTAATACTTGAAAATCCTATTAAATTTAAACAATTGAAAATACAAAACATATTAAATGTCAAGAAAGATAATAAGTTAATTGATTTTCTTTGCGATAATAATAGTATACTATTAATAATAAAGTTGTTTAGAAATATTATCAATTATACTTCTTATTGTGGTATAAGTTATTCAGGTAATTATAATAATGATAATAATTTAAATATGAGTTATAATAATTTATTAATTTAATTTTTCTTATTATAGTAATATTTTCAATCTATATTATCATTTATATATATATAAACTATTATGAATGGACTGAAATTATTATAACTTTTATACCAATTGTAGTATTTATAATATCATTAATTAATTTTGCATTTGATATAACATTTATTACATCCACGATTTTTATTATATTGTATTTATTATTTAATAAGATCAACATTATAAATGATATATTAAAAAATACATTGACAAATTTAAAAACATATGATAACATTATCGGTAGTTTTATTGATCAACACAATCGATGTTGTTTTTTCATTGCAAATTTGAACAAATTTGTGGCTAAATTGTTTTTTATTGAATTGTTATGTTTATTGCCATCTAATCTATTGTTTTGGCATCAGATGTTATTTGAGACAATTATAATTGAAATACAATTAACATTAATTATAATATTAATAACCAATATGTTTTATATTTTTGTCATTAACTTCATAATTGCATACCTGTCCTATAAATTACATATAATGTGCAAACCATTGGCACGTATTCAGTGGCGTTTAAATCATTGGCCATTAAGTCCAAGATTTAAACTAAAAGTAATGACATATTTTTAACGCCTGTCAAGTAATAGACGAATCGGTTTAAATGTTGGACCGTTTGGTGCCATGACTTTCAAAATGTTTCAATTGGTTTGTTATTTAAAATATAAAGTAAAACTAATTACAGTTTTTTCTTTGTTTATTTTAATTACAGATTGTCGTTAAATATATGCGATATTTTCTATTAGTTCACAAATTAGCGGTAAAGATACGCATTGAAAACAATTAAAATCTATTATTTGAATCTATATATTTATAATACAGTATATTGATTACATGTATATTAGTCTAGAAATTTAATATCATTTTATAATCAAATCAATAATGTCATTGTATATTGTATTAAATAATAATAAAAATAATAAAATTACGAATAAATTTTATAACTAATTATAATAAAATTATTTATTAATTTTAAATATAAAGATCCCATTTGCTTAAGTAATGTGTAAATTAAATATCAATATTACAGTAGCTTTATATGGAGTTGACATAGTATAACAATAAAGTAAAATTTCAGTAATATATTTCTGAGAAACTTTCTATAAAAAAACTAATGTAAATATTGTAAAGATTAATATATATTTTTAGACTGTCATAAGATATGTGCGATATTTCATATTAATCTATAAAATTATCGTAAAAATACGCAATGAATAAACTCAGTTTGAAATTTATATCATCTAATTTGTATATATTTATATATAATGTAAAAAATTATAACCTAATAAAAAATAAAGTACAAACATTGAAATAGTTGAGAATGCTAGATATAGCATAACAAACAACAATAAATATTTCGAATTTTATTATTATGTCTTTAAACTAATACCTGTATATTTAATTATGAAATATATTTTTTTTGTAAATATTTTATATGACTATAACTTATAATTTCAAGTTACTATAATTGAACACGATATATTATAATTAATGATAATAAATATAATAAATTAAATATTATTTTTTCTTTTAGTTATACATTTTATTTTCTAATTGCATAATAAATTTTTTAATTAAGTTGAATGAATGATTTGACTTTTATTTATGTATATTTTTAATAATATATAAAATAAAATAATATTTGCATTATATTTATAAATTTAATATTTGTAATAAGTAAATACAATAATAAAATGTTTACTTCAATTTATAAATTGTTTAATAATTTCATTAATTTATATTTATCATTGATTACACAAAAACTACATAATTATAATAAACTAGCAAAATATTTTGAAAATATTGTACTTTTATGCTATTTAGTAAACATAACTAAATGCTTAGTTTGTTTTAATAGTACATTAGAAACTCGTAAACTATTATTTGATATAACATTATTTATCGGTGGACTCAATCAATACAATTTAATTGCATTGATTTTCCTTCTAATATTAGTTTTGATTTTATATTTTAGTTTACATTATAATTATGATCGAAATTCATGCGAATGGATTGAATTGTTTGCAATTATTATACGAAACAGGGCTTTAAAAAAATTGAAATTAAAAAACTCATTAAAAGTAAACAATAGCAATAGTTTTATAAACTTTTTTTGCAATGATAACAAAATTATTCATATTGTAATTATGTTAACTAAATTAGTATATATTTATTTCATTACTACAATGACAATTTCAGGTATACTACTAAATAATGGGAAACTTTAACTAAAATTAATGATTTATTTTGATTAATTTTTTTGTATTACTATAATATACAGTAATATTTGGTATATATATCTCTATAAAAATTTATTTGACATACTATACGTGGACACAATTTATTATATCAATTATACCACAATTGATACTATTGATAACAATTTTGATATCAATATTAGATTTAGCATTCATATTCATTACGTTTCCGGTAATCATTTATTTATTATTTAAAAAAATTATGTCAATTAATCGGGAACTAAAAGAAACGTTATGCCCAAGTGAACGCAATAGGATATTGGATATCCATAGAAGCACCAGTAGTTTCATTGACCAACACAACCAATGCTGTCAATTGTTGGTCAATATTAACAAAATGATAGCCAAATGGAAATTTGCTGAACTGTTTTGTTTAATGCCATTCAATCTGTTGTGTTGGCATCAGGTGTTGTTTGAGGACAGTATTGTTGTCGGAATTAAAATGGTTATTGTATTCATAGCATTGGGTGATATGTTTTACATATTTGGTCATAATTTTGTAATGGCTTATCTGTCCAAACAAATGCATTTAATGGCCAAACCGTTGCCAACAATTCAGTGGCGTCTCAAGCGATGGCCATTTGGTGCCCGATTTAAACTACAAGTAATGATATATTTTGAACGATTGTCGAGTAATAGTAAAACAATTGGTATAAATGTGGGACCATTTGGTGCCATAACTTTCCCAATATTTCAATTGGTTAGTTATAATTGATATAATATATACTGTTTATATAAAATTCTAAAAATTTCTAATTTTTACTAGATTTGTGTAAAATATGTGCGATATTTTATATTAGTTCACACATTATCATCAAAAATACGTATTGATAACAATAGTTAATTAATTTAAAATTATACATCAGTATTTAATTATAATTTTTAATGCATTTTAAATATTATAATCTATAGTACAGTATATTATAATATAATATAAATTATATATTGATTTTATTATTTTATTATATAAAATGTTATGCACGATACATTATAACTAATTTATTAAACTAATAAAATTATGTAGTACACAAAAATTTATTATAAAATATTAATAATAGATGTCAACATTGAATTAAATAATTAAATAATTTATTTAATATCTTATTTAATATATAAGTTATTTTTAATTAACTTTAATTAGAGTAGAATAGACTTAAAGACTTCACAATAACTAATTTAATTATTTAGTTATTTAAATTAATTTATTTATCATAACTTGTAAATGTAGTTAAATCACTATTTAGATTATGTCTATAAATAATCGTTGAATTGTTTTTTCGTTGCCAATCAATCTGTTATATTGGCATCAAATACTGTTTGAAAACATGTTTAGTCTAAAACTATCATTACTGGGAAATATGGTTTTTATTTTTGTTAGCAATTTTATAGTTGCATATAAAGTGACGGCCATTTAGCCGACGATTTAAATTACAATTAATAACATATTTTGAGCGCCTGTCGAGTAATAAGAAAATCGTTTTATATTTGGGACCGTTTAGTGCCATATTTTACCCAATGTTTCAATTGGTTTGTTATTTAAATGTTATTTCTATAAACTATATATTTATTGTTATATTATTGATATTTTGATTAATATCAATTGTTGTTAAATATGTCAAATATTTTATATTAGTTCAAACGTTATCGTCAAAAAAAATCGTGAAAACAATAGTTAATTAAAATTATGTTAAAATTATAATATACGTATGATGTAATTGCTTTTTTATAATATTTTAATGTATTAATTAAGTGAATATATTTAATTTTCTATTAAACATATTATATTTATTTACTGTTAGTTAATAGATATAGTTTAATAGATTTTATGAATGCAATTTTTACAAAGTATTTAAAAAATTTTATATTTTGTATTAAAAATCAAGTTTATAAATCTATTGAAATTTAATCAATAGTCATTATTACAAAATAATAATAAAAATAATTTATAATAAAATTATAAATTCAAAACAAATATATGAGTAGAAATACTACTACTAATTAGTAATAAGATTATATGTCTAAGGCGTCGTTCACATATTACGTTCGCACTTTTTAAGAAATCTAGACCCCCTCCCTCCCCTATGTTCGCAATTGTTCGCATGTAGTCATTTAAAAAAATTACGTTCGCATGTCCCTAACCGCTACCCCCCCCCCCCCCACCACAAGAAATAAAATATTATCTAAATGCGAACGTTCTTAAAGACTATACCCCTCCCCTCCCCCTCGTTCGCAAAAGTTCGCTTTGGCCAACCCCCCCCCCCCCTCAAGTGCGAACGTAATATGTGAACCACGCCTAATGAAATTTATCTGATATGGAATAATATAGTCATTTAACAATTAAAAAATAATTATTATTAAAAATTTTTATTACTACTAACTTAAGACTAATTAATAATAAAATAATATTGTTATACTGTAATTGTTAATATGTTATATAAATTGTTTAATGACTATATTATACCATATCAGGCAAACTTCATTAGACATGTAATCTTATTATTAATTAGTAGTAGTATTTCTATTCATATATTTGTTTTGAACTTATAATTTTAGTATAATTTTTTAATAATTATTTTGTAATACAGTAATTACTATCGATCTATTAGGCGACTATGAAATATCAATGCATTGAAATAAACTATGAATACATTTGAATACCACATAATCCCAATGTATTGTAAATACTGTTGGTGTCCAATATAGTTATGGGTATATATTAATGTTAATAGTAAAGTACCTGTACTATAATATTGATATTTAATGTAGTGATTTCAATAACATTAATACTGTTTATTTCAAAATGATTTTGTTATGACTCGCAATATTATAATTATCTTAATTATTTTAATGCTAAATTCTAAATAACATTTTATTATGAAATAACATTTCACGATATATATATTAAATACACTAAATTAATTTTCAAAACACAGATTATGTTTATTTTTAAGTTAAAATAAAATTATATGCTTACTATTGTTTTTAATACTTATATTTTAACTTTATTCAAATCTTATAATTAAATAATATATAAAACATAAAAGCTATATTAATTTGCAATAAACATACCTTTCAAAAGCAATCGCTAATTTGCCTAAGTTTTCAAAAAAAACTATGTTTAAGCAATTTTTTAAAATACTCAGATATATAGTTAATCTATATTTATCGACAATTACCAGAAAACTTATTTATCAAAATAAGTCAACTTTGTTTGAAAACTTTATATATCTATGTTTTGTATTCAATATAATTAAATGTCTGATTTGTATGACTGCCACACGTCAAACACGTCTACTATTATTTGATTCTATACTAAACATCGGTGGTCTCGACCAATATAACCAATTGTCTGTATTGATAGCTATCATAATAGGTGTACTGGTTTACCATAGTCTACATTATAACTACGATAGACAATCAATGGATTGGATTGAATTGTTTATTATAATTGCTGATCCAATTGCATTGAAACAATACAAAATTAAACTCAAAGCCAAAGTTCATAATAATAATAATAATAATAATAATAATAATAAGTTTTTAAATTTCATTATTGATAATAATGAAACACTAATAAAAGCAACTCTATTAACAAAATTAGTATTTTGGCAAATACTTAATATCTACTCATTAACAGGTAATAACATTTTATTAATAATATATTAATATTTGAATATTTTATTTAAATAAATTATCTAATATATATACATGTATATCTATATTATTTATAGTATTGGCTATAATATACAATCTATTTTTATTGCCACTATTTTATTATACTAATATTATACAATTATTGATAGCAATAATACCATTATTATTATTAGTGGTATCATGTAGTGTAATGGTTTGTGATCTGGCATTTATTGCCACAACATTTCCCATAATAATCTATTTAGCATTTGATAAAATTATATCTATCAATAGAAAATTTATTTCTATATTAACTAAAACTAATGCAACTAATAATGATATATGTGAAAGTACTATTATATATATAATACAACACAACATTTATTGTTATATTTTGAATAATAATAACAAATTAGTGGCTAAACTACTGTCCATTGAATTGTTTTGTTTGGTACCATTCAATCTGTTATGTTGGCATCAAATACTGTTTGAGGACATTATGTTTACTTTTAAAATATCATTACTATTGATAGCATTGTGTAATATGTTATTCATATTTCTTATATTTTTAATATTTGCATATTTTTCACATAAAATGCATATAATGTGCAAACCGTTAGCCCGTATTCAATGGCGTATAAATCGGCAGCCATTTAGCGCACGATTTAAACTAAAATTAATGACATATTTTGAACGCCTGTCAAGTAATAGACGAATCGGTTTAAATATCGTAGCATTTGGTGCCATAACTTACCCAATGTTTCAAACGGTTTGACATTTAATTTAACATAATTTTTAAAAAAACAAAAACAAATTAATATATTTTAAATATATTATTATTTTTACAGATTGTTGTAAAATATGTGCGATATTTTATATTAATTCACATCTTATCTACAAAATTTCGCATTGAATTCAATTAAAATAATTTCATTTACTAAAAATTTTATTCAATCATATATTTATAATTAATTACATTTTTTACAATATTTTTTATTTTATTTATTATAAAAAAGAGTTTGGAAAAATTTCCCAGAGAGGGAAGTTCCCTTATAAAATCCCTCCAATTTTCTCGAAATACATATATATATATCCATCCCTTCATCGTTTGATTGGATAAATATATTTCATATTATTACAATAAATAATATCAATACTCAAATATTTTGCATAAAATTTTATTAAAATAAATTTATTTATACTATTTAACAATAGCACACAATTTGAAGTTTAATATAACATTTATTTTCATACATTATAATAAAATATATTATATGTGTTTGAATAGATACAGTAGTATAACAATGAAATAGATTCTCTGGGAATTCTACTAGATTTCATAATATTATATAAAATTAATTTAAAAATATTATATATATATATCCTATAAATATTTATTAAATATTATTTACTTGTTTACTGTCTAAACTGAGACAGAACATTTTATTTGTAAAAATGTAGAAAACCAGTTGAAAATGCTAGAAAGCATTTCCATACGAACTCCTAATCCGAATTAAAAATTAAATTAAAATCAAATGTTTCAGTAATGACAAAATAAACTATGTTCCTAAAGATATAATATATATATATAATTCCCTATACCTTATTTTTGGTGCTTTATTCAAATTTATACTTTAAAATTTAATTTTTTTGGTACTTTGGCCGCCATTTTGTCTATGTTCCTGAAGAGATATCTAAATTTTAATGTTGATCTCTTATACCTTATTTTTGATGCTTAATCCAAATCTGAAGTCAAAATTTAAAAATTCAATAAAATGTGAACAGAAGGACAGACAATGAATATGTATTGAATTTATGTAATTTTTATGAATTTATAATTATTATTTCAAGTACATTAAAATTTAATACACATTACGGTAATTGTATTTTGAATATTGAAATTAGTATTACACGCATTACTATAATTAAATTAATTAATTTCTATATTCATTAAGAAAATATGCTAAATTGAGTATTAGATATTAATAAATTATTTTTATTATTACTATTTATATATTAAATTAAAATTAATTATTTTTTTCTAATGAAGTATATTTGCTATATTAAGAATATTCTAAAAATAATTATAAAATACACGTTATATTTTAATTAAATATGATATTTCAAAAATTATTTTTTCTGTATATCTGTTATATAATTTTATAAATAATATTTTCTCTATAGAATAGACTCTATAATGTTAGTTCTACTTATTTTATTAGCATATTATCAATAGTTAATATTTCATTATTTTATATATTTTTTATTAATTAATATCAAAAATTAAAATATACTAAATATTTAAATACTGCAATTAATAATACATTATTGTTAAGTAAATATATCAATTGATTATTACATTTAACTAAATTATATAATTAATATAAACTCTACAGTTAGAGTAATCTAGTCGAGTATATATTATTATATAGTAATTAATTAATTATTATTTTATTAGTATTAATATTAGATAGTATACTAATTAGATAGAATTAATTAGGAATATGCTTTACTTAATTATAATTACTAATATTAATACTAATAAATTATTATACTTTATTTATGTCAAAATTTAAGTGCTGTATTACATAATACTATGTTTACTAAAACTTTTCAAATAATTAGATACCTAATCAATCTATATTTTACATCAATTACCCGAAAACTTATTGATCAAAATAAGTCAACAGTTTTAGAAAATGTTGTCTATTTATGTTATATACTTAATATCATTAAATTAATAATTTGTTTGACAGCCACACGTCAAACACGTTTACTATTATTTGATTTTACACTAAACTTTGGTGGTCTCGACCAATATAACCAATTGTCTGTATTGATTATCTTAATAATGGTATTAATGTTATACCATTGCTTGCATTATAACTATGATCGACAATCAATGGATTGGTTTGAATTGTTTCTCATAATAACAAATCCATTTGCTATCAAACAATTCAAATTAAATATTAAAACTAATGTACAAAATAATAATAAATTTATCAATTTCTTTTGCAATGATAATGAAACTTTAGTAAATATTACTTATTTATCTAAATTTATATTTTTGGAAATTGTTTTTGGTTATACATTTTCAGGTAAATTATTTATTTTAATTTTATTTCTTTAATTTTCTTAAATTAATGAAAACTTTTAATTATATCTAGTATTAGTAGGATTATATTTTGTAATTTTATTGCCATTATTCAATTATGATAACTGGACACAAATTTTGGTGGCAATCATACCATTAGTATTGTTAGTTATATCAAGTATTGTTTTAATATGCGATTTAGCATTTTTGGCTACAACACTTCCCGTTGTAATTTATTTGATATTTAATAAAATTAACAAGATCAATTATAAATTGATTAACATACTAAATAAAAAGCCAAATATTGCCGACATATATGAAAGCACTGGTAGATACATAACTGAACACAATCAATGTTGTGATATTATCGATACTAACAATAGATTTGTAGCTAAAGTACAGTTAATTGAATTGTTTTGTTTGGTACCATTCAACCTATTGTGTTGGCATCAAGTTTTGTTTGAAAACATTATATTTAGTCTAAAACTATCTATACTAACACTAGCACTCATTAATATGTTTTTCATATTTAGTGCTAACTTTATTGCCGCATATCTATCCCATAAATTGCATCTAATGTGCAAACCATTAGCCCGTATTCAATGGCGTATAAATCGGTGGCCATTTAGTGCACGATTTAAACTACAATTAATGACATATTTTGAACGACTAAAACGAGTAAAAAGAAAATCGGTTTAAATGTCGGAGCTTTTGGGGCTATAACTTATCCAGTGTTTCGAACGGTTAGACTTATATTAATAATTTATTTATTAATTACTATAAAATAATTTCTTGTAATTTATATTATGTTTGCTTTAAAAATATAATATTAATTTCTTATAGATTGTCATAAAATATGTGCGATATTTCATTTTGGTTCACACATTATCGGCAAAGATTCGCATAAATTCTAACTAAAATTGTCATAAAGTTATAAATAAATAAATGATTATAGATTTAAAAAATAATTTTATTTTTTTAAATTTTAAAGTTCGTTATTATTTAAAAGTATTTAACAAAGTGTTTATATCTCAACATGTTTTTAATGCTATTAATAGAGATGGGCAAATAGAAAGTTTCTAATAAATTCCCGTGAGAAAGTTTCTAGAAACTTTTTCATGAATAAATTTCTATAGAAATTTAACTTTAATGTTATTCTATGGGATCCCCATATCTATACCTGTAGTTATTGTAATACCAGTATTTTAATAAGATATAATACTATACATATAATATCATACAGTATAGTAAGTACTATACAAAATGGGATATCTATATATAAAATAATTATAATTATTTAATAATAATGAGTTTTGTAAAATTTTATTCATTTTATTATATAAATCATAGTTTAGTTTAATATAGTTTAAATTTTTTATTTTAATTAATAATTAAAATAATAATAATAATATTTAATGTATTGTTATATGATAGCAAATATCGAGATAACAAAATTAACCATGGGGATCCCATAGATAAAAATTTCTTTTAGAAACTTTCTAGAAATTTCTCTATTATTTTATTAATTTCTCCTTTTTACCAACACTAGCTATTAAATATATTTTTTTGTAAAGATAATTTTTAAAAGTTTTTCATAAATAATATACATTTTTTATTGATTCAATAGTACAATAATGTATTTTGCCAAATATATTAACAAAAAAGCAAAATATTTTTACAAAATACCAATTATTATTTAAAATATTAATATTATAAAAATTTTACTATATTTGAATAAATATAAAGTTATTTGTAAACTATTATTCAGACATTTAATATTTTAATTAAATTTTTAAAAAATATTCATTTACACTTAAAAGAAAATTAAGTAAACATGTATATAAAAAATTTAATAAATTTTAATTTTTCTATTTATTATAATTAATTATTTAGGTGACATTCATAATAAGACGTTCAAATTATGTATTCATTTATTAATATATTTAAGACTTATTGCTAAAAAAATTGTATTGTATTTTGCTTACTGTTCATAAATAGATGATATGAATGATGCAAATATACTACTATATAAAATTTAATTAAAATATATTGTTATGTAGAAAATATACATTTATTTAAATGTTATTTTCATAATATTTAGTTTTTAAAAATTATATTTACAATATTATTGTTTTTTTTAGGAAACAGTTAAACATTAAACATGAAAAATATCATCTAATTAAATATTAGTTTTGATAAAAATATTATACAGTATGATAATTGTAAACACATAATACAGTAAAATCTTATAGAAATACAAGCCATAATTATTCAAATTATTTATTATTTAAATAACTAAATTATTTTAATTATATTATAATTTATTAAATTATAATTTAAATATACAAGTAACCTATTATTATATATTAAATATTTAAATATCTATTTTATTAAACCTGTCCGGCACAGTCAAGCATTGGTGATAATAAAAACTACTACCGGTTTATATATATTAAATAATTTTGTTTAACGTCATTATTATATGTTAAATGAATTTCTAATACTGACATTATTGTTTGCATACATTTTTATTTGCAAATATATCATATTATTTATGTTTGTTTAATTCAATTAAAAAATGAAAATAAATATTATTGAAATAATATATATTTCAATTTTAAAGGCTGTATAAATTGTTAATCATTATATCGTAATTGAAATTTAAAATACAGATATTATTTATTTAATACATGTTTAAGCTAATTAAAATATTTTGAAATTAAAGTAAACAATTAAAATATGTTTTTATTTTTTTAATAATTTAAATGAGTTTCAGAATAATACGTCCAAAATAAATATTTTTTATTAAAAAATAGTTTATAAAAATGCAAAGTTTTTATTATTGCAGTTATGGACGTCTTATATGGATAATGCCAATATCTTATAAAAATAATTTTTAAAATTCACTTTAAATTTACATCTAGTCAAATATATTTGTTTAAACAAAATTTTCATGTTTTTAATTAATATGTTTAGAGTTTATTTGTATTTTAAAAATTAGGTAAAATTAATTAAATATTATTTTTATTAAAATATCATATAATACTTACTATAACTTATTTATGAATTTCCTGCCAAAGTGTAACCTATAATATAATTTAATAATAATGTTTAATAAGATTTTAAAATTAATTAGTCGTTTTGTTAATTTATATTTGTCAACAATTACACGTAAATTAGTTAATCAAAATGAGTCTAATTTGTTAGAAAATTTTCTATATCTATGTTATGTATTCAATATAATTAAATGTCTTATTTGTTTGATTGCTAATCGAGAAATACGTTTACTATTATTTGATTTTACATTAAATATCGGTGGTCTCGACCAATATAACCAATTGTCTTCATTGATGTTCATTATAATAGGTATATTGCTATACTATTGTCTACATTATACCGATAATCAACACTCAATGGATTGGATTGAATTGTTTGTTATAATTGCTAATCCAATTGCTTTAAATCATTACAAATTAAAAATCAATAATAAAGTCCAACCAATCAAAAATAAGTTTTTGTATTATTTTTGCAATAATAATAAAACACTCCGAAACTTAACACTTTTGACAAAATTAATATTTTTTATACTTTTATATATGTTTATAATAACAGGTAATTTAAATAATATTTTTTTAATAAAAATTAAATACCAAATAATTTTTTATGTTAAAAATATTTTTTTATTAATTTATTAAAATTTTATTATATATATTTTTATTATAGTATTAATTGGATTTTTCTATATATTTGTATTGCCATTATTTTATTATGATAATTGGACACAATTGTTGGTTGCAATCATACCATTACTGTTACTACTGATGTCAAGTATTGTATTAATATGTGATTTATTATTTATTACAACAATATTTCCTATTTTGCTTTATTTGTTATTCAGTAAAATTAATTCAATTAATAATAGTTTGCTAAACACATTAACTAAAAAATCAAATGTTATGGATATATATGAGAGCACTGATAGATATATTGTACAACACAATCATTATTGTCATATTCTTAATAGTAATAACAAATTGGTGGCAAAATTACAGTTAATTATAATGTTTTGTTTTATGCCATTCAATCTATTGTGTTGGCATAAAGTGTTTTTTGAAAACATTCATTTAATTTTAAAAATATCAATACTAGTCGAGACATTGTGTAGTATGGTTTGTATTTTTTTAGTTTATTTTATTGTCGCAGATTTATCACATAAATTGCATAAAATGTGTAAACCGTTAGCTCGTATTCAATGGCGTATAAAGCGGTGGCCATTTAGTGGACGATTTAAACTACAATTAATGTCATATTTTGAACGACTGTCGAGTAATAGACGAATCGGTTTGAATTTGGGACCGTTTGGTGCCATAACTTTCCCAATGTTTCAATTGGTTTGTTTTTATAGTTATATAATAAAATTGATGTTAAAAATTATTTTATCATAAATTAAATATATTATTCTTTATTTAGATTGTTGTAAAATATGTGCGATATTTTATATTAGTACACAAATTATCGGCAAATTTTTCCATTAATAACAATTAAAATACTGTTTTATTTAAAAGACTGTATTATTAAAAATAATTTAAGTTTTAAATTTTTATAATTTTTAATTACATCAATTGTATTAATATATTTATAAATGTTCTTTATTTAAGATTTCTTTTATTAAAATTATTTTATTATTATATCTGACTTATTATTAGTTAAACATGTGTTTTTAAAAATCAATATTTTTTAATTAATTAATAAAATTTCAATAATTATTTATAATGATAACACCTAATTTTGATCACTGATATATATACTAATTAGTATTAAAATTAGTATTATTATTTTTATAAAAATAATCTTAACTACATAAAAATTTAGTTTTATTTAGTTTTTAGTATTTTTAGTATTTTTAGTATTTTTAGTATTTTTAGTATTTTTAGTATTTTTAGTATTTTTAGTATTTTTAGTATTTTTAGTATTTTTAGTATTTTTAGTATTTTTAGTATTTTTAGTATTTTTAGTATTTTTAGTATTTTTAGTATTTAGTTTTAGTTTATTTTTAAAGTATTAGTATTTTTAGTATTTTTTAAAAATTAGTATTTTTGTATAGTATTTAAGTTTATTTAAGTTAAAAATTAATTGATTAAATATTTAATATAATTATTTTTAAAAATAGATAATTATTATAAGATAATTTTAAATGTAAATTAATTATGAGTCCAAATGTTTCCAAATATTTATATATTTAATTTATATTATATTTTAATTGACATTTAAACTAATATTTATGTATAAATAAGATATTATAATTAAAAACTGAATTCAACTAAGCATATTAATATAGTTTGTTGTTTTAAATTTATATTTTCTAAAATTAATTATTTAATTCATTTTATTATAATAAGTCGTCCAAATTATTTATTTATTAAATTACAAAAATTTCTACAATTTATGCATTGTATTGATTTAGACGTCTTAAATGGATTATTCAAATTTATCACAAAACTAATCAATGGTTTGTTTTAGCTAATAGTTTAAATTAAAATAATTTTACGTCTATCGTTACTATCATATATCTAATTTATTTTAAAATATAATAATTTTTCTTTAATTAATTAAATTTTATTTTATTGAAATAATATTTATTTCTATAAATAATATTTTTTATGTCTATCAATATTATATTTAACTTTATTTTTTAATTAAATAGAAAGTTGAGTTAAACAAGTATTCATAAAATTATATGAAAATAGATTATAAAACCTTTATATTACTTATAAACTTATATTACTTTACTTAACATATCATAATATTTCATTAGTTCACAAAGTGAGAAAATATCTGTATATTAATATTACATTATTTTTATTAAATTAACGCAAATGTTTCAGCAAATATTTCAGCAAATTTGCCAAATTATTAGATATATAGTTAACCTATATTTATCGACAATTACTCGAAAACTTATTTATCAAAATAAGTCAACTTTGTTTGAAAACTTTATATATCTATGTTTTGTATTCAATATAATTAAATGTCTGATTTGTATGACTGCCACACATGAAACACGTCTACTATCATATGATTTTACATTAAACATCGGTGGTCTCGACCAATATAACCAAATGTCTGTATTATTAATCTTAATAATGGCTACAATATTATACCATAGTTTACATTATAACTATGATAGACATTCAATGAGTTGGATTAAATTGTTTGTCATTATTTCAGATCCAATTGCTTTAAAACTATTCAAAATACAAATCAAAACCAAAGTTTACAATAATAGTAATAAATTTTTAAATCATTTTTGCAATGATATTGAAATGCTAATCAAATCAAGTCTTTTAACAAAATTTATATTATTGCAAATTCTCTCCTCGTATACATTTACTGGTAATTATTTTTTAAAAATTTTGATACATTAAACGTTATAAATTTTGTTTGCTTATAAATATTGTTTATAATTTATATGAGTATCTTATTTAATTAATCTAAGTAATTTTCATAAATATAATTATTAATTTTTTTAATTATTTACATTTTTTTATTAAGTTTTTAAAATTTAAAATTTAATAACTTTTTTAATATCATTATATATTTATATGAATTTATTTTATTAATATATATAGCAATGATTGGATTTTTCTATATATTTGTAATACCGTTATATTATTATAATAATTGGACACAAATTTATGTGGCAATCATACCTTTATTACTACTGTTGATGATATCAATTGTTTTTCTAAGCGATTTAGCATTTATTGCCACAACAATTCCTGTTGTATTTTATTTGCTGTTTAGTAAAATAAATAATATCAATAAAATGTTAATGAATTCACTTAATAAAAATTCAAGTATTTATGAGATAACCGGTAGATATATTGTCGAACACAACAATTATTGTCATATTTTGAATACTAATAATAAATTTGTAGCTAAACTACAGTTTATTGAATTGTTTTGTTTGGTACCATTCAATCTGTTATGTTGGCATCAAATACTGTTTGAAAATATAATGATTATTTTAAAATTATCACTACTAATGCTAGCCTTAGGCAATATGTTTGTTATATTTTTCTTTAGCTTTATAGTCGCCTATTTGTCCTACAAATTGCATTCAATGTGCAAACCATTAGCACGTATTCAGTGGCGTTTAAAGCGGTGGCCAATTAGTGGACGATTTAAACTACAATTAATGACATATTTTGAACGCCTGTCAAGTAATAGACGAATCGGTTTAAATGTTGGACCGTTTGGTGCCATAACTTTCCCAATCTTTCAAACGGTTTGATATTATTATTATTTACATAATATATAAATATATAAAATATTTATTTATATAATAATTTATTTTAATTTTAGATTTTTATAACATATGTAAGATTTTTCATTTTAGTTCATAAATTTGCTTCAAAGATCTGATTCGATTGAATTGAATAAAAAATTAATGAAATGTTAAAAATAAAATTTTTGTTATTTTATAATTTCATTATAAAATTATCACATAATAATAATAATGTTTATTTATTATTCTAAATTTATATAAATGTTTTATAATTATTTAAATAATTTTTATATACTTTTTATTGTTTTAATGCAATATACTATACCATAAACAATTGGTGTCTAAATTACAGTTTATTAAATTGTTATGTTTATTGCCATTCAATCTATTGTGTTGACATCAGATGTTGTTTGAAAACATTTTAATTCAGATAAAAATTATTATAATATTTTTAGCCATAATTATAATTTGTCATTTATGTGTACATACATGTCCTATAAATTGCATTTAATGTGCAAACCATTAGCACATATTCAATGGCGTATAAATGGGTAGCCATTTGACTAGAGATTTAAACTACAATTAATGTCATATTTTGAATACCTATCGAGTAATAGAAAGGTTGGTATAAATGTGGGACTGTTTTGTGCCATAAGTTTCCTAATTTTTCAAATGGTTAGTCATATTTAATATTAATAAATGAATTAATTTTTAATATTATTTGTTGAATGTCTTAATATTATTGTAAAATATGTGCAATATTTTCTATTTCATAAATTAACAACAAAAATATGTAATTAAATTTGACTCAAATTAAAAATTATTATTTAGTTTTATTGTAAAATTACATGAATGTTTACTACGGTATTTAAATTATTATTATTATATGTATAATTTTTATAAAAACTATGATGTAAGTTATATTTAAATAATAAGCAATTTTCACAATTTGTTACATTTTTTTATTTTAAACATATATTTTATATATATTGAATTAAAGATAGCTATTTATCTTTACCAGTAATAATTAATATATAATATTATAAACTTGCATTAAATGTTAAGTCAGTATTATTAATCAATATTATTTACTGATAAAACAATGTAAAAATTAATAAATACCATAAATGGTAATTTTTTTATATTAGCTCAATTAACACAATAAAAATTATTAATCTCTATTTGACCTTATATTGTATATTTATAATTTAATTGATTAATTGATACCTGTATTACTAATAATAAAAAATGTATCATAAGTACTTGTATAATGCAATAATTGTTTATAAAAACAATATAAAATTTTAACTTTTTAATTTGTAATTTTTAAATTTAGCAAATAAATTAACTTTTAAGTTACTAAACTATTTATTATTATAAATATCTAAATTCTTTTATATTTGTTATAATGTCAAATAAATCTACTGTTAATATAATATTATTTATAATTTTTCAAACATTACTATTCTATTATAATTATATTAACTGTATTGAAGTCAATACAACATCGGGTTTAGTGAGAGGACAAACATTGCATATCAATAATAGTGTATTAGTGGGAAAAGTTGACCAATTTCTTGGTATACCATATGCCGTACCACCGATTGGTGAGTTAAGGTTTGCTAAACCACTGCCAATCACTACACCGGCAAAGGTATTATTGATTCAAAAATTTTATTATCAATTAATTATTAAGAATTAAAAAATATATTGATTTTGTTAACTAAATTAATTTATAGAAACTGATCGACGCTACTAAACCAGGGTTTATATGTATGCAAATATATGCGGAAAATTTGATTAAAATTTATGGAAATTTTAGCTCACGTGAGGACTGTTTAACATTAAGCATATGGACAACAAACCGAGAGAAATCAAAGTTAAAGCCAGTTATGTTTTGGATATACGGCGGAGCGTTTACTAGCGGCTCAACATTTGCACCCATTTATAACGGTTCGGCACTGGCCATACATGATGTGGTTGTTGTGTCCGTAAACTATAGATTAGGTATATTTGGGTTTATATTTGGTGATCGAGAGGACGCTCCGGGAAATGTGGGTTTGTTTGACCAACAATTGGCGCTCCGTTGGTTGAGAGATAACATACATCAGTTTGGTGGCAATAGAGATCAGATAACTATATTTGGCGAATCGGCCGGTAGTTGGTCTGTCTCGGATCACATACTGTCACCGCTATCTAAGGGACTATTCAGGAGAGCTATTATGCAAAGCGGTGCACAAATGCATTACAAAGTTAGGCAAACTGTTAATACAACGGAAAACCTATTAATTGGCAAACAATTAGCCAAAGATTTTAATTGTAGCGATAGTGAGGATTGGATTCACTGTTTAAGGAAAGTCGACTCGAAATTGTTGGTCAATAAAACAATACAATTATTGTTTCCTTTAGAGAGCACACAGTTTTTGCCAATTTCTGCAATCGAGGCGTTCAAACAAAATAAGTTTAATTCAGGTTATTATTTAATTAACTAATAAAACTAATTTCAGATAACTATGATTTTTTTTATATATGAAATTTATATCTCAATTTTAGATATAGATTTAATTGCTGGTATTAACAGAGATGAGGGACAAATTGCATTGTTTAATAACATTTCAATGACAGTCGATTTGTTTAATTTAATGCTAAAACAATATCAACAACAATATCACGGCTTTGATGTCCAAAAAGTGTCCGACTTTTACCTAAAAGGTATCAACAAAACAAGTTCAGAATCATTGAAGCGAGCATTGGGTGATATAATGGGCGACTTATTGTTGAAATGTCCGACATATATGTTTGCCAAACAAGTGGCCAAACTTGTGAACCCCAACAATAATGTGTACTTCTATGAGCTGACATACATGAGCCAGTATTTTGGTAAACTAATGAATTGCGATCCCAAGAAACAGGGCATATGTCACGGACAGGACCTGCCCATAGTGTTTGGCTTACCATTACTAACACCTGAACTATACTCATCAGAAGATATATTATTCAGTCGTGAAGTACAACAAATGTGGACTAATTTCGCAAAGAATGGGTAATTGAATGCACGAAAAAAAACATTACTAATGTTATCAATAGATTACGGGTAATAAAATTTTTTTCTTTCATAGCGTTCCTCATACTCGATGGCCTAAACTATTAAGTGATCCAATGGTCAACAGTACTATCAAAGACTTGAATCCCGTAAATGAGACCAAAATATTTCATCATCTCTTTGACCAAACGTGTGATAGTTTTTGGTATAATTATTATCTTTAAATAAATTGATTAAATAGAAAATTTTATATTTTAATAACATTATTATATGTATATTAATATTTAAAACTTTTGTATACACATTTTATCTATAAAATAACTACATTTATTTAAATATAAATCAAATTTTGTTATCACTTACTCAATAAATTATTTTATAATCAACTGATTAATTTATAATTTTTGTCAAATCTATTTTTTAATATTTAATTACTAAATGCAATTAATACAAACATTATATAAAAAAATTTTAAATTACTGTCAGTTTTATATTTACGGTAATATATGAAATGTATATCTTATATTATTATAATTTAAAAATCCTATGAAAACAAAATACTAAAAATATATGCTGTATTTTATAAATAATTAGTAAAAATAACCTATCACAATTTTTTTAATTGAATATACTGCATCAATTATGAAAACAAATACTGTAGGAGTTTAATGTTCAAAAAAATGTAAAAATAATATAATATTTTGATACATTGAAAACACAAAAAAAATATAAAAATGATTTACATCTAAAAATATATAATATATATAAATTGATACAGATTTACATAATATCAACATAACTATCATCTATAAGATATACATTATGTGATAACTAAATACAACAAATATTTAATTCAAACAACTAATAAATTTTAATCATATTATTATTATCATTCGTAAATTTTTTGCTGATACATACATTAATAGCATCGGCCATATAATTACCATTGAGATCCGCGGTCATAAGCTGATCGCAAGTGGACACCAATTGATGGACAATTAGCTCAAACACAGAGTTGGTATTGTTATAACCAATTATATGACTTTTCAATGTATTACACAATTGACAAAACAATTTGATTGAATAGCTTTGCAAAACATTGTTTAAACAATCAATAGATAGCTCCAAGAGTTGACGATTGGTGTCGTTGTAGATGTTTCCGTACAACCGGATCAATGATAAGATTGATAACAACAAGTAATTGCAGACTTGACCACAATTTTCTGTATCGGTGATCGACAATAACTTTAGACATAGTTTGTTAGTTAAAGTGATTGCCGCAAGTTTTACTTCAATGTCTTTGTTGTTGTTGTGAGACATGATATATACTAAAGTTTGTGATAAATTAATTACAAGATTATCGCTAAAAATCTGAAAAAAATCTGTATTGCAATCAATCATTTCAGTGAAAAGCTTAAGTATTGCCATCACAGCATCCAACTGATGATTAGTGGTCATGGATGAGACCAGTAATGTCAACAATTGCTGACCGTATTTGTAAACCAATCGTTGTTTGATGCTGTTGTCGCCGCTGACGGCAATAGTGGTAACGCATTTGAAGGCCGCGTCGATTACTTTGGCGTCGGGACAGCGGAACAATTGAAAGACTAGAGCGAGTAGTTTGTCGGCAAAAAGAGTTTCTGGTTTAATGGCAAAAAGACTAAGAAATCGACTAAAACGGCATAACAGGTCTCGGGTCTCGTCGGTAACGTTGTCCACAAACATTGTTAGCGGTTTGTTTGAGCGCTTCAGATCCAATGTCTTGTCTCTGGAGCGCCACTTAAGAGATTCAATTCGTTGACTAATAACAGGTATGACTGACCCAATAATGTCATTATCACCGGATGTCATCTCGTAATAGGCATCCAGAAGTTGCAATGACTGGTCAACAAGCAGTGCATTTGCCGATGAAATAGTGGTAATCAATGTCTTTAGCATTTGTGATGACATTATATTTGCAATAAACTGTTTGCTTATTGAATAGTATCGGATCAGATGATCGTAGATTTTTAAGATATTTTGCTATAAAATAAAGTTTTAATTATAATTAAAAAATTAATAATTATTAGTATTTTTAGGATTATTACCTTAATTGAGATGCAAGTAATAGATCCGATCAAAGACATCAAATGATTAATGAACTCGACGTCGAAAAACTGATTGTCAACTACAAGATCACTGTTTTCGTTGTCATAGATAACAGTATCGATCAGATTTAAGACCCAATCGGTGGTTGACTTTAACAGACGAGTGTCGTTAGCTGTCTTTAGCTGACAGATAACAATCTGTTGATTTGTTGGACATCTGTAATCATTGGCTGGAATATCGCCATCGATAATATTAGTGATAATTTGATGGTAATCATCGCCATCATCATCAACATCATAGTTAGTCCAGTTGTCAACTTTAAAGCGACGTTTTTCCAGATGTCTGTATCTCATCTCCTTTTGCCACTCGAGTCGTGTCCGACACTTGACATCACTTGACTTCACTAGTTGTTGTCTATTACTTCTTGAGATAGTTGCTGATACCATCATTAACTGTATAAATATCAATCAATTGACAACAAATCAACTAAAAATATTACCGATAATTCATATTTAAAATTTAAAAATAAAATAGTTTTTTCATCAAAAGTTCAATGAAATTGTCTTTACATACCATTGAATGTGAACTTCAATGAAGAGGAAGTTTTAACAGATTGTGAATCTGAAGCAAATGATAGACCAAACAAAAAATGACAAGAAATGAGTTATATTTTTATTTGTATTTAATATATCAATAGAGAGAGTGAATGGCTTTTACTATTATTTAATTGTTAATTCATATTAACAGTATAATTGAGGACAGTATGTAAAAGCTCAGACAGCTTTGTGAGATACCAGTGCATGTGTGAGAAAAAGTTTTTCATTATTCAAAGCTGGGATTCATATGCTAATTAAATAATACTAAATACTATATATAATAAATACATTATTTTCACACACACTGTACTCTACTGTAAATTATATGCCATACAAACTATAATAAATATTGGTTATACATCTACTGTAATCCAATACTTTTATTTATTAAATAAATAAATAAAATTAAAACTTAATACTATGTGACGCCAATAGGATTTATTCATAGGTTTACTCTAATTTCAAGTCATTGTATTGCAAATTGCAATACAAAACTATACTATAGTACAGTACATTGTATAAGTTAGACATTGAATCAATTGAAAATAACATTAAAATAATAAATATAAAATACAATAAATAAATCTAATTAGTAATAAATGTCTAAAATTAAAGTCCTAACTTATGACTGTTAGCTATAACTGAATATACTTTAAATTAATATTAAAGTATAAAATGTTTGCCGATTTGAAATGAAATATTAATTATTAGTAAAATGTTTCAATTACTGTTAAATAGGAAACCATAAAAACATGAAATTAAATATTATAAAGCAACAGATTTTATAAAACATTTAGTTATTGTTTGAAACATAGCTTCAAATTAGTCTATTGTAATTTTAACTTATTAATGTCAATTAATTAAAAATAATTAAAACTAAAACATTTACACTTTAAATAGTAAATCAGATAAAATGTAATAAATAATTAAATTAAGTGTTTGGAACTTTGAATATTAAATTTATTGAAATAAAAAAATATAAGAAAAAATAAAGCTTGAGTTTAGGCCAAAAAAATAATTGCAAAAAATTGTTTATTATATATTAAAATATCCTAATAATAGTATAATTAAGTAAACTATTAATTCATGTATCAATCGCGAGATAACTTGAATCACAAATAGTATTTGAAAATATCTAATAAAATTAGTCTAAATTATATTTAAATTATT
Source organism: Oppia nitens (assembly GCF_028296485.1). NCBI lineage: Eukaryota > Metazoa > Arthropoda > Arachnida > Sarcoptiformes > Oppiidae > Oppia > Oppia nitens. The sequence continues at coordinate 154,947 of NW_026533251.1, forward strand.
TGATGCTTTTATTTCTTTGCTATACTAAACAAAAAATATATTTTTTAATTCAATTTATTTGCAAAACCAAACTAATGACCGAGTTTTATAAATACCGTAACAATGAATGCATTTGTAATAAAATAATTAAATGTAGTGTTAATACCAACAATAGCGACGGCGACGACAACAACAATAGCGGCAACAATACAGTATATTATGTTACGGTAACCGCTGGCGGTCACCGACACAAAACTGGTGGCAACATAACATGTTCGCCGAAGACACGGCCAGGTATCGAGTGTCCCAATTGTCATCTGCAAAGAGCGGCCGATAGGGTTACCGATGATGACCAGGAAATGAAGATCTGGTGTCGCACCAGTTGGGAGACAACGAAACGCAAGATCCGCTTATATAGGTATCATATTGTGGCCAACTGTCTGAAGCCGGCATCTCAGGACCCGAGCTGTTGGCTGACCTGTTGCTGGTGTGTCTTCTGTCTGTTTCCTCGATGTTTTCAATGAGAAAAAATACGATACAAAACAAATAATTAATATTTAATTAATATTTTTTGTTTTTTGGCTAAATTTATTATATTTTATAATATTTTTTATTCAAATCTGTAATTATTATAATTTTATAGACATTAACTTTTTTTGATTGTAGTATTAATTAAAAAAACAAATCAGTATTAAGTTTAATAAAAATGTTATTTATTAGAAAATATTTTTTACATTTATATACAATATGTGACTCATATAATGTGAAAGTATATTTATCCCATAACTAAATTGATTTAAACTAATGGTGAATGAGTGGGTGTATCCTAGGTTTTGACCAATTAAATAAAACTAAAAACTTAGAAATATTATATATTAATATTTTAAAATTTAAATAATAGTCAAAGATTAAGAATATAGTAAATAAATTATTTTATCATCTTTTTTATATAACATGCGTGAAAATTATTTGTAATCTTATATACTGTAATCAATTTTAGTACTTTTAGTCATTTTTGTATATAATGTATTTAATATCTGTATTGAAAATTCATTATAAATATAGTATACTCATATAATATATCTAAACATTTACAATAGATAAATAGGTGACCTTGGTAATCAATCAATTTTATTAAAAAAATTATTGCACTTTTAATAGAATATAATAAAATAATAAACATCATTAAGTTTAAATAGAGTTAAATATTGTATATAAATTTGTAATTATTTATTTAAAAAAACTGTCAACAGCAATGTATACTTTAGTTAATTTATTTTTAGTATTTTTAATTTTAAATATCTATTATATTAATTGTATTGATATTAATACAACATCGGGTATAGTTAGAGGACTAACTTTACATATAAAAAATAGTGTATTAGAGGAAAATGTTGACCAATTTCTAGGTATACCATATGCCGTACCACCGATTGGTGAGTTAAGGTTTGCTAAACCACTGCCAATCACTACACCGGCAAAAGTAATAGTAATTCAATTAATTACTTTTTTTAAATCATGAATTAATAGTATAATTAATTATATTAGGATATAATTGATGCAACAAAAACTAAGTACTGGTGTATGCAAAGCATTAATGATAATATGCGATCAGTTTATGGCATATTTAATACTAGTGAAGATTGTCTGACATTAAACATATGGCGAAAAAACGACATGAGCTCCACATTAAAACCAGTTATGTTTTGGATACACGGCGGCGGGTTTATTGCAGGTTCAAGTTTAGCACCCATTTATAATGGATCAGTACTGGCCATCAATGATGTAGTGGTTGTCTCTGCAAACTACAGATTAGGGGTATTCGGGTTTACTTTTGGTGATCGAGAGGACGCTCCGGGAAACGTTGCTCTGTTTGACCAATTGTTAGCATTGAAATGGGTTAGAGATAACATTCATAAGTTTGGTGGCGATAGAGATAGTATCACTATATTTGGTGAAAGTGCCGGCAGTATGTCTGTATCGGCACACATCCTGTCACCGCTATCTAAGGGATTATTTAAGAGAGCTATTATGCAAAGCGGCGCACATATGTTTAATAAGGACAGGGATGTTATCACTAAAACCGATGCCATTCATTATGGAAAACAAATGGCTAAAGATTTCAAGTGCACCGATAGTGACAATTGGATACAATGTTTAAGAAAAGTCGATAAAAATGAATTGACAAAAAAGTTTCAGTTAATTACTAGAGCAGTAGTGGGCACTCAGTTTTTACCACTTTCCACGAGTCAGGCATTTAAACAAAATAAGTTTAATTCAGGTATTTATTGTTGAAAAAATATATTAATAGCTATCTATTAAATTAATTTTTATAAAATTGTTATATTTTATGACACTTTATAAACTTTTTATCACACATACTATAGAAATTGATATAATTGCTGGCATTAATCGCAATGAGGGACACACCTATTATGAGGAACAGTTCACTATTGATGTGTTTATGAAATATTTGCATAATATTGACAAAGAATTTCACGGTTTTGATCTCCAAAAAGTGGCCGACTTTTATCTGATAGGTGTCGACAAAACAAATTCAGATTCATTGAAACGATCGTTGGATGAGTTTATCGGTGATGCTCTACTCAAGTGTCCGACCTATTTGTTTGCTAAACAAGTAGCTAAACGTGTGAACATTGAACATAATAAGGCATTTTTCTATGAGCTTACATATATGAGCCAGTTTTTCGGTAAAATATCTAATTGTGAGCCCAGTCAAATTGCTATTTGTCATTTAGAGGACCTACCGTTTGTGTTTGGCCTACCATTGCTATCACCTGAACTTTATACACAACAAGACATAGTGTTCAGCAGACAAGTACAGCAATTATGGACTGATTTTGCAAAGATTGGGTATTTTATAAACTTTTTAAATAATTTTTTTTTAAATATTAAATAAAAAAATTTGGTTTATTTTACGCTAATTTTTAGTAAACCTCATCATCAATGGCCACAATTATTGACAACAAATACAACATTTAACAGTAGAGTAAAAGACTTGAATCCCATAAATAAGACTAAAATATTTGATCATCTCTTTGATAAAACTTGTGATACGTTTTGGTATAATTATTATTTATAAATAAATTTAATTCAAATTTAAAAGAAACAAAAATTTCATCACTAAACTTGTACTGAATTATAAAAAAATAATAATTAAATATTGTTATTTATTTATTAATAAAATGCATTTTATTTATTATTATCAATAATATCATACAATCTACCGATAGTACAGTACAGTATATTTTAGATAAAGTATAATAAATAAGGTTTTATAACTAAATATTATTTATTGAGTCACTTCTAAAATTATTACTACATTATTAATACTAAAATAGTTTCAATAATAATAATTTCAAATATAAGAGACATTTTGATTACATAATAAACATTTATTAAAAACAAAATTTTCAAATATTATTCAATAATGTTTTATGATTTTGTTGAACAATAATGTACTGATGAATGTATTTATTTTCAAATAAAAATTAGTACAAAAATAATGGACTAGTTTTTAAAAACAGATAATTTTGCAAAAGTAAAATAATAATAATATTAAGATAACTGATTAATAAATTTTCAAAAACTTTAGATAATTTTAAAGCAATTTTTCTCAATCATAAACTGATAGCCCGTTATGTCGGTGTGTTTGAGACAATTGCACAGTTGTTTACTACCATTACTAAGATTATAGGCGCCCAACACTTGACCACACTTTTGACAATTCAGGTGCTGATCGCCAATATTCAACGGTAACATCCATTTCTGTGGCTCGATGTAGATATTACCACAAGATTTGGCCACTTTGTCGTTGTTGTTGTTGACATAGCTGTCAATTAGCTGTAGATTTTCAATGACATGAATTTCTTGACAAATCAATTGATTGCATTTCAAGCACTGGTATTGTCGTCCAACACTAGAGGCGTCTAATTTGACAAGACTTTCGATGTAATCCCTGCGCTTGAAATACTTATCCAATTGTGTCCAATAGTGTTCAACATTACTATCGGCGAGCATACGATCGTAAACAAAGCGGCGATACCTTTTATTTTTGGCGTTTAACTGATTGCCCATCTCTTCATACAACCGGAGCTGATCTCTGAATCCAATGTTTGGTGAAATGAACGGCCGTTTAATGCGAACCATATCCAGTGCCTCAACAAATGGTTTGTCGTATTTGTTCATCAGATAGGCTGTAACTACTGTTGAACTTCGGGATATACCGGCGTGACAGTGAACCAGAACATTGTGACCATTTGTCTGTCCGTCGGCTATAACATTTCGGGTCACTTCAAAGTGTGACAGCAGATCTTCTTCGGGCATATCATTGAGTTTAATATGAAAGTACTCGATGTTTGTGTGTCTTTTCCAGTCGGGTATCGGTGTGTCTGTAATAGTCAATACTCGGCGTATCTTATGAGTGGCCAGTATCTGCTGGTCAGTGGCTGAGTGCCAATTACCAAGATATAGATGATCTTCAATTTGATGCAATGGTTCCCATGTATTGGTCGTAATATCGGTGCTCTCTTCTCTCAAACTCATGGTTTCACACTTATAGCTAATAATTTTCGTATATTTTTGAACTTTTCCTAATATTAATACATTATTTAAAAATTTAAATAAATTTATCATTATATCTACAATATTTTGTTGGTTCTGTTAAAATATAGTTGAAAACATGTTTATTGTTGTAATTACTAAACGCACGTGAAATAAATGTATTTTTTATATAACATTTTATAGTCATATCATAATATTAATTAATAATTATCTTATATCACACCTCCCGCCCATTTTTACTACAAACACAATAAAATATTAAAAATTATTGCATAATAAAAGTTAAATAAAAATCAATTATCTTATAAATAATACAATAATTTTGTTGTAAATGCAAGTAACAAATGTTTTATTAATATTAGAAAATTTATTTTATTTAAATTATAATTTATAACTTATTAATAATAAGTTATTATAAGTTATAATTGAATAGTAATTTTAAATATTATAATTTTTCCAAAAGCCATCACATGTTTGATCCAACAGATGATCAAAAGTTTTGATAATATTATTGGGACTCAAATCAAGAATATGCCAGACATTTGGTGTACTATTATTCAATAATTTCGGCCAATTCAGGTCCGCAATACTATAAAAAAATTAATATAATATTTTTTATAACTTAAATTTTAATGTATTTTTTAATAATAATTATACCCAGTCTTCGCAAAGTTTGTCCACATTATCATTACATTACTCGCAAAAAATATATCTTTTGGTAAATATATCTCAGGTGTAAGTAATGGCAAACCAAAAACAAATGCAATATCTTGTGCGTGACAAACGTTTTTTGATTTGGTATCACAACCGGAAATGTTTGAATAGTATGGACTCGCATAAGTCAACTCATAGAAGTATACATTACGGCCAGTGGTAGACAACCGTTTGGCTACTTGTTTGACAAACTGATAGGTCGGACATTTCAATACTAGATCACCTAAAAACTCCCCCAAAGCCCTTTCAATGGCCGGTATACTTGTTTTGTTCACATTTTTCATATAGAAATCGTTTACATTATTGATATTCAAATTGTGAATCAATTCATTAAAGAAATTAGCAAACAATTTGAAGCTATCGTAAGTGATATTAACTCCAAGTTTTTCAAACGGTATTTGTCCCTCATCTTTAGTAATGCCACCAATTAAATCAATGTCTATATAATTATAATTATTTAAATAAATAAATATTAAATATTAATGTTTTTATGGCTTCAAACCTGAGTTAAATAAGTTGTGTTCAAATGCTTGACGTTGTGGTAAAAACTCGGTGCCAACCACTGGAAATGTTAAACCAAATGGAGCTAACATTTTAACCAAAAGGTTTGCATCAACTTTCCTCAAACATTGGATCCAATCATGAGTTAAACTACAATTAAAATTTGTGGCAATTTTCTTGGCATTATTTAATGCTTCAGTTTTGTTGAGCGGATCCCTGTCTTTGTTATACATATGCGCACCGCTTTGCATAATAGCTCTTTTGAATAGACCTTTAGATAGCGGTGACAGTATGTGTGCCGATACAGACCAACTACCGGCCGATTCACCAAATATAGTGATCTGATCCTTATCTCCACCAAACTTATGTATGTTATCTCTAACCCATTTCAGTGCTAATAGTTGATCATGAAAGCCAACATTTCCCGGAGTTGTTTTTGTTTAAATTTTTTCAATGATTTATGTTTTTCCACTCTAACAGTAATTTATATACAGATATTTAATAATTTATAAATGTCAAATATATTTATAATTTTAGTAAATAGATTAATTTTCTTTATATTCTAATAAATATTTATGTTATCAATTAGTACTTAATTGTACTAAATACTATATATTATAAAGTTTTTATTATAATAAAACAATTGTAAAAAAATAAGATTAATTCGTATTAAATATGAATTGATAATCTTTAAATGTCAACATAATTATTATTTATCATTTGATAAATTATTGTATTTTTTATGATCAATGTTTAATAAATTATATAAAAAGTTATAATTTTTTATGTAATAAATTTTTTTTAATTATTTAATAAACAATTATTATTGAAATTTTTTTATATTATTTATAACTTATATTTTTTTGTAATTTTTGTTTAAGAATTCTATAAAGATTTTAATTAAATAAAAATTTTCCCGGTAATTATATTTTTCAAAAATTATTGTACTGTAAATACACAATTATCTTAAAGTATTTAAATTATAACAACATTACCAAACATTATTATTAATCTATAATTTTTATTTTTTTAAATTAATTTTATCGTTTTTAATGATTAATGATTTAAAAAAAAATAAGTTCAAATAATAACAAATTAGTTTTTTACTAATGTTTTGTTTTTCTATAAAGTTTGGTTCAAATAAGTAAAATATTTGTCAAAATCTAATTTAGTGATAAAAAGTGATTTTTAAATAAATTTATTCAATATATTGTATAGTCTGTGAGTTTTAAAAAAATTTTATTTAAAGTCATATGAAATAATTTAGTATAAAAAATATGTTAAACATTCAAAAACACAATATAGACAACAAAATTAAGAATGTAATGATTATAATGATACAATAAAAAAATTAACATAAAAATGTTTGTAATAAATCCAAAATCAAATCAAATTAAACCATTTTTCATATTTAAAAAAAATCAAAATTAAATCTTCATTTTAATACTATTTAGTTACCGGAAAAATTAAAATATTAACCAATAAATTATCGTATACTAAATATACAAATTCAAGCAAAACATGCTAAACAAATATTATCATATAATTATAATATAAAATTGAATTATATTATAATTAGAAAAATAAAAAATTCCGGTAATAACTTATCATTAAAAAATGAATATTAAAATCAAAAAATGCAAAAATGTGGTATAAATACCGGTAATGAAAAAATGAAAAAATAAATAAATAGTATAATAAAATTATAACCACAAATTTAAACAATTATTATCATAATCAAAATTACAATTACCGCACTATACTTATAGTAATAATCTATTACAATATACCGATAATTATATATAAATGTATATATAAATAGAATAATTCAGATAAATTTATAACATTATTTATAATTTAAAATATATATATATAATCAAAATGCAATGATAAATGTATTAATAATCTAATAGTTTTCTAACTAAATAATCTCAATAAAACCGGTATATAATTTAGATATTACCGTAAATCAAACAATTGATTAATTGCGACAATATTTTGATCGGTGAGTTATTAGATCAGATCTGCGATAAAAATTTTTGCCACACATTTCGCATTGGTATGGAATGGGCTCCAAATGATCATTACGTCTGTGTCGTCTAAGAGTGGCCGCACACATGTAGACGCGCGGACAGTCTTCATCGGTACACTTATAGCGCTTACGGAAACCGTGTTTCTCCTCAATGTGTCGGACAATGTCGACTTCATTTGCATAGAATAGTGGACACCATTGACATTGATAATGGCTATACTTTTTGTGGTTTCTCAGCTTAACATACGATGCAAATCGTTGGTTACAAAAATCGTAATCACATTTAAATGGCAGTTCGTTTGCTTCGTCTATATGTTGGTCGTAGTCTTCACCAGTATTAGCCAACATTGCTTTTGTATCGTCTGTTTTGGCGGTCAAAAACTTTTGGCGATCAAGATTTTGAGAAAAATTGATTAATAATTGTGCGCCCAAATAGATGGATGACATTGACTGTCGACGATCAAGGGTTTCGGTAATATTAGTAGAGAATGTATTAGCCATTTCCGATGATAAGTCGGTATTATTGACTTCGGTATCATTAATACCCGAATCGGACACACCTGAATCAGTAATACCTGAATCGGACGCACCAGAATCAGAAATACCCGAATCGGAAGCACTTGAATCAGTAATACCCGAATCGGACGCACTTGAATCAGTAATACCCGAATCGGACGCACCTGAATCAGTAATACCCGTATCGGAAGCACCTGAATCAGTAATACCCGAATCGGACGCACCTGAATCAGTAATACCCGAATCGGACGCACCTGAATCAGTAATACCCGTATCGGAAGCACCTGAATCAGTAATACCCGTATCGGAAGCACCTGAATCAGTAATACCCGAATCGGACGCACCTGAATCAGTATTACCCGAATCGGAACTTGCGATCTCATTACTACTACTACTATCATTCATAATGTTATAATCCATTGCCACCAATAATGGCATTTCTGGCTCTTGTTCATCAATATGAAGTGCTTCACTGTTCATAGGCTGTGATGGACTTGTAATCGTTTGCTGCGGCGGTGATGGTGTTGGTGATGGTGTTGGTGTTGGTGTTGGTGTTGGTGTTGGTGTTTGTGTTGGTACCGCAGTATTGTCTACTGGTTGTGATTCTATCCTATTTAGTGATGATGTGCTGAAACGGGATAACAATTAATACAAATGTCAAATAACAACAAATAATAAGATATACTTACAGTGGCGGCAGTGATGGCAATGATTGGTTGTCATCGTTATCATTGCTGATCGTCGACGTTATCGTTGTCACCAAACGGCCAGTACTGGTCGTAGTAGTGCTGCTAACAGAACGATTGGATGTACTGTTAGAACCAACCGATTGGCGGCGGCGGCGACTATCAGTCAAGTCCGTATCGCTGTCATTGTCGTCATCGCTGTCCACTATAGTGACGACTACATCTTTGTTGTTATTGCAATAGACATCGAGATTTTGACGGTCAATCATTGAATTCAAAATCAACTGTTGATCGCCGCCGCCGCCAATTCTACTGCCGAAGTCATAACCGGGAAATTCACGTTTGATTTCCTCTTTAATTTCCCGTTTAATTTCTTGTTTGATTTCCCGTTTGATAAACGGCTTGAAGTCCATCGGTTTAGCGGTCAGTTTGGGCCGAACGTCAATTTGTTCCAACGGACGGATAACATCGGTAATCAACGAGTTGTCCCTCAACTGGGCGTCACTAATAAACAGGTCCACATCTTCGGCAAAAATAGGATTTTCGGCGGCCAAACATCGCTTCAATTGAAGGACAGTTGTCACGTGAGCTGGTATTGGAAACCGATAGTTAGGCAGCGGTCGGATGGACTTCAATGAAACGATTATACATTTCATTGCCGACAATGATGTGGTCATTGATGTCGAAGATAGTGAAGACATTGTCTCTCACTTATCATATGATAATCAATTCAATCAATTGATTGTATGAATGAATGAATGACTAATAAATTGATTAAACAATGAAATAAAATGTTTTATTTTTTTGTAGACATTTATTATGCAAATTACGTACAAAAGTTTTTTTTGTGACAAAAGTTTTTAACAAATTATATGTCAATTATTGTATAGTTTTTTTTGTATTGTGAACCACAATAAAAACCAATTAATTTAAATAAATAAATAATTGTAAATATATTTTTTCAAAATATTAATAATTATAATTTTTTTTTAAAAAAAAGACTCATAAAAAATATTAATTATTTTTTTTGTATGTGCTATTAATATTTTTATATAAAAATAATTAGTTAATAATTATAAAAAATTATTATAAATAACTGTCAAAATATACTGTAATGTTATTTATGTTTTAAAAATTATGTTTTCTTTGTTTGTTTGAATGATTAATTGAAAACTATTATTAAACTATATTATAGTTTACTGTATTATACAGTAGTATACATTGCAATAGTCATTGAAAGTTCAAGTTATTAGTCAATCATTTAAATAAACTTATTTTTGATTACAAATTACTGTATAATATATTATACTGTATTTCATATAATTTTATATAAATTAGTAGACATTAGAGCTCTGAAATTAAATTTATTATTAGTAACTAAACCGAAACCGAAATCTAATTTATGCGCAAAATTCAATTTTACCGGACTTTACTATACTATTAATATACCGTATTATACACTTAATTAGCATTGAAAAGTTACTTAAAATAAAAATTATTTATATGAAAAATCTTAGGGGGGCTAAACTGGCTTACTCCCTACCTACCTCCCCTTCCAAATAAAAAACGCAACCCTGGATAAGTTATATTTCAAAAATAATTATTGTTAACTTTTAGTGTAGTAATAAATAATCAATAGCTATCAATTTATTTATTAAAAACATATTAATAAATTATTTATATATCATATATGAGCTCACATATTTATTATACAGTATATATATATTAGTAAATCTATAAATAATTTTACAAATTAAAATATTTTGTTTTATTATTACATTTTATAAAAAAATAAATAATCAAGGTTATTAAGTACATTTAGTTTATCAATTATACAATGATTTCTATTCAAACTAATCAATATATAATAAATGTAAAATAAATCTCAAAATTTCTAAATAAACTGATAGTAAAGTCAAATAAGTCAGATTAAAACTGGTGAACAAATAACTATTGAGCACAGGTAGTCAATGTAGTGTCTGTCCTCATATCGCACTCAACAAAGTTATTATCGTTGAACAGCTTTTCAATTATTATTAATATATAATTTATATAAGAAATAAATATTAAAAAAATCTCTTTTTTATATAAAATACATTAGTTATCAAAAATAAGAAATGTAATTATTAATAATGAAGACCTATATAATTACAAATTATTTTTAAATATTACAGTATATTATTATTATTATAAAATAGTAAATATTATTTAAAAATGAATATAAAGTTATTGTTAATATTTTTAAATACTTTAATATTAAATTTATTTACTGCCGATTGCATTGATGTCAACACAACATCCGGTGTTGTTAGAGGACAGACATTACAAGTCAAGAATCTGATATTAGATGTAATAGTCGATGAATTTTTGGGTATACCGTATGCCATACCACCCATCGGTAATCTAAGATTTGCAAAACCACAACCTATTACAACAAAATTTAAAGTATATTTTGTTCAATAATTTATAACATTATAAGTTATTTATTTAATTATAAAATCATAATAATTATAAATTTTTAGGATATCATTGATGCAACAAAACCTAAGTCATGGTGTATGCAATTGATAACATCAGTGCATACTATGAATGAACAAAAAGATTTAAATGAAAATTGTTTGTATTTAAACATATGGTCTCCTAAACTAAACACCAACACCACTAACAACAACACAAATAAATTAAAACCAGTCATGTTTTGGATACATGGAGGAGGTCTTACTGTTGGATCAATTTTTCAAAACGAGTTCAATGGTACAGCACTGGCCTCTAATGATGTAGTGGTGGTCACTACTAGTTATAGACTCGGAATATTTGGTTATTTATTTGGTGATCGAGAGGACGCTCCGGGAAATACCGGCTTTTATGACCAGTTATTAGCATTGAAATGGGTTAGAGATAACATACATAAGTTTGGTGGAGATAAGGACCAGATCACTATATTTGGTGAATCGGCCGGTAGTTGGTCTGTATCGGCACACATACTGTCACCGCTATCTAAAGGTCTATTCAAAAGAGCAATTATGCAAAGCGGTGCGCATATGTATAACAAGGACAGGGATCCGCTCAACAAAACTGAAGCCTTAAATAATGCCAAAAAGTTGGCCAAAATTTTTAATTGTAGTTTAACTGATGATTGGATACAATGTTTGAGAGAAGTTGATGCAAACATTTTGGTGAAACTATTGCCGCTTTTTGATGTAACTTATCCAGTGATTGGCACTCAGTTTTTACCTCTTATTGCACGTCAAGCATTTGAACACAACTTATTTAATACAGGTTTTTTGAGTTTTACATCAAAAAAAATTATTTAAATTATTAATAAATATTGTATTAATTATTGATAGACATTGATCTGATTGGTGGCATTACTAAAGATGAGGGACAAATGAATTTTGATTCATTAGGACTTAATATTACTTACGATAGATTCAAATTGAATGTTAAGATAATGGATAATATGTTTCACAATTTAAATGTCGATAATATAACCGATTTTTATCTGAAAAATGTTAACAAAACGAGTCAACCGGCTGTTCGTCGAGCGTTTGGAGAGTTTGTCGGCGATCTCTTTCTCAAGTGTCCGACCTATCATTTTAGCAAACAAGTAGCCAAACGGTTGTCCACTACTGGTCGTAATGTATACTTTTATGAGTTGACTTATGGAAGTCCATACTTTTCAAACGTCACCGGTTGTGATACCAAATCAAAAAATGTCTGCCATTCCTTAGACATTGCATTTGTATTTGGTTTGCCATTACTTACACCTGAACTATATTTACCAAAAGATATATTTTTTGCGAGTGAAGTGATGAAAATGTGGACAACTTTTGCTAAGACTGGGTATAATTAAGACATTAATTAATAATTTTTAAAACTTTATAATTTTCTTTTTAATTATTAGTACTATAGATAACAATTGGCCCAAACTGTGGACTGATAGCACACCTAATGTATGGCATATCCGTGATTTAAATCCCAATAATATGACCAAAACATTTGACCATCTTTTTGATCAAACATGTGATGGCATTTGGAAAAACTATTTTAATTAATTTTTACATTTTATAATCAAAATATGTTTTTAATATTTTAGGACAAATAAAATAATAAAAAATTGCAAAAATTACTTTTAATAATAATACAACTATTATGTTATTAGAAAATAATAATAGCATTACAGTTAATAAAAATTGATAAATTCCACTAATTATTATCTTTTTAGTGCAATAATATCAAAAGTATTTTAGTTATCTTTAAAGTAAAATATTTTTTTAGCATTTTCTACAACTACTTATAGTAGATTAAAATACTTGAAGTAATTTTACTTAAATCATAAAAATATAAATTTATAATATTTGAAATTAATAATATGATTCTGCAAAAAGTTTTCATTATTATATTTTTATTAAAAATTAATCAATTTTTGGTCGATTGCATTGAAATCAACACTACATCAGGTATTATTAGAGGACAGACATTACATGTCAAAAATCTGGTATTAGACGTAACTGTTAATCAATATCTGGGTATACCGTATGCCATACCACCCATCGGTAGTCTAAGGTTTGCAAAATCACAACCTATTAAAACTCAATATAAGGTATATTAGAAACTCTAAAAAAAAAGTTTTTAAAATGTAAATTAAAGTATATTTGTTAGGATGTTATCGATGCGACACAATTCAAGAGCTCATGCATTCAAAAACCATTTGATAATCTTTATACTCGTAATCTAACATTAAGTGAAAACTGTTTGTATCTAAACATATGGTCTCCAAAGCAAAACACCTTAAATGAGTTGAAAACAGTTATGTTTTGGATACACGGCGGGGGTTTTGATTACGGATCCATTTTTGTACCCGAATTTAATGGCACAGCACTGGCATCTAATGATGTAGTAGTGGTCACAGTTAACTATAGACTTAATATAATGGGCTTTTTGTTTGGTGATCGTGTTGACGCTCCGGGAAATGTTGGTCTCTATGATCAACTATTAGCATTGAAATGGGTTAGAGATAACATATATAAGTTTGGTGGAGATAAAGATCAAATAACTATTTTTGGTGAATCAGCCGGCAGTTGGTCAGTGTCAGCACATATACTGTCACCGCTATCTAAAGGCCTATTCAAGAGAGCTATTATGCAAAGCTGTGCGCATATGTATAACAAAGACAGGGATCCGGTAAACAAAACCGAAGGACTAAATTTTGCAACAAAATTGGCCAAAAATTTTAATTGTAGTATAAATGATGATTGGCTACAATGTTTGCAAAAAGTTAACGCAACAGAGTTGGTCAACAAAATGTTTGCCATCAGAGATATAACAGTTACTTATCCAGTGGTTGGCACCGAGTTTTTACCACTCACTGCACGTCAAGCATTTGAACACAACTTATTTAATTCAGGTATTCATACAATCTATTTATATGATATTGTGTCGCTATGCGCCACTACATATCAACAATGGCGCCCACAGGTGCGCAATGCGCTTAACAGCACCTGTAGCTGATATACAGCACTCAGTATGCGCTGAGACTAGTATGCGAATAGTCGTATAATTTGAATAATAAAAATTGTTTTTTGCTTAACACGTGTTTTATCTATAAATACTTTACCGCCGATTCCCCGATATTTGAGTTGACCACCTCTCGCTATGCGATAGTCAACTCAATTGGCGCAGTCGCCGAGATCGAATTTACGCTAAAATCCACCGATTTTAATACCCCGTTTTAACCGCTTTTACGACTAATCGTTTGAATGAAAAATTCAACGGTTTTTTAGACGCCTTTATTTTAACGACTTTTTTTAACCGACATTTGCGACGATTTCAAGAGCTTATTAAGAAGCGAAAAGACCGAAGAAGGTACCGATATGTCTCTCCGATCCGGTAATACTTATAGGGCAACCCTGCCGCCCACCGACGCCGAAGATATTACCGAAGATATTCCCGAAGATAATGCAGAAGCCATAACGACATTAGCCGATGATATCGAAGCGATAACTCAAGGTATAACCGCCGACATGGATCTCAATGAGTTGGCCGAACGAATGGCCACATTGACTACCGCTGCCCGCGCCGCTGCGGCAGCCCGCGAACAAGCCATTCAAGATGGACGCGACGCCAGACGGTTGGTGAAAGCGAATACAACTGCGAAGAATCGTTTAGAAATTACCGAAAAACGTGTCGATAAGCAACAATGTGCGCCTCATATCGCTAAGACATCTTCGAAAATGTGCGAATCGTTTAGTGGCGATAAATCGATAGTACCGATAGACGAATGGATCGACGGATTCAATTCATTAGTTTACGATTTTACCGATAGCGAGAAACTGACGTCATTGGCCAAACACGTAACCGGCGAGGCATACAGTTGGTACTGCCGCGAGGTCGCCCGTAAACGACCAGACATCACGTGGGACACGTGTCGAACGAAAATGATCGCCCGTTTCGGCCGTATGGTAGGCCACGGGATTGTAGAAGCATCTGACCGACGACTCCGAGGAAACGAAAGCGTATTGTCATATTATACGGATATGCGTCGACTTCTGGATGAAGCCGAAGCTACGGACAAACAAGCAGTCGGGCTACTCACGAAGGGTATGCCCGACTGGTACAAACCACATCTGGCTGCCCAGAAGCCGAAGACTCCCGAAGATTGGTTTGGGATCGCCGTAGCGATTGAAGAAACACGAAAAAGACTTCGATATCCCGGAGTCCATGCGATGGAAGACAGCGACGAAAAGGGAAACAGATTCGATTGGAAGAACAAACGAAACGGTGGAGACAAACCTAATCTTCCGTGTCCTCGATGTAAGCGATTTGGAGCCACCGAATACCACTGGATGCGCCTCTGCCACCGTCCAGACACTAGACAACCGTCTACTCCTCGACCCGTATCTGGAACTGCTTCAACACCGGCTGTTAACGCTATAGTAGTTAATGACAATCGATATTACGGTGTGTGGATAAACGATAAACAGGTGAATGCGTTTATGGACCACGGCTCGGAATTGACGGTCCTTTCAAAGAAAATTTCCGATAATTTGCGATTACGGCCCGACGGAAGAGGTATTAAAGTGAAAACGGTGGCCGGTTTCAAGACAACACTCGGTGAGGTCCGTGTCGACATCACTCTTGACGGTCGAACGGAAAGAGTGTCTATGCAAGTGATGGACGACATCTCGTATGATGCTATCGTTGGCATCGATATCGCCGATATGGAGACGAAAGTGCGATTAAAAGATCAACGAAAGGTCGACAGTTATGCTATCAAAGTCATTAAAGAAGTATCGATGGCTTTGATGACCGTAGTTGGTGCTGTTGAAGAACCGACGGATCCGTTGCTCAATGATTACGATGTTTTTGCTCGACACGACAAGGATGTCGGTCGCGTTCGGAACGTTAAACACGTCATACGATTGAAAGCCGATGCCGTTCCTATAGTTCAACGCCATTTCCGAGTATCTGCCGAACGGGAAAAGCTGATGAGAAAGGAGACCGACGGTCTGTTAGCCAAAGGGCTCATCCGACCATCGCGTTCTCCCTGGGCATCACCACTATTCCTGATTGGTAAAAAAGACGGTAGCTATCGAAGTGTAATTGATTACCGAAAAGTCAACGCTCAAACCGTCAGTGAACGCACACCACTACCGATAATACGTGATTTGATCGACAAATTGGCCGGATCAACGGTATTCACCACCTTAGATGTAGCGCACGGCTACTGGCAAATACCGATTGCCGAAGAATCAATGGAAGTGACCGCCTTTGTGACCCCGTACGGCCAATTCGAATGGACAGTTCTCGCGATGGGACTTACCAACGCATGTTCGGTGTTTCAACGAGAGATACGTAAAATACTTAACGAATTGGTCGGCAATGGTGTCGAGTGTTATCTGGACGACATTCTAGTCCACTCCCGCGATAAGGAAAGTCATCGCCATCTGCTCCGAAAAGTTTTCGAAAGATTAGTCAACGAAGGAATTCGATTGCGTCGAGAAAAATGTCGATTTTTTGCCGAATCTGTCGAATTCCTGGGACACGTAGTTTCCGCTGCTAGTGTGCAGCCGTCGTCTAAGAAAGTAAAGGCTGTACGTGAGTTCCCTACACCGAAGTCAACGAAACAAATACAAGAATTCGTAGGACTCGTGAATTTTTATCGTCAGTTTGTCGAAGGTTTCTCTAAGATAGCCAAACCACTCATCGATTTGACCAGAAAAGACGTTTCGTTTGGTTGGACTGACCTACAGCAACGCGCCTTCGATGGGCTTAAAAATGCGCTTTGCGCTGCACCGGTACTCCGTATATATGATCCGAAGTTACCGATGATTCTACAGACGGACGGTTCAACTGTTGGTTTAGAAGACGTACTGTCACAGCGTGAAACCGATGGTACCGTAAAACCGATAGCGTATTGGTCACAAAAGTTGAACGACGCCGAAACCTGATACTCTTCCGCCGAATTGGAATGCCTAGCCGTTGTCCGATCAGTCGAACATTTCAACATATATTTAGATGGCGTCCACTTCGATATATACTCTGATTGCGCGGCCTTAAAGTGGTTGTTTGGTGTGGCCAACCCATCAAGCCGTTTGTTCCGGTGGTCAGTACGACTGGGCGTATATAACTATACCGTTCATCATCGCCCGGGCAAAGAAAATCTGACCGCTGACGCGTTCTCCCGAAATCCCATAGTGATGGCCATCGAATTGGACCGATTCGCCGCTAAACAACACGAGATAAAAGCGTATAATATTCGTAAACCGAAAATAATCGATGGACTCGTAAACGTTACCTATCGTGGTGTCACCAAACTGGTCGTCCCCTCCTCGATGGTTAACGATGTCTTAATCGAGTTCCACGATGGTTTAAATCATCCCGGAATCGCTAAAACGTTGAAGGCGATATCGTCTAAACATTGGTGGCCGACGATAGGTACTGATGTCGCCGCATATGTCCGAAGTTGTCACCCGTGCCAGTTGGTTAAGCCGCCGAATGAGACGACACACGGTACTAGTCGTCCTATACCGACACCCGACAAACCGAATCAGCTCTGGTCGTTAGATACTATCGTAATTGGATCCGCCGCAAGAAGTACCGCCGCTCAGTATATAATCGTTTTGGTCGATAACCATTCGCGATATACTTGGGCTGCGGCTGTTAAACGCAATTCGACCGAAGCCGCCATTAATCTAATAAGTCGACTGTTCGATAGCGTTGGTCGACCGAAGGCAATATTAAGCGATAATGGTTCGTCATTTACGGCTAAACGTTTTCGTAATTATCTACACGAACGTGGGGTTCGGCACCTCCTCACGCCTCCCTATCATCCGCAAGGAAACGGTGTGGTCGAAAAAACTAACGATGCGATCGCTAAAGGTATGCGGATGGCGTTAATCGATCGGCCGACAGTCCGTTGGTCGACAGTATTGGCCGATGTATTGATCGCCCATAACGATCAAATTTATGGTATAACGGGATACCCGCCAAGATATCTACATTTTGGTATCGTTGCCGATGGACACGCCGTCCCGCTAGTAGGACTAGAAGAAGCCCGAAGACTGGGTACCGAACGATCCAGGCGTTCACAAGATCTACGAAAAGAAAGACACGATGAAAGACATCAGCGATCAGATCTACGCGTTGGTGATATAGTTAAGTACCGTTTGCCCGGCAATCACCCGTCGTGTAATAAATTGACGCCTTATTATGTCGGCCCGTGCCGTATATCTGACCAAATCGGACCCGAAACCTACCGTATAGACCAACTAGACGTGAAAGACGGGACAATCGTTAAAACTTTGGTATCGCATTCCTCGAACTTATTGCGGTATAACTTACGAAAAGATTGCGTATTCATCGATAAACCCGACGGTAACATCCAAAACACGACACGTGAACCGATAGTCGTCCCTAAGATTGACATTATTCGCGTGACTCGAGATAACGGAAAATACGAAGAAAACGACTACAATTTCACGAAAACACCGATGTCTATCACAGCCGATGAGTTTGGATATATCCCGTATCGCCGGTCCTGTCCGGTGGCGAGTGTGTCGCTATGCGCCACTACATATCAACAATGGCGCCCACAGGTGCGCAATGCGCTTAACAGCACCTGTAGCTGATATACAGCACTCAGTATGCGCTGAGACTAGTATGCGAATAGTCGTATAATTTGAATAATAAAAATTGTTTTTTGCTTAACACGTGTTTTATCTATAATTACTTTACCGCCGATTCCCCGATATTTGAGTTGACCACCTCTCGCTATGCGATAGTCAACTCAATATACTTATAATTAAAATCTATTATTAATCTAATTTACTGTAATTTTTGTTTAAACAAATATAGACATTGATCTAATGGCTGGTATTAACAAATATGAGGGACAGTATAATTTTGATGAGATGGGCATTCATATCACTTATGAAACATTTGCAAATAATATAAAACTATTTGATCGTGAAGTACATAATTTGAATACAACTGAGATAACAGAGTTTTATCTGAAATCAGTTAACAAATCGAGTCGACCGGAAGTCAGGCACGCATTCGGCGAGTTTATGGGCGATCTCTTAATCAAATGTCCAACCTTTCAATTTGCCAAACAAGTGGCCAAACCATTGTCCAACACTAGCCGTAATGTATACTTCTATGAACTTTCATACGTCAGTCAGTACTTCGCGGATCTATTAAAATGTGATACAAAATCCAAGTATGTCTGTCATGCCATGGATTTGACATTTGTTTTTGGTTTGCCATTACTTACACCTGAGATATATTTACCAAAAGATATATTTTTTGCTAATAATATAATGAAAATGTGGACAAATTTTGCTAAGACTGGGTATAATTAAGACAGTAATAAATAAATATTTAAAAAAAATTATTTATTTTTTTCTGTTTGATTATTAGTACTATTGATAACAATTGGCCAAAACTATGGAATGATAGCACACCTAATGTATGGCATATTCATGATTTGAATTCAAATAATGAGACCAAAACTTTTGATCATCTTTTTGACAAAACATGCGATGAATTTTGGAAAAACTATTTTATTTAAATAATTGAATTATTTATTACTTAAATGCAATGCAAAATCATTTATAGGCAAATTAAAGTAAATAATATTTTTAAATATAATATTAACTTAATTAATAAAGATAAATATTGAAATAATAAAAAATATGAAATGTTTTGAAACAGCTGTTATCTAACAATATCTATTAATAATTACTTTTGAATGAGATAAGATAAGTAAACTTATTAATTGTTAAACTACTTGTAAATAAATATTAAGTTTTATTTTATTAATTTTTTTATAGTTATTAGTTTCTTAATACTCATAAATAGTTAGTTGCTTTTAAAAAAATGTATTATTATAATTTAAATCTAACTTTTCCATTATTAATATTATTTTATGTTTTGATAAATTCATGTGTTATTAATTGTATTGATGTCAATACTACATCAGGTGTTGTGAGAGGACAGACAATTCACGCTAAAAACTCAGTATTAGACACAATTGTTGACCAATTTTTGGGTATACCGTATGCCATACCACCCATCGGTAGTCTAAGATTTGCAAAACCACAACCTATTGAAACACCACATAAAGTAATGTTTTTATAATATTATTCTTATATTATATGTATTTAAATGTATTATATACTGTGTATTTAAGATAATTATTTTGAATTATAACATTTTAAGTATATAATCGATGCAACCAAACCTTCAAACTCATGTATGCAAATAACATATCCTAATCAGCAATTGATTGTTAGTGAAGACTGTTTATATCTAAACATATGGTCGACAAAACATAAAAACACAAATAAATTAAAACCAGTCATGTTTTGGATACACGGAGGCGGTCTCACAACGGGTTCAATATTTGAAAACTTTTATAATGGGACAGCACTGGCATCTAATGATGTTGTAGTTGTATCGACTAATTATAGACTCGGAGTATTGGGATACCTATTTGGTGATCGTAAAGACGCTCCGGGAAATGTAGGATTTTTTGACCAGTTATTGGCATTGAAATGGGTTAGAAATAACATACATAAGTTTGGTGGAGATAAGGATCTGATCACTATATTCGGTGAGTCGGCCGGTAGTTGGTCTGTATCAGCACACATACTGTCACCGCTATCTAAGGGTTTATTCAAAAGAGCTATTATGCAAAGCGGTGCGCATATGTATAACAAGGACAGGGATCCAATTAGTAAATCCGATGGCCTTAGTCTAGCAAAACAAATTGCATTAGATTTCAATTGTATTATAACTGAGACGTGTTATAATCACAATTGGATACAATGTTTGAGAAATGTTTCGGCAAAAGAGTTGATCAAAAAGGTGGCCCGTTTTGACCTAACCTATCCAGTGGTTGGCACCGAGTTTTTACCACTTACTGCACGTCAAGCATTTGAACACAACTTATTTAACTCAGGTTTTTTTTATTTGATTTTTACTACTTTATATAAAAATTTACAGTAATTGTAAATTAAATTATATATATATATATATATATATATATTTTTTTAACGATATTAAATATATATATATATATATACTGTAGATATTGATGTCATAGCCGGTATTACCAAAGATGAGGGACAATCCAATCCCGATGTCAGGGGACTTAATATTACTTACGATAGATTCAAATTAAATGTTAAAATAATTGATAATATTTTTCATAACATTGATATCGATAAAGTTTCTGAGTTTTATCTGAAAAATATCAACAAAACGAGTCAACCGGCAGTTAAGAGAGCGTTTGGCGAGTTTTTAGGTGATATACTCATGAAATGTCCGACCTATGAGTTTGCCAAACAAGTGGCCAAACGGTTGACCATCACTGGCCGTAATGTCTACTTTTATGACTTAACTTATGCGAGTCCATACTTTTCTGATTTGTTTCAATGCGATACCAAAACACATGAAGTTTGTCACTGTCAGGACTTGCCGTTTCCCTTTGGTCTACCACTACTCGAACCTGAGCTATACTCACCAACAGATATATTATTTTCCCGTAAAATAATGAAATTGTGGTCAGACTTTGCAAAGACTGGGTATTAAAATATTATTAAAATTTTTTTTACATAAATAAATAAAATTTGATTTTATAAAATAATTTATAGTAATGGAGACAATAATTGGCCCAAACTATGGAGTAATAATACACCAAATGTATGGCATATTCGTGATTTGAATCCTAATAATGTGACCAAAATTATTGATAATCTTTTTGATCAATCATGTGATGGCTTTTGGAAAAATTATTTTATTTAGTTTTAATATTAATATATTATAAAAAAATTAATAAACATTGTTATAAAATACATAAAAAAATAAATAAATATAACTATTGTCATTACAGTTGATTCAAAAAATGATAATAGTTATATTTATGGCTGTTCTTTACTATAGCTGCCACTTGTTGTTCACGCGATTAATATTTAATACAATATTAATGATAAATATACTAATGTCGCGTGAATTACAATTAATTTTTATTGTAAATAAATGTTAAATTAAAAAAATAAAATTTTCTACATAACAAATAAGTTATTAAATTAATTAGGTTAGGTTAAGTTAACATTTGTGTAATACCATTATAATTAGGTTAGGTTGCGGATCGAACACCAGGTTAGGTAACGGAGCAAACACTAATACATTAGGTTAGGTTATGTTAACATTTGTGTAATACCATTATAATTAGCTTAAGGTTGAGAGGCGAACACCAGGTTATGTAATGGGACAAACACTAATACTTTTTAATAATTTATAATACCATAATACCAATACAGACATAACTTTTAATACAGACATATAATAGAAAACATTCTCTAATTTAATGTATAATAAATTAATTGTATTTCACGCGACATTAGTATATTTATCGTTAAAATTGTATTAAATATTAATCGCGTGAACAACAAGTGGCAGCTATAGTAAAGAACCCCCATATTTATTTATTTTCTTGTGTATTTTATAACAATGTTTATTAATTTTTTATAATATACTAATATTAAAACTAAATAAAATAAATGAAATGTTTAAATACATTTGATATTACTGTATAAATATTACAAAAAAAAAAAAATAAAAAATATTATTACAGTTGATTCAAAAAATTATATTTGTTATTTTTATTTTTTGTAATATTAATACATTAATATCAAATGTATTTCAGCTATTTTAATTATTTGTGAAATAGTGAACCTTCCCTACCCATACCTTACCCATTTGCACAACCCTGATAAATATTGTTGATGTTTTCCATTACTATATAAACAACTATTAATTAAATTATTGAAAATTGATTAAAAAAACTAATCATTATGTAAAATATTTATATTAATAATTAATGATAAACAAAAATAATCAAGTAATTGGCAAAAAATATATTGATATAGTTTATAACTTTATGTTAAATAATAATTAATTTTATTAGAAATTATGATAGTTATAAAAAAATAAAAATCTGATAATTTTTAAAGAACGCTAAATAAATAAATAATTTCTATGCAAAAACATTTTGTTTTTAAATAATGTTAATAATAAAAATAAAATTTAGTAAATTTATCATCATTTTTCAACTTAATTAAAAATAATAATACTATAATATAATAATAATAAAATTAAATAATAATACAATTTATTTTGAAATTGTTTTTATATTTTATCTAAATATAATTTCAAGTATTTTATAATTTGTTTGCTTTTAGTACAGTATCGATATCTTTGAAAAACTTTACAGTACTTACAATTTATTATTGATTAAATTATTTAATTAAATTAAGCTACAAATATAATATTATTATTTTATAAATAATAAGTAATAAATACAAAACTAAGACAATGTATTATATTATGAACTTAAAACTTATTATATTTTTAATATTTTTAATAAAAATCAATGCAATTGCCATCAATTGCATTGATATCAACACCACATCGGGTGTCGTGAGAGGACAGACATTACACGTCAAAAATTTGGTATTAGATGTAACTGTTGATCAATATTTAGGTATACCGTATGCCATACCACCCATCAGTGATCTAAGATTTGCAAAACCATTGCCTATAAAAACACCACATAAAGTAATAAGTGATATAATTACTGTAATTTATTTATATAAAAATTACTAATAATTTTATTATTAAAATATTTATATTATAGGAAATAATAGATGCGACTAAACAACCGAAATCATGTATGCAATTGCCATCACTGTTAACGCCTCCGGATTTCATGAGTGAAGACTGTCTATATCTGAACATATGGTCTTCAAAACAAAACAACTTAAATGAATTAAAACCAGTTATGTTTTGGATCTATGGAGGAGGTCTCTCATCCGGTTCAATAAATATTCCTCTTTATAATGGGACAGCACTTGCATCTAATGATGTTGTGGTCGTAGCGACTAATTATAGACTCGGAATAATTGGATTTTTATTCGGTGATCGAAAGGACGCTCCGGGAAATGTAGGCTTTTTCGATCAATTACTGGCATTAAAATGGGTTAGAGATAACATACATAAGTTTGGTGGAGATAAAGATAAAATTACTATATTTGGTGAATCGGCCGGCAGTTGGTCGGTATCGGCACATATACTTTCACCGCTTTCTAAAGGTTTATTCAAAAGAGCTATTATGGAAAGTGGTGCCCATATGTATAATAAGGAAAGGGATCCGCTTAACAAAACTGAATCACTAAATAATGCCAAAAAGATTGCAAATAAATTTAATTGTACTAATGATTGGATACAATGTTTAAGAAATGTTGACTCAAAAGAGTTGGTTAAAATACTACCGGAGATGAGCTTAACATTTCCAGTGGTTGGCACCGAGTTTTTACCACTCACTGCACGTCAAGCATTTGAACACAACTTATTTAATTCAGGTATTATATTGGCATTTAAATATTTTTTTTATAAAATACATTATATGGTTTTAGATATTGATCTAATAGCTGGTATAACTAAAGATGAGGGACAGTCGTTTGTTTATAAACTTAATGTAACAATAGATACATTCAAATTTCATATTAATCAATATGAAAGTGTATTTCATAATCTCGATGCCGACGGTATAACTGAGTTTTATTTGAAAAATATCAATAAAACGAGTCAACCGGCAGTTAGACACGCATTCGGCGATTTTTTTGGCGATTTACTATTGAAATGTCCGACCTATTACTTTGCTAAACAAGTAGCCAAACGGTTATCCAACTCAACACGTAATGTCTACTTCTATGAGCTAACATATGCCAGTCCTTTCTTTTCGCAAGTTATTGGATGCGACACTAAATCCGGTGATATCTGTCACGCCATTGATGTAGACTTTGTTTTTGGTTTTCCATTACTTGAACCGGAGTTACATAAACCAAAAGACATATTTTTTGCTAATGAATTCACCAGAATATGGACTGACTTTTCAAAAACTGGGTATTAAAATCATTAATTTTATATTTCGTTATAAAACAAATATTTATATCAATATTATAGCCATTTAGATAACAATTGGCCCAAACTATGGACTAATAGCACACCTAATGTATGGCATATTTATAATTTGAATCCCAATAATATGACAAAAACTTTTGATCATCTAATGGATCAAACTTGTGATGGATTTTGGAAAAATTATTTTATTTAATTATAACAACTATACTGTATTTTTTCTAACTAATGTATTTAAAACTATAAAATAATATAATAAACGTATAATAATTTGTAGTATTTAGTAATATACTAGTGTTAAATTAAAATACAAATATTATGTTTTTCAATATACAGTTTGCAATTTCACATTTTATACAATTTCTTTGCATTCATTGCATTACGTCTACACAACTCTATCTATTCGCCCATTGATTCCAGGCCTCCTTTTTTGGATTTTATACTATGGTATATCATTATGCTATGTATACTATACATTACTACTAGTATATTACTAAATACTACAAATTATTATACGTTTATTATATTATTTTATAGTTTTAAATACATTAGTTAGAAAAAATACAGTATAGTTGTTATAATTAAATAAAATAATTTTTCCAAAATTTTAGCAAATTAGCAATCAACAATAGTAAAGTACAGTATAAAACAGTGTATAGTATACACTGTATACTATACATTGTGTAGTATACACTGTTTTATACTGTACAGTACTTTACTATGAATTTTTAGGGGTGGTATGGGAAGCAAACGGTCATCTCTCTCTCTCTCTCTCTCTCTCTCTCTCTC
Source organism: Oppia nitens (assembly GCF_028296485.1). Taxonomy (NCBI): domain Eukaryota; kingdom Metazoa; phylum Arthropoda; class Arachnida; order Sarcoptiformes; family Oppiidae; genus Oppia; species Oppia nitens. Next base: position 181,233 of record NW_026533251.1, read on the forward strand.
TCTCTCTCTTAATTATAGTCCATTGATTGGTTAGTATAAGGGGTAAAAATCTGTGGGGACTACTTCTTTTAGTATATTTAATTAATAATATTACAATTATATAGTATTATATTATTGATGGAATAAGTATAAATAAAAAAATATATTTTATATTTTTATATTATATTGTATAAAAAAGCAAATTATTTATCTTAATTATTATTAACACTTAAGTATTATTAGTGATAAAGTAATATAATAAATACATAATACATAATGTTAATAATAATTGATAATAAAAATATAGAACACTTAAAAAAAATAAAATACGTTTTCTAATGTAATTAGATTAATATATGTATTTAGTTTGGTAATGTATGTAATTTCAATAAAAAATTATATTATATTAAAAACTATTATTATAATATATACAGTATACTATGTATTTACGATAACTAATATATTTTTAATAATAGCATTTTAATGTATGGACCAAACCATAAAAATTATTTTCATTATAAAGAGTAGTACATTATAGTAATTAATGTAAATCAATATTATTAATTATTAATACTACAGTATATAAAAAACATTTAATAAATTATTAGACAAAAAAATCAATTGCAATTTTATAACTATATAAAACAGATTATAAAAGTAAGTTCTAATATTAATAATAATAAATAATATAAAATCATTATAAATAATCATTATAATTGACAATAATTATCTTGATATACTATTATAACAATATGTGCTTTTAATTAATTAAATAAAAACTAAAAGTATTTTTAAAACAAATCAAAATGAGCTAATTTTAAGATAAATTATTTCTATTTTTTTAAATATCAAAATTATTGTGAAATAAAAAATTATAATAATAAATACACTTAATTTGAAATTAAGTTTATCCAAAGTAAGTCAAATATTTGTTCAAGTATTGTATAATCTATTTGTTTTTTTTGTACTAAAATTGATAACTATATCTTTGATTAACTAAAAACTATTACCGGTAATACATTGAAAGTTTAAATAAACCTTTTATTAACTAATAAATTGCAAAATAATAATACAACAAACATATGAAATAAGTGAATATAAAATTAAAATAATGTATAATATTATTAATTTAAAGCTACTATTTGTTATAATTTTAATAAAAATAAATGCAATTGTCATTAATTGTGTTGATGTTAACACAACATCGGGTGTCGTAAGAGGAGAATCATTACACTTCAAAAATCTGGTTTTAGACGTAACTTTGGATCAATATTTGGGTATACCGTTTGCCATACCACCCATCGGTGATCTAAGATTTGCAAAACCATTGCCTATAAAAACGCCACATAAAGTAATAGTTATTTTATTTGCTAAATAAATAGTTGTTTTAAAAGAAAATCAAAAAAATAAAATTATAAAAATATTTATATTGTATTTAGGAAATTATTGATGCAACTAAACAACCGAAATCATGTATGCAATTGCCGTCACCGTTAGGCTCATTACCGGGTGTCGTCAATGAGGACTGTCTGTATCTAAACATATGGTCACCAAATCAAAACAACACAAATGTATTGAAACCAGTTATGTTTTGGATATATGGAGGCGGACTTACAATTGGTTCAATAGATACTGTCTTTTATAACGCAACAGCACTGGTATCTAATGATGTTGTGGTCGTAGCGACTAATTATAGACTCGGAGTATTCGGATTCCTATTCGGTGATCGAGAGGACGCTCCGGGAAATGTCGGCTTTTTTGATCAGTTGTTAGCATTGAAATGGGTTAGAGATAACATACATAAGTTTGGTGGAGATAAAGATAAAATAACTATATTTGGAGAATCAGCCGGCAGTTGGTCTGTATCGGCACATATACTTTCACCGCAATCTAAAGGTCTATTCAAGAGAGCTATTATGCAAAGCGGTGCGCATATGTATAACAAGGACAGGGATCCGATCAACAAATCAGAAGCACTGAATAATGCTAAAGAAATTGCTAAACATTTTAAATGTAATGTTAATAAAGAGGATTGGATACAATGTTTAAGACATGTTGACTCAAAAGAATTGGTTAATATGATACCACCGATGAACTTAACATATCCAGTGGTTGGCACCGAGTTTTTACCACTCACTGCACGTCAAGCATTTGAACACAACTTATTTAATTCAGGTTTTTTCAGTGCATTTAAATAATTTAATAATAAATAAAAACAATACTCTATTTGATTGAATTGTATTTGCTTTTAGATATTGATCTGATAGCTGGTCTAACCAAAGATGAAGGACAAGGATTTATAGATAAAATAAATGTAACGATCGATACATTTAAATCAAATATTAAACCATATGATAATGTATTTCACAATCTGAATGCCGACAGTATAACTGAATTTTATCTGAAAAATGTGAACAAAACGAGTCAACCGGCAGTTCAACACGCTTTCGGCGATTTTGTTGGCGATATACTAATAAAGTGTCCGACCTATCACTTTGCCAAACAAGTGGCCAAACAGTTGTCCAACACTACACGTAATGTCTACTTCTATGAGCTGACGTACGCCAATCTATTCATTTCCAGTCTTATCGGATGTAAATCAGGTGATGTTTGTCATGGTTTGGATTTAGATTTTGTGTTTGGTTTGCCATTACTTATACCTGAATATCATAAACCAAAAGATATATTTTTTGCACAACAAATAATGAAAATGTGGACAGACTTTGCAAAAACTGGGTATTAAAATAATAAAAATTTTATAATAAAGCCATACTTTTATTATAAATATTATTTTTTTTATTAGTCTTTTAGATAATAATTGGCCAAAACTATGGACTAATAGTACACCTAATGTCTGGCATATCCGTGATTTGAATCCCAATTATGATACCAAAACTTTTGATCATCTTTTTGATCAAACTTGCGATGGTTTTTGGAAAAATTATTTTTAAATTTATTAAACTCAACTATTTTTAATCAAACATGTAATGGCTTTTTGGAAAAATTATTTTTTAATAAATTTCTTAATATTCAATACAGTAATAATTTGTTACACAAAAATTATTAGCATAACATATATATCGTATAAAACTTAACTCGAAATAATAATGTTATTAATAACTGATTATTATGCAGTATAATAAACATTATAAAGAGTAAATAAATAATCTGCTATTATATTTCATTTTTATCTTTAATTAATGTATTTTACAGTACATGTACTATACTTTTATACATCTATTGTTTATATACTTTTAAGGAAATAATATTTGCTTTTGCAATACAATTCATAATAATTTGAATTTCATAGAGTATATGTAATTCAAATTACATTTATATGGATTCTATACTACTATTAATATATACAACTTAAGTAATATACGTGTTTATACAATATCCTGTGTATTATATAATTATTGCGATAATAAACATTTGATATGAATAATAATGTAAAATTAATATAATAATGTATTGATACTTTAATTAATATAAATTTATGTATTATATTCATTGATGTAATGCGTTTTTGTGATAATAAATATATTTATTGTAAATAATTGCAATTCAATTAGTAGTTTATTGTGAAAACTTAATTTAAGGTAAGCTTAAATCAACATTTAAAAAATAGCTATATAAATAACTAAACTAATATTTAATTATAACTATTATATTATTTTAATCAGAATATATTTTGTTAAAATATTTATGTTTCATATTAATTGAAAACATTTGTATAAACTAATCTATTTTTATAATTTGAAAATAAAATTAAACTACATATAACACAATAATTAAATATATTTATTATTTTAATTTTTGTAATATTTTAATAAATGTTTTTAAAAAATGTTTCATTAAAACAAACAAATTCATAAAAATTTATTTAATTACAATGTAATAATTCAATATATATAAAACATTTTTATAAAACAATATATACAGTATTTTATCAGATTTTTATTAATTAAAATGTTATATTTATTGACATTAAAATATTAACTAAATATTTTTAAATGTAATTAAAAAAATATGTAAATTAATTCCTATTAATTAAATTAATATTTATAATAAATTATTTGTTTAATAGTAGATTTAAAACACAATTACTAAGCTTTGAAACATTTTTTGACATTTAAATATATATATCAATTAAAAAAATTATATAATAGTCATTATAAAAGTTTAAATTAATTTATAAACAAAATTTTATTTTTCTCAATATTTAGTCTAATAAAAAATGCATTCAAATAACAACATTAGCGATGACCACATAATGTCGGCTGTTGTTGAACACCGATGTACTAGAAATCGGCAATCATTTGACCGCTTCTCTGATGAACTAATACAACAGCTATTATCCTATTTGCCATTTAAAGATAAGTTTCGCTACGAGTGTGTATCGAAACGGTTCCAAAAAGTGATTTACAACTCGACAACAGATCTCCGATTTGATGCCAAACTCGCCGACTCAATGGGTTTTGTTTTGTGCTACAATTGGTGGCCAGTGTTGGAGGCCATTGTCCGCAAGTGTCCTAATGTTCAGCGATTTGAGCTCAAAGACATCTTTTCAAGCGATTTTACCGATGATTACTTGTATCTGCTCCTCAAATACTGTCCAAAATTGATTGAAATTAGTTTTGATTTTCGGTACCCGCAAAACGTGGCCATCACTGAGACCGCGTTCCGACGTTTTTTCAATCTATTTGGTCAACAATTGCAGTCGTTTGAGACAAACAATTATTGTCTCCATTTCTTCGAGTGGCTCATCGAGACTGACCTAAACACTGTCACACAGTTTCGCAAACTTATCATTACCGGTGACGGTCTAACACAAAACCGATGTTTCATTGATTTGTCGGTCATATTTGACTATAACTGGTGCTGTATTTTACCCGAAACACTTCAATCAATTGCATTTCAAATTACTAATCAATCGGTACAATTGTTTCGGAAATTTGCCGACAATTTTGGTCAACAAATACGTGATTTTAGTGTAAGAATAACTGAACAATTTGAGAGAAGTAGTATACAGGGGGCTATATCTGGAATTTAATCCTTTAATCCTCTTAATCCGCTTAATCCGCTTAATCCTCTTAAGCCGGATTAATCCTCTTAAGCCGGATTAATCCTCTTAAGCCGGATTAATCCTTAAGTAGGATTAATCCACTAATCCTTTTTACTACAATGAAATAGTATTTTGTCACGTGACATGTATAGTAGTAGTGTATCACGTGATATAATAAAAATGCGCAAAATTTTAAAAATTAATTTTTTTTATTTTTAAAATATAAAATAATTTTTAATAAGAAAAATTATAAAAAACATTACAAACATTTTTATAAAAAATAATTAAATTATAAAACATTTTTTTGAAAAACAGTCTGAATACAAATTATTAAATAAATGAAAAAGTATATCTAAATCAAACTGATTTTTAACACCAGTTAATATTAATTTACCTTTATTAGTGATTGTTATTTTACCATAAGTATTAAAATCTATAATCATATGTGGAAATATTTCTGCCTCTAATGAAGGTACGGCAATGTTTTTATTAGCCAAATAATTTTTAAATATATATATATCAAACTTATTATTAATATGATGACTGGCGGCAATATTGGTTACAACAATATTGTGAAGTCTTACTTTATATCCGAGTTTTTGAATTTGTCGAGCGGTGATCCTTAATGCCTTACGTCCGTCTTCAATAGATTGAGCTCCAATACATATCATCTTTCCCGAGTCGTATATCATAACTGTAGACTTTGGTGATCTCAATCTCTTGACAACTCTAACAAAATGTTTATTTTGATGAATGCAGTTAATCAAATTATTTGCTACTTTTTTTAAATCAATGAATCCGATGATGGGAAATAAATCAGCAGTTAATGAAACATTTGTTATTTTTGCCATATTAGTCTACTTCGTCTATCCCTTCTTCTATTTCAATATCGTTTGCAAAACGGTCGAAACGTTGACTTGGATTAGTATCTAAAGATGTTTTTACTTTTTTGTTAATTGGTTCCAAGTCGGTGTTAGTGTTAGTAGATTGGATATTATTAGAGCATAGCTTATTCACTTGAGATAAAATAATATGCTTATAGTTGTTGATATGATTCACTTCATCAATGTTGAAAACAAATAAAGTGGTTTTACTTGGCGTCTCTTGATATACACAAATAATATCATAAAATTGTTGATAATATATTTTTGAAGACTTTGTTTTATATGTACCAGATTTATGGTATTTTATACAAATATTATTAACAAACCAGAGAAACTCTTTCACTTTAAAGCACAAACCATACGGTTGTAAAATAACACCACAATAATCTTTTATTTGAATAAACTTTTCATTGTTGTCTTTATATAAATTAGCAAATAAAGACAACTCGCGTATATAATCTCCTGAGCGAGAAATATAAAATAAATAATCTGATACTATTTTTAAAGACATGATTGTAAGGGTACAACTTAATCTTTGCTTCTATAAAGCTTATTGCTTACGCTTATTGCAATGTTTACTTAATAAAAACATTTCCGCTTATTATTTACTATAGACTTAATAGTGTGCTCTTATAAACAGTGCAATGATTTATGTTGACTCAATAATTAATGTTGACTCAATAATAGTAAAACCTGTTTATTGTTGATGCAATGCTATAAGGTACTTACACATAAATGTTGGGTATAGAAGTAGTAGATTATTGAAATAATATTTAGTTGTTATATTATTAGTAAGTTGTTTAGATAAACAAAATAAGATAAACAAAAATGACTTTTGTAGAAGTATATTTTAAAGTGATTGGGGATTATTTTCATGAAAAAACTAAAAATAATTTTGAATATTGTGTACGCGTAGTAGAATGTACTCGTAATGAAGTAAATTATTTATATGTTGATTTAAGAAAATCATATTTATCAGCAGATAAAAGAGTATATACTAAAGAAGGTGTTTGTCTCACAGCTGAAGAATTCAAAAATATCATAGAGTTATTAAAGTCTAAGTGTTATAGCGGTTTTACTCCGGAAGTTAAAAGACGAAATATAAAGTGTTTTGATCTACGGGATGGTGCTAAGTGTATTGTTGTTACAAAAAATGGAGAGTTTTTAAACGAGTCAAGAATTAATTTAAATGGTGATTATATTAAAAGCCTATTAACATTTAAAGATGAAATACTACAATCGTTGGAAAAGAATAATATTTAATGACGACATAAGATCTACGAATTTGGTGGATGATTGGAAAAATAACTATTTTTTTTATAAAATTAAATGTAACTAATTTACTTTATCATTATAAAAATAAAAGATTTTAAGCAATATAATGTGTATTTATTTATAATTATATCTATAAAATATTATTGTAAAGTATTTTTAAAAATACACCTAGTGCTTGATTCGAGTACTAATTAATGTATTTACGATTTGAGTGCTTACAGCACCATTAGTGTTCGATTCGAGTACTAATATATGTATTTACGATTAGAGTCCTTACAGCACCCCTAGTGTTCGATTCAAACATTAATTTGTGTTTTTGCGATTTGAGTGTTTACAGCACCCCTAGTGTTCGATTCGAACATTATTATATGTTTTTACGATTTGAGTGCTTATAGCGACACTAGTGTTCGATTCGAACATTAATTTGTGTTTTTGCGACTTGAGTGCTTACAGCACCCCTAGTGTTCGATTCGAACATTATTATATGTTTTTACGATTTGAGTGCTTACAACACATTCCAAACCAGGAACTCATTTGTTTATCTGGAATTTAATCCTTTAATCCTCTTAATCCGCTTAATCCGCTTAATCCTCTTAAGCCGGATTAATCCTCTTAAGCCGGATTAATCCTCTTAAGCCGGATTAATCCTTAAGTAGGATTAATCCACTAATCCTTTTTACTACAATGAAATAGTATTTTGTCACGTGACATGTATAGTAGTAGTGTATCACGTGATATAATAAAAATGCGCAAAATTTTAAAAATTAATTTTTTTTATTTTTAAAATATAAAATAATTTTTAATAAGAAAAATTATAAAAAACATTACAAACATTTTTATAAAAAATAATTAAATTATAAAACATTTTTTTGAAAAACAGTCTGAATACAAATTATTAAATAAATGAAAAAGTATATCTAAATCAAACTGATTTTTAACACCAGTTAATATTAATTTACCTTTATTAGTGATTGTTATTTTACCATAAGTATTAAAATCTATAATCATATGTGGAAATATTTCTGCCTCTAATGAAGGTACGGCAATGTTTTTATTAGCCAAATAATTTTTAAATATATATATATCAAACTTATTATTAATATGATGACTGGCGGCAATATTGGTTACAACAATATTGTGAAGTCTTACTTTATATCCGAGTTTTTGAATTTGTCGAGCGGTGATCCTTAATGCCTTACGTCCGTCTTCAATAGATTGAGCTCCAATACATATCATCTTTCCCGAGTCGTATATCATAACTGTAGACTTTGGTGATCTCAATCTCTTGACAACTCTAACAAAATGTTTATTTTGATGAATGCAGTTAATCAAATTATTTGCTACTTTTTTTAAATCAATGAATCCGATGATGGGAAATAAATCAGCAGTTAATGAAACATTTGTTATTTTTGCCATATTAGTCTACTTCGTCTATCCCTTCTTCTATTTCAATATCGTTTGCAAAACGGTCGAAACGTTGACTTGGATTAGTATCTAAAGATGTTTTTACTTTTTTGTTAATTGGTTCCAAGTCGGTGTTAGTGTTAGTAGATTGGATATTATTAGAGCATAGCTTATTCACTTGAGATAAAATAATATGCTTATAGTTGTTGATATGATTCACTTCATCAATGTTGAAAACAAATAAAGTGGTTTTACTTGGCGTCTCTTGATATACACAAATAATATCATAAAATTGTTGATAATATATTTTTGAAGACTTTGTTTTATATGTACCAGATTTATGGTATTTTATACAAATATTATTAACAAACCAGAGAAACTCTTTCACTTTAAAGCACAAACCATACGGTTGTAAAATAACACCACAATAATCTTTTATTTGAATAAACTTTTCATTGTTGTCTTTATATAAATTAGCAAATAAAGACAACTCGCGTATATAATCTCCTGAGCGAGAAATATAAAATAAATAATCTGATACTATTTTTAAAGACATGATTGTAAGGGTACAACTTAATCTTTGCTTCTATAAAGCTTATTGCTTACGCTTATTGCAATGTTTACTTAATAAAAACATTTCCGCTTATTATTTACTATAGACTTAATAGTGTGCTCTTATAAACAGTGCAATGATTTATGTTGACTCAATAATTAATGTTGACTCAATAATAGTAAAACCTGTTTATTGTTGATGCAATGCTATAAGGTACTTACACATAAATGTTGGGTATAGAAGTAGTAGATTATTGAAATAATATTTAGTTGTTATATTATTAGTAAGTTGTTTAGATAAACAAAATAAGATAAACAAAAATGACTTTTGTAGAAGTATATTTTAAAGTGATTGGGGATTATTTTCATGAAAAAACTAAAAATAATTTTGAATATTGTGTACGCGTAGTAGAATGTACTCGTAATGAAGTAAATTATTTATATGTTGATTTAAGAAAATCATATTTATCAGCAGATAAAAGAGTATATACTAAAGAAGGTGTTTGTCTCACAGCTGAAGAATTCAAAAATATCATAGAGTTATTAAAGTCTAAGTGTTATAGCGGTTTTACTCCGGAAGTTAAAAGACGAAATATAAAGTGTTTTGATCTACGGGATGGTGCTAAGTGTATTGTTGTTACAAAAAATGGAGAGTTTTTAAACGAGTCAAGAATTAATTTAAATGGTGATTATATTAAAAGCCTATTAACATTTAAAGATGAAATACTACAATCGTTGGAAAAGAATAATATTTAATGACGACATAAGATCTACGAATTTGGTGGATGATTGGAAAAATAACTATTTTTTTTATAAAATTAAATGTAACTAATTTACTTTATCATTATAAAAATAAAAGATTTTAAGCAATATAATGTGTATTTATTTATAATTATATCTATAAAATATTATTGTAAAGTATTTTTAAAAATACACCTAGTGCTTGATTCGAGTACTAATTAATGTATTTACGATTTGAGTGCTTACAGCACCATTAGTGTTCGATTCGAGTACTAATATATGTATTTACGATTAGAGTCCTTACAGCACCCCTAGTGTTCGATTCAAACATTAATTTGTGTTTTTGCGATTTGAGTGTTTACAGCACCCCTAGTGTTCGATTCGAACATTATTATATGTTTTTACGATTTGAGTGCTTATAGCGACACTAGTGTTCGATTCGAACATTAATTTGTGTTTTTGCGACTTGAGTGCTTACAGCACCCCTAGTGTTCGATTCGAACATTATTATATGTTTTTACGATTTGAGTGCTTACAACACATTCCAAACCAGGAACTCATTTGTTTATCTAAAATCTTAATCCTTCACTAATCCTTTTAAATAAATTAATGACTCAATTATTTAATGACCAATAAAAATAAAGTAAAATATATTACTACATTTATTTTGAAGAATTTCATTGGACAGGTCTTGTCATGCGGTCATACAATATACTTTAGAAATACTATAAATACATTTAATATTTTTCAGTTAGTAATCATTTATTACTTCTTTAGTTAATAGTGAAGTTGTTATAATGTTTTACTCAAGAGATAGTTTTGACCGTTTTGGTGATGATTTGTGTGCTACTATACTTCAATTTCTTGATCCAAATGATACAATTAAATTGTATTGTGTGTCCAAACAATGGAAAATAACTACAAATGTTTTTGTCAACTCATTGTGCTTACAAGACAACCGTGAATGGAAACGTAATGACGAACTTAGCTATGGAAAGTATAAATATGGACTTTGTCTTCGGTTAAGTATTGCAAATCTGCAAATATCATCAATGCTTTCAATAGCCGAGAAATACAAATCAATAAGAAAACTCGAATACAATTTAGTTTTCTCTATGAAAAAAGAGGTATTCAATATTTTTACTAATTTAAAGCATTTATCTATCTATTGGAATGAAGAACAGTATTTTGGTGTTAAATCATTTGAACATTGTATGGCCCAATATATACCATCAAAGGTATCTTATGTTTCATTTCAAAACTTGTTATGTTTTAACAATAAGTCATATGTCGACAAATTTTATAAAAAATTTGGTAAAGTGTTGAAAGAAATAACAGCTCAGAGTAATAGTGAATGTCTAAATTATTTTGTTAAACAAATTAAAAAATGTATTCAACTAACATCTATGACTATTGTGTTAACTGTCATTGAGTTTCAACAATGTTTGGATATTTTAAAAAATGGTAGTTTAAAATATTTCAAATCATTTCATGTGAATAATGTTAAAGAGAGTCAAATATTTGATGTTATTAAAAGCCGTAAACTACAGTTGGATTTGTTTTCTCATACTGAAGAACATATTGCCGTACATCGCGATTATCCAAATTTATTTAAATCTATACGTTATTTAAAACAACAAAATATAGTTTCAAAACAGCTATGTGGATGGTATGGATGCGCTAAATATGTTTACATGCAACGTTACAACTACTTATACATCAACACTTTGGAATTTAATCAACAATCCGTTAACTGGAATATATTAAACACTTGTGAAATTTTAGTGTTTAAAAACAATTTATGGAAAATTGTTGATTTATTTAATGTAATTTTATTAAAGCCAAATATAAAGTATATTATTTTTAATGAAAATTTTGTTAACAAAGATTTGTTAGACAAACTAATTAAATATGTTAAGCTTTTTAATAATATTAAGTTTTATTTAATTGTATGTAAATTTAATATTCAATTTACTAAAAATAATTATAATAATTTTTTTATGTATTTACAAAAAGACATGTACTCTAGAAAAGATAAACAATTTATTACACTGTATAAAGAAATTTTAAAATAAAATGTTTAAAACTAATTTATTTGTTATTATTTTCATTGTTGAGCGCGCAGAGAGAACTGCCCTCTCTGGCCCTGCCAATGCCCCTTATTCATCTCGTAAGACCCGGCGGGAGTTAGTTCCGGTAAACAACTTAATGTTGTTTATAATAATCTATTAGCCATTTCCATAATAATTCACATTTTTGTTCTGAACATCTGAGATGTTTACGATCGGGAACATGTTTTTCATGAAAATGACATGGTTTACAAATGTAATATTTTTTTAGTTTTTTAAAATCCGGACAATTATATTCATTTAAATCAATATAATCTATATCCCATAGTTCTAAAATTTTTTTAAGTTTATTATTTTTCACTCCAAGATATGGTCGACTCTGTTTTAAGCTTATTGTATAGCTCATAAATTATCTGTGTGGGTACCTCTGTATCATTATATTTAATACTATTATTTGTGGTTCTCAATGAAATGCCTAGTATATTATTAGATAAGTATAAATTATTAATCCTATCACTCAATTTCATATCTGCATAAAGTAAATTTGTTTCGCAAAGTTGTGTTTGTTTAAATGTATGAGATATAATTGAGATTTCTCGAGGATAAAATTCATTGTCTTTAATAAATCCCTCTGCATCAATGATTGCACAAATCTTAGTTATTTTATCGTATTTATTAATTAGTTGATCCATATTAAACTTATAATTTTTTAAGTAAAAACTGTAAATCATTATAGCTATTTAGTGGGTAACCCTCTTCTATAAATAATTTTTCAATTTTATCTTTAAACATATTACTAGTATCAGCAATTGTTTTATTTATCATATTTGCTTCAGTTATTGTAACTAAAAATTTTTCATCATAAATAATCTTTATTTGTTTATAAATTCTATGATAATCATTAAAGTTTTTATAAACGTCATTTAAACGACAACTACCATGTACGTAATAATTTGGCAATACGGTCGTTAATCCGAGGAGAAAAACTAAATACACTTTTAAAGTTATCAAATGTCCCGCCATTGAAATAGTTTGTCAAAAAATAAATACAGTATAAACCGCATGTATCTGAAAAAACACTTTGAAAATTTATTGTATTGTAATAATATCCATGAGTTATGTTGTCTTTTATAAACTTTAGTATATCTGTGTGTAAAGGTTGTATACCAAACGAGTCAAAATACAACACATCACCAGTATTTGTTTTGTAGATAGCCACCCAATGCTCACCTGGTAAAGTAGACTTATCTGTATTAACAATAATACCTGTACCTAAAGGTATTGTATTTGGTATAAGATCACGTGGATATGTACCGTAAAACTTGACACAGTTTCTAAAATAGTGATTGATTTCTAGTGTATTCATGGGAAGTCTTTAATTGCAAATCTAGAATTTTGAATTTCAATTAAATTATCATATTCACAAAATATAATTGCTGTTACTGTTTCTTTTATCGGGTAAGCAAATTTTAATTCAATTCTTAAATTGCCTCTAAGTAATGGTGATACATAACCACTCTTAGCCACACCATCTGATAAATCAGGTGTAAAATTAAATCCAAATATAGTATATCCTTCTGCAAACTCTTCCCTACTAATATCTATGTTTGTTTCGTGTCTTACTTGATTAGCTGTTTCAAATAAACCAAAGTATTCTCTCATATATTTTTTAGTACTAAAATCTGGAGTGTACGGTCTATGAGGGTATTGAGTACCGTCAACATAACAAACAATATGTCTTATATTATAATTTTTAAAATAAAATGGATTTAAATTATATGCTCCATTATAAGCTTCATTACTAACAAATGCTACATATATTTTTCTTGGGATAACACCATTAACAACATTGTTTAAATAACAATCTAAAGTATCTTTAGCTATGATTGATGTCTTTACTTCTTTTCTTGTAATAAAATATCTAGCATTAGTTTTTTCTAATGCTTTATTATGTGCTATCACTACCTGTGGACTTAGTATTGATCTATGCATAAACAATCTAACATCCATTATCTCTACTTTGGGTAGTAATGTTTTGTCATAAACTAAATAAAATGATGGATCATTTGGATAAATTTTTATATTTAATGTTACACCACCTAATAATGATTTTACTTGTGAACTTAAATCTATATGTAAATTACCGTATAACTCTATATCACATCCCTCTGTTAATGAGTTACCAATTGGTCTTATTCTCTGACTTCTAATATCATTCACATTGTTCATTGGGTCCTCATCTTTATGCCATAAAGCAGTCTGTAAATGAGTTTTTCTTGCTTTAGGTGTACTGTTTATTAATGTATCCATGTATGCAACATATGGATAATTAACTGATGTAGATGATACAGATGTTTGTCCAATAACTACATCTATTTGTTTAATATATGAATGTAACAAATAATTTATTGGTGATATTTTTTTCCAGTCATCTGCAACTACTTCTGGTTTTGTAGCCACAGAAGACTTTTCTAATTTAATTTTTAAACATAAATATATTTCACTTTTACTTAAATTTATATATTCATTAAGACCAGTATGTATTTCAAACTCAATTGTATTTGTTGACTGAGTTAATGTACTAATAGGCCTGTGTTCAGTTTGGACATCTCTTTCTATCATAAGCTGTGTTGGTGGTACACCAAAAATATCTAACTCAGGTAGTGTCATTAAAGATGACAATTCATGAATAGTAGTCATTTTTAATATGATATAATTTTTTTATTAGACTTTCTACGTCTTCTATAAATTTTTTTCTTTTTAGTTTTAACTTTTTTTGTTACTTTTTTACTTTTGTTACTTTTTTTACGCTTTCTTTTTCTACCCAAACCTTTTTGTTTTTTTACTGTACTAATTTTTTCTTTAACATCTGATAAAACTGAATCTGCTGATCTTAGTAACTGATTAGTACCGGCTTCTTTAAAAGACTTACCGGATAGTACATCAGTACCCATATCATTAAATGCCTCCCAACCTTTACTGGCTACGTATTTTAATGCTGGTTTCAAATGTTTTAATATTTTACCAAAAATACCATTACCTGACTGATATCTATGTCCTGCATAACTGACAATACCTGAACCCGCTTGATTCAAATAGTATTGTGTATAAGGGTTTTCCATAATTAATTTTTTATAAAATGTAACGTAATTGCTACTCTTCCAAATTTAAATGGTATTTTCATACCACTATCATCTTCTATAGAAATTTCAATTGTTTCAAATTGGTTTAATCTAACTGGTCTATATTGTGGTTTATCATATGTTATATGTATTGTTTCTCCAAATTTATATTTTCTCGGTACTTCTATTACTCTTAATAAATTGGCAAATGTATTGTTTACTAATGATGGATAAACTATATCTGTGTATAAATATAGTGAATGAAAACCTCCATATATCTCTACTGGATGAAAGGCTTTTATTTTATTTTTATTTTCTATGCCATTAAAAACAATATCAGATAGAGAGCTATCGACATAATAAAAATTTACCGAATTTTTTCTATTTTTTAAACCTAATAAAGTTTCAATCTCTACACCTAAATCTGGAAATATTTTAATTGAGTCTTCAGATTTTCCTACTTCAAGAGTAACATAATTTGTAATTTCATTATAAAGTAATTTAGGCTGTTTTTGTAATGTAAATAAATTAAATATTTTATTTATTTCATTAATTAATTTTTGAGGTGTATCATAAAATCCGGCTTGAAGTGTAAATAAATCTTCATCTATATTGTTATCTTGATATACATTTCCCATTTCATCAAACAAAGTGATTTTATAATTGTTAAGTATATTATACCATGATTTAGTGTATGATATTTCGGATATACCAACACTCCAGTCGCCGGTTAAATCAACTTTTTTTCCTAATTCAATACGAAAGTTTGATAATTTATCGTATTTATTAGCATTACTTATTAAATTTATATACTCACTCATTATTCACACAATTTTATTCCAGTTTTATTATCGTAAAAACAATTCCAAATTAATTTTTCTCTATCTCGTAGTATAAATAGAGATATTATAAATATTAATAATAAAACAAAACACAATATTTGTATTAATAAACAGTTCATTTTTATTGTTTTAACTTTTATAAATTTTTACAGTTCAATAGTATCTTTTATAACATTTTTGCATACTTTTAATTTAGGATTAGGCATCATATATCCTAATGTACTAGTTAAGATTATTGTCCATAAATGACTGTCTCCTAATTTTAATGTTAAATTTATTAAACTCACAATTATAACTACAGATACTGCCGTTATTTGTACAGCAAATAGTATTAAATTAGATTTACATATTTTATTAATTGAAGACATTTTGAATATCAGTTACCCAACTATTGTATGATTCAGGATAATTTAACCACTTTACAAAATACTCTCTACGACCGCGTTTGATACGGCTTCTAATAACTCTCTCAATACGATAGAGATCATCATTGATTTTTTGAATTTCTTCGGGGTAAAAGCGTTGTTCAATGACTTTACCCTCTCCATCTTTAAGCCGGAAAACATATTGATTATTACCTTTTATAGATTTTTCTACTGTAAAAACTTGGTCTGTCCAATTAGGGTAATATCCTCTGTCCATTTTTGTGAAGTTATATGCTTGTCGTACTTTATCTCCAGTTTTTATTGTTGGGTATATATTTTTAGATACTTTTTTATATAAATTATTATAAACAGTATTTTTATTATCATATGTAACTTCAATTGGTTTCATTTTTATTGATCTATGATATGAAGTATTATATGCATTAACTAAATTTTGTAGTATATCGATATATTTACGAGTACCTCTAGAGGTAAAATATTTAAACATACGAGATTTTAATGTTCTATTAAAACGCTCAACAATAGCACATTTTATCTTTTGATCGTTTGAATGAAAATAATTAACTCTATTTTGTTTTAAATACTTTTGAAAATCTTTATTTATAAATTCTTTTCCTTTATCTGTTCTTATCGATAGAGGGCGACGTATTTTGAAAATATCTTTAAATGCATTAGTTATACTATTAGCTGTTTTTACTTTTAGTGGTACAGCAAATGCAAATTTAGAAAAACAATCAATAACTGTTAATATATAGTTATATTTATCATTTTTTAATGAAAATTCTCTCATATCAACTAAATCTGCTTCCCATTGTTCATTCAAATTAGATACAATTATAGCATTTCTTTTAAAATTTTTACGCACTGGTTTATGTAATGTGTAAGTTAATTGTGATGATAACCAATTTTTAACATATTTTAAAGTAATATTTGTATTTATTTCTTTTGCTTTTGAAAATAAATTTTTTACACTACTAAAAGATGCGTTATTGTTTGGATCATAGTATATTTTAGATAAAATTTTATCTAAATTTTCGTCCATTTTATTGTAGACTTATTTTTAATAATCTTATTTTTATTTTTAATTGTTTTTTTAATAGTTTTTTTCTTAACTATTTTCTTTCTTCTTTTTTTAATATTAAATTTCTTTAAATTTTTTGTTAACAAATTATTTGATTTAATAAAATTGTTTTTTATTAATATTTTATTAACAATATCTTCTATTATTTTAAGAAAATTTTCATTTATATTTGTATTTTTATCTAATGGACTAATGTTTTTAATATCTTTATTAATATTTTTTTCAATTATTTTTTGTTTATCTGTATTATTTGACATTACATTAATATCATCACTATTTTCATTGTCACTATCCATTGATATTAATTCAATTTTTCTAAATGACATTATACTATTAAATTATAGACTGTTTTCAACAATGGTATTAACCAAAACCAACCACCGCTTTGAATAATCTTTTTACAAGCAATTAGAGATTTTTTATTATTAAAATTTTTTAATAATTTTTTATTGTTTTTTGTTAATTTAGTTTTAATATTTCCTTCTATAACATTAACACCTATTTCTTTTAATGCTAAATATATGTTAGGATCTTTAGATAAATATTTTAATAACTGTTTTTGTGTTTTTTTACATTTAAGTTGTGAAACAAATTCTAAGTCACGAAAATATTTTTTAAGATTATCAGACATTATTTCGGTATATATGATATTGGCCTTAATTTTTTATTAGTATCTGGTATTATGTTTGTTTGTATTCTATATTTCTCGGGTGTGTCTTGTTTTAGATCTACTCTTATATATCCATATTGAACTGCTGTTGAATCATTATAAGCTTCTATAAAATACTTACTTTTATTTGGAAATATTTGAGAGGCTAGTGATATTATTTGTCTTTTATCTCTTGGATTTTTTAAGATTAATAAATAATGACAGTTAATACTAATTGTTCTCATTTGACTTCCTTGGTGAAAAATATTTTGTGATACAAATATTACACTAATATTCATATGATGACTTCCTTTAGTAAATAAATTTGCTAAATTTATATTATTTCCCAATTCAGTCATCAAGTCATCTATTACTATCAAATGAGGTGATATCTCTTTAACTTCATCTTCATTAGGTAATCCATCAATATATTGAATATTACAGTTGTTAATACTATTTTTATATAATTCTTGCCATTGACCATATGCCCATATGATATTTAGTTTATCAGGTGTAGTATTAAAATAAATTGTTTGTTTATAATTTTCTAATACTTTACGTAATAATACTGTTTTACCACTACTTGTAGGTCCAGCAACCATACATGTAAATGGATGCTTAAAACATAAATGTTTTCTATCAATACGTGACCTTTGCATTTTAAAAAGAATTTATATATTAAAAGTTACTGAACTTTAAGCTTTTAATCTTCTATAATAAAGCTATGCTTTGTTTAAAAATTCATAGAAAAAATGTACACAAAAAGTAAATAAAAACTTTTAATCTTTTATGCTTTTGTAAAAGTAGTTTAAACTGGTTTTTGAAATTTGTCTATAAAAGTGGAGAGCACTTTGCCTGCGTTATCAGTTCTACTGACAGTGTTCAGACATACACATTGTGTTATTTTTGAATTTTCTATTAATTGTGATTTTGTAATTGCGTTTGTGTTGTGAATTATACAATGGATAACTCAAACAACTCATCTAATGGTAACCACGCTAATCCCTCGAGGGTTTGGAGACCATGGATTACCAATGACGATCAACCAATGGATTTATCTACGCCTCAACAACCGGACCCCCGAAATTCACCACCTCTTGATTTGTCCCAACAATCTTCGGATTTGAATGTAAGTCAAACATTTGATGAGTCTTTTTATGAGCAAAACGGGTTGCGAGCTGTGTCACCTTCCATCAATCAAACTGGAGGTAATACTGTGAATAATGACGACTACGACGATAACAATGATTACGGCACTGATGACAACGATTTTGGGAATAACGACGACGGCAATAACGACAACGGCACTGATGACTACGTCTTCGGCAATAATGATAACGACAACAACGGACCTGATTACGGAAATAACGACATCGACAATAACAACAACGGCACAGACGACAACGACTTCGGAAACAACGATTACGGTACAGATGACAACGGTGACAATGATTTATTGGACATGGAATTCAGCGACGGTGAAGATAATGAACCACCAACTAATCAATCTCCCGCTGTCAATTATGAAATCATTGATGAATCAACTCATGATTACCCTGAATTTAAAAGAGAGCTCTTCAGAAAATACGTTCGGTTTACTCATAATTTTGGTTCAATTGACGATATAACCGAAATGGATGATAGAATTGCCGATGTTTATGAAGCCATTGTGACATCTGCTTTCAGTGGTCGAAATGAAGACGATTGTTATACTGTTATCATCACAGCTAAAGATCTTCAAAACAGTATACTTCTTGGAGCCAAACCTATCAAACACTTTGATAAATATGAGTTTAGTAACCGTATTTATAAATCTGTGACATCAAATAACATTGGATGGTTGATGTCTGCTTTTGATGTTAAAATTTACATCACACGCGGAGTCTTCGGTAGTGGAAAGCGGAAACAGGCACCTGAAACAGCTGAAGAGCAAAGTAAACGAAAGAGAAGTGTTGTTTCTATTAAGAACTACGATCATAGCTGTGGGTATAGAGCTGTGTGGGTTGGCTATGCATATATTAAAGATGGATATATCAACCAAAGTTTATCGAAAAATAAAGATTGGCTCCGTATCACTGCCATGGATGGCTATAAAGATGATCTACAAGTAGAAAAATCTCAAGAAATGTGTCGTTATGCAGGAATTAATTGGTATGAACCGTTTAGTTCACGTAATTGGGATCAAATGCAAGATTTATTACAAGAACTCATTGATGATGATGGCAATGAAGGTTTTCAGTTAATAATTATTGATTCAAAAACTCTTTCTCCACTATACACAAGAGATAGTCTCAATGGTTTGATTAATAAAATCTTTATTGAACACATTGAATACACACCAGAGTATGGTCATTATAATTTCATCAAAGACATCAATCAATACAGAGGTGACAGTTCATACTGTAAATATTGTCGTTATAAGCACCACAGAATCAACCATCAATGCGAATTTGTCTGCAATTATTGTGGTGAGAACCCAAAATGTAAGAGAGAAAAATTAGTTGACTGTAAAGATTGTGACATAACATTCATGAATGAAAACTGTTTGGCTAATCATAAGAAAAACCGCTTATGTAATTTAATGCCAAAATACTGTCCAACTTGCGATGTGGGGTATAAAGAAGATAAGAGATATCCTCACAAATGCAACGAAATACTTTGCAAAAATTGCCATAAATATTATAAAGGAGGCTCTCATTATTGTATGATGAAACCACTCGACTCTGGAAGATTGGAAAAACAAGATGAGAAAAATAAATTTATTGTTTGCTTTGATATTGAATGTGAACAACAAATAGATAGAAGTGGTAAATCATTTCATCGACCAAATCTTCTAATATCATACTGTGTTTGTGACAAATGTTATGACTATACAACTCAAGAAAAGCAATGCGATACAACAATTGACGGGAAAGACGTTTGTTCTGTTTGCGGTTATGGTATTTGTCATTATTTTGACACAAATGTTGTTGAAAATTTTACTCAATATCTTTATAAAGATGTTGCAGTTAGAGCCGCAAAAGTTGATGCAAATGTTTTTGTATTTGCTCATAATCTTAAAGGATATGATGGACATTTCATTCTTCAAGATTTGTTTAATCAAAATTTCAAAACACCCACTGAAATTATTATGTGTGGTATGAAAATATTGAAAATGTCAAATGAAAACACACTATTTATTGATTCATTAAGCTTTTTTCAACAACCGTTATCTGCTCTTCCAAAATCATTTGGTTTTAGTGATAAAGTGGAAAAAGGTTTTTTTCCACATTATTTTAATACACGTGATAACTATGAGTATGATGGCGTTATCCCGGATATCAAACACTTTGGTGTTGAAGATATGGCTCCGAATACAGCAGCTGCTTGTATTGAATGGCATAATAATTATGATTATAACTGGAATTTTAAAAGAGAATTAGTTAAATATTGTTTAAATGACGTTAAGATTCTCACATTTGCGGTAATGGAGTTTCGAAAGCTATTTCAAGACTCTACTGGATTAGACCCCATTACTCGTAGATTTACTTTAGCTGGTGTAGGCATCGAATATTTTCGAGCAAAAGTATTGGATAAAAATCAAATTGGAATAACTCCAATAAATGGATATATTGATGGACGCAATAAATCAATTAAAGCTAACATATGGTTAGATTATCATCAACAAAGACTTAACACAGTGATTAAACGTGAAGTCAAAATAGGTCCTTATTACGCTGATGGGTTTATTGAAGAGACAAATGAAATTTATGAGTTTAACGGCTGTTATTGGCACGCATGTGAAAAATGTGACTTATTCAGAGATCGCAATCAAAGTATACCAAAACTGAATTATTTAACACCCAATCAAGCATTCAATAGAGCTCAACGTAAAACCGAATATTTCGAAGAAAATGGATTTAAAGTCACCATAATATGGGAGCATGAGTTTGATTACGAGTTAACACGGGATCATATTTTGATTAATTACTATTATTCCCGTAATAAATATTATAAGAGAGTCGCTAAACACGGACATATTAGCATAAGAGATGCATTTTTTGGTGGTCGTACAAACAATTTGTTTTTCAACTCAAAGTGTAGTGATAATGAACAAATTAAATATAAGGATGTCTGTAGTTTATATCCAACAGTACTATCAAAATGTGAATACCCTATTGGCCATCCGATAGTCATCTCAGAATTTGATGATAACAACATTAATGAATTTTTTGGATTTATAAAATGTAAAGTCTTGCCTCCAAAAGGCTTATATATTCCGGTTTTACCAGTAAGACTGGAAAACAAAAAATTAGTGTTCCCTCTTTGTTCCGCTTGTGCCGTTACATCCAATGAGTATTGCGATCACAATGAAAAGGAAAGATGTCTTATCGGTACCTGGTATTCCGAAGAACTTAAATTGGCAATAGAAAAAGGGTATAAAATACAGACTATTTATGAAGTTTTACATTATGAGCAAAAAACAGATCAAATATTCAAAGAATATATTAAAAAATGGCTAAAAATCAAAACCGAATCGACAGGTTGGCCAATCGATTGTACAACTGATGACCTCAAACAACAATACATTGATGAGTATTATGAAAGAGAAGGCGTTGAAATTGAGTTTAATAAAGTCGAGAAAAACTCAGGACTTCGCTTTATTGCTAAGCTTATGCTCAATAGTTTATGGGGTAAATTGGCTCAACGCCCCAATCAGAAAAAAACAAAAATCTGTAAAGATTACAACAGCTACAGACAAATCATAAGAGACTCTAAATATAAAATCACTGGAGAAATTATGCCTAACGATGAGACTCTGATTGTAGGCTATAAATACCGTGAAGACAATATGGCAACACCTGGTAATACTAGCATTGCATTAGGTGCTATGGTTACAGGAAATGCTAGAATACATCTGTACAATGAATTGGACAAAATTGAAAGCAGTGAACCGGGAAGAGTACTGTATTTTGATACAGACTCTGTTATCTACAAACACGACATCACAAAAGGATGGTACGACCCACCAACTGGAGATTTTTTAGGACAAATGACAGATGAAATACTTAAAGATCACGGAAAAGATGCATATATCAACTCATTTGCATCTTGTGGACCCAAAAATTATGGTTATAAAGTGGTAATGCCTAATGGTTCATATATTAATAAATGTAAAGTTAAAGGTATCTGTATTACTCATGAAAGCAAAAATAAAATCAATTATGATTTTATTGAAAAAACAGCTAAAAAATATTTTATACATAAGCCCATTGAAACAACTGCTAAACAATTGTGCTTTAGAACAGATCAAGTACATAATGTATACACACAACGAATAGATAAACTATATAGAGCTGTATCAGAAAAGCGTGTTATTGTTAATTGTCACCCTTATTATCAAACTATACCATTTGGTTTTTCTGATGAATTTACTGTATAAAAAATTATTTATCATTACATTATGTATTTAAACTTATATTGATTTATTTTGAAATAAAACACTTTTTACCCCAAAAATATTTTTATTTTATTATTTATAAAACTATTACATAATGGACAGTTTTTTATTTTATCACTACATTGTTTACATGCAATTAAATGTTTACATGGAATAAATAAAATATTAAATTCATAATCATAACATATTTTACATAATAAAGTATTTTCATCTATATTTACATTTTTATTTTTAATAAAAAAGTTAAAGTAAGTTAATTTGTTATTAATATCTTTTTGTTCATTAAATATTTCAACACAACAATCAATAAAGGTTTTACTTTTATTTATATTTAAATAATTACATTTAGGAAAATATTTTGCGTGTTCTATCCATGGATCGTCTCCTGGCTCCCATTTGCACAACCCACCATCACAATCAAAACATTTTACATAATCTTTATGACCAATTGAATAAAATCCTGCTTCAGACAAGCGATAATAATTTGTAAAATCATTAAATTCTCCATTTAAATCTTGGAATGATTTAAGTCTACTGTTAAAACTAGAAAACAATATCTTTTTTTCTAATAGCATAGTCATTATTATTTATTTTAAAAATGTTAGCTATAAAAACACTTTTATAAATTATTTCATATAAAATATTTCAAAAAAATATTTATGCTTAAATCGAACACTAATGGTGCTGTAAGCACTCAAATCGTAAATACATTAATTAGTACTCGAATCAAGCACTAGGTGTATTTTTAAAAATACTTTACAATAATATTTTATAGATATAATTATAAATAAATACACATTATATTGCTTAAAATCTTTTATTTTTATAATGATAAAGTAAATTAGTTACATTTAATTCTTAAAATCTTTTTATTTTTATAAAAAGTAAATTAGTTACATTTAATTTAAAAATAGTTATTTTTCCAATCATCCACCAAATTCGTAGATCTTATGTCGTCATTAAATATTATTCTTTTCCAACGATTGTAGTATTTCATCTTTAAATGTTAATAGGCTTTTAATATAATCACCATTTAAATTAATTCTTGACTCGTTTAAAAACTCTCCATTTTTTGTAACAACAATACACTTAGCACCATCCCGTAGATCAAAACACTTTATATTTCGTCTTTTAACTTCCGGAGTAAAACCGCTATAACACTTAGACTTTAATAACTCTATGATATTTTTGAATTCTTCAGCTGTGAGACAAACACCTTCTTTAGTATATACTCTTTTATCTGCTGATAAATATGATTTTCTTAAATCAACATATAAATAATTTACTTCATTACGAGTACATTCTACTACGCGTACACAATATTCAAAATTATTTTTAGTTTTTTCATGAAAATAATCCCCAATCACTTTAAAATATACTTCTACAAAAGTCATTTTTGTTTATCTTATTTTGTTTATCTAAACAACTTACTAATAATATAACAACTAAATATTATTTCAATAATCTACTACTTCTATACCCAACATTTATGTGTAAGTACCTTATAGCATTGCATCAACAATAAACAGGTTTTACTATTATTGAGTCAACATTAATTATTGAGTCAACATAAATCATTGCACTGTTTATAAGAGCACACTATTAAGTCTATAGTAAATAATAAGCGGAAATGTTTTTATTAAGTAAACATTGCAATAAGCGTAAGCAATAAGCTTTATAGAAGCAAAGATTAAGTTGTACCCTTACAATCATGTCTTTAAAAATAGTATCAGATTATTTATTTTATATTTCTCGCTCAGGAGATTATATACGCGAGTTGTCTTTATTTGCTAATTTATATAAAGACAACAATGAAAAGTTTATTCAAATAAAAGATTATTGTGGTGTTATTTTACAACCGTATGGTTTGTGCTTTAAAGTGAAAGAGTTTCTCTGGTTTGTTAATAATATTTGTATAAAATACCATAAATCTGGTACATATAAAACAAAGTCTTCAAAAATATATTATCAACAATTTTATGATATTATTTGTGTATATCAAGAGACGCCAAGTAAAACCACTTTATTTGTTTTCAACATTGATGAAGTGAATCATATCAACAACTATAAGCATATTATTTTATCTCAAGTGAATAAGCTATGCTCTAATAATA
Organism: Oppia nitens; assembly: GCF_028296485.1. NCBI lineage: Eukaryota > Metazoa > Arthropoda > Arachnida > Sarcoptiformes > Oppiidae > Oppia > Oppia nitens. The sequence continues at coordinate 206,836 of NW_026533251.1, forward strand.
TCCAATCTACTAACACTAACACCGACTTGGAACCAATTAACAAAAAAGTAAAAACATCTTTAGATACTAATCCAAGTCAACGTTTCGACCGTTTTGCAAACGATATTGAAATAGAAGAAGGGATAGACGAAGTAGACTAATATGGCAAAAATAACAAATGTTTCATTAACTGCTGATTTATTTCCCATCATCGGATTCATTGATTTAAAAAAAGTAGCAAATAATTTGATTAACTGCATTCATCAAAATAAACATTTTGTTAGAGTTGTCAAGAGATTGAGATCACCAAAGTCTACAGTTATGATATACGACTCGGGAAAGATGATATGTATTGGAGCTCAATCTATTGAAGACGGACGTAAGGCATTAAGGATCACCGCTCGACAAATTCAAAAACTCGGATATAAAGTAAGACTTCACAATATTGTTGTAACCAATATTGCCGCCAGTCATCATATTAATAATAAGTTTGATATATATATATTTAAAAATTATTTGGCTAATAAAAACATTGCCGTACCTTCATTAGAGGCAGAAATATTTCCACATATGATTATAGATTTTAATACTTATGGTAAAATAACAATCACTAATAAAGGTAAATTAATATTAACTGGTGTTAAAAATCAGTTTGATTTAGATATACTTTTTCATTTATTTAATAATTTGTATTCAGACTGTTTTTCAAAAAAATGTTTTATAATTTAATTATTTTTTATAAAAATGTTTGTAATGTTTTTTATAATTTTTCTTATTAAAAATTATTTTATATTTTAAAAATAAAAAAAATTAATTTTTAAAATTTTGCGCATTTTTATTATATCACGTGATACACTACTACTATACATGTCACGTGACAAAATACTATTTCATTGTAGTAAAAAGGATTAGTGGATTAATCCTACTTAAGGATTAATCCGGCTTAAGAGGATTAATCCGGCTTAAGAGGATTAATCCGGCTTAAGAGGATTAAGCGGATTAAGCGGATTAAGAGGATTAAAGGATTAAATTCCAGATATAGCCCCCTGTATACTACTGAGAGACAATCATTTCAGTCTATAATCGATGGGTTGTCTCAGATGACTAACACCAGAAAATTCGTGCTAATCATTGACTTCACAAATGTCGACGACTTTTTGGTTAAACTATTGCAACAATTGGCCAACACTTGCGGTAAGGGTTTGAAGTCAGTAGACATTACTGTGTGTTTCTGCGAAATAATGGAAACAACTTATCTTCAGATGATGTCAACAATCACTGAATTGATGCCACAATTGCGTCGATTGGCCATCGATGCCAATGTTTGGTACGACAACACTATGTCTTTTCGGGCCAATTGCTATTCGTTGTTAGCCATGAATCAGTTGACACACCTGTCCATTAATTTTCACAATACTATTGTCATAGACAACCATTTTTTGGCGTGTATTTCCAATCGTTTAAAGCGTCTCCAGTACCTCGATATTGCCGACCCATTCATAAACTCACAGACCATCGCATCACTGGCCAAAGTGCTGCACTTGAAGTCATTACGACTGACAGATTGCCAACAAACCGGTTTTACGCCATTTGAAAATAACGATAATTATTATAATACTATCGATAATATGATAAAACAATTACTTCAAAATGTGACCAACATTTACTTGTCCTATAGATTTGTTAATGATAATGATAGTAATAATAATAATATTACCAAGGGTAATTTGTTTCAATGATTTACTAAAGCGCTATTATTTTATTTGAAATTATTTTACTAATACTTAACAAAAATATTTTACCTAATAATTATACTATCATATATTGTAACTATACTTATTTAATATTTACATCAAATTATTATTTTTTTTATAATTATTTAAATTGATTAATTAAAATTAAATCTTATTAATCTAATTAAATAAGTATTAAATTTATTATTTTTTTTAAATTATTAAACTAAAATAATTATTATTGTTCTAAAAATATTTCATTAATTAAGGGTTTTTTCGGTGACAGATCGGCGGCCATAATGATGGCCAATGATTGAGCCAATCGGACGACATATTTCAATATATTAATAACTTTCAAAAACTTGTTGCGGGCCTCACAATCGCAACTATATCTGAGCTCCAAATATCGTTTCAATAGATAAATGTATGTTTTTTGATGCCATCTACAACAACAATAACAAATTTAGTTTAACAAATAATTATATTAATAATTAATTAAAATAATTACATAGATAATTTTTTTAAAATAAAAAATAACTTGTATTTACTTGATAACATTAAAATGTTTAATACCGCGTCTATTTGGATTAAATAGCAATATTGCTGTTAACTGTATGATATGTATGTAAATTATATTAGAATTAACATTCAAATAATAATTTTATTTATTGTAAATTACTGTATAATTATTGGTATTTATTATACAACTATTTACCAAATCAACAATCATGACATCCTCTTCCCATATCAACGACATATGTGACAGATAATCTTTATAGGCTACATACAGGTGCTCGGAAACCATTTTCAATACATCTACTTTTAATCGCACAAACATATTGTTTTGCTAATACAAGTACAGTATGATGTTAACATTAATTAATTATATACCTGTCCAATATGCATATAAATTACTTACAATGGGTGCGTCCCATTCAGCATTGATTACATTATAGTAAATAATGGACCGCATGACCACTATTTCTGGAGCGGCGTATTTGATAAGTACTATCTGGTCATCGGTGCAAAGTCGCCAAAAACTAGACAACCGTTTTGTAAATGAGATCACATTTCGCATCTGCTGTTCCAACCGTTCGCCCAAATCGCCAGACATTTCGTGACTCGTGGTCACTATACCTTTCAGTTTCATTTCCGCGTCGGTCGATGACTTTTCACGTAAGATGTCTACAGCGGCCAACAGTTCTCGCAGTTTGTAGCCTTCAATTTCGGTAAACTGATGGCTACTGTTGCCGTTGTTGGCGACCATCGTTGGTGTGTTCATCAGTGGAAACATCGACATAAACTCCATGTCTACAGCAATGTTGTAGACATCTTCGGAAATGTCGTCGATGTGTGAAAAGTGTTGTCTTTTTTTAATATAGTTCTCGATTTCTGCGGACACAAACTTTCTGATATAGTCATCATTGACTGTGATATCATTGGCGGTATTGCTTAACGATAACAATGACTTATTTAACTGTTGTTTTAATTGCTCTTTGATGTCACTATTTAGCAGATCAGTTGTTCGGGTGGTTGAGTCGGCAGCTATAGGCGACCCGACGGGTGAACATCTATTACTACTACTACTACTACTACTTCCTGGACTCGACTGTTCCATAAGTTTACGTTTGAGACGATTTTCTTCAACTTTCAAACGTATCGCATGTTTTTGTTGGTCACTCAATATTAACTCCTATTTAGTTATATTGAACAACAAAATAAATAATAACTATTATTGTAATTATTATAATTATAATTATTATAATGATAGAGTTATTGATAGACTAAACTGACCTTTTTCATCCCAACATTATAACATTGTTTTAATCTACATGATTGACAAAATTTTCTGGTCACCTTGCTAATTACACAATTGTTGTCAAATAGACATTGGTAATTCTTAGAAATAAAATAAAACAAAACTACTGATTAATTACATAAAGAATAATTGCATAATTTGTTATTTTTTGAATATTTTCTCAAAAAATAATAATATATAGATAATAATTACATGTTTGATAATGTAAACATTTAATTATCTGCACATTATCTTAAATAGACTATTAATTTGATTATTGTAAATATAATACTAGTATTTTATATACCCTAATACTGTTGCATACCTTTTCTTTGACGGCTGTCCTCCGAAAGAAACTCTTACACGACTCGCAACTAACGGCACCAAAATTAACTCCTATTATAATAAAACAAATGATTTAATTTAATAAATAAAAATATGTATAATAAATATATCATATTAAATACATTTTTATAAAAATACAAACCAATTGCTTTATCTCCACAAACGTTACATATTTTTTTGTATGATTTATTAGTTGACATTATTTAAAAATAAAACTATTATTGTAATAATTAAATGTATAAATAAAAATTTAGGATTTACTTTTCCCTACAAAGATTATAAATAAAATAATTAATTTTTTATATAAAATATTTGCAGTAAAAACTCATAGAATTATTGCACCTGTAATGTACTCTTATGTAGCTAAGATTTTTATATGATATGTTGTAAATTATTATTATTATATAGTATTTTCAAAAATCCATTATCATTATACAGTATTACTGTTACTACATTTAGATCAATATATATAATGAAATTACTTTTTTGTTGTTATTATTACAGACAACTTAATGTAAAAATTTGTTTATAAGTCATATTTTTTAGTATCAACTTTTTGTATTTTGCAAATAATTTAAGGTTTAATAATATATAAATATTTTTTCTTTGTTAATTTATATTAGTAAAATTGACAACAATTCTAATTTATTTGAAAAAAACGATTTTTTTTATTTACAGGAGTTTTATAAAACAAAAGTAGTCTATATTTTTATACTATACTAAAAATATAAATTGAAATTCTATATATACAGGTATTATTGTCATTAATATTACAAATCAATAATGTTTGTACTGAATGAACTTAACAATAATTATAGCATATTTAAATATATAACTTATATTTACCTCATTTACAGTATATCTAATAATTTTTTTTTTATTAATATCTAGTTTATGAATGAAACAGAAATACAGTATAACATATATAATTATACTGTATTGTGAACTAAAAATAAATTATAATTATTATAATTAATTGTTTTGTTCGGTAAGTTTCAATATTCATCAATTAATGATTATTAAAATAGGAATCTAATTTAATTAATAAAATATTAATTGATAAAATGTGTATTTAATTTATTACTGATCATATAGTTTTAATTATAAACGTAATTATAATAATATTATTCATTAAATTTAAGTTTTATTATAAGTCATTGGAAATATAATTTTTTCTCATATTATAAGCTAATAATAACTAGAATTTATCTAAAATATTATAAAATAAAATTAATTTTCACAAACAAAATACGGTTTTTAGATAAATATTTTGGGTGTTCTTTACTTTAGGCTCCATATTGTTGTCTTACTATAATTTATTTGTATATATATTATATTTTTAGTTTAAATTAGTTTAAGTTATGTGAAGCGGGACAACAAAGTTAACATAACCCAAATATTTAATTATATAAACTATACAATAAAAATTAATTTCAAATAGTTTTATTATTTTAAGCAAAATTTATTTATTAACTTAGTTAATAGCATAGTTATAAATCATAGATATAAGTTAACTAAAATAAAAATATTATTATGATTGTCGTATTAAATGTTGGTTGCAAATTAGATTCAAAATATATAATAGGCGATCATAAAATGAGCTTGATTCTCGGGTTATCCTACTTACTAATACAATTTATGTTTTACTTACTTATTAAAAAGTTAAATTTAATAAAATGCTAAAATTTTAAAAATATTTAAATGTAATTTGTTTGCTTGATTTATATAAGGAATAGTTGTTAAATAAATTATTTTTGTTAGTTTCTACTATAACATACTTAAATAAATAGAAAAATAACTACAAAAATAAAAGTAATTAAATATAAATTACTATAAGATATATTATAAATTATAATTTACATATAGTGTGTATGCATACAAAATAGTGATAATATTTTCTAGTTATTGATTAATAATTTCAAGATAAATGCTATCATCAGCCAAATCAATATTAATTTCATCATAATTGTTAATATCATAAATATAATGACCGTAGCTATTGATTATAGAGTCGGCGTACATGTTTTGTAAGTTATTATCATCAATGGTTTGACGATTATTAAGATTATTACGTTTTTTAATAGATCGATGCTTTAAACATAACAAAAGTGTCAATAAATTAGTTATTAATAATATGACAGTAATGGTCAAATATGTCATTATTGTTGTTAATGTTGGCATTGATGGTGACGGCAATTGCAAAATAGGTTTATCCGGTTGTATTGATTTCATAATATTACGACATATTGGATAACTTGACAAATATTTGTCACTATTATTACTATTACTACTGTTTATACTATCATCTGAATTGTCGACCCATTTATAAATCCTAATGTAATCAATGAGAAGTGCGGAACAATTCCACAAATTATAGTCATCGACAGTCAACATCTGATTTGCAAATGCCTTACCGCCAACTGATAGTTCAATATATAGATTAAACATCTCATTAAATGGTTGTCCTTTTTCAGTGTAACTACGGGACAGTCTTTTATTAATATCAATAAATGTATAATTATTGTCATCGAAAAACCATTTGATTTTTGTTTCACTCCATTCAATGGCATAATTATGAAACTCATGTAAATTAGCTTTAGGTTTATAGATTGACTGATCGTGTGATGGCATTACTTTAGATGCATTAATACAAAATTGTACATTGCTTTTGATTGATTTACCTTGATCATAGTTTACAATATTAATTTTGGCTTTCAAATTGCTATCTATTGTTTTATTGATCACTTCTAATAACATATTTATCTCCAGCAACCGTCCCCTGGGAAAGGCTGCCCTAATCTCGTAGCGTCCGTAAGTCAACGGTTGTTTCAATTTGATTTTTGCAGTCCTAATGAACTCATTTTTGTTAAACCTATTATTATAACTGTTGGCTGTGAGGGCCAGTACGCCATCCCTGATCTGAATGCTTTTTGAATCGTTTGAATGACAACTGTGTCGATCCATGTTATCTTAAAAATAAATAGATAACATGTAACAAATATATTAAATATATTATACACTTACATGCAGTACCTTCACATTTAAATTGATGCCATGTATTGTAAGCATACCATGTATTGTCATTCAAAACATTTTCATCAAATTCATCGTTGAATACTAATTTTAAATACCGGTGCGATTTGTTGTCGGAAAACAAATTAGATTTTACTGTCTGACATATATCTGAAATAACACTATTATCGCTAATATGAGAAACAGTATAATTGGTTACATTTATTGTCTCGGTATCAGTCCATTGATAAACTCTTATATAATCAATTATAACTGCCGGACATTTCCATGTTTTATATATTGTATTAATTGTCAAATTGTTTAACTCTAGAGCTCCTAATTGAATACCAATATCCATGTGTTGATCAAACGATACATTATTTAATTTATTTTTGGTTAACTCATTGATTGACATAATGTTTTGTACGACACCATCGATAAGCCATTCGATATGACTGTCAGTCCATTCAATGGCAAACACATGAAACTTGTCTAACCGGCCGCTAATGTTGCCGTAATATGTCTTTTTATTGTAATTGCTTTCATCGAGGATATCATATCTAACTCTATTAAGCGAATAGTAGTAATAGAGAAAACCAATTTGAAAAGCTTCGGCAATTAAATAGATATTTAGTTGTATTTGTTGACCAATTGGCAGTACAGCCCTTATTTCAAACCTCCCGTATTTCCATGAGGGACGCGGATATACTAGAGCACCGGTTAATATGCTATCGATCGGATAGTTATACTCACGACCTATATATTGTTCAGTCATTACCAGACAGTCATTTATTATGCGAATATTGTCACCAGAATAGCAACTATAATAGTTTCCTGAAAAAAATATTTTTTGATTGATTTTAAATTTTATAGTAATTTCTATTATAATATACGGTATATATATATTAATTTTAATATATTAATAATTTTTTTAATCTCAAATTAAAATTATTTTGTTATTTTAGAAATAATGATAAAATATTAAATAATTTTAAATACCATAACATTTTCCATTAGAAATATTCCATTTGTTAATAATAATCCATTTATTTTCATCTAATGTTTGACCATTGAATTCATCACTCCAAACAAGTTTCAATGTTTTACTTTTAATAGTATTATTACATTTAATTAAATTAATAACTATTACTAATATAATTAGTTTTACTAAATTCATTATTATATTTTTGTTGTTATTTTCATTTATTATTCATCTAATCTATTAAATACATAACTAATATATTGTTCCTAATACAGTATATGAATAAATTGTATTAATATTATGACTAATTTAATGTCATTTAAAATAAGAGTTTTTTATGGTTTTATTAAATAATTTAATACTTTGTTTACATATAAGGCATTAGAAAATTTCAAAGTTTTTTATACATCACGTATTATAAATTTTATTACCATGTTCAGTTATTAGATGTTCAGTAACTACTATAATAGTAATAGTTATTTATAGATTTATAAATGTATAGTAAGTTACTATTAATAACTCAAAAATGATAATATCTCTTATGACACAGTAGTAGATCTATACGAATCAATTGTTTACATATAATTTTACGACATATTGGATAACTTGACATATATTTGTCATTATTATTATTATTACTGTTTATATTATCATCTAAGCAATGGTCGACCTATTGATAAATCCTAATCAATAAGAGAAGTAACGAATTGTAATCATCGATAGTCAACATCTGATTTATAAATTACTTTCCGTTTCATTGATTTATATATATAGTTATTAATTATTTATTTATCTAAATTTTCTATAGAAAATAAGACACAAAATATTGAATTAAGATTTACTGTTATTGTAGGCAAAAAAGAAATTAATTTATAAAATAATTCGGAAATTTCTAGAAAGTTTCTAAAAGAAATTTCTATCTATGGGATTCCCATGCTAATTTTGTTTTCTCGATATTTGTTGACTTGCTAAGTAATAATTAAATATGAGTATTAGTATTTTAATTATTAATTAAAGTAAAAAATTTATTTATTTAATTATATTAAACTATTATATATTATATATATATATACTGTATATTAGAATGATGAATAAAATTTTACAAAACTGATTATTATTAAATAATTATAATTATTTTATATATAGATATCCCATTTTGTATAATATATGTATAGTATTGTCTCATTAATATAGTGTTACAATATCTATAGATATGGTGATCCCATAGCATAATAATACAGTTAAATTTCTATAGAAATTTATTCCTGAGAGAGTTTCTAGAAACTTTCTCAGGGAAATTTATTAGAAACTTTCTATTTACTGTACTATCGTATAATATTTTATTTATAAAAAATAATTTAGAATATAATTTTTAACAACGATTTAAAACAATGTTAATTAATAATAAAATTGAATAATATACTGTATATGTTTTTTATATAAATATATGATATATCAATAAACTATACATAAAACAATTTTCTGACGTTAATTACAAAATTTGTACATGAATTTATGTAATAATTTATTTTGTATTTATTTATGTATTTGCTAAAATAGCATTATAAAATTTTTATATAAATAAAACTGATAAAATTTTGATAAAACTAAAATTTCCTGTTTAATATAATATTATATAATATAGTTTAATATAGTTAACTAAATAAAATATCTATAATTTTTCTTCTATACCAAAGTGTTATTTCATTTATCATAGTTATTAATAATTAATAATAACTTAATAACTTATTATGTTGTAATGTAATATTAGAAAATAAAATAATAATTAATATTAACATAATAAAATTGTAGTTAAATTGTTAAGCGATAAATTTTATTAAATATAATATAATATTAATAATTTATATATAATTTACAAATTATTATCATTCGGTATAATTACCAAAAAAATGTTATAATAAATACAAATAATTGTTACGATAAATAATAAGTTATATAAAAAAAATAAAATCTATTAGAATTATTTTTAATTAATAAATAACTTAATAAAAATGATTATTAATTATTAGTTTATATTAAAAAAAATATCAAATTATTTTATACAATAATTATTTGTATTTATTAGTCATTTCAAGATAGGTATTATTGTTAGGCATTGGCCTAACATTGATTACATTATAACATTGATTATCACAGTAATCATAATTATCATAATTATACGTTTCATATTCATTGGTTATATTGTCATCAAATATATTTCCTAATTCTTGATCATTATTACTGATTTTATGACTATTTTGTTGATTCATGTTTTTTGTTAGACATTGATATTTTTGGCATAATTTTACTGTTAATAATATTGACATTAATATTATAACACTAGTGGCCACTGATGTCAAAATTGTAGTCAATGTAGACATTGATGTAGAAGTGGATGTAATTGGTGTTGACATTGATGGTGACGGCGATGACAACACAGTAGTAGGTCTATCGGGTTGTATTGATTTCATAATACCTTTACATATGGGATAACTTGATATCTGTTTGTCTTTAGTATCATTAGTTATAATTATATTGTCGACCCATTCGTATACTTTCACGTAATCAATGAGAAGTGCGGAACAGTTCCATGAATTGTAGTCATCGACAGTTAATAACTGATTTCCAGAAGCCTTTCCGCCCACTGATAGACCAATGTATAGATTATAAGGCATATCAAATGGTTGTCCTTTTTCAGTATAAATTGGTGACAATATTTTATTGATATCAATAGTCGTATGATTAGTGTCATCAAAAAACCATTGAATTTTGGTTTCACTCCATTCAATGGCATACCTGTGAAACTCATGTAAATCAGTGTCGTGATTGTAAACTGACTGATCTGGTAGTGGTTTACTATATTTATCATATTGAGCACAATTTTCAATTGAATGACCTTGACCAAATTTGAAAATTGTAATTTTTGCTGTCGTATAGTTATATTTAGGATTACTCATCATTTTCATATATACCGCTGCCTCCAATAACCGTCCACTGGGAAGGGCTGCCCTAATCTCGAACCGACCGTATTTCAAATCTTTTTTCAATTTGATTCTTGCTGTCCTAATCATCTTATTTTTGTCAAACTTGTTGTCATAACTGTTGGCTGTGAGGGCCAGTACGCCATCCCTTATCTGAATGCTTTGTGTATCGTTTGAATAGCAACTTTGTTGACCTAACGTTATATCATTATTAATATCTAAAATATTAATATTTATTATTATATATAATTTGTTTGATTCAAATCTCTACCTTTACATTTTTGTTGACTTGTTTGCCAATAACTAAAGGCCGACCATATATTACTCTTCAATATATTGCCATCAAATTCATCGGCAAATACTAATTTCAAATAACTACGAAACTGTTGGACTTTTTCATTGGTTAACATATTAGACATTACATGTCGACAAACATCGGTTGAAACATCATTTGTTATGACAGCCGGCGCCGTATTATTAGGTCTTGTGTTCACATTGTTATCGACCCATTGATAGACCCGTACGTAATCAACAATAAGTGCCGAACAGTTCCACTGTCTATATATATCGTCACTAAAATTACCAGATTTTTGATTGACTTGAATATAAAAAAGCAAATGAAGTGGTCTACCAAACGATTCATCAGTTTTGTTATTGTTATCATTAAAAGATTTGTTTATAGAGATGGTATGTCTCGGTATACCATCGATGAGCCATTTGAACTCATGTGGTGTCCAATCCAGAGCATAGGTGTGAAAGTCATGTATGTTTGACGAGACATTTGTATGAAATATTTGATTTAACTCAGGTATTCCGTACCAAACACTAAACTCAATTTGTTGGCCAATTTGTTCATAATCGACAATATTTACCGACGGTAGTAACCAACTAGGCATCAAAAGCATACTAACTGTTATGGCTGGCCCGGTAGGCATTGCCGCACTTAACTCAAAGCGGCCATATGACCAACTTTTATATGAACTGATTTGTGCGGTCGTATAATTTCTTTTCAACCGATAATCGTAATCATTGGCCACATATTTTGCAAACAATGTAAGAAATCCATCCATTAAATAGATATTATTGCTTACTTTACAACTGATTTCTTTTTTTAAAAAAATTATTAAATTTTATTTTAAATTTGTTTATTTTTGCTCAAATATTGATTGTAACTTTTAAATAATAATAATAATTGTTATTATAATTACCATCACATTTATCATCAAACGGATCCCAATTACTATTGATATCCCATTTTTTTGTATCAATTTTGTTGCCATTAAACTCATCATTCCATACAAGTTCTAGACGTTTATCGCCACAAACTATATCTAACAATATAATCAACAAATTTAATTGTGATATAAAATAATATGTATAATACATAATAACTAAATTAATGTATCACATTATATGCAGTAACAACTATTATTTTATTTAGAAATTTATTTAAATAAATTTGTTTATTTGTTTTTTTATTAATTAAGCACTGAAAGTATTATAACTTATATTATATAAATAAATTTATATCCTGTTGAGTCTAATTGTTTTAAAAATTGCTTATATTTATGGTTTTATTAGTACAGTATATACAGTAATATACAATATAATTATTATAATATATTAATTTTTTATATCACAACCGCTTTCCGTTACTCTCCCTTTTTATTTATTATAATATATCTATTTAAGTAAATTTATTAAATACTATTTATGGAGTTATATAACATTTATATAATTTAGAAAAATTAATTAATTAATAAAGAAAGATAAATTTATATATAATAGTTAAGACATATTTTGTTAACTAACTCAACAATATTTATTTAATGTTTTATCTTTTTAATAATTGTAATAAAATTTATTATTAAAGATTAATTATTTCATACAAATCTTAATATCTTTGAAAAGATCTTAAAGATTTTAAATTTAAATTTTTGTATTTAACTGTTTATTTATTTTATCAATTATTTTTCAAAACTTATTTTAAATTTTAATTATTTTAGCAAAATATTTACAAAATAAATATTTTATTTTCTATCTAATTATTAGTTACAACATATTATATGAATAATAAATAATCTTATATAATGAATAACAAACTAATTTTTGTTTATAAATTCAAATATAATAGTTATGCCAAATACCATCACACGTATCATTGAATAAGTTAACAAAATTATGTGATAATATATTTGGATGTAATTCCCGTATTTTCGGTAATATTGTAGGATTTTTTGGGTCAATTAATTTCGGCCAATCATCGCTTGGTTTACTAAAAATATAAATAATTTTTAAAAATATGACAACAATTTTAAAATAAATATACTAATTACCCGTATTTAGCAAAATTAGTCCACAATTTCATAACTTGCAAACTAAACTGTCTGTCTTTATCTGTATCACTATGTTTTGGATCAATAAGTGGTAAACCAAATACAAAATCAATGTCAGAATAATGTGTGACTCCATAAACTGTTTCATCGAGGTATGCCCTGCGCTGGTATGTAAGCTCATAAAAGTAGACCCTATTACTCTTAATTGTTGAGCTCCGGGCATATTGTTTAGCAAACAGATATGTCGGACATTTCATAATGATATCACCGAACAGATCGTATTCACGCCATTTCAGTGCCTCCGGACTGTTAGTGTCGACACCTTTCAGATACTGTTCACTAACGACCGTCTCATTCATGTCCTGATAGACAGCATTCATAAACTGTACGAAAGCAATGAAATCACTTTTTGTTATGTTTGGCTTTAGTAGTACTTGCATTAGGGCTGAGCCCTCATTTTTGTTGACACCCGACAATATATCTAAATCTTTAATTAAAAATTAGTTGAATTTTTATTACTAAATGTTATAAAATATTATAAAACATAAAAAAGTTTATAATAAATAAAATTAAGAAACATGCCCTTATTAAACAAATGTCGCTCAAAAGCTACCTGTGCTGAGACTGGCAACAGATCCGTATCTAACAGCGGATATATCTGTATAGTTGTATCGGTAGCGTTGATAATTTTATCGGCGCCGACCCCTCGCAGACACTGTAGCCATACTTCGACTTTGCTATCGTTGCAGCCGATACTTGTGGCTAATTGTTTGGCCACCGATAACGCCTGTGCCTTACTATATGGTGCTCTCAATTTGTTCCACATATGACCGCCACTTTGCATAATAACCCGTTTGAATAGGCCTTTAGACAGCGGTGACAGTATGTGTACCGATGCCGACCAACTACCGGCTGATTCACCGAAAATTGTGATTTGATTCCTATCGCCACCGAAACTGTGTATATTATCTCTAACCTACCAGTGTTTTTTGTATATAAGTAAACTATCAATTACTTGCAATTATAGTTAATTTAAGAAACAATTTTTGACAATTTATTAATTAAATATATATATATATAAATTATATACCCATTCCAATGCCAGTATCTGGTCATAGAAACCAACATTCCCAGGAGCGCTGTCCTCGCCAGTGTATAGATAGCCAAACGGTCCTAATCTGTAGTTTACTGACACTACAACTATATCGTGAGCCGCTAATGCACTGGCATTGTATTGGGATTGAAATATACTGCCAATGGTCAGACCGCCGCCGTATATCCAAAACATAACTGGCCGTAAACTACGATCCTGTTTGCGATCAAACATTACGTTTTTTCTTCTGGTATGCGGTGTCCATACATTTAGCACCAAACAGTCTTCACTAGTGGTAATGTTTCCCATTTTAACAAACTCAAGTGATTTGACAAACTTTTGCATACATGAGTTGCCCGGTTTGGTGCCATCGATAATGCCCTAAAAAAACAAAAGTTTTATACAACTAGTAATTGAATTAATTTTTATCATAAAATATCTATTATAACAATATTTGTACAATTACTTTAATAGGTTGTTTTAGGGACACAGGTCGGGCAAATCGTAGAGCGCCCACTGGAGGCTCGGCATACGGTATGTTTAGGAACTGGTGGACTGTCTTGTCGAGCACACGAACTGACTGTCCCTCAACCACACCTGAACTAGTTGTGACCGTATAAACAGTTTTATTATTATTATTATTGTTGTTGTGATGCTGAGGATGATTATGATGTGTATCAATATTAATAGATTTTATAGTTCTCTCTTCAATGTCATTATCATTATTACAATTATTATTAACAAAAATTTCACCAGTTATATATAATGATAAAAGTGCTAATTTTAATATCATTTTATTAATATTATTAGTATTAGTTTGCAACTTAATTAATTAAATATTAATGAAATTAATAAATAACTAAATAATATTTATTGCAAATAAACTTTTTTAAAAATACTATTATAAATCATTAAACTTTTTATAAAGTAATAATTATACAATTTGCGTGACTAATATACTTATATCTACTACTAGTAAAAGTGATTAACCGACAAATTGTCAAATACATCGACTTTTTAAAAATTATTATATAGTAGACTAGTTGCTAATGTCAAAGGTGAGACTCGTGTTAGCAATTTTTATTAAAAATTTAGATAAAATTAATTATTATTTATTAATAAAATATTTAATTTTTTTTTAATATTATACAAAAATAACCTATTACGTAAGTGAACTATTGTTTAGACGTCAAACAAAACTAAAATAAAAATATATTCATGCTTGATCATATATTAGAAAAAATCTTACAATATATTTACCTTTTATATAAAAATATATACAATATATACTGTATATATATATACAGTATAGCTTTGTATACTATATTATTATTATTATTATTATTATTATTTAGTATAATTACAAACAGAGGTTCAAGGGTGTTCATTATAAATAGCTGGTAAAAGCCGGTATAAATCTAAATAAAATATCAATAGATATAATCCATAGTAAACTGGAATTTTTTATATAATAACAATACTAATATCATAATCTATATCTTATATTATACCTACAATAATATATAACAAACTCAATGTACAAATATTACCTAGATTGAAAGTAAATATTGTAAGTGATAAATTTAATTAGAAATAAATAAATATTGTAAATATAGTTTTTAGATTAATTCAATTAAGATATCTAATATAAATTTATATATGTACTTAATATACAGCATATCGTATATTAATATATAAAATATATATCAATAACTAATAGTCCAGATCATTGTTTTGATTAGAATTATTAAATAAATCTAAAGTCTATAAATTATATATGATGTAAAAACTTCCTTGATCATATCTATTTTTTTTAAATCAAATACAAAAAAATAATATAAGATTTTTAAAAAAAATGATATTAATTTTATAGCACACAAACTAAAGCGGAACTTAATTAAAATCAGTGACAACAGTGAAAATTAAAATATAACAATAAAATAGACAAAAATTTCCAATTAAACTATTTATTAAATAGTTAATATATAATAATTTTTAATATATTCATAAATATATATATAGTAAATAATGTATTATTACAATATATTCTATAAAATGACCATGAAAACATATATATTGATGTATTGACATGACTGGGTTTTACTAGTTTTTAGCGGTAGACACATAGGAACACATATACATAGACATAGTTATACATATAGATATAGATATAGATATAAATCATTGTAATAATCTTTAAAGTACATACAATGCTATAAATACCATTATTGAAGGACATACCTAATATGTGTTACTAGACTTGTTGGGTGTGTGTTTAGAGCACACAATTTTTTGCTACAATGAATGAGACTTAATATGATTAACAAGTGATAAACAATTTCATAATTAATAAAAATAATTTTGTATAAAAATCATGTAATTATAAATATAATTTTTAATATTATATAATATTTTCAATTTACTAATAATATTTAAAAAATTGCAAAAATTAACAATAACTGTTTTATAAACTTTTTTATATCTATGATATTTATAATATTTACAAACAATATTCATAAAAAAAAGTTTATAAAATTATATTTCTAACAATTTAACAATAATTGTTTAATTTAATTATTGATTCCTGAATATACAATTAAATATAATTTATGACAATACTGTCATACTTTTATGAATCATATAATTGTTATATGATTTTAATTAAATATTGGCAAATAACATTGAAAATAATGTAAAAGTAGATAATCAAAATTATTTATACAATATTATCACTAAATGGCTTAATCGAAAAATGTACTATTAATATATAAAAAACTATTTTACTATTTTATATTAAAAAATTGAATTAAATATTATTATTGAAAATTATTAATAATATGAGTATTTTTAAGTACTTTAATAAAATAAAATAATAAATTTATTTAAATCAAAAACATGTTTACTATTATTACAGAATGTTAAAATCAAATGTTTTTTATCTATTCATATTGTTTGCTATTTTTGCCATATTATTGAAATATTATTTAAATTTATCATTAACCTCCAGTGAAAATATTGATAATAATAATAATGATTTTGATAACGATGTAATTGTACAAACTAGCACCGGTACGTTTAGAGGACAGACCCTCAATGAACTGCATAAGCGAGTCGACCAATTTTTGGCGATACCTTACGCGGAACCACCTATTGGTAGCCTTAGGTTTGCTAAGCCGGTGCCAATCAGATCAACAAACAATGTATTTAATATACTGAATATATCTTACATTTGTTGCAAAATTTAATTATAATTACTGTATGTTAAGGATGTTATTATAGATGCAACAAAAGTCGGCAAATCTTGTATACAAAATACGGTACAAAATATCGGCGAATTGCTCGATGGGGTCACGGGTCAGGTAGATGAAAGTGAGGACTGTCTAGTGTTGAACATATGGACCGCAAATCGGATCAATTATCAGAGTAATGGTCATTTACAAGCGGTTATGTTTTGGATACACGGCGGTGCATTGAGTTTGGGCTCCATATTTGACCATCTATACAACGGTAGTCTACTGGCCACACACGATGTTTTGGTAGTGTCTACCAACTATAGACTGGGACAGTTTGGTTTTCTATATGGTGGCACTGAGTCTGCACCGGGAAATGTAGGATTTTATGATCAGTTATTGGCATTAAAATGGGTATAACATTTACAAATTATATACTAATTAAGTAATTAAATTGTAAAAAAATTAATTAATGATAAATCTATATACTTTAAATAGGTTCACGAAAACATACATTTATTTGGCGGAGATAGGGATCAAATTACTATATTTGGTGAATCGGCCGGCAGTTGGTCGGTATCGGCACACATACTGTCGCCGCTATCTAAAGGCCTATTCAAACGGGCTATATTAGGCAGTGGTGCACTAGTCTTCAATAAGGACCGTCCGATACTTGACGCCAGTAATGGCATAGAAAAGTCCAGACAAACGGCAAATAAATTGAATTGTAGTGAAAAATATGGCGACAATTGGCTCGACTGTCTCCGGGATGTCGACGCCAAGCAACTGATTGAAACTGACGAAAACGGTGGCTCACTGTACATAACTTACCCGGTGTTTGGCACTGAATTTTTACCTAATCTACCGAAACAGGTCATCGACAACAAGCTGTTTGACATTAATGTCGATGTAATGTCTGGTGTTACCAGAGAGGAAGGGGTGATAATGGCTGTGATGCAGTATCACGAAATTATGGACGACCTGTTTGATCTGCAAAAGTTTCGCACAGTTGTTGATAAAGTTAATCAGGTTTTGCATAACATAGACACCAAAAAGGTGTCCGATTTATATACCAAAACCGTTGACCGTAAAAATGCCAGTCAATTGCGTCGGGCGTTTGGCGAGTTTTATGGCGATATTTTTCTGAAGTGTCCCACATATGAGTTGGCCCGTAAAATAGCGGAAACCGGTGGCCAGAGTGCAGTTTACTTTTATCAGCTTAACTATCAGAGCAAACTATTGGCACCGTTTGGGTGCGACGACAGTACCATTTGTCATGGCTCAGACCTGGACTACATATTTGGTACACCGCTTAGGGATCAAAATGCTTATACGGAAACTGACTATGATTTTAGTATGGATATCATGAAAATGTGGACTAATTTTGCTAAATATGGGTATAAATTTAGATTATTTGTTTGTTAAAATTGTATTTGTTTTGTTAATTTTTGTTATAAATATTATTTATTTATTTTTTAGTAATCCTCGCAGTTATTGGCCCAAAGTATTGGACAGTAAAACATCGGATAGTAAAACATTTAAAGTAAAATTATTGCATCCAAACAATATGAACCAGATTTTAGAGGATCCCTATAAAAGCACATGTGATATGATTTGGAAAAATTATTATTTTTAATTTTATACATAAATAAAAAAATAATAAAAATTTAAAAATTTAAAAAATTCAATATTAATGTATTTTATTTTTTATATAAACTTGTATTTTTTAATTAATTAAAGTAAAAATGTTTTATTATTTTATTCATTAGTCAAACATTGAGTATATATTAGATAAATTATTATTAAAATTATAAAATATTATTATTTGTATATACTTTATTCTTATACAATATTTGCTATTTATAATTAACAACAATATAAATAACTAAATTTAAAATTATTTTATTTATAATAATTTTTTGTAAATCATTTTTATATATTAGTATATGTTTAATTAAGATAAGTTAATTATAACAGTGTAGACATTGCTTAAATTATTTTCTATAATAGTTTTTATAGTATATTAATTTTTATTAAAAAATACCAATAATTTATGACCTTGATAAATCTTATGCATATTACTGATGTCTATAAATAAAGTCAATGAATTATAAAAGTTTTTATACAGTAAACATCGAAAAAACAATACTTTATTATTTATTTTATAACAAATAGTCATAAAATTTTTACGATTATTTACATTTTAAACTAATTTCTAAATAAATATTAAAATAATGCAATGTTGATAATTTATGCAAAAATATAAATAAATATGTTAGATTATTATAATAAATTACAATTAGCATAATAAAGTAACACTATTTTTATGACAACAAAAATACAATATAAATTTTAGTGAGTAGTATTAAAAAACTAACTAAATATTTTTATATAAATAAAAGTTAGATATTTAAAAAAAGTGTTATTTAAAAACATTATCATTATAATTGAATTAAAAATTATTGGTAATGTTTAGTGAAAATTTATTATCATTTATCTTAATAAATGAATTTAGATGGACAGTTTGTTTTATAATAATTGCTTATGTAGTTTATAAAATAACTAAACTTTATGTGCGAGTAATAAATCTACCACCCGGACCATTGCCTATACCTATATTAGGCAGTATTTTATGTATATAAATATTATTAAAGATATTTATAAAAAAATAATGTTATGTTGAATATAAATTATACAATTAAAATAATTATTATGTTTATATATAGCATTAAGAGGTATTAAACATCACTGGATCTATGAGTTCAAAAATTATAATAAAAAATATGGAAATATATTTACATTTTGGGGGGGAAATATACCAATGGTTGTAATCACTGACCCCATGTTGGCCCGAGTCTTGTTTCGTAAAAATGAAATATCTGGTCGGCCCTCAAATTTTATGAGTAAGCATTAAAGATATACTAAAAAATTATTGTAATAAAAATTATTAAAATAAAAAAACAATTAATTTGCTATTATAGCTGATATGATAAATAAAAACGGTCGCACCGATATTGTTGGTACCGATTATGGCCACACCTGGGAAACAATGAGACGGGTAACACACGCGGCTATAATGTTAGTTTATTTTTTGAATTTAATTGACACTAATCTAGAAAAATACTTAGATATATATATATATATATAATTTTTTGTTATACATAATTAGCAAATACAGTAAAACTGATCAACTAATGTATTTGTGTAGCGATTGTGTGGATAAAACAGTTAAATTAATTATTGAAAACGAGGGCTTAGATAAACCGTTTGATCCGTCAGATTATATCTTTCAATTGTTTATTAACATATTGGCTACCAGTGCTTTTGGCAATAGGTAAAGTATTACATAAACAACAAATATTAAATATTAATTTTTTAAATATACTGTAAAATATATTGTTTTTAATATTTCTATAATCAGTTATTTAATGGATGAAAAAGAGTATAAAAACTACAAATATTGTATTAAAGATTTCAGACGTGAAAACAATCTTATGATTGTATTAATACAAATCATACCATCGTTTCGTTATTTATTCAAAACTTCTGAAAACAAACAAATAGCAAATTTTGAACAATTTATTGATAATTTGAGACAAAAATTAATTAGTCATTACAGGGATTATAATGATAGTATTAGTTGTCGAAATTTTTGCGATTTACTTATTGCTGAAAAAGTGAAAACAATCCGTGACTATAAAGAGTCGGCACAATATTTGACTGATAATAACCTATCGATGGTTTTATTTGATATATTATTTGCCGGCACCGACTCATCACAGCTAACCTTTCAGTGGATGCTATTATTTTTGGTATATTATCCACATATTGATCAAAAGTTGCGCCAAGAAATTGAAACAGTAATCGGAGACAGATTGGCCACACATGAAGATAGACATCATTGTCATTATGCGATGGCTTTCATATCCGAGTCGCTGAGATTGAGAAATGTGGCCCCAATAGGACTTCCGCATAAAACACTTGAGCGCACAACAGTTGGTAAATATACTGTTCCTAAAGATACAGTTATTGCTTATCTTCAGGGAATAGTTATGATGGATGACAAGTACTGGTCAAATGCTGATAAGTTTAAACCCGAGCGCTTCCTTATTGATGGCAAGTTTAACAATACCCGTCCCATTGGTTACGTACCGTTCGGTGTGGGACGTCGTGTATGTTTGGGTGAGAAGTTGGTCATCGCTGACCTGTTTTTTGTTTTGATACGATTTCTTCAGATGACCAGTGATTATGATATAGTTTTGGACAGTAATGCGGGCATTGATCCAAATCCTAATATTGTTGATACAATAGAACCTAATAATTACAAAATATTGCTTAAACTCAAAATATAATACATTTATTTATATTTTATTTTTAATTAATATACTGTATATATAAATTAATAAGTAATAATTAAGACTAAAATAATAAAATAATTTTTAATAAGAAATATGTTTCTTAATTTCACATTTAGTTTTAATTTTAAACAATATTTGCAATTTATATTTATAAGGTAATCTAATAATGTTAAAATTGTATTTATAATTAAAATTTATTGTTAATTATGTTTTATTATTGTTTACATACAAAACAAATGTAATTTTAAATACAAAATTAATAATTGACCTTGATATACAGTAGGTTAATTATGATCAATTAATTAATTTTTTATATACTATATGTTTATACAACTTAAACTTAAAGTACTATAATTTTATACAATAATGAAATACTTTAATAAAATGTATGATTTTATAAACAAAAATTAATTTTATATTTAGAAATTAATATAGACCAGTTGAGAATGCTAGAAAGCATTGACAGATAAAGTTATTCCATAATAAGCCCGACTACTTTTTTTTGTAACTTAAATTGTGCCCAGATGCTTTAAGTATAATAACATATACAGTAGTTACAATAAATAATGTATTGCAAGTATTATTAAAAATAAAAAGTTTATAAAAATATATTTAAAAATCAGTATTAATATAATTATTAAAATTACTAAAAAAATTATATATTTTATTAAATATTTAATTAATGAAAAAACATGTTTAGCTATATTTAAGTAACGGCGAGTATTTTCAATTTCATCCTTTTTTCTGTATCTGTGTTCTATAGATTTTTTCAATACTTAATTACTAAATCAAAAACTTTAAAAAATATAATTTTGTAACGTTTATTGTTTGTTGGGTTGGTTGGTAGGGTAGGTTAGTAAAATACACAAATATAGGTAAATAACTTATTTTATTTATTATGTAATATTAAGATTATACAGTAGGGTTTTAAAGCTAAAAGTAGACTAAAAAATTGTGTGAATGTATTTTATAAGTGTGGGGTTTTTACAGTTATCCAATAGGTTGATGGATGGGGAGGGGCATAAAGTATGTTACAATTCTCCCCAGGTACAGATACATGTTTGTTCCTAAACATTTGAACATTATTTATTGTATATAGGGTATTATTATATATGTGATTGTGTGTATGTGATATATATACGTGTTTATAATATTATTATTATTTTTTATTATTTGTATTATTAATTTGTTTTTATTATTATTATTATTTTTAATTAATTTTTTTTGTTATACAATACACGTGGGTTAAGGGCTAAATCTCTCGTTTCCTAATTCTCGTTTTCTAATTATCGGATCCTATTATAGATAATGGCATTTTTGGTCATTATTTTATTGTTATATTTTAACAAAATATAGTAACAAATGATTACAAAAATAACTTACCAATTAAAAATTGTAATCTCATTTTTTGTTATTTAATGGCAATATTTTTGTTTTCTATGAATATATGATCTATAAATACTATATTAAATTCATTCAAATCAATTTTTTATAATAAATATTTTATTATTATTGTTATTATTATTCTAGGATTTTGAATTTTTATTTCTCTAACAACTTTGTTATAATTATTTTTTTATAACCTACTTTTTAAATAATTTTATAAAAAATACTTTTTTGGTATTTGCTAAATGAGACTTTAATATTATTGTCTTTAATTTCTCTAAATATTTTTATAAAATCACAGCTACTTTTAGTTTTATAATAATTTACTATTATATCTATTTTATAATATCATGGATTAACTTTACAGACTAGTCATCTAAGATAATAAAGTTCAGTATAAATAAATAAACTCAATTTTTATCATTTAATTATTAAATGACTCCGTATTACAAAACAAACTCATTTAATCAAATAATCTTATAATTATCTCTATCCTAAAATTAATCGTTTTAAAATAATTTTTTTATTTGTCCGCCATTTTGATTATGACTAAAAAACAAAAAATATTATTCTTCATTTTAATGGGTAGGTGTCATATATTTATTTGAAGCTATCCTAATGACATTTAGCCAAAAATTTTATATTATAATACAAAATAATTGTTTTTTTTAATTAGTAAATTATTATTAAATTTAATTATGTTTACTTTCATTAATTTCATATTGTTAATTTCATCTGGAATGGAACCAATAATTAAATGGTTACAAGATGATAGATTAATGAAAAATATTGTCCAAAACGTGGTAATAAATGTATTAACGATAATAAATTTTTAATTTATACAGGAAAAAAAATATCATCGAGGAAGTAGACTAGATGGCTTGTAGATTATAGGATTAATTCAATTAACATTTAATACAAAAAGAATTTAGAATTGAAATATGTCCTAATAACAAACGAAACAAAGTAAATTTGTATCAACTAATATTAAAACATGTTTTACCATGAACAACTATTATTACTGATTTATGTGGTGGATTTACTAGAAAACATGGGCTCAACACTCAAACAATAGGTAAATATCTCTAAGCTAGGTTACCGGTGCCCATATAGTATTGAAATAGTAATCTCAATGTATTGTTGACAAAAAACGATAGATGAAATTATAAAATACTTATTATTTAGTATAAAATTAATTTTTATTTTTAACAGAATCTCAATGGAGAGCTTTGAAGCGAAAGGTTGGAAGCATTCCTAAAAAATAATTAGCTAATCATTTATGTGAATATTTATGGAGACGGGAAATACAATTATCAGATTAAGACTTATTTTTTAATTTTATTAAAGTTTGTTGTAAAATTTACAATTTTTATATTGACGTAACAAATGAATTATTAGATCATAATATTGTAAAATTAAATAAATTATTATTATTTAAATTTATAAAATTAAATAAATTATTATTATTTAAATTTATAAAATTAAATAAATTATTGTTATTTAAATTTATAAAATTAATTCGAAATCTTGAACTCTATAGCTGTCAACTGTTGATGAGTTTAACAAATTATTATAATTACAAAAAACGTATTTATTCTTATATATCTATTTAATTTTAGCGCTTTAATAATTATAGTACATAAAGTATGTTTTACATAAAATTTTAATGATGAAATCATGTCCATTTTAATCAATTTATATAAATCAAAAGTAAAAATTTGAAATTTAAGTTAAAATTTATTAATATTTATGAAAAATGCCATTTTTAATGAACTATTTTTATACATATAAAACCAGACGTTTTATAACAGTTTTATTATTATTTATCTTTTGGTTAAACCATATGTCAAAAACAACTCTTATATATACATTCCAGTAAAACAAACTTTTTAAAGTTTTTTTTGAAAAACATTAATAACTTATTTTTAATTAATATCAAATACTATATAACTATTTACTTGATTTTAAAGTTATTAATTTTTAAAAAATATACTAAAAAATTACTTATAATGTCTATTTCAAGTTTACTGTCATTCAATTTATTTAGTGATTTTAAGTCAGTAATTAGTGTTATATTAATTGCTTTTATAGTTTATAAAATAACTAAATTTTATGTTCAATCCTCAATTTTACCACCTGGACCATTACCAATACCATTAATTGGCAATCTATTATGTATAATATATTTTTAATTAATCATTTTTAAAAATCAATTAATTACGTTTTAATTAATTTTTAATTATTTTTTGCACTATATATATACTGTAAATATAATATTTTTAAATTTTCTTTTTACATTAATAACTTAATTACTTATACTATTGAATATATTGTATTGTAATTATTTAATTGAAAAGCATTGAGAGGTACCAAAAATCATTGGACCGATGAATTGAAAACATATAGTAAAAAATATGGAAATATATTTACATTTTGGATGGGAAATTTGCCCATGGTATTAATCACTGACCCGTATCTGGCCAGAAATGTTTACCGTAAAAATGATTTAGCCGGACGTAGTAGTATTTATTTGTGTAAGTTTTTATTTTAGACACATTATAAAAACACATATATTTATAAATAATTTTGTTAGTTAATTAAATCTAATTAAATAATGTGATGCTAATGTTTTATACAATTTAAATTTTAGTTGATATAATAAAGGATAATGGAGGTTGTATAGATATTATTGGCGCCGATTATGGCCATACCTGGGAAGCCCTGAGACGGGTGTCACACGCGGCTGTTATGTTTGTTTATTAATTTTATAAATAAATGATTTTTACAATTTATTTATATATTATTATATTGAAATATATTTTTTAATAATATTTTTAGCAAATACGCTAAAACTGATAAACTAATGTATTTGTGTAACGATTGTGTGGATAAAACAGTTAAATTAATTATAGAAAAGGAGGGCTTAAATAAACCGTTTGATCCGTCAGATTATATCTTTCAATTGTTTATTAACATATTGGCTACCAGTGCTTTTGGTAATTGGTAAAGTGTTATTATTTTTTTATAAAGTAATTTTAATGCCAACTACCTACTAACTAAATAATATATATATATATTTGTCATTTATTTGAAATTAGTTATTCAATGAACGATAAAGACACTGAAAATTTTAAATATTGTATTAAAGGTTTTCGTCGCGAAAACAATGTTATGTATGTTTTGATGCAATTCATACCAGCCATCCGTTTCCTAAACAAAAGCTTTGCTGACAAACAAAACCAAACTTTTAAGCAATTTATAGATAATATGAAACAAAAATTTATGAATCATTACAATGAGTACGACCCGAGTGTTTGTCGCGATTTTTGCGATTCATTAATCGCCGCCAAAGAGGAAGCAATTCGGGAGTCGAAAGAGTCGGCGCCCTATTTGGCCGATAAAAGCCTAGTTATGGCTATTTTTGACTTATTCTTTGCCGGCACCGACACATCACAGTTGACTTTCCTATGGATGCTATTGTTTATGTCATACTATCCACAAACACAGAAACAATTACGACAAGAAATTGATACACAAATTGGCGACCGTTTGCCCACACATGAGGACAGACAACAGTGTCATTATGTTATGGCATTTATAACAGAAACGTTGAGATTCAGGAATGTTGCGCCAATAGGTGTTCCCCATCGAGCAGTTGTGCGTACAAAAGTTGGCGACTATACACTACAGAAAGATACAACAGTAGTCTTATTGCAATCTGTAATTATGACAGACGACAACTACTGGCCAAATGCTAATAAGTTTACACCCGAGCGCTTCCTATCCAATGGAAAGTATATCAATTCCCGTTCAAAAGCTTTCATACCTTTTGGTGTGGGACGTCGTGTATGTTTAGGCGAAAAGTTGGCCATCGCTGACCTGTTTCTTGTTTTGATACGATTTCTTCAGACGACCAATGATTATGATATAGTATTGGAAAGTCATAAGGGTTTAGATCCTAATGTTAATATTGCCGATTCATTAGAGCCCAACAAATATGAAATATCATTGAAAAGAAGGCTATAATGGATTAAATTTTATTAAACCTTTATTTAAATACATTATAATAGTAAATGTATATTAAATTAGTTTTAATGATTTTTTTTAATTCCTAAAAGTTTAAATATTTTTATTCTACAATATTTTAACAAAATTATTATATTTATGGATTGAACAATTACAGTTTAATTATTTTTATTATACTAATTAATCAGCCAATTCAATTGAAACAAATAATTATAAATTAGCTTTTAATTAAGCAAAAATACTAAATTTTGTTTATTTAGTACAATATTTAGGCTTTATTTTTATATTTTTATTAGTTATAACATATTATAATATATTTAATCATTTATTTTTTTAAATTATAAATATTTTTAATCATTTTAACTTTATTTATAACATTTGGTTTTTATAGTATTTATAGTTTCAATAATAAACATATTAGAAGAGTATTATCATTGTTTAACCTCAAAAACTTATTCACACGTGGATTTAATTTGTAAAAATAATTTTTATGTTCAAAAATATTTATATTATAAAAATGTCAAGTACTGTAGTATTTTATCAATAACTTTTAAAAATATAATATAATGTGCTAACGAGTACTGAACAAGTTTAGTATATTTATCTATATTTTTAATACTACTGTATAATAATTATTATTAATTCTCATTTAAACAATTGTTCAAATATTTATCAATTTAACCATACATTCAATAATAATAATAAGTATATATTAATTATAAAAATTAAAAACACTTAAAATTAACTTTAAAAAATATTGTACTAAAAAAGTTAAACTTGATTTGCACTAAATATATTTTTATCAAACTATAATAATTAGTTAGAGTTTAATGAGACAATTGATGATAAACTCAAATAAAAATTACAAACAGTTATATTAAATCAGAAAACTAAATGTAAAGTACATTAACTGTCAAAAACTGATAATGCAATTATCAATAATAGAAATTGTTTCGGTTGTGATTTTTTGCGTAATTATTAGCAAAATATCGGCCGACTGTGGCTACGAGTCATGCCGTAAGACATACGCTACGGATAAGCTGAACATCCATATCATAGCCCACAGTCACGATGACGTCGGTTGGGTTAAGACAGTCGACAACTATTATGCCGACGAAGTTCAACATATAATCACAAATGTGGTCAACTCGTTAGCCAAAAACCCTGACCGACGATTCACACAAGTGGAGACCTATTACTTCAACCGGTGGTGGTCCGAACAAACAGAACAGACACGCAATTTGGTCCATCAGTTGGTCAGTTCGGGTCAGTTGGCGTTTGCAAATGGCGGCTATACGGTCAACGACGAGGGCGCTGCTCATTACAATGAGATTATCGATCAGATGACGTACGGACTAAAAATTCTGGATCACCTGTTTGGCCGATGCGGTCGACCACTGATTTCGTGGCAAATTGATCCGTTCGGTGCCTCCAAAGAGATGGCCTCACTGTACGCTCAAATGGGTTTCGATGGACATGTGTTTAATAGAGGTGTCCAACCAAAAGGCGAGTTCATATGGGAAAGTAGTCCCGATTTGGGCCAAAAATCCAATATCTTTACGACTATACTTCATGATCACTATAACGCTCCCGAAGGGTTTGACTTTGAAAACGGTATTTAATAATTAAAATTTCGTAAATAAAGAAATGGTTTTTAATTAAAAAAAATTCTAAATCATAGGTAACGACATAACAACAGACAATAAGAAACAAAAAGCCGATTCTTTGGTCTCTTTGGCCAATCAGTGGAATCGCGACTTCGGTAACAGTGGACACGTGTTGATGCCATTTGGCGATGACTTTCGCTTTCAAAATGCTGACCATTATTTCTCCAATTTGGACAAACTTATTGACGCCATTCACGAGTTTCACGGCAAAGATATTCATATATTTTACTCGACACCGATGTGCTATTTGCTGGCAGTTAACCAACTAAATCGGATATATGAGACGCGCCAACGCGATTACTTTCCTTTTTGGACCGGTTTCTTTACCAGTAGGCCGTCACTGAAACGCCAGGAGCGCTGGACAAACAGTTTGCTGCAAATAGGAAAACAATTGGATGCCGTGACTCGTCTTCCGGGAGTCGATCCGTTTGTCAATGAAGGTCGTAATGAGATTGCTGTGATGACACATCACGATGCCATCACTGGCACATCGCCTCAGTGGACAGTCAATGATTACGATCAACGATTATTCAGCGCTACTGATGCCATCCGAGAAGTAGTCGATAGGACGTATGAAAAATTATTACCATTGAATAGACAGTCATCTGAGATAACAGTTCCCAAACAAATTATATGCGATAGACTTAACATAAGTCAATGTTTAGTATCCGAGACCTCAGATCAGTTGACATTACTGATCTATAATCCTATGGGACGGCCAGTTAGTCAATGGTTTCGTATACCAGTTATATCAAACACATCTGTTTATGAAATGTATGACAGCACCGGCAGCAAAGTCGATGACATACATATAGTTCCCGTATCGCAAAAAGTACTAAAAATACCAGAAAGGACTACAACTGCTAAATATGAGATAGTTTTTCGCGCAAATATAACGGCTTTAGGTTTTGTCACATATTTTGTCAAAAAATCAGGTATTGTTTAATAAACAGTATAAAAAATATTTAGTAATTTACAGTACTGTATATTATTTTTTTAAAATCTTTTTTTATTTATTATCAGAAAAATTAATAGAAAATTTAAGTAAAGTATCTGAAAATTTGCCAAAAATTACTGACAAAATTCAAATGAAAGGAAAAGGATTTACCCTTTTATTGGACTCTAAGATCGGAAACATTGAATCAATTAAATTACAAAATACTGACAAAGACTATCCGTTGCGACAGTCGTTTAAGTTTTATAAATCAAATTCAGACAACTATTATGTGTTTTGTTCGGAAGGATCGGTTAATGACATCCCGAGAGATGAGGTTAGATTAGAATCGGTATACAAAAGTGGATCAATTCATGAGGTGACACAAGTGTGGAACAGTTGGATAACGCAAACAATACGAGTCTATGAGGACCGGGAATACGCAGAACTTGAATGGATAGTCGGATCGATACCTATTGATGACAATATTGGCAAAGAAGTGATCACCAGATTTGAGACAAATTTTAAAACTAAAAATGAGTTCTTCACAGATGCTAATGGCAGACAAAATGTAAGTAATTTTTATTTTTAAATTAGTATTATTTACTTAATAATTCAACTATTTTTTTGAAAATTAATTTAATTACAAATTTTTAGGTCAAAAGAGTTCGTACATCTGAAGAAGTAAACTGTGGAAACTATAGAAATAGTATTTCCAATAATTATTATCCGGTTTACGAAAGAATTTTCATTAGAGATGTCAAACAGGATATTCAACTAACAATACTGACCGATAGAGCACAGGGAGGTTCCAGTGAAGCGGACGGACAGCTCGAGCTGATGCTTCACAGACGCCTAATTAAAGAAGTTTATGGCATTAATCTTAATGAGACCGGTGTTGATGGCAATGGACTGATAGTTCGTGGAAAACATTATCTTTTCTTTAAACCAATTAATGAATCACCAAAACTGTATCGTGATTTGGGTCGTCAACTATATTGGGAACCGTTGATCACATTTTCAACACTCAACGACAGCCAAGAGTCATATAAATCGAAATATCGGACCCAATATTCAGGTCTTACACAACCATTGCCTGAAAACGTGCATTTGTTGACACTGGAAAAGTGGTCACAAAATAAACTGCTCGTACGGTTGGAGCACATCTATCAAAAGGAGGACAACAACAGTCAACTGTCCAAACCAGTAATCATTGACTTACAGAATCTGTTCGAAGATATTGTTATCAAAGATGTCGTGGAAATGACTTTAAGTGCCAACCAATTGCTATCAGAATCGCAACAAAAAAAGTTAAAATGGATATCAAAGACATCAACAAATGATAGGCTAACGATTAATGCCATCAAAAATATTGTTGACATCAAACAGATTCAATTAATACCACAAGAGATTCGGACATTTATTATCACTGTTGATGATCACCAGCAAAGAGGTATATGATATACAGTATATTATAAATACCTAACTATTTGTTCTTATAAATTATATTCAATACTTACTATTATTTTAATTATAAATATTAATTTCCAGTTAATTGTTCCCTTCAATGGGTACCCCTAACTGATAGCAAAATACCGAGTGATGCTATTGTCGGTGGATTTGATGTCGATTCTTCACCGCTATATGTTTGTCGATATAAACACAATAATGACATAATTCCGGGGAAGGCTAACAATAAACTGGAATGTATTATCACGTCTGCGGGAAAGTCGTATAAAATTTTGACCGACTATGAGATACTTGTGGGACACGATTATGATTGGGTTCACAGACATGGCGCCGATGCTGTACCCGATCGGTCATTCATTGCCGGACATAACAGTCAGTCTACAAGTTCTATATATGTTGGCAAATGTGATCTGTTTATCGGTAATCGCGAGACACAAGTCGTAGGTAAAGTTGACCATAAGTTTTACTATGGATGGGGTGATGAAGAAAAAGCTGACTGTCCTAATCATAAAGTCATGATTTGCTAACTGAAAAGTAAAAAATCATTTTTTTTATTTTCTAATCCTAATTGTGAATTATTTTTAATTTTTATTAGTAGTGAATCAAATATTTTGTTTTTTTAAATGAAATATTCATTTTGAATAATACTATAATAAATAAATTGTACTCTAGTTATCAATTGATATTATTTATTTTGTGATTATTTGAGATATTAATATTAATACCAATAATATTAACATAAAAAATATAAATACTATTATGAAATATTTATCTTTATGGTAAATGTTTTTAAAATATTATTATGTAATTTATAATGTATGATAAATATATAACTATATAACTATATTATTAATATAATTATCACCATATATATATAGAATAAAATAAATTTTAATTATTTTTATTTATATCTTTTTTAATAAATACCAATACATGTATACTGTATAATAAAATACAAAAAGTAATAAATAATATTTTAATTATTATCTATCATAAATAAAAACAAAATAATTAAGCATCTATTAAACCAACCAATTATTTTATAAATATTATTAGTAAAACTGTTAAACTATAATACATTAATCAATATACAGTAATATTCAATAATAATAATTATATAAGTAATTATTTAAGTTTTAATTAAACGTTACAATGAATAACTTAAAATTTGTGTCACACTAATAATTTAAATAAAACTAAATTGTTAACTTTTGATAAATAAATCAATAATATAACACCTACTTCTATAATAAAATACATACAATTTTTTAACTAATAAAAAATTTAATTAATAATTTAGTAATACAATTTTTTAATAAATATTATTATGATTAATTTTTTGTAATTTATAATTATTTCTTTTAATAAAAAATAAATTAACTTTTGTATTGTAATTATTTGTTTTAACATTTCTATTTTGTATTTTAACTTTATATAAATAAAATTTTTGTTTGCAATATTTATAGAAATTTACTGTAAAATCTTTTAAATTAGTTGTTAACATAGCAATTGAAATACCAAACCATAGATTGAAAATACTGGCCATTAGACAGATATACTCTTCAAATGTCATACGATATGTAACATTATATATGGTGTCCGGTTCTGTTGGGTTTGTAAATTGCATTACAGTTAAATCGGGTTTAGTTGACTCCAGTGTATGAGTTGACGTTACATACGTATAGTCAACACAATTGATACGACCGGAGCACTTGATTTGGCAATTGGCCTCAATTGAATATATACGGGTTTCATTCAAATACCATGGCTTCAAATAGGTATCGTTAAACATATTATCCATTATATTGTGATTTCGGTAATAGAGAAATCCGTGCGGATAACCCAAACCGATCCGTTGGGACTCCACTATTATACACTCGTCTATACATTCATCAGATGTTTTGGATGCAAAACATTTTGCTGGATTGTACCTCAATTCAGGCCTTTTGATAACAATTTTATGATGACTAACAATATGATACTTGCCTTTAGTCAGCTGCACCTGTAGTTGATTTTCGAATAAGTGGTTTACATTATAAATACGTTTAGTACGCTTATGTAGTATAATATAGAGATTGTTGATTTTATTGCCCATCAACAACATTACAGTACTAAACTGTGCCATTTCAGGTGAATCAAACATTTGATCGGATTGATTGTACCACTGATGAAAATAGGTTACACAATAATCTTTGTCGCTAATTGAATAGATGTCCTGTTTATATTTACCCATTAGCATATAGTTATATAATTTGTTTGTTGGCAAATTGATTAGAAATTTTACTAACGGTGCCAAATGGTCATAATGTTTAGCCATTGGCTCACCAATCGATATGTTCATAACATAGTTATTGTAGTTATGCTTAGATAGATTTGCCGGTAATAACCAAAATAAATGTTTACTCAAACATACAGTGATTGCCGGCAATGAATCCCGTGATATTCGTTCATACATTACATCAGTGGTGGTCTCATATGATAAATATAAATGACTTATTTTCAAGATTTGATACAAACAGCCCATCAGACAAACTAAACCACTTATATATTTAAATTTCATGATTTTTACAAACATCAGTTTAAATTGTTAAAATAATATTCATGTAAAAATTGCATAAAAATATCTACTTTGCTTATTTATATTGACATTTTTTTTTTATTTCACTTTGAAAACAAAAATGTTTAATTTACAGTAAAGTAAAAATAATAATAATAATCAATAATAATAAGGTAGATACACTATTTGTATAATATTATTTAATTTGTTTATTACTATGTCATGAAAAATATTCTAAAAATTTAATTATTTAATTATACTATTGATTTTTATAGTTAATTATAATTATATACAATTATATATTTTTTATATAATATAACTGTAAATGCAAACACATTATACAGTACTATAGATTGTTATCACATTGTATAGTAAGTGCATACATATACCGATAGTACAATAATTAATTAATACAATGTATTGAATTGTATTGTCTGATTCCCAGTATCTCAGCTTTTGCTTGTAGTTAGTATTGGTATAAACATCCAGTATTTGGATAATTTAGTAGCTGTTAGTGTCATCGGAAATGTGTTGACATTTCCCAAAACATTTTTATATATTTATTTATAGAAACACTGACAACGGTTTACCTACAAAACCATAGACAATGCCCACACATTGCTTGACTATGAGTTTTATTTGTCGGTCACACCTAAACACGGGTCTATTCTTTTGTCTGAATTGACAAATATTATTATATATATTAGTAATTTTAATATATCTATTAATACAATATATATATATTTAAAAAAAACAATTATTTTTTGTTGTTTATATAAAGATATGTTGTATAAAAAAATATTAATAATTATACTTTGTTATTGTAATAAGAAATTAAATATAAATAAATAAAAATAATAATAAACAAACATTGATATTAAGTAAAATAAATTTATATATTATTTAATATGGATTATACAGATATATAAAAAGTGTCATTGAATTTATTATCTATAATTGAGATGTAAAAACCAATAATCCATGTTTTGGGTGGAGTAACTATGTATTACATAATTACGGTAATTGATATTTTTTTTGTAGTTAATGCATAATTTAAAATATTTTTGTATGTGTAGACTTAATTTTGTTTGTTTTTCTACAATTTATCTATTATGTAAAACAAAACTAAAATTTAGCTTAAAGTAATTGTTGTCATTGAGCTTTTTGGATAACAACAACAACATTGAAAATATTGTCAATATATTAATTACAAAATAATTATTTTTACGTCAGTTAAAAAATATTTTCGGTTTTAAAAAAATAAAATAGATTTATTAATAGTTATAAATTAATAAGTTTTATTAAAAACAACTATAGAATAATTAGAGAAAAAATCAATTAGTTTTTATAACAAACTTGACTTTTCAGTGCAGAAATAGTCCAAACTATTGAATATATAAAAGTAGTTTAAATATCTCTCATCAATACAGTCAAGTCAAACGGTCGTGTGTTCGAGTCTAACATAAATTATAATGCTTTTTGTCTATGAATTTTTTATGCATTTAATATTCATTTAATATCATTATATATATAAATATATATATAATAGTTTAATACAATTCAATAATAAAATTGTATGCACAGTATATTACTTATATTATTATAAATACTTAAATTAGTTTATTATTTAATTATACATAAAACAAATTTAGATTATCTTTGTTAATAAAAATATACAAACAATTTATTTATAAAGTATATTTATGATTAATTAATTTGCAATAATTTATAATTCTGGAAAAATTGTATAATTTAAATATCTACAAAATAATAATTATTAATGTGAAAACTAAACTATTTAATTTTTTTATGTAATGATTAAATAATTATTGCTTTAGTAAATGTAAATGTTATGTCTAATCAATGCTATTTATTGCTAATTTAGTTTAAGTGCATTTACGGTACTTTTTAAATAACTCCAATGACAACGATTAATAAAAACAAAAATATAAACTTTTCAAAAAAGATCGCATCCTATTATATAATAAAATAAAAGTATTTATTGATAAGTGAAATATTTATAATTTTTATAATATTTTAAATTATAAAAATTATTTTTTTTAATTCATTATTTTATTTATACAGAACTGTTATTTATTATATAGTTTTTAATATTATCTCAAATTCAATAAATTAGTTAATTATTTAATAGCATAAAAATATTTTATTAAAAGAAACATCAAACAAAATAAAATTATTATTTTGATAATTTACTTTATAACTTAGTTGGTTTTGGATATTTTGTAAAAACAAAAATTTGTGATTAAAACAACTAAAACAAATTGTAATGAATTCAATAATAATAAAATCACAATTGAAAAGTCCAAAACTGGATTTTACATGCATTTCGCAAATGATTTTCAATAGTTTAAAACAACTGCCAAATAGCATACAAATTGTAAGATTTGATTATTTATTATTATTATTACTAATAATTATTATTAAGATTTTAGTTATCTTATTATTTAAAAAAATTAATTTTAGTTTTATACTCTTCTTACTGTCTTAAAAATATTTATTACTAATGAAATTATTATATTGTATTAAAATATTTAGATCGATAGCGATACTGGACGTCATACTAGTAAACACCAGGTGCTCGACTATGGTCTAAGATTTGCCACATTTCTTATCGATGAATACCATATAAACACAGGCGATGTTTGTCTATTTACAGCTAAAAACTGTGATATTCACGGCATTGCTTTGATTGGAGTTATATTTTCGGGTGCCATCTATGCCTGTATACCGGACCACTCGACTGTCCGCGAGTTACAGGAAGTCATCAGACAGATAAAGCCAACTGTGCTGGTGATTGACACCGAAAAGTATGATGTGATGTCAAAGATTGCCTCAAAGTTCAATCTAAAAGTAATAGAAAAAATACTTTAAAATATTTAAATATAAAATAAAAATATTTTAACTAATTGTTTAGCTCCTGGTGCTCGAACAGCATGTAAAACATTTATCCATTGAAAACATATTTATAACGGATCGCCAGATAAATCCAATCTTACCGGTAGAGACCAGTTGGGAGACAACCATAACATTTGTTATGAGCAGTGGAACCACTGGTCGTCCCAAAGCTATTCGTCGCACAAATGGTAACCATTTGGCGACTGTGGCTATGTTTAAGCACCGGGAGTTGTTGCCAATGACCGAGAATGATGTATTGCTTTCCACTGCTTTTTTGCACATTTGTGGCCAACGATGTCTTTTCTCGGCCATCGAAAGCGGCGCACGGGTTCTAGCGCTGTCCTGCGATGAGTCTCACGGAGAGGTATTTGAAGCCATTAACAAATATGGTGTCACTCACGCTATACTGATGCCAACTCAACTCAACTATTTGGTCAAACATCCGGACCAATATCCTGCTAACTATTTTTCTAATCTCCGGGATGTATTGACAGGTGCGGCACCATTGGCTTTTGGCACCCATCAGGCAATTAAAGAGCGTTATAATTTTGAAAAGTTTTGCAACAGTAAGTATATTCAAACATTTTAATTTTTTAAAATTTATTTTTGTTGTTTTTTAGGCTATGGTATGTCGGAAAGTGGTTTTGTGTTAACTGTTCATTTGCATG
The DNA here is from genome assembly GCF_028296485.1 of Oppia nitens. Taxonomy (NCBI): domain Eukaryota; kingdom Metazoa; phylum Arthropoda; class Arachnida; order Sarcoptiformes; family Oppiidae; genus Oppia; species Oppia nitens. The sequence goes on from NW_026533251.1 coordinate 244,307, forward strand.
AAAAAGACAATCTCAGTGATTGTGAAACAGTAGGTAAAGTAAATCCAGGATCAGAGATAATGGTAATTGACACCAATGGAAACTCATTAGGACCGGGAAAGTTGGGCGAGATATGTATCAAAGGAGATCAGGTATGCTAGAAATGAATACATATTATTGTTTAACATTATTTATATAATTATAATTATTAGGTGACTCCTGGCTATGTAAACAATGCTAAAGAAAACGAAAAACTCTTTACTCCGGAAGGTTTTCTCAAGAGTGGAGACATTGGATACTATGACTGCAATCACTTCTTCTATATTGTTGGTCGAAGTAAACAAATGATTAAAGTCGATGGTATGAGATATATATATATATATACACTAATATTTAGTGTCTTTTAATATTTTGATTGATTGTCACAATACAGGTGTCAGTATATCGCCGGTAGAGTTGGAGCATCTGTTGATCAGTCATAAAGACGTGGAAAATGCTGCAGTTGTCGGCATCAGTGATGATGAACGAGGAGAGGTTCCCATGGCTTTTGTTACCGTTATTGAGGGCGCCTACGTTACTGAGGAACAGCTCATTGAGTTTGTGGACAGTCAGGTAAACGATCACAAGAAGCTAAGAGGCGGACTCCGTATACTCGAGTCGTTTCCGACGACTCCCAGCGGAAAGATTCATAAATCAAAATTAAATACCGATAATCCTTTCTTTCATTAATTAATTAATTATTTATTTCAATATACTGTATAATATAGTTATACAATATATTTAAATATTATAATAATTATTATTTTTCATTACTATCAGAGTTTTAAGTTCACTATTCAAAAATGAGTAATGTTATGATAGTATTTAAAATAATAAATTTAAAATATAAAAAAAAATAATCGATTAAATGTACCAAAATTTTGCATACTATAGTTTTTGTTACTGCACTTATTTATTAATAATAAACCATAGGTTATTTACTGTATATAAAAAATATTAATAATAGTCTTTCCAATAGCCATCACATGTTTTTGCAAATAAATTATCAAAAATATCAACTGTTGAATTAGGATTTAAATTATAAACTTTGGACACCCGTTTCGGGTTATTTAAGTCAATCAGATTTGGCCAATCGTTGTTTGGTTTTCTATTATTTGTATTAATCAAGTATTTAACAAACAATTAATTTTTTTATGATATCATAAATAAAATTCTAGTACAACTGTACCCGTATTTTGCAAAATCGGTCCACATTTTCATAACTTGTCGACTAAATTGAACATAGATTTCGGTATCAGTTTTCAACGGTTTAATAAATGACAGACCAAACACAAAGTCAATATCTGCGCCATGAGTGACACCAAAACGGGCCATCGGGTCATCCTTACCGTATGCGCGTCGATATGTTTGCTCATAAAAATATACATTACTATGTTTGTTAGCACCGGTATTAAGGGCATAATTTTTGGCAAACAAATACGTTGGACAGTTCATCAATAGGTCGCCGTACAGGTCATACACGATCCACTCTAAGTCATGTGAATCGGTTTTATTTGCCACATAAATGTCGGCAATTGATGTGGCATTCAGGTTATGAAACATATTATCAATAGTATTTACAAATTTGATAAAATCATCCCTGGTTATATTATGTGGTATCTGCCATAATTTTGATGCATATAATAACAATGATCCCTCATGTTGTGCCACACCAGCAATTATATCAATATCTAAATTATATGTTATTTGTTATTATAAATTATTAAATTAATTTTATAACAACTTTAATAATTTTGTTAATAATAGATATAATCTTAATCATTTAACATACTATTAAATTAGTTAAATATAAAATGTAGTTTATAGATAAATTAATATTATAAAAATTTTGAATTTTATACCTTTATTGAAATTTTTAGTTTCAAATGCTTTTTGTGCACTGAATGGCAAAAATTCAGTCTCAAGTAATGGAAATATATTGACTACACTATCGACGATATCCTCGGCATCGACTCAACGCAAACAGTCCAACCATTGACTTTCACTGCAATTAAAATTTTTTGCTAATTGTTTGCTCTGGTTTAGCACTTGAGCTTTATCTACTGGTGCTCTGAGTTTATTATAAAACTGGGAACCGCTTTGCATAATAGCTCTCTTAAATAAGCCTTTAGCTATTGGTGACAACAGTAATGTCGATACGGACCAACTCCCGGCTGATTCACCAAATATAGTGATCTGGTCCTTATTGCCACCAAACTTATGTATATTATCTCTAACCCATTGAAGTGCCAAAACTTGATCAAACAGTCCAACATTTCCCGGTGCCGACGCGTTATCGCCAAATAAAAATCCAAGCCAACCCAACCGGTAATTAATGGACACAACTACTACATCATGAGCTGCCAGTGCACTGCCATTGTATGCCACTTCAAAACTAGAACCCATAATAAGTGAATCCAAAACATTACCGGTTTTAAGACATTATTATTATTTTCATATTTTGTCCACACATTCAGCACCAGACAGTTCTCACTAGAGGTTAGATTTTGGATAACTATATCTGTTATGTTAAGATTTGTTTGATAACAACTGTTTCCAATTTTTGTGCCATCGATTAACTAATTATTTATAGATAAAAATATATCATAATTAATAACAAATATAATTGTCAATTAACAACTTTACAATATTAGATTTATTTAATAAATTGTCATTTAAAAAAAACAATCCAATATATTATTATTTATTAATTGTTACATAATAATAATAATAATATACTATCGATGTTATTAATATCTAATAATGTTGTTTACTTTATTAACTAATTTGTTTACCTGTTTTGGATGTTTCAATGGTTCGGGTTTAGAGAACCGGAGTCTCCCGAATGGCGGTTCGGCGTACGGTATGTTCAGATATTGTGCGATACTTGTGTTGAGCACATGTACTGACTGACCCTTTACCGGCCCAGAAGTCGTATTGACAATTAATTCATTACAATTGATGTATTGTATAAATAGATAAACAAAATTACTAAATAAAAATATTTTTTGAAACATTTCTCTATTAATTTAAAAATAAATAACTATAATCTTTCATATAACGTAAATAAGTTTATAATTAAATTTATTAATTATTAAAATATGAAAAATTTAAGCTTTATATAAGATATTTTTTTATAGATATATATCTATTCTATAGATTTATGGAAACTTTTAATTTATAATAATTAAGATAAAACTACTTATACTGCAAATACAATTTTAGTGCATTTAAAGCATTAGATGGTACAGTATATACGTTACCATTATCTATACTTTTATTTATTGAACCAATTATTAATATACAATAATCAATATTTATAATATAGATATAGTCATTCAGTACACATATGTACAGTATTATGAAAAATAAAAAAACGAAATTATGTCAAAATATAAAATAGATATAATTGTTGTTATACTGGATATACAATATACAAAATTACAAATTGTATTATAAGTTATAATTTATAAGTGTAGATACTATATTAAATGTTTTTTATTTGTTGTGATATTGTAATTTAATTTTTAATATCAGCTTACATTAATTATTAATATAGAATAATAATAATAGTTAGAAAATTAAAATGTTAGTACATTATAAAAAATACATAATGATTAAAATACTTTTTAAGCATACAACATTAAACAAATAATTTTAAAAATTTTGTAATTGAAAATTGTAATTTTGATTACAATAAAAATATGAAATTTCTGTTATCAATATTAATAATATCATTAAAAATGATATCATTATAAATTAAAACATTGTATCATAATTTAGGAAAAATTAATTACTCGGCTATAAATAAAATAAATTATACAGTTAATCTTAATTTTTTATTTAATCAAATATTTTGTACTTATTTCATAAAAAAATTGTTTAGTGTCTAATAATAAATAATTTAATTTTAATTTATTAATTCTATTTATGAATATAGTTCATGATAATTTATTAAATATTAATTTTAATAGATATTTATTATTAAATTTTTATAGTTAATTTATTTATGTTCAAAAAAAACTTGAAAAGTTTTGTTTTCTGAAATCTATACGAGCCTTTTGTGTGTGTGTGTGTGTGTTTGTGTGTGTGTTTGTGTGTGTGTGTGTAGCATTTTTTTGCGATAATTTTGAAATTCTGACTTCAGATTCGGTTAGAGGACTACTAATAATATATTGAAAAGTTGTATTAAAATTTTGATATCTCTTCGGGAACATATAGAAAATGGCGGCCAAAGTAAAGAAAATTTTAAGAAAAAATATTTTAAGTATAAATTTGAATAGAGCATCAAAAGCAAGCATAAAAATATGCATTAAAATTTTGATATCTCTTCAGGAACATAGAGAAAATGGCGGCCAAAATAAAAAAAAATTTAGGTAAAAATTTTAACGTTTAGAATTGTATAGAGCATCAAAAATAAGATATAATAAATTAAAATTATTTTTTTTTATTTTTTTAAAAATGGCGGCCAAAGTAAAAAAATTTAGGTAAAAATTTTAACGTTTAGAATTGTATAGAGCATCAAAAATAAGATATAATAAATTAAAATTATTTTTTTTTATTTTTTTAAAAATGGCGGCCAAAGTAAAAAAATTTAGGTAAAAATTTTAACGTTTAGAATTGTATAGAGCATCAAAAATAAGATATAATAAATTAAAATTATTTTTAAAAAAAAATGGTGACAAATGTATAAAAAATTAAGGTAAATTTTAGCGCTTAGAATTGTATATAGTATTAAAAATAAGATATAATAGATCAAAATTATATTATTTTTTCAAAAAATGGCAGCAAAAGTATGATTTTAACTGTTTATTTTGTTATACTAAATCATTTAATACCAAACATGCTTATATTTGTTTATTTCATTATATTAATCATCTGATACTCTACATGACTAGAGTTGAGTTTATTTTGTCATACAGAGTAATTTGATACCCTACATGACTATGGTTGTTTATTTTGTCATACCGAATCATTTGATACCATACATGACTATAGTTGTTTATTTTGTCATTCCGAGTCATTTGATGCCCTACATGACTATAGTTGAGTTTTGTTTGTCATTCCGAGTCATTTGATACCCTACATGACTATGGTTGAGTTTATTTTGTCATACCGAGTCATTTGATACCCTGCATGACTATAGTTGAGTTTTGTTTGTCATTCCGAGTCATTTGATACCCTACATGACTATGATTGAGTTTATTTTGTCATACCGAATCATTTGATACCATACATGACTATAGTTGAGTTTATTTTGTCATTCCGAGCATTTGATGCCCTACATGACTATAGTTGAGTTTTGTTTGTCATTCCGAGTCATTTGATACCCTACATGACTATGATTGAGTTTATTTTGTCATACCGAATCATTTGATACCATACATGACTATAGTTGAGTTTATTTTGTCATTCCGAGCATTTGATACCCTACATGACTATGGTTGATTTTATTTTGTCATACCGAGTCATTTGATAACCTACATAACATTATTTAAATTATGTATATTTTACCAGTTTTTTATTTTTTGTTACTATATAAATTAATACTATATAATTATACCAACTATTTGGTTTCAACATATTTATGATATTCAAGTTTTTTTTCTAATAATGCTTTCTAGCATTCTTAACTGGTTTTATTATAGAGTTAAAAGCACTTTTATAAAATGAAAAAAATACAAATTAACATAACATTTAGTTATTTAATAAAATAAAACATATATAACAAAATTTTTTATAAAAGTATAGACTTAAACACAATAATTATTTTAAATTTATAAAAAATATGTAGTAAACAACAATATTAATTAATTATAATAATTTTGCCAAAATCCTTCACATGTGTTTTTAAATAAATTGTTAAATATATGGATATCTTGTTTAGGATTCAAATTGTATACTTCAGGTACGCGTTTCGGGTTAATTGGGTCAAACAGTTTTGGCCATTTGTTGTTAGGTTTTCTAATGATTCATTTGAAAACATTAATTTAATAGAAAAATTAAAACTTAAAATAACTGATGAATATATATAATATATATAAATACCCATATTTAGCAAAATTGGTCCACATTTTCATGACATCTCGAGTAAATTTAATATCATTTTCGGTATCAGTTTTTTGCGGATCAATCAATGGTAAGCCAAACACAAACGGCAGATCTGCTCCGTGACTGACATCAAAATACTCTAACGGATCTCCTTTTGAATACGTCCGATGATAGGTAATCTCATAAAAGTACACATTACTGTGCTCAGCACTAGTATGTTGAGCATAGTTTTTAGCAAATTGATAGGTTGGACACGCCATCATTAAGTCACCAAAAACATCAAACTCAGCCCATAGTAGATCATGTGTACCGGTTTTATTGCCCACATATACCTGAAATAGCCGTGGCATTCAAATTATGAAATACACTGTCGATTCCGTTAATAAACTCAAAAAAATCATCCCTGGTCAAATTTTCAGGTATATGTCCACCCATATTTGAAATTAATAAAAGTGAACCTTCATGTCTGGCCACACCTGCCATTAGATCTAAATCTATTAAATAAATGTAAATTTATAAATATTTGTATTTGAAATACAGTATATATAGTATTTATTAAAAACCTTTATTAAAGTTTTTTGTTTGAAATGCATTTTGTGGACTCATTGGCAGGAATTCAGTTTCAAGTAAAGGAAATACAGTTAGATTTGAGTCGTCGGCATCTATGATGTCTTCGGCATCTACTTTACGCAAACAGTCCAACCAATGATTTTCACTACAATTAAAATACCTGGCTAATTGTTTGCACTCAGTGAGTGTAGAAGTTTTATCTATCGGTGCTTTTAATTTGTTAAAAAATTCAGCACCACTTTCCATAATAGCTCTTTTGTATAAACCTTTAGCATAGGGTGACAATAGTAGTGTCGATACCGACCAACTGCCAGCACTTTCACCAAATATTGTAATCTGATCCTTATGACCACCAAATCTATGTATATTATCTCTAACCTAAAATGATTACTATTGTTATATATTTAATAAATTATATATATATACATTATATATTTGAATTAACAATTAGTACCCATTCAAGTGCCAGCACTTGATCAAATAGACCGACATTTCCCGGTGCTGACACATTATCACCAAAAAGAAAGCCAAACCAACTCAATCGGTAATTAATTGACACAACCACTATATCATGTGCTGCCAGTGCACTGCCGTTATATTGTTTTTGAAAACTTGATCCATATAATAGGCCGCCCCCGTGAATCCAAAACATTACCGGTTTTAATATATCAGGTGTTTTATTATCATTGTTTGGCGACCAAACGTTTAATACCAAACAGTCCTCATTTTTGGTTAGATTACCAAAAAAATCTTTATACATCGTATCATTGAGTACTGACTGCCAACAACTGTTCCCAGTTTTTGTCCCATCAATTAACTAAAAAAATTATAAATATAATTAAAATACTTATTTTTATATTATAAAAATTAATATTTTAAAAATAAGTGATAACAACAAGAATTGTTACCTGTTTTGGATGTTTCAATGGTTCGGGTTTTGCGAACCGGAGTCTCCCGAGTGGCGGTTCGGCGTACGGTATGTTCAGATACTGTGCAATACTTGTGTTGAGCACATGTATGTCGAGTCCTTTAACCAAACCTGATGTGGTGTTTACGGTTGGATCAATACAATCGTTTAGTTGTATTATGTTAAATATCAGATATATAAAAAATTGGTTTTTCACAAACATATTTATAGTTTTGATATATTGAGTTTCAACTATTTTAAAATAAAATAAAATAAAAATTTATACTTTACATATTTCTGTATTTATTTACATAAACTATTGTAAAATTAATATTCAAAGTTTAAATGTATTTTCTAATAAAAAATAAATATTTATGATTTAATAAAACAAAAAATAATTTGGTATACCTGTATGTGTTACTTAATTAATGTATATCAATAAAATATAAGTTTTTCTAAATAATAATAACATAATATTTATATATATATATATATAATTTTTTATTATTTATAAGTTATTACATAATTTTATATTAAGATAATACAATAATAGAGACTATTCACAATTGATATTTAAGAAAAATCACAATTTGTGCACCAATTGCACTAAATGTTAAGTATTTACAGGTAATAATTAGATAAAAGTTTTTATCAATTTTGTTTTTTGATAATTTTTCTATAGATTTTTACTATAATAATACAGGTTTTTAAAATTTAAAATATTTTTTTGTACTAATATGATTTTAGAGTCTAATTAAATATCAATTGTATTATTGTATAATTTTTATTTATACAATAAATTGTTAAATATTAAAATATTAAAATTATTTTTTAAAAATTATTATCTAATACAGTAATTAGTTTTATGAATTTGTATTTTATTATAGAGCCTCTATAATAGAGATAACAAATTAAGTAAAAATAATTTTTAAAAAATACATATGAAAAAATTAGTAAGACTTAGATAATGATTAATTTATAATTTTAATTATAATAATTTTGCCACAATCCGTCACAAGTGTTTTTAAATAAATTACTAAATATTTCGTTTCGTTGAATAGGATTTAAGTTGTATACTTCGGGTACTCGTTTCGGGTTAATCGGGTCAACCAGTTTTGGCCATTTATTGTCAGGTTTTCTTATGATTAATTAAAAAAAACATTAATTTAATTGAAAAATTTAACTTAACTGATATTATTAACTAATTAATAATATACCCATATTTGGCAAAATTAATCCACATTTTCATAACATCTCGACTAAATCTAACATCAATTTCTGTATCAGTTTTTTGCGGATCAATCAATGGTAAGCCAAACACAAACGGCAGTTCTGCTCCGTGACTGACATCCAAAAATGTCATCGGATTTCCTTTGGCATATGTCCTATGATAGGTAATCTCATAGAAGTATACATTACTGTGCTCAGCACTGGTATGTTTTGCATAGTTTTTGGCAAACTGATAGGTGGGACAAGTTATCATTAAGTCGCCAAACAATTCAAACTCAGCCCACAGTAGATCATTTGAATCGGTTTTGTTGCCCACATAAACCTCGGCTATAGCCGTGGCATTCAAATTATGAAACACACTATCGATGCCCTGTGCAAAACCTATAAAATCATCCCTGGTCAAATTTCCAGGTATATGCCCACCCATAGTTGAAAATAACAAAATTGAACCTTCATGTTTGGCCACTCCGGCCATTATATCTAAATCTATATTTTTAAAAACAAAATTAATTTATGAATTTTAGTTTTTTGATGTTTTACTAAATTTTTTTTCTTTATAAAAACCTTTATTGAATTGTTGTGTTTGAAGTGCTTTTTGTGGACTCATTGGTAGAAATTGAGTCTCAAGTAAAGGAAAAACATTAAGATTCACGTCCTCCACATCGATAATGTCTTCGGCATCAACTTTGCGCAAACAGTCCAACCATTGACTATCACTACAATTAAAATATTTTGCCAATTGTTTGCACTGATCAAGTGTCGAGTTTTTATCTACAGGTGCCTGTAATTTGTTGAAAAATTCGGCACCACTTTCCATAATAGCTCTTTTGTAGAGACCTTTAGCATAGGGTGACAATAGTAATGTCGATACGGACCAACTGCCGGCACTTTCACCAAATATGGTAATCTGATCCTTATCGCCACCAAAGTTATGTATGTTATCTCTGACCTAAAATTAATTTTAAAATATTTTATATTTACTATTTTATAATTAAATTTATTTTTTTTAAAAATAATACCCATTGAAGTGCCAACACTTGATCAAATAATCCGACATTTCCTGGTGCTGACTCGTTATCACCGTAAAAAAATCCAAACCAACCCAATCGGTAATTAATTGACACAACCACTACATCATGAGCTGCCAGTGCACTGGCGTTGTATTGTTTTTGAAAACTTGATCCCAAAATTAAGGCTCCCCCGTGAATCCAAAACATTACCGGTTTTAATACATTTGATGTTTCGTTATTATGATTTGCATTAGTATTTGGTGTCCAAACGTTTATTACCAAACAGTCTTCATTTTTGGTAAGATTTCCAATAAAATCTTTAGTTATATTGTTTACTAATTGCCAACAACTGTTACCAATTATTGTCCCATCAATTAACTAATAATTAATAATATTTTTGTAAAGTTTATTTTTTTAATAAAATAATAATAATAGTAGTAATTAAATTAATATAAGTATATTTTTATTAGAAAAAAACACCAATTGTTACCTGTTTTGGATGTTTTAATGGTTCGGGTTTAGCAAATCGGAGTCTCCCGACTGGCGGTTCGGCATACGGTATGCTCAGGTACTGTGCGATACTTGTATTGAGCACATGTATGTTTAATCCTTTCACTACACCTGATGTGGTGTTAACTATGGCAGCATTATTACATTGGTTAAAACTTATAAAACTATTTAAAATCAAAAACAAAAGTTGTATTTTTAACATCATTTTTACAGCCATTCAAAAAACAAACAAAAAAAAGTTTGTCAAAATGCTAACTCATTAAATATTTTTAATTAAATGATATTATTTTCATAAAAATCGAAGTTATATTTATATATAAGTATTGTTTTTTATTGTTGATTAATTTCACAGTATAAATAAATAGCGGATTTATTTATTTTTTAATCAATTTTGCAATTCATAGAATAACCTTTTAATTTATTGTTATTATATTATTATTTTATTTATCTTTATCTATATATGTAATGTACAGTATGTTCAATACTGCATAATATTTGTACTGTATAATTGTTATAATTACTGTATTATACTGTATATAAAAATAAATTATTTATTCAGTACATTCAGGTTTTATATATATTGTGCAATTGTATGTATAATTTAAGTACATTCAGATCTCAAATAATAATAATAATAATTTATCATTTAATAGCATAACATACAGTAATAAAATATATTGTTTTAACTTTCAAGTGGATGTTCCCGATATACTGTATGTAATCAATAGACTGTAATACAGTACACGTAGAAAAGTGATTCACTTTAAAAAAATATTTGTTTTATTATTATAATTTATATAATGGACCTTGATATAATTATAAAGTTATAACATAAATATATAGTAATACAAATTAAGTAAGTTATTTATCTTACTTGAGTTTGATATAAGTTTTACAAACAGTTATAATATGATTTATACTGTAATTGAGATATAAACCTATTTTGTTTTTTAAAAATCGATTACTAGTTTTAACTATTAATAATGCATTAAAATATATATAAATTATATTAATATTTATAAACTATTAGTAATTTAAATATTTATTTTTAATATGCGATTTAAATTTTTTTTTAAAAAATATTACAATCATATTATTAATTATTATAATTGATTAATTTTTGAAATACATTTTGATTGTAATTATAAATTATTGTAAAATTTAATTATAATAATTATGCCAAAATCCTTCACATGTTTTACTAAATAAATTAATAAAACTATGAGTTTCTATATTGGGATTTAAATCGTAAACTATTGGTAAATATTTCTGATGTTTAGTTTCAATGAATTTTGGCCAAACGTTTGATGGTTTGCTATTAGAAATTGAAAACAAATTAGAAATAATTATTAGTTATTATATTAAATTTTATAATAAAATTAATTATTTTTTAGTAAATTAACCCATATTTGGCAAAATCAGTCCATAGTTTCATTACACGTTTACTAAACTGAACATCTACTTGTGTGTCCGTTTTTTCCGGTTTAAGCACTGGTAGTCCAAACACAAAGTCAACATCGGCTCCGTGTGTGACATTCAATTGTTTAACAGCACCCAAAGCATTAGTTTCGCGCTGGTATGTGATCTCATAGAAATATACATTATTACTACCGGTGCTACTGCTGAGCAATGAATAGTTTTTGGCAAACAAATAGGTCGGACATGTAATAAGGAGATCCCCGTACAGGTCATACATAGCCCACTCGATATCGTGTGATTTGGTTTTGTTAGCCAAATAAAAATCAGTAATTTTTTTGAAATCATTTAAATGAAAAGTACTATTCATAGATAAAAGCAATCCTTGAAAATTAATGGCGGTTTGATTGTGAGGCAACTCTTTGCCAGCATTCAATAGGGCAGAGCCCTCATGAGGGGCCACACCAGCTAAAAGGTCTACATCTTTTTTTAGAAAAATATGTATAGATTTAATAAAATTATAATTTTGATAAATGTATCAATATATTCAAACCTTTGTTAAAATTTTTAGTATCAAATGCCTGTTGTGCGCTCATTGGGAGGAACTCCGTTTCGAGTAACGGTAGAATCAGACTAAATCCTGAATATTTCATGAATTTTTGTGCCTCCACTTTACGCAAACAGTCTAACCATAGCTGTCTATCCAATGAACAGTTAAATTCTTTGGCCAGAAATAAACTTACGGCCAGAGCTTCCGATTTAGACGCCGGCACTCTCTGTTTGTTGACCATCATTGCCGCACTTTCCATAATAGCCCGTTTGAATAGACCTTTTGATAGTGGAGATAATAGATGGGTAGACACTGATAAACTGCCGGCACTTTCACCAAATATAGTAATATTATTTTTATCGCCACCAAATTCATGTATATTTTCTCTGACCTATTGTTATATAATATTATATATTTATTTAAAGCTTAATTAATTATAAAGAAATCCATTACCCATTTAAGTGCTAACAGTTGATCATATAATCCTAAATTTCCTGGAGATGACTGTTGGTCTCCATAAAGAAAACCTAATATATTTAGCCTATAATTAATACTCACAACTACCACATCATGTGATGCCAGTGCACTTGCGTTGTATTCCCACTGAAAACTGGATCCAATTGCAAGCCCTCCGCCGTGAATCCAAAACATAACCGGTTTTAATACATTTGATTTATTGAAATTATTAGGTGTCCACACATTTAATACCAAACAATCCTCATTTTGTGTTAGATTTCCCAAAAAGTGGTTCAATAAATCTGATTTTGATTGAATACAAGAATTTCCACTTTTTGTGCCATCGATTAACTAAATATAATAATATTACTATAAATTAATGTATATTTTTGAATTAATATTAAATACCTGTTTTGGACGTTTCAATGGTTCGGGTTTAGAGAACCGGAGTCTCCCGAGTGGCGGTTCGGCGTACGGTATGTTCAGATACTGTGCGATACTTGTGTTGAGCACATGTATGTCAATTCCTTTAACTAAACCTGATGTGGTATTTACGGTCGGATTAATACATTTGTTTAATTGTATTAAATTATATAATATGATTAATAAAAATTGTATTTTCAATAACATGTTGACAAAGTTAGTGGAATATAGTATTTGATATTATTATAGTAATTAAAACTAAATTTAGTAAAATTAAAATTACTTATTATATATTTATTTTATTGACAATTACCATTATTAATTTACCGTATATAACTAGGTTATTTTTATTATTTTAAATGAATAATATTGTATATAATGTATATAATTGAAGTAAAGTATATAAAGGTTAAGTATGTTTACTATAACAATAATATCATATATTATTAAATTAAAACTAATTTGAGTCGTAAACAAAATATTATATTTTGTTAAGTAAAAGATATTTTATTGTTAAAATTTTTAACTTATAACTGTTTTATGAAAATCTTTGACATATTTATAGATTAATTAAAGTTAAAAGTTAAAATTAATTATTAATTTAAATTAAATTATAAAATTATAATAAATGTACTAATACTAAAAAAAACTAATAAAGTATATTATAGTAACTAAAATGATCAATACTTTTTTAAATACAATTTTTATAAGCGTTTAAATAATCTTTAAGTTGAGATAGTGTAATAAACTATTAATATATTAAGAATTTAATAAATTTAATTGAAAAATCAATATTTTTTAATTAATTAATTAAAACTAAACAAAATTAAATCATTTTTAAAAAATTATTTATTAAATATACAATTAAATATTATTTGTATGTAAATACATTTTTATAAAAATTTATTAAAAAATAAGTTTATTTTAGATATTCTTTTGCTATAATATTTCAATTAAAATAATTTTTCCAAAAGCCATCACATGTTTTGCTAAACAAATTATTAAATATATGTGTATCAGTATTGGGATTTAAATCATAGATTTTATGAACATATTTTGGATCTCTATTATCAACTAATTTTGGCCAAACAGTCGATGGTTTGCTAATATATTTAAAGCAAATAAATCACATTATGTTAGATGTATTGTAATTTTATAAAATATTTATTACCCATATTTAGCAAAATCGGTCCATATTTTCATAACATGTCTACTGAATTCAACATCCAATTCAGTATCACTTTTCTCTGGTTTAAGCACTGGTAGGCCAAACACAAAATCAAGATCAGCTCCATGAGTCACATCGGTCTCTTTAGGTAATCCCATTGAGTTTGCTAAACGTTGATAAGTTAACTCATAAAAGTAGACATTATTATTATTACTGTCGGCATCGGTATACTGAGTATAACTTTTGGCAAATAAATAAGTTGGACACGAAAGGGTTAGGTCACCCAAAGCATCGTAAAGAGCCCATTGAATATCGTGTGATGAAGTTTTGTTGGACACATAAAACCCGGTTATATCACTAACATTAAGATTATGAAATGTCAAATCAAAATTATCCATAAATATAATGAAATCTTTTTTGGTCATATTGTGTGGCACTTGACCCCCAGGATATAGAATGCCGACCCCTTCATGTCGAGTAATACCAGCTATTATGTCAATATCTATTGAATATTTTTTTAAGAAAAAATTTATTAATTTAATATAAAAATAGTAATTTTTAAATATTTTTTTTGTAAACCTTTGTTGAAATATTTAGTTTGAAATGCTTTTTGTGCATTCATTACTAAAAATTTGTTATCAATTAATGGATAAACTAAAAAACTTGATTTATATTTTATGAGTTCCCGGGCGTCAACTTTGCGTAAACAGTCTAACCATTGACTGGTCGTACAATTAAACTGTTTGCCTAATTGAATGCTTTGTTGTAGAGCTTCGGTAGTATTTAATGGTTGTCTTAATTTATTATAAAATGTGGCACCACTTTGCATAATAGCTCTCTTGAATAAGCCTTTAGATAGCGGTGACAGTATATGTGCTGATACTGACCAACTACCGGAGCTTTCGCCAAATATTGTGATTTTATCTTTATTGCCACCAAAATTATGTATGTTTTCTCTGACCTATTAATATTTGCACAGTTACCTTACTTATGAGTAAAAGACATAACTTTTAAATGTTACTTTTAAAAAATCAATTACCCATTTAAGTGCTAATAACTGATCAAATAATCCCACATTTCCCTGAGCTGACGACTCTTGTTCATCATATATAAACCCAAATACATCCAACCTGTAGTTAACAGAGACAACCACCACATCATATGCTGCCAGTGCACTGCCATTGTATACCCATTGAAAACTGGACCCAAGTTTAAGACCTCCGCCGTGAATCCAAAACATAACCGGTTTTAAAACATTTGATTTTTCGTTATCATTAGGTGTCCATACGTTTAACACCAGACAGTCTTCGTTTTGTGTTATATTTCCCATAAAATGTTTTATTGAATCCATAACTGTCTGAACACAAGAGTTGCCTGTTTTTGAGCCATCGATTAACTTAAAATAAGATAGAAATCGATATATTATTTTTATTTTAAAAATATTTCTTATATATTATAATTAATATAATAATTGTTACCTGTTTTGGATGTTTTAATGGTTCGGGTTTAGAGAACCGGAGTCTCCCGACTGGCGGTTCGGCGTACGGTATATTCAGGTACTGTGCGATACTTGTGTTGAGAACATGTATGTCGAGTCCTTTCACTACACCTGATGTCGTGTTTACAGTAAGTTCAGTACAATAATAAATTTGTAAAATATTGACCAAAACATATAACACAAATGTAATTTTCAACAACATCTCTATTAGTTGTATTATTTCAAGATATATTTAAAATAAAATATTTACTAAATAAATAATTAGACTATTTTTACACAAACAAATATACAAATATTACATTATTTTATTTTTGATTACAACAAAAGTATTACATTTTTGTAAATAATATTAATAATTTTATTAATTTAACAAAAAAAAATAATTATCTATATTTGTATAGTAATTAAATCAACCTATCTTTTTAAAAAACATTTATAAACTAAAAAATTATTTTAGAAATGTTATTTATAAAGTACTACATTTTTATCTTAGATATTTTTAATCCAAATAGTTTTAATTTATTTATAATATTTTATAAGTGTCTAATATTTTTGTTGAGTGCTTAGTAAATATTGTATATTAGATAAATATTTTAATAATTTAGTTCATCATTTGTAATATAATTGTTAAATAAATATTTTTTATTACATTATATTTTAATATTATTTTAATTATTTTATTTATTAGTTTAATTCTATTTTTAAACAAATAAAATCTAAAATAAAATAACAATAATTGAATAGCTAAAAATAGATAAATAAATAATTATACAGTATTTATCTTGTATGTGATATACAATAAAATATACTGAATATAAAGGTACATATATATTAACCAATATATAATGGTGTCTATAAAAATAAAATAATTAATATTTATCTTTATTTAATTAAAGAATAAAAATAATGATAATTTATTATGTTTTCTATTTATATTATTAGTTAATAATTGATATTAATTGTATTTAACCCAAACTATTATTATATAATCAAATTTAGTTTAAACATTTAATCAGATTAAGTGTCCCATTGATTGCCACAAAATTATATACTGATATATATTTTAACTCTTAAGATTAGTGTTAAACATTCAACTGGTATTATAATGTCTATATATATACACTGTATATACTGTAAATATAACTGTTTATATAATATACCGGTAGTATATAGACATTATAATACCAGTTGAATGTTTAACACTAATCTTAAGAGTTACAATATTAATATAAAGTGACAATTTATACTGTACTGTATATTATACAGTATAAATTGTCACTTTATATTAATATTTTAAATAATGGGTGATTCACATCTTACGTTAGCACTTTTTAAGAAATCTAAACCCCTCCCCTATGTTTGCAATTTGTTTGTTTGCAGTTATTCATAAAAATTTGCTTTTACCGACACCCCTTTTTCCCCTAAGTGCGAACGTAATATGTGAATCACTTCTAAAAAGTAAATTAATTATACTAAATTAGATGATTATAGACACAAATTAGTAATTAGGATTTTTCTTAAATTTCAACATTATTGAACACTTAATATTAGTTAAATATATTATTAAATAATGTTAAATTTAAAATTTAAATGAATAATATGGTTACTAATGTTGGATATAAAATAAAATAATTATTATACTGTGTTAATATAGTGAGTAATATAATATATTTTATTACCGATATTTTTTAATATATAGTATTAATCATAATTTATGATTACAATTATATTTTTTATTAAATAATTTATTTTATAGCATTTCATTATTAATTATATGAAAAAATATACATACATTTTAATGAAAGTATTATCTAAAAATAATGTTATTTTTTAATATGTGATAATTTATTTATTATATCATTGCCTAACAGATAACAAAATTAATCTTTATTTTTATAAATATTATAATAGAAATTTATTTAGACTATTTTATACACTGTATATTCTACAATATATATTTTTATTATTAAAATTAATAATAAAATTAGATTATTTTTATATATGTATTAAAATAACTTATATTAAAACATAACGCAATACCTGTAAATCAACATTAAATTAATATCTAGACTTTTCATATTAAAATTCATAAAAATTATTTCACATACAGTATTGAAATTTTAGGATAACATCAAAGGAAATAAATATATCTAATCATTATGAAAAAAACAAACAAATTTATATATATACTAATATTACTACATAAATATGTCTTAATAATAATGTAATATTGATATATAAATATAAAAAATCTAAACTATATTTATTTAGCTAAACTATTAATATATTAATTACTAGTGGGCTGTATGTTAAACAGTTTTAATTTATTAAAACATTATTAAAATTATATATTACCTAGAAATGACAAATACCTTATTGTATTGAATCATTAGTAATTTTACACTAATTATTAATACTATAAAATGTTTTATAATAGTTATGAAAGCTTACAAATATTATAAATCTTATTTTTATATACAGTTTCCGACTAAATAAAGATTACAATATTGATAATTTGATTGTTTGAATCACCATATATTTCAATATTGTTAAATTAATAAATATATTAATATACTAGTATTAATGCAATTTCTTTTTTAAATGTAAAGTATATAAATAGGTGTACCATTGATCTAACCCTTTAGTTTCAGTAATTAACAGTAAATTTCATTATTGTTTTACTAAAAAGTTTACTTATATTTATTAAATATAATTGATTTAAGCTATAGTACAATAGTTATAACTTTTCAAAAATGATTATTTATATAATTACATCAGTTTTTACACTTTTATTTTCAATTATTTTCTATTTCTATTGGTATATAAATATTTAAATAATAAATTTGAATATTAATTGAATTTATTAATTTTATTATTAATTTGACTGAATATTAAATATTTAAATTTAAATAATAAAAACTTTAATAAATTATTAAAACTAATCAATTTTTTATATCTTACTATTTTAGGCGCTATGGATGGCAACTAAACTACTGGTCCAAACAGGGTGTTCCGTGCCGTTACCCTAAAAGCTTATTGTCTTATATAATACAACCATATGCCTACGAAAAAATATCAATGGACATGACATCATTACAAAAACATGGCAAAGTTTACGGGTATTGTTATTGAACTAATTGTATATATATTACTATTAAGCACTTGTATCTAATTTTCAACAATCAACAGCTCATTTTATAAAGGCATACCTGTACTCAACATTACCGAACCTGAACTAATCAAACAAATATTTGTCAAAGATTTCTACCGTTACCGAAACAACAATAAAGACATTGTGCCGGCTGTACGACTGCATCCCTGGCTCAGTAACAATGTTATTGTCAATCGAGACGACCAGTGGAAACGGGTCCGATCAGTCATATCGCAGACATTTTCAACCGGCAAACTCAAGACTATATTCCCAGTGATGAACAAGTCTATCAACAACATTATCAATGAATGTCTGGGCAGTCTGTTGGACAGCAACGGCGATGGACAGGTAGATATGGAACGGTTGGGTAATGTCATATCGATTCGGGTGACTATGAGCTGTATCTACGGAGTTAAGTTGGACATTGCCGACAATGAACTGGTTAAACACTGTGACAACATGTTTGTTTATGATGAGCTCAAATTGTTTATTTATAATATGCTACCTGAATGGATGCATCGGGCGTTTGGTATGGTGCACCCGGTTGAATGGTCTAACAGATACTTTATCCATATAATTGACAAAACAATTCAAATGCTAATTAACAACAATAATAACGATACTAATTGTGTAATGAATTGGTTGATTAAATCGCTGAAGACAAATGGTAAGTAAAATAATTAATATTAATTAATCTATTAATTGTCATAATTATATTGTTTTTTGTGTGGTTGTATAGAAAACTCAGATATAAAATACCAGCACTTGGAGTTTAATGAACTGCTGCCCAACGGTTGGCTACTGATTGTCGCCGGTTTCAATGCAACGGCCACTACACTGATGTACACAATGTATGAGTTAGCCATCAATCCAAACATACAGAAGCGTCTATACGAGGAGATAGTGGCAAAAACCGGTGACGATGTGGACGGTAAGCTTAGTTATGAGATGTTATTGGATATGCCATATCTGGAGGCTGTTATCAAAGAAACACTGCGAGTGTATCCACCCATCTTCGAGAACGGCCGCGAAGTGTCCATAGATTCAACAATAGGCGACACCGGGATTGTCATGAAAAAGGGTACATACATCAGGTTTAATACCTATGCTGTACACCATTGCGCCGACTATTTCCCGGAGCCCGAAAAGTTTCTTCCGGAACGATTTCTACCTGAAAACAGGGATCACATCATACCGTACACATACCTGCCCTTTAGTGACGGTCCGCGCAAATGTGTGGCCAATCTGTTTGTATATATGGAAATCAAACTGGTTTTGATCAACATTTTAAAACGCTATGAGCTCTACCAGTGTCCCAAAACTGACGTTCCCATCCGGTATATCAAACACAGCAAAGTACTGGCACCGGAACGGGTAGTATTGGGTGTTAAACATAGATATTGAATAGTTTAAAGAATTTTATTCATAAAATTAAATTATTTTATAAATTATTACTTATTTTTTAATTAAGTGCACTTATTTTACTAAATACTTAATATCATAATTATTATAAACAAAATATTTTCTGATTATTTTTGTATACTGCAATATTATCTAATTAATTGTTTATATGTTACAATAACATTTTTTATAAATTTTAAAATTTTAAAATTTTGTGATGCCAATAATTTTGTATGCCTACATATCTATAACTTAATAAAATTTTACATTTATATACAGTATTTATATACTATATTAAATACATTGTAATTATATGCAATTAATCATAATGTATTTAATATGTCTTATAATATTTATACTATTTATAGATTAGATAGATATTAATAAATTTTAAGTTAAACATTCGTAGTAATAAAAATATTACTATTTTATTTAAAATATATCATACATTTTTATGTCTTTATAATTTTTTGATTACTATATTAACAATATGAATCATAAATATTAATGTGAAACATTTTATGTGTATATAATTTCGGTAAACTAAAAATATTAAATAAAAAATAATGTAATTATTTTCTATAATTATTTACTATACAAATAATATAATAATAGTATATTATAAAATAAAAATTATAAATTTTTAAAAAATAGATATATTATTTTTTTTATTCAACATTAATTTTTATTAGATTTATTATAATAATTAAAGATTAAAAATATTGTCAAATAATTAGTTAAATTATTGTTATTAATAATAATAATTTATAACTATTAGGATATAAATAATTATAATACATATTTCTTATATATTAATACAATATATTAAATAAATAACATATAAAAATATGTATTTAAAATGAATAACATTTTTAAATGAATATATTTTATATAATATATTTGAAAAATTAATTTAATAAATTGATTTAAAAGTTTTCTAAAATCACTATAAATTTATTTTTAGTAATTTATGTTATTTTTCATGAAAATTTTTTATAATAATATCTATATTATACAAGAATAATAAAAAATAAATTCTTATTATTTGAAAATGTTTAAAGTGTTAATTTAAAATATTGTTAACTATGAAAATAAGACATTTGGTTTGACAAAATATTAATAAAATATTTTTTAACTTAACTAATTTATAATTTATCATTATCTAAATAACTAAATTAAAATATATTGCCTATAATTAATTGTTATTAATTTAATGTACAGTTGTTTATCTATATATTAAAAACGTTTATTAAATGAAACGATAGGATTCTGTTTGGGAGAAATTGCAAAATAAATATCAAAATCAAGTGTTGTGTTAGTGTTTTTGATGGCTTTGATGTCATATCTCTGAACCAATGATGCAATATATAGGAATACTTCTGCCGTTCCCATTGCCTCTCCCGGACACGACCTCTTGCCTATTGATTAAATAAAATATAATATTATATAATATTATTTGTTTTGTAAGACATACCATAGGAAAATGGTATGAAGTGTTCGGGTTTGAAGAAAACAGTTTCGTTGTCTTTGAGAAACCTTTCGGGTCTAAACACCTGAGGATTGTCCCATAGTTTTGGATCGTTATCTATGGCCCACAAATTAATGAATATTTGTGTGCCTTTTGCTATTTGATGTCCACATATTACAGTGTCTTCACTTGTACTATAAATGTTTGAAAACAATTTATTTAATTTAAAATTAATTAATTAATATATTTTTAAAAATAATCAATGTAAAATAATAAACTAGACATACGCCCTGGGCAAATTTATCGTAACAATTGATCTGAATCTCATTATCTCGTGAATGAATGCCTGAAGATATGGCATTTGATTTCTGTGTGCATACTGTGGTGTCTTATCTCTTCCGATAATATCATCGATTTCTGTACGAAGTTTTGTTTGTATGTCGGGATATGTGGCCAACACTACAAGTGCCCACTCAAGCAATGATGTCGTAGTACCGGTTCCCGCACCAAACAAGTTAAAAATATTACCAAGCAACATTTTTTCTATTATTAATTATAAATATAATATTTAATATAAAAAACTTTTTTAAATCTAATATTTACTATTAAATGAAGTCTTAGGATTTGCTTTTTTTAGTTCAGTTAGAAAGGCGTCGATATAATCGCGAAAGTCATTTGAATCCAATGTTTTCTCATGTGATTCAAATTCATTGCTATTTAAATAAAATATTTATTAATAAATTTAAATACAAATAAATAACTTATAGATATAATACTTAAAATATTCATTCAGTGATTCAATTGTATCTTTAGTTTCTCTAAAACTTTTTGTGGATAAATATTGAAGATTATTGATTATATATTTGCCAAACACTGGAAACTGTGCCATAAATCCTGTTAACGAAAAGCTTGGGTCAGGTTTGACCATTTCATCGATTATTTTCTTTCGTTTGTCATTATAATCGAGTCGTCGGCCGAACAGAAAAGAACTGATATTATTGCTGACACTAATACCCAACACATCGCGAACATTGATATCAGTTCCCAACGATTTGTCAATTAATTCTTCGCACAAATGGTTGATCTCATCGATGATATGCTCTTCCATTGATGTCTTACCGAATCCCAAATCTCTCAACTGGTGTAATGCAAACCTTCGCTGATCTTTCCATTGCTGTCCACTTATTGATATAAAATCTAATTATAATTTAAAACATTTTGAATTATAAAAATTATTCAATAAAATTATTTACAATTTAATTAACATACTTTCATCTGCAAATACATTGAATATATTATCTTTATGTCGGGCCAGTACTGAGTCTTGAGATAAAGCATCCTTAATTGATGGCCAGTCGTTCAAAACTACTGTTGGTGATGATCCCAATTGTAGACTTTTTAATAAATAATTTTATTAACAAAAATGTTTAATTAAAATATGAAGAAAAATTAAATACCCAAAAATAGGTCCGTATTTTTTAGACCAATTGACTAATGTTTTCGATGTAATACCAGTAAATACACCTAAATTGCCAATTAATGGTAAACTCAAGGGACCGGGAGGTAACTTATTTAACACTTTATAATGATTATATATTTTACTAATCAAAACATATAAAAATATTAAAGTAAGTATTATTAATGAATATGAAAAAATCCAGTTTATTATTGATACTAAAAACATTTTCAAAATAATAAGCTTTAATATATTAAATAATAATAATAATGTCTATTTATAGTATTTGTAATCTATAAAATATTAAAATTTATAAAAATTTGATTCATAATACTCTATTTATATAATATTTCAAACAAATTAATTAATTTATAATTAATCATTGTTTTTAAATTTGTTGCTATTTTGTTATTTTAAATTATTTTTATTAGTTTTTTAAAGTTTTTGTCAGGATATAAAAATGATATTTATAGATCTGACTTAATTTTCACATAAATATCAAATCAAATACATAAATACATACATAATAAAATACATCAAATACATAATAAAAATCAAATACAAAAAATGATAAATTTTAATATAAGAATCAATATTTTCCGATAACAGGAAAAGAGTTATATAAGTTTTTAGATAAAACTATAACTTATCGTAATTTTTATACAACTAAAAATATTTTTTAAATTTTATACTATACTAATGCAATAAAAATATATCTAACTTATATGAAAATTATGCTGTATTAATAACTCTATAATACTTATTAATATTTTTGTTAGATCTTAAATAAATGTCTTTATTAAAAAAATTGTTTTTAAGAGACAATAAATCCAAAAATGATTCTTAAAATAATACTATTTATCACAAATATTTCTAATCCTGACAACAACTTTTACTAAAAATTATCTATTAGTACATCAAGTATTGTATATCAGTTTAAAATATTATCAAAATTAACACATTATTAAATTTAATATTTTAATTTAAAAAAATAAATATATTTATATTTATATTTCTTAGGACAAGTAGATTATAAGTATTTGTATTATATATTGTAAATTTATTTGAGTGATAAATATAATTTTATGATAACATTGATTATAATTTTATCATATAGTTTGAAGCATACAGTCTAACCCATCGTCTTACAATATAATTATTATTTAATAATAATATAATTAATAATAAAAATAAATATTACTGTAATTTAATAACTAAACAAAATTACATAAACTATTTAATATAGAAATAATTATGCATACTATTATTTTTTGTTTGCTATAATGTTTTTAATAACTACTAAGATTATAACTTCAAAGTTAATGAATAAAACTACTGTAAATAATTAAATATTATAGTATTGTAATGAGTAGATTTTATCATTACTGTTATAACTATAATATATCCTATTCCTATACCGTTTCAATATTATTTTAATAGCATTGCCATTTATATCTGGAAAGTGTTGATTATTTAGATGTTTCATGAGAATTTTTGGGGTGAGTTACTCGCTTCACTTTCCATGCAATGATTTCACGTAAACCACTGGAATGGCCGCCACTATTGGCACAGTACTCCTGTAGTGGTTTAGGCTGTCTTAATTGTACATTGGGCACAATATTAGCTTTTACTACACAATTATTAATACAATCTATGTCTGATTGATCGTAAATTAAGACATTACTACTTTGCGGACCAATTATATAAAAGGTATTATCTCTGGTCCTGAGATTATTTAATTCAATTTGACATTTACTATCAAACGAAACACTATTCAATGTTAAGACAGACTCATTGTTTTGAGAGTTAAGACTCGAAGTCTGTACCACTCGGGTCTGGTCAGAAGCTCTGAGACCAGTAAAAACTATTTTACTAGTTTGGTCACTCACTACACGTGACACAACTATAGTATACTGAAGACAAGACGATACAGTGTTATCAGCATCCATACAATGGCTGGCTAGCCGCAACACTTGCGCTAAAAACAAACAAAAACCGACATTACTCAATGACAACAAATGTCTTGTCGCAATTATAAACTGGTAACTAAAACATAACGATTGACTAACTGGTCGGGCCCTACCAATAATTGCCAACGAGAGAAGCCTCAAAGCCTCCCTCTAACCAAAACATGCAACTCAATACCCAATCTACTAGTAAGACTGAGTCTAATGGTCAGTACCATCACTCGGTACTACCGTCGGTAAAACCGGCGTATAGTCTATTTAAATACCCACTATAGGATAAGTAATGCTATACCCGTTGACCAACCCTGTGGCCAAACTATAAATCAGAGTTTTCTGACTCTGATGACATAACCATGAGACCGTCACAAGCAATCTCAGGGGAATCTAACCCATCTATGTCTCTCCAGCCGTGCCTACCCGGCACTAAATAAAGGCGTTTAAACACTAGTTAAACCCTACCCGACACTCGTCGGTGAAGTGTGATACCACCCGAAACCTGTGTTACGGCGGCTATCACTGGACTACTAATCTTTACTGTATATCAATTCAACAATAGACAAAACAAAATCACACTCAACTAACATACATAGACAAGGTCTATATTAGACAAGATTGTATGTGTGGTGGCGGCAATGACAAGGCGCTCATCAACTACAGCAAACGGTGTCGCGTACACAACCGCAGCCGCGACCGTCAACGAATGTGTTGTCGGAGAGTCACCGATCACATAAATTAACATAAATCTATACAAACAAATCATACACTCAGGTACAATAAAGACAATACATGACCGACAGATTGCCGACAGTATTACATAATTATCGTAACATTTCTATTATCTCACATACGGTATTCAGTTAATATCTGGTCAGACATAACTATGTCGTCTCTGGGGTCAATTGACATCACCGATAGGTTTTTGGCCGTGATATTGTAAGAACAGTGCATATGTAACAACAATAAACTATTAGGTGTCCAAATATTTATTTATACCGGGTCAGTCAATCCCGAAGGTGACTATAGACTCATAAAGTTAAGGCAAACCTTAACTATAATCTCGGATCACTATTGAGGAGCGTATGTTAACGGTCTTAAACTCAGTGTCCGTTATCGTCTATTAACACACAATCACGCGATCGGATGACCGGAACCCTCTTGGGACCGTTGGCCAACCCAGTCAGTCGGTATCAGATAGTAACTATGCTTTTCCCAACTAAGTTAGCGAAAGCACATAAGTACTCGAGTAACCACTGCTATGCATTCACACACACATTCACTCAAACAGCCGATAATTACAACAATCAACAAAACTAGTGCTATTGTCACGTAGACAGCAACTAGTGGATCATCTAGTAAATTGTATTTTAAGGTCAGACTATTAGTGTTAAATAACACTGAGAACCGACAAAACTACAACTGTTTCACTAAAACGTAGGACTATTGCCGAAAAATCTGGCAGAGCCTTCGGCGGCCTGGTACAATCTCGGGGATGTCGGAGACTTCCATATGACACATATAGTAGTCTATACCAACAATAACTAAGTATAGGTCAAAGGAGGTAAGGGAGGAGGACAGCGTAGCCGTACAGATCTCTCGACACGACAGATCAGTTAGCATACTATCAAAGGGAAGGGTATAACGGCATGACCGTACGAATCCCCCGACACGGCGGATCCGATGGCCAACCATCATAGGGTATGGTTAGGTAAGGTTACATAACTGGACCGGAACCCCCGACACGGCGGTTCCGTCCATTAGCTATATACGCGGGAAGGCTTGACAACATAACCGACCAGACCCCCCGACACGGCGGACCCGACGGCCTGTCATCTTACCTTAAGACTGTAGACAAGAAGGGACCTTTTCGATACTGGAGCTCCCGACCCGGGAACCCACGGATTTAGGTCGCTTAGAAAAAGTAGGAGACAATAAAAGGTAAAAACTTACATTAAATCCAAAAGGTTTTTATTGAAAAGACATCAAAGTGGTATACATCCAAGTATACGGACCATCAATGAGAAGGGGGTCGAACCAGAAGGGGAGAGAACTGATCTGCTAACGGCTCTTAGCAGTACTAGTCTATGCCAATTGACTACCAGTATCTCAATGATAAAATCATTGAGAATACACGGGGTTTTATAGTAACGGTTGCGTCAATATAATTTTTCAAGGGAGTATGGGAATATTTAGGTGATGTGTTTAGTGCGAAAACTGTTTCAATATAGCACTATTTATGCTATGTTATGTAATGACATATATATAAAATTGGTAATTCTGGCACTGAATAGGGAAAATTTTATATAGATTTATACTACAGTTGGGGAGAAAAGTTGGATTTTTCGTTATACTAAAATGTTATATGTAGTATATTTGTGTGCAATTTTAATGTGCATCAAAAAAATTTTCTTTATTAGTAATTTTTTATATATATTTATAAAGGGTATTATATAATAGATTTTATATTGACAGTATTAATAACTTTTTAAATAAATGCATTTTTACTAATCAAATAAAAAGTAATTCAATAAATAATGATATTAATTTTATGTTTATAAAATAAAAATATATCAAAATATTAAATTTAATAAATAGTGTTAATTTTGATTAGATAATACTGTAAACTGATATACTTAATGTACTAATAAATGATTATAACTAAAAATAAAGGATTAGAAATATTGTAATAAATAGTATTATATTGTATGAATCAAAAATTTCTATGGAAACAAAACATAAATTACTAAAATTAAATCTATTTTTCAAATATTTTTTATAAAATAAGTAATTTAAAAATGTTATTCTTATTATTGTTACATAAATTTTAAATATTATAGATATTTTTTAAATATAGTGTTTTTTACAAAAATTAGACATATATTTTTAAAGAGTCTATCAATGGTTTAAGAACAATAATTATAATTTAATAAATTTTCAAATGATTATTTAAATTTAATCAAAATTTAATTTATACGAAAAATCAAACAAAGCTATAATATACTTTTTTATTTAATTATTTAAATTATTAATCAAAATAATTATTTAGTAACAGTTTATTTGTGCATGTTAAAATTTTTTATAATATATAATAAGCTAATTGACACAATTTTTGTCAAAAATTATCATTTTATAGTAGTAGGACACATAGGATATAAAATATTTATAGGAAATAATTTAATATGTATCTCATTAAGCTATACATAAATTTGTAAAAAATAAAGAAAAATTAATTACCAATATAATATTAATAAATATTATAAAATTTAAATAATTAATTTAAAAAAATATTTGTTTAATTTTTTTTTAAAAATAATTTTATTAAACTTCAACTTTTATTAGATTAATTAAAATAATTTTTCCAAAAGCCATCACATGTTTTGCTAAACAAATTGTCAAATATATGTGTATCTGTATTGGGATTTAAATCATAAATTTCGGGCACATATTTAGGATCTATAGTATCAACAAATTTTGACCAAACAGTCGATGGTTTGCTAATATATTTTTAAAAAACAATTACTCGAGTTAGTAACGTATATATTTTGTCAAGTATTCAATACCCATATTTAGCAAAATCAGTCCATAATTTCATTAAACGTTTACTGAATTTGACATCTATTTCAGTATCACTTTTCTCTGGTTTGAGCACTGGTAGGCCAAACACAAAATCAACATCAGCTCCATGAGTGACATTCGTCTCTTTGGGGTAACCAATAGAGTTTGACAAACGTTGATAAGTTATTTCATAGAAGTAGACATTATTATTGTCGCCATCGATATGTTGTGCATAGTTTTTGGCGAACATATATGTGGGACAAGTGATGCTTAGGTCACCAAAAACATCGTATAGACTCCACTCGATGTCATGCGATGAGGTTTTGTTGGCCAAATAAAACTCAGTTATTTCACTAACATTGAGATTATGATATGTATTATCAAAGGAACTCATAAATAAATTGAACTCTTTTTTTGTAATATTTTTTGGTAAAGTCAAGACACCGGGCAATAGTCCAGAGCCCTCATGTCGGGCAACACCAGCTATTATGTCGATATCTTTCAACATTAAATATATACAGTGAAATAATACCGTGAGATAAAAATATATTCAGTCCTTTTTTAATGCAAACCTTTATTGAAGTGTTTTGTTTGAAATGCATTTTGAGCAGTCATTGGCAGAAACTCGGTGTCAGTTAAAGGAAAAATAAAACCTGATTTACTGTATTTTATGAGTTCCCGGGCGTCAACTTTACGCAAACAGTCTAACCATTGACTAGTCGTACAATTAAGCTGTTTAGCCAATTCAACACTTTGTTGCAAAGTTTCGGTAGTATTCAATGGTTGTCGCAATTTGTTATACATATGGGCACCGCTTTCCATAATAGCTCTCTTGAATAGACCTCTAGATAGCGGTGATAATAAATGTGATGATACTGACCAACTACCAGCACTTTCACCAAATATTGTAATCTTATCTTTATCTCCGCCAAACATATGTATGTTTTCTCTGACCTATAAATGTATTTGTATCGAAATTTTAACTAATTAGCGACATTACAACTATTAAAATATCAATTACCCATTTAAGTGCTAATAACTGATCAAATAGTCCCATATTTCCCTGAGCTGACGACTCATGTCCTCCGTATATAAACCCAAATATATCTAACCGGTAGTTGACAGAGACAACCACCACATCATGTGCTGCCAGTGCACTGCCATTGTATACCCATTGAAAACTGGATCCAAGTTTTAAAGCTCCGCCGTGAATCCAAAACATAACCGGTTTTAAAACATTTGATTTGTTGTTGTTATTAGGTGTCCACACATTTAATACTAAACAGTCTTCGTTTAGTGTTATATTTCCCATAAAATGTTTCATTGTATCCATAACTATCTGCACACAAGAATTGCCTGTTTTTGTGCCATCGATTAACTTAAAATTAATTATAAAAAACACAATATATTATTTTGATTTACAAACTATTTTATATACTCTATTATAATTAATATAACCTGTTTTGGATGTTTCAATGGTTCGGGTTTAGCGAACCGAAGTCTCCCGAGTGGCGGTTCGGCGTACGGTATGTTCAGATACTGTGCGATACTTGTGTTGAGAACATGTATTTCGAGTCCTTTCACTACACCTGATGTTGTATTTACTGTCGGATCAATACATTCGTTAAAATGTATAAAACTATATAAAAACCATAAAAATAATTGTAATTTTACTAACATTTTAATTATTATAATTAATTATTATATTTAACTCTAATTAAACTCTTAATCATTTACAATAAATATAATTCATAATTTATATACTTTATATATACTGGAAATTAAGTGTATTTTGTAATAAATCTTTTTTTATAATCATTAATAAAGGTTAAATATTATTAATTAATGCCATATACAGTATTTTTATAATCTATCAACTTTATTGTAATTGTTTAGCCAATAATATAATTTTTTCAATTCAATCAATAGATAAGAATTTTAAAACTCTAAATATTAAATATCTAACATTTTATCAATTATAAGTACAATATTTATTTCTATATATTAAATATGTTATACAGGGTTGCCAAAGGGGAAGTAAGACGTCTTACTACCCCCCCCTGAGATCGAGAAATTTAGGCTTTTACCCCCACTGGCCTGAAATCAAAAAGTTAGGGGGCCCCCTACGAATTTTCGGCGCCGAATACGCTGAAAATTTTTTTCAAATATGTAAAATTTTGTATTAAACAAAAAAATAAATATTAAATTAGTTTTAATATAAATTAATAGCTTATGTATATAAAATAAATAGATAAAAATACTTAATTACATCAACTTAACATTATTTACACTAGTAGGGGCACTCCACAAGCTAAAAAATAATCCCACCAATTTTTAAAAAAATTAATGATAATATTTTATTTTATTTTTAGCTGTTTATAAAAGATAATGTATATTTTATTTCTTATTAAAAGTCGAAAACATAAATTTTTAGCATAAATTTTAAAATAATTATATTTTAATTTTTAAACTTTATATTAAAATTTGTTAGTTATGGTTCAATATGAAATACTATGTAAAAAATATTCTTAAATTAATTATTTAGTTATTTAATAATTATTTCTGACAATATTATTATTAAGACGTTGTAATAAATACAGTACTATATCTTTAATTTTTTAATCAATTTTTTAAAATTAAATAATTGTATTTTTAATTAATTATCATAATTATAGAGTTATATATATTTATGCAATTCTTAATATTATATTTAGAAAACATTTTGAGTATTGAGAAATTAAGTTGAATATATTTTTATTAGTTAATTTATTGGGAATTTAGTTGGAATTTATTGGGAATTTAATGGGAATTTAGTGGGAATTTAGTGGGAATTTAGTGGGAATTTAGTGGGAATTTACTCAAATTTGGCAAAAATTGTCGTTTAAAAATGCAATAAAAAATGTTCACCCCTATAACCCCCAAGCTTTTTCGAAAATTTTGCCATTTTACCCCCCCCCCTGAAGTCGAAAACCTTTAGCAACCCTGATGTTATACTTGTTATATAATAACATTTGACATTTAAGCTCAATATAGTTTTTAAAAAAGTAAAATTGTATCTAAAAAATATTTTAATTAGTTTGTTTAATTAATAACTAATTTTATTACAAATAATTAATCAATTTGCAATTAATCAATAGTAATTTTATAAATAAAATTTAATAAATATCTAAAATAATAATGATATACAATACTTAAGAAAAAATATAATTGAAAATAATTATACAATTTTATAAAAGAAAATATATAAAAATAATATAACAATACTTTTTTAAAATAAATTTTATGAATTATTTTTACTTAAAAATATAATTATTGATTTTAATATATATATATTTAATATGCAGTACTTTTTTGTTTTTTAAGTTATTTAACAAATAAAACATAAATATTGATAGAATTGTAACAGTTTTTCACTGAATCAGTAGTTATATTAATATATGTTATTAATTATGTTAATAATACATGTATTACTGTTCAATATATAAAAATTGTCAGTAAATTAACTAAATTTTATTCAATTAATTAATCAAAAATAATGATTATAACAATTAATTATAAATAAAAATTGCAAAAAAATATACTTTGTATAACCCGTCGTATGATCGTTGCATATAACACGTTATATAAAAGTGCATAACTTATATAACGACTGACCGATTATTCAAATGGATTAGCTGTATATTATTTAATTTTATAATTATATTTTGTAATAAAATTTTTAAATGATTATTTAAATGAGTAAGCAAAAAAAAGTAAATAGTTACAGTTTATTTGTGCATATTAAAATCTTATATAATATATAATAAGCTACGTGACATAATTTTTGTTAAAAATTATCATTTTATAGTAGTAGGACTGTATAAATATCATTAAGCTATATAAAATTTAAAAATAATAATGAAATTATTTATCAATATTATATTAATAAATATTATAAAATTTAAATAATTTATCTTAAAAAATGTTTCTTTAATTTAAAAAAAAATAATTTTATTAAACTTCAACTTTTATTAGATTAATTAAAATAATTTTTCCAAATACCATCACATGTTTTGCTAAACAAATTGTCAAATATATGTGTATCTGTATTGGGATTTAAATCATAAATTTCGGGCACATATTTAGGATCTATAGTATCAACCAATTTTGACCAAATAGTTGATGGTTTGCTGATATATTTAAACAAAAATAAATTACTAGAGTTAGTAAAGCATATATTATATACAGTATAAGTATTCAATACCCATATTTAGCAAAATCAGTCCATAATTTCATTAAACGTTTACTGAATTTGACATCTATTTCAGTATCACTTTTCTCTGGTTTAAGCACTGGTAGGCCAAACACAAAATCAAGATCAGCTCCATGAGTGACATTCGTCTCTTTGGGGTTACCAATAGAGTTTGCCAAACGTTGATAATTTATTTCATAGAAATAGACATTATTATTATTTTTTGAATCGATATTATGATTTGCATAGTTTTTTGCAAACAAATATGTGGGACACGTGAAGCTTATGTCACCAAAAACATCGTATAGACTCCACTCGATGTCATGCGATCCATTTTTGTTGGCCAAATAATAGTCAGTTATTTCACTCACATTGAGATTATGATATGTATTATCAATGAAATTCATAAATAAATTGATCTCTTTTTTGGTAATATTTTTTGGTAAAGTGACACCGGCTAATAGTCCAGAGCCCTCATGTCGGGCAACACCAGCTATTATGTCGATATCTTTCAACATTAAAAAAATATAAATACCATGAGATATATATACAGTCTTTATATAATTTAATGCAAACCTTTATTAAAGTTTCTTGTTTGAAATGCTTTTTGAGCAGTCATTGGCAGAAACTCGGTGTCAGTTAAAGGAAAAATAAAACCTGATTTACTGTATTTTATGAGTTCCCGGGCGTCAACTTTACGCAAACAGTCTAACCATTGACTAGTCGTACAATTAAGCTGTTTAGCAAATTAAACACTTTGTTGCAAAGTTTCAGTAGTATTCAATGGTTGTCTCAATTTGTTATACATATGGGCACCGCTTTGCATAATAGCTCTCTTGAATAAACCTCTAGATAGCGGTGATAACAAATGTGATGATACCGCCCAACTACCGGCACTTTCACCAAATATTGTAACCTTATCTTTATCTCCACCAAACATATGTATGTTTTCTCTAACCTATAAATGTATTTGTATCGAAATTTTAATTAATTTATGAAATTAAAACAATTAAAATATCAATTACCCATTTAAGTGCTAATAACTGATCAAATAGTCCCATATTTCCCTGAGCTGACGACTCGTTTCCTCCGTATATAAACCCAAACACATCCACCCTATAGTTAACAGAGACAACCACCACATCATGTGCTGCCAGTGCACTGCCATTGTATACCCATTGAAAACTGGATCCAAGTTTGAAAGCTCCGCCGTAAATCCAAAACATAACCGGTTTTAATACATTTGATATATTAGGTGTCCACACGTTTAACACCAAGCAGTCCTCGTTTAGTGTTATATTTCCCATAAAATGTTTCATTGTATCCATAACTGTCTGAATACAAGAATTGCCTGTTTTTGTGCCATCGATTAACTTAAAATTAATTATAAAAAACACGATATATTATTTTGAATTACAAACTATTTTATATACTCTATTATAATTAATATAACCTGTTTTGGATGTTTCAATGGTTCGGGTTTAGAGAACCGGAGTCTCCCGAGTGGCGGTTCGGCGTACGGTATGTTCAGATATTGTGCGATACTTGTGTTGAGAACATGTATTTCGAGTCCTTTCACAATACCTGATGTGGTATTTACTGTCGGATCAATACATTCGTTAAAATGTATAAAACTATATAAAAACCATAAAAATAATTGTAATTTTACTAACATTTTAATTATTATAATAATTAATTATAAACTCTAATTAAACTGTTAGTTATCTAAAATAAATATAAGTCATATAATTTATATACTTTATATACATTGAAAATTAAGTGTATTTTATAATAAATCTTTTTTTAATAATCATTCATAAAAGCTAAATATTATTAATTATTTTAATTCTATATTTTCTTTTTATAGTCTATCAACTATATTGTAATTGTTTAGCCAATAATATTATTTTTTCAATTCAATCAATAGATAAGAATTTTAAAACTCTTAATATTAAATACTAAACATTTTATCATTTTATAAGTACAATATTTATTGCTATATAATTAATAGGTTATACCTTAGACTCTCTTTAATGCTATCATTGATAGATTTTTGAATTTAACTTTATTACGTATTTTATGCTAATGGTAATAATATACCTTACTCATTTACAACTAGTACTATCAAAATTATTTTTTTGTCAATATAGTTAATCTTAGGGGCTGTTCACATATTACGTTCGCACTTTTTAAGAAATCTAGACCCTCTGCTCCATATTAGCAATTGTTTGTTCATTCCTAGTCATTTAAAAAACACTTTGCATGTCAATAACCGCTACCCCCCCCCCACAACAAGAAATATAATATTATCTAAATGCGAACGTTCTTAAAGTCTCTACCCCTCCCCTTCCCTTGTTCGCAAAAGTTTGCTTTGGCCAACCCCCCTCAATTTCAAACGTAGTATGTGAACCACCCCTTATAAGTTGTATGTTTAACTTAAACTTAACTATAACTATTTCTTTAAAATCCGTAATAAATTTTGTTATGTTATATTTGTTTTATTTATTTAATTTTAATATTTTTTGTATAATTAACGTTGTAGGGACCGATTAATAATACATATACCTATGAGAGAATCTAAGAGTTATACTAATTATTAAGCTTAGTATAAAAAGGGGGCAATAATGCGCTGTTATTATAATAATATAAACTATCACGTGATGCATAATTAATAATAATTATTACATGTTTTATTTTTTTTGTTGATTAATTTATTGATAAAACTATTTTCAATTCAATTTTCAATGTCTTTTATTATTGAAATGTTTGGACAGTAATGCAATAGACTTAGAAAGTACTCAAATTAGTTGAGTTGACACTCGATTTGGTCGAACGTAACTATAAGTACACGGTTTGTGTCCAACGGTTTTAAAATGCTTTCATTATTTTTAATTTATAAAATTTATAAAACCTTATTAACTGCATATTTGATAATTTTAATTTAATACAACACGCGATACATTGTTTTTTTACTAAACTTACTAATTATATAATAACATTTGACATTTAAGCACTATATTGTTCTTTTAAAAAATAAAATTGCATCTAAAAAATATTTTAATTAAAATGAAAATACAAATTTTATTCTAGCTAATATATTATTAAAAGCTTTATTTATTATTTTTTTTACTTACTATTGTGATAAAAATTTTAAAAAAATAATCATATTTTAAATTTTTATTTCAATAATTTTTTGTAAATTAAATAGATAATTAATAAATTGTTTAATTAAGTTTTATTTTATCAGAGTATTATAAATTTATAGATTATGTTTGTATTATATTAATATATAAGTTTGTATTAAATAATTAATTTTATTACAAAAAATTAATCAATTTTCAATTAAACTATAGTAATTTTATAAATAAAATTTAATAAATATCTAAATTAATAACGATATTATTTATAATACCAAAAAATATAATTAATAATAAATGATAATAATATAATATTTCAAAAAATAATTAATTTTTTATAGATTATATGGTATACAACAGTAATTATAATTAATTATAATAATTTTTCCAAAAGCCATCACATGTTTTGCTAAACAAATTGTTAAATATATGTTTATCTGTATTGGGATTTAAGTCATAGATTTCGGGCACATATTTAGGATCTCTAGTATCAACCAATTTTGGCCAAACAGTAGATGGTTTGCTAATATATTTAAACAAAAATAAATAAGTTATTATCCATATATTAATTATATACAGTAATTCCTATAATTTATAAAATATATTCAATACCCATATTTAGCAAAATCAGTCCATAATTTCATTAAAAGTTTACTGAATTTGACATCTACTTCAGTATCACTTATTTCTGGTTTGAGCACTGGTAGGCCAAACACAAAATCAAGTTCAGCTGTATGGGTCACATCCATCTCTTTGATAAAACCTATTGCAGTTGTCAAACGTTGATAAGTGATTTCATAGAAGTAGACATTATTATTGTCGGCATCGGTATGTTGTGCATAATTTTTAGCAAACAAATAGGTGGGACACGTCATAATTAGATCACCATAAAGATCATACACAGCCCACTCAATATCATGTGATGAGGTTTTGTTGGCCAAATAAAACTCAGTTATTTCACTGGCATTAAGATTATGTGATGTCTTATCAAAATAATCTACTAATACCATGAAATCTTTTTTGCTAATATTGTGTGGCACTAGACCTCCTCCATACAAGAACCCGGACCCCTCGTGTCTGGCGATACCAGCTATTATGTCGACATCTTTTAAAAGAAAAATAATAAATATCGTATTATATATAGTATTTCTTTATAATTTAAATTATATTCAAAACCTTTATTGAAATTATTAGTTTTAAATGCTTTTTGTGCATCCATTGGCAAAAACTCAGTATCAGTTAAAGGGTAAACTGGAAAATCTGTTTTATATTGTATGAGTTCCTGGGCGTCAACTTTACGCAAACAGTCCAACCATTGACTGGTCGTACAATTAAACTGTTTGGCCAATTCAACACTTAGTTGCATAGCTTCGGTAGTATTTAATGGTTGTCGTAGTTTATTATAAAAATGTCCACCACTTTCCATAATAGCTCTCTTGAATAGACCTTTAGATAGCGGTGATATCAAATGTGTTGATACAAACATACTGCCGGCACTTTCACCAAATATTGTAACCTTTTCTTTATCTCCGCCAAACAAATGTATGTTTTCTCTGACCTATAAATGTATTTGTATCGAAATTTTAATTAATTTATGAAATTAAAACAATTAAAATATCAATTACCCATTTAAGTGCTAATAACTGATCAAATAGTCCCATATTTCCCTGAGCTGACGACTCGTTTCCTCCATATATAAACCCAAACACATCCACCCTATAGTTAACAGAGACAACCACCACATCATGTGCTGCCAGTGCACTGCCATTGTATACCCATTGAAAACTGGATCCAATTTTAAGACCTCCGCCGTGAATCCAAAACATAACCGGTTTTAAAACATCTGATTTTTCGTTACCATTAGGTGTCCACACATTTAATACTAAACAGTCTTCGTTTTGCGTTATATTTCCAATAAAACGTTTCATTAGAACAGGAATTGATTGAACACAAGAGTTGCCTTTTTTTGTGCCATCGATTAACTTATAATTATATAAAAGAAATTATATTATTATTAACTTATTGTAAACTATTTTATAATAATGTATTTCAATAAATTTAATCAATGTATACCTGTTTTGGATGTTTCAATGGTTCGGGTTTAGCAAACCGGAGTCTCCCGAGTGGCGGTTCGGCGTACGGTATGTTCAGGTATTGTGCAATACTTTCATTGAGCACATGTACTGACTGACCCTTTACGGGCCCTGAAGTCGTATTGACAATTAATTCATTACAATTGATGTATTGTATTAATAAATAACTAAAATTAATTATTAAAAATAGTTTTTGAAACATTTTATTTTATTTTTAAATAGACAATAACATTAATTTTACTTATAAAATAAATAATTTATATATTAAATTTATTAATTATAAAAATACACAAATTGTGATCTTTAAATAGGTTTTTTGAAAATTAAAATTTTATATACCGTATCTATTCCTTTGATTTGTTAAAACGTTTAATTTTTATTAATTAAGATAAAATAATTATACTAGTGCAATTTTAGTACTCTATTAAGCAATATATTATTATTTATAATAATTGTGAAATTATTAAAACAATAGATTTTTTATTATATTTATACAATACTTAATATTTCTAATAGTCATTCAGTACTTATCAATTACATTTGTTTTTTTTCACCAAATACTGTATTTTATTTTATATAAATTTTTATATATTTTAACAAATGTATTGATTTGATGAAAGTATTCAACAAACATGTCCTTATAATAGTTGATAAGTACTAATGATTATATCTATAAATATCAACTATTGTATAAATATAATATAAAATTAATTGTTAATTAAATTAAATTTATTAATAATATCAAAATTATTATAAATAATAATATATTTAATATATCTTTATAAAGTACTAAAATTGCACTATTAAATTATTTTTTATTAAATGATAGAAATTAAGTTTGTTTTGTAATAAAACTGAATACTATTATTAAAAATAAAGTATTAGCTATTATTTGTCTAAAAAAGACATTTTTACTATAATAGTATATATTATAATAAATTGTTAATAATACAACTTGTATAACAAATATCAGTATTTTATTTAAATATTTGATGAATAAGATTTTTACAGTTTATAATATAATGAGAAATAATTTAAATGCATTTTTTAAAATAAAAATGAGAAAAAAAAATTATTTTAAATAATATTTTATTAATTTCTATATTTCATACTATAATTTACTTAATAATAGAATGAAAATTAAAATTGCATTATTTTAATCGCATATCATTTATTTCAAATTAAATAAAAAAAATTTATAGATTTATTAATCAAACATATTTACATTTTCAGATGATTAAATTTTTAAGTACATATACAGTAATACTATTATTTATAATATAAAACAATAATAACCAAAAATTATTATGTTGTTTGATATTGTAATATATTTATTTGAAAATAATATTGAAAAAGATGAAAATAATAATTATTGGTATTTTTGCATTAATTGAATTAAATAATTATGTAATTAATTGTGACTATACAGTAAAAATTGATTCACATAAAAACTGGGGTCAATGGGAAGGTTGGGGGACATCATTGGCCTGGTGGGCCAACGTTTTTGGGGACCGGGATGATTTGGCAGATATTTTGTTTACAACCAAACAGATGCAATATGATAATAAATCGATACCCGGTTTGGGCCTAAATATAGCTCGGTACAATGTAGGTGGGTGCTCGTGGAACACTATTGGCTCTAGCGATAAGATGAGTACCTCACCTAACATTCCCAAATACAAACAAATTGAGGGCTATTGGCTCAACTGGGACAGCGATGATCCACAGTCCCGAAGTTGGAACTGGACTGTCGATAGTAAACAGCGGTCGATGGTTAGGAAGGCGCTCGATAGGGACGTCAACCAGATCGAGATGTTCTCCAACAGTCCCATGTGGTGGATGTTATACGATCACAACCCGAGTGGTGCCACCGATGGGGGCGAAAACTTGCAGTCGTGGAACTATCGCAAGTTTGCTGTCTATTTAGCTACAGTGGCCAAGTATGCAGCCGATCACTGGAACGTTATGTTTACATCGGTCGAACCGTTTAACGAGGCAACCAGTGGCTGGTGGAAGTCGACCGGCAGTCAAGAGGGCTGTCATATTGGATCGGAAACACAGCAACAGGTTATCAGATATTTGCGCGAAGAGTTGGATAGTCGTGGACTTAGGCATATAGAAGTGGTGGCTTCGGACGAAAACACATACGACGGTGCAGTCAAACTTTGGCAAAGTTTTCCCATTGATGTGCGCCAATCGGTGGCCAGAGTTAACGTTCACGGATATCAATACGTGTCCGGTCGGAGAGATATGTTATATAGTTTGGTCAGCGATGACGGCGGCAAAAAAATATGGAACTCAGAGTACGGAGAAGCAGATCCATCGGGTGTGCCGTTAGCTCAGAATCTGTTGCTCGATATGTTTTGGTTACATCCGACCGCTTGGATATATTGGCAAACATTTGACGGATCAAATTGGGGTCTAATTGATGTAATTGCATCTAAAATACTAATTATAATAATATTGTAAAATTCAATAAAAAAATATTTTTATTTATTAGTCTAATTTGGGTGAAAAACAATTGGGACGTCTAAACCCTAAATACTATGTGTTGTCACAGTTTTGTCGACACATTAAGAAAGGGATGCAAATACTGGATACC
This sequence comes from Oppia nitens, assembly GCF_028296485.1. Taxonomy (NCBI): domain Eukaryota; kingdom Metazoa; phylum Arthropoda; class Arachnida; order Sarcoptiformes; family Oppiidae; genus Oppia; species Oppia nitens. The sequence goes on from NW_026533251.1 coordinate 285,172, forward strand.
AATCGCTGGGATACTGTAGCCGCTTATGACTCCGACAAAAAGCATTTGGTTATTGTTACGTTAAATTTGGATAAATCATTAGTAAATATTACATATGATTTGTCAACATTTGGTAATATAGCTAATGGGACAGTTAGCCGATGGACAACCGCACCGAATAATGAAAAAATACATTATGTATTTGATACTAATCTAAAAATTAGTTCAAAAGCCTTGACAGTTGCTTTAGATGCGATAAGTTTGCATACAATTGAAATAAATAATGTAAATGTATAATTATGTTATTTTATTAATATTAAAAAAATAACTAATATTTTTGTAATGAATATATTAATGAAATATTTATTATTATTACTTTTTAATTAATAATAGACTGTTAGTCCACATTGTAATTAAGTGTAAATTTTAAATTAAGTTTGTTTGTTTAATAGAAAATAATTACTGCTATTATTACCTAAATATAAAAAATTATTATTATAAATTGTAATTTACAATATAAATGTTAAATACGTTTGTATGTACGTAGTGTAAACAAGGTTATTGTCGGTGATAAACTTAAAAAATAATCATTAAATAAACTTTTATCAATTAATGAAATATTGATAAATAAATAATATTTTAATTAAACAAACAGATTTCTAAAATAAACTTTAATAAACTTGTTTTTATTTATCAAAATAACTTATGAAAAAATTTGTGTTCATTTTGATATACAGTAATTATTATTATTAAATATTATTATTAAATATTTTGAAAAATTAACTAAACTTAATGTATTAAACTTTTTAAAAAGATGAAAATATTTTTTTTTGTAATCAATGAAAATATTAAGATTTTTAATCAAAATAAACAAATAACTTACAGTACATGTGTTTAATTTACTTTTTGTTAATTTATTAATAGCATACTATTTATTATATATAAATAGAACATATTAAAATACATTTTTCAACTAATGTTAAGTTTATGTAAAAAATAACATTAATTTGTAAAATAATTTATAAGTTTATTAACTTTTAAAATATATTATTAAAATTAATAATATTTTTAAAAAATGTTTTTGATGCCAATAATAAGCTTGATTTTTACAAATTCATTAATTATACTAACGTTAATATTTCTAAGTGTTTTGTTAAAGAAAATTTATAGCGAATATAAAGTGCTAAAGAAATTACCTCCCGGTCCCTGGAATTTGCCACTAATTGGCAATTTGGGTGTCTTTACGGGTATATCAGCAAAAACATTATTCGATTGGTCTAAAAAATACGGACCTATTTTTGGGTAATTATTATTATTTTTTAATAAAAAAACGTACATATATTGATATTTGTCAACAATTTTTTTTTAAGTTTACAATTGGGTTCATCACCAACAGTAGTGCTGAACGACTGGCCATCCATTAAGGATGCCTTATCCTTATGCTTGTCCCGACCAAAGGAGAATGCATTTACTATATTTGGCGAAACAAGTATGGGTTAAATGATAAATTAAAATTTTTTTTCAATGTTTATTGATTCATAAAATTTTTATTAATAGGTTTTACAGGAAAGAGTGGACAGGACTGGAAAGATCAGCGAAAGTTTGCATTACATCAGTTGAGAGATCTGGGATTCGGTAAGACATCAATGGAAGAGCATATCATCGATGAGATCAACCATTTGTGTGAAGAATTAATTGACAAATTGTTGGGAACTGATATCAATGTTCGCGATTTGTTGGCCATTACTGTCTGCAATAATGTCAGCGCTTTTCTGTTCGGCCGACGACTAGAGTATAGCGACAAACGCAAGAAACTGATCGACGAGTTGGTCAAACCTAATCCAAATTTTATGATAACGGGTCCATTGGCACAGTTTCCTGCATTAACCAGATATTTGATCAATAATGTCAACTATTTATTGCCAAAACAATTTAATCGTTTCAAACAATTTAGCGATTCAATGGACGAGTTTTTTAAGTACTACTACTACTTAATGATATTATTATTTAAAAATTATTTACAATTATAATTTAATTTTTAAATTAATATTATTTTTTTATAAATAGCAATGAATTTGAATCACATGAAAAAACATTGGATTCAAACAACTTTCGCGATTATATCGATGCCTTTCTTAATGAACTAAACAAATCTAATCCTAAGACATCGTTTACAAGTATGTTATTTATTATGATATATAATATTAATTAAGAAATTATTACAATTATTTTATTATTATATTTGAATTGCTATAAAAATTATAATTACTAATAGGAAAGCAATTACTCGGTAATGTTGTCAATTTGTTTGGTGCGGGAACTTCAACAACGACAACAATTATGGAGTGGTCACTGGTTGTGTTGGCCACATATCCGGACATACAATCGAAAATTCGTTCAGAAATCGATAACATTATCGGCAGAGATAAGACACCACAATATGCGCACAGAAATCAAATGCCATATCTTCAGGCATTCATTAATGAAGTAATGAGATTCAGATCAATTGTTCCCATAAATTTACCCAGGATGTATGTTTAGTATTATTATTTTTTTTTAAATACTACAATATTTACTATTATTATTTGTGTTCAAACATTTATAGTACAAGTGAAGACACTGTGATCTGTGGACATAAAATAGCAAAAGGCACACAACTATTGACTAATTTGTGGGCCATAGATAACGATCCAAATCTATGGGACAATCCTCAAGTGTTTAGACCCGAAAGGTTTCTCAAAGACAACGGAACTGTTTTCTTCAAACCCGAACACTTCATACCATTTTCATTGGGTATTAACTTATTTCATAAATATTTTTAAAAGTTTTAAACTAAATAAAAATTTGTTAATCAATAGGCAAGAGGTCGTGTCCGGGAGAGGCAATGGGAACGGCAGAAGTATTCCTATATATTGCATCATTGGTTCAGAGATATGATATTAAAGCCACCAAAAACACTGACACAACACTTGAATATCTGTTGCAATTTGCAACCAATACTAAACGTGAACCCATCGTCTCATTTAACAAACGTGTCTAATATACTGTGTATAATAGTGACATAATTAATATTATATTTATTAAAAATTAATTAAATATTACTTGTTAAAGAAAATAACTACTATTATTTATACTAATAATAAATATTAATTTTTAAAAATTTTCTTATATTAATATTAATATGATGTCATACTATTTTTCATGACATTACGGTAATATAAAATTATAAAATAGCAAACAATTTTTTTCAATAATAACAGATTCTGTTTGTCATGATTTGAATTATTATTATTATATTTTGTTTGAAACTATATGTTTGAATTGTATTTAAGTATATTGTGTTGAATATACATGTATTTGATGTATTGGCTGAAAGAGATATCTTTGAGTAGCCAATGGGCAACAAAAATAGTTTTAAGATTTTATGACCCGACTGTCAACAGTGAGAAACTGTTGTGAGTTTATGGGCACCGATAGTACAGTTGGAGAGCACAGTCACTCTTGGATTGGCGACCAAACTGTATAGTTATATACCATTTGTATCAATAGATCACAAATCTATTGACTATTACTTTTCAATATATCCAACCAATAAACATATTTTATTAAAACCAAAATATACTTAATTATTAAGTGACTTCAATAAAGTACCTAGTTCACATAATAATATCCTGACAAATAATAAACGAAACCTAACATTTTGGTGTCACAACCGTGGGATTGAAGCACTTGGAGGACAAGTTGGTGGACATTGAGAAGAGAGAGAAAAAGCGAGACAAGCGATAACTGGACTGTCACTGCGGTATAACAATTGATTTTGAGGTTTGGTATCATTTTATTTGTGTCTGAGAGTCATATCAATGAATTGTTTGCGCGTTGATATCATTGTGGTTAACATAACTTTATAAATTTGGGAAAAGTATGGCAGATGAGGTAGATCCAAATGTAGGTAATGGGGTACCGGAAATAAATTTAACACAGATGAGCAATGCAATCGCATCAAATTTAGTTAGTTCACGTCAGCATCACATACCAGTATTCAATGGAACTAGAGATGAGGATCCTATTAGATTTTTGCGCACATTTGAGAGAGTCGCCCGTGCATTGACATGGAATGACAGTGCAATGATGGCAAAATTTCCCAACTATTTAGCTAATAGTGCTGAGGAATGGTATTATTTAAATGTTGATTGTGCTGTTGATGAGGCCGATCATGAGGATGATGACGATGACGAGTGTGTGAAACCCAATACATTTGTTGAACTAAAAGATTCATTTTTAAATCACTTTTTACGCGGTGATTATAAAGCATATTTAATGAGGGAATTATCTAAGAGAAAATATACAGGAACTGAAAGTATATTAAATTATATAACTAGTGTCAAAATTATATGCCATGATATAGATTCAGATATGAGTACTGAACAGAAATTGCAATACATATTGCAGGGAATGGACGATGAAACAGCCGCTCAGATAACATATTTTAGTCCTAAAACAGTTAAGGAATTAGAGAAGATTGCCCGGAATATAGAGCAGGGGAGGGAATTATTGCAAAAGTCTAGAACCGATACTAATAAAAATAAAAAAGTAAATGCTGTTCGAGTTGATAATCAAGAGAAAAAAGTTGATAATTCAAATGACAGTATGTTAAGTGCTATAAATAAATTAAATGAAACATTGAATGCTATGAGTGTAACTAAACAAAATAGTAATAACAATAGTTATGGTTATAATTACAGTAATAAAACTGTTGGTAATGAGAATAAATTTGATAGAAATAAAAATTATCATTTCAATAAAAATAAGTATAAAATGAATGGGCAAATGAATAGTCAGTACAACAATCAATATAATCGTAATAAAAATTTCAATTATAAATTTAATGGTAATTGTTTTCATTGTGGGAAAAAGGGACACAGAAAAACTGATTGTCGATCACTACAGCAAACAAATAGAGAGTCAAACAATGACAAACAAATTGAATCAATTAAAACTGATAATCAATTAGTTAATACAGTAAACAAAAATATTGTAAAGAAAACTAATAATTTAATCTCAATAAATGTTGAAATTAATGGTAAAATGTATAATGGGTTAATTGATTCTGGTAGTGAAGTGACTATTGTTAAAAAAGTTATATGCGATGAGCTAGGTCTCAAACCTATGCCTTATAAAGGTCCTAAAGTAACTGCTGTTACTGCTGATGAATTGAAACTTTTTGGTACAGTTGATATCAATATGATTATTAAGGGTATAACAACAAAAATATTCAATATTAATATGTCTGCACTTGTTGTTGATATATTGCCCGCCGATATATTGATAGGTATGGATCTCATGGAAAAATACGGTATAGATATAGACTGCAGAAATAAATTGGTTAAAATTAATGAGACTATAATAAGTACAGTAGTTTTGTCTATATTTGATTCAAATGACAAAATTATATGTCAAAGCGATTCAATGCAAAAATGTAGCAAAAATAACACTAAAAAAGTTTTAGATATTAATGATTCCGTAAAAACACTGATAAACAAAAATATTGAAATTGATACAGAAATTGATGGTAAAAATAAAACTGTACAGGGTAATGTACATGTTTGCTATAATGTTAATGTAAATCCAAATACTGTACAAATAATTGATTGCAAAGTAAGCAATAAAAATAACTTTTTAAATAAAAATGTTTTATTTTACACAAATGATACACAGTATGACAAACATAACATAGCTATTAGGAATGCTATTAGAGTTCTCAAATACCAAACACTCCCAATTCAAGTGTTAAATGCAACAAACAAAGTAATAAAACTAAATGAGGGATCAGTTATTGGATGCATTGAAACAGTGCCGGATAAACATATTATACCAATGTATGATACATTAGATGATAATATAAATGAAAAACATTTAGAAAACGAATATACTGTAAATGCCGCGAATATAAACTATACAGATAATAGCAAAAACAATATAAAAGAGTCGAAAATAGTTATATTTGAAAGAGAGGTCACATGTGGTACACACTTGAATGACGGACAAAAACAACAATTAGTTGAGATATTAGAAAGATATCCAGATTTACTAACTTTTGATGACAATAAAGTCGGAAAAATAAAAGATTTTGAATATACAATAAATATGAAACCAGATGTTAAACCAATTCATTGTGCACCGGCTAAGGTCACAGATGAACAGTTTAAACTAATTGAAACTGAAATAACAAAATTGAAAAATAAAGAGATAATACAGGATAGTCAGTCACCATATAGTAGTCGTATAGTATTAGTTATGAATAAAAACGGATCTCCCCGTATGTGTATCGACTATAGAGGTATAAATGAGTTGATAGAGTTTGATGCCTATCCCTTAGTTAATACAGATATTTGCATCAGATTTTTGGCTAATATGCGATATATTACCAAATTAGATGCCAATAATGCATTTCATCAAACAGTACTAAGCAAAGAGTCTCGAAAATACAGTGCATTTGTAACACCTAGTGGACAACTATATGAGTATACGAGAGTACCGTATGGATTGTCAATATCTACCGCTGCATTCAATAGGGCATTACATTTAGCTATTGGTAACTTGAAATTTATTGATTGTATTACTTTTGTTGATGACATTGGTATAGGAGGCAAAACATTTGCTGAGCACAACATTAGGTTAGAAAAGGTTTTAAATAAATTGTCTGAATATAACTTTACACTTAGAGCTGATAAATGTAATTTTGCTATGGATTCAGTCATATTTTTGGGCTATAAAATCAGTGAAATAGGTATACAATTAGCACCATCACTGACAGATACCATAAATAATTTAATACAACCAACTAATGTATCGGAAGTTAGGCACATATTAGGTGTACTAAACTTTGCTAAGCGTTTGATAGGTCACTATAGCCTACATGTTGAACCGATTACAAAACTTTTAAAGAAATCCCAACCATTTATATGGGGTGAGGAACAGGTGAAAGCATTCAAAACAATAAAACAATTGTTTAGAGAACAACCATTTGTTAAGCCATTTGATTACAGCCTTGAAACTGAGCTCAGGACAGATGCATCACTTACAGCACTGGCAGGTGTTTTGATGCAAAAACATGATAACAAATATTATCCATGTGGTTATTTTAGTCGCACAACTAATGTAAATGAGAGGACATATCCTATTTATGACTTGGAAGTTATGGCTGCAGTCGAGAGTATGGAGTATTTTTCAGATTTAATTTCTAATAAATACTTCAAATTAATTACTGATAACAAAGCAGTTTCATTCATTAAAAGTAAAAAGGATTTGAAAGGTAGACTAAACAAATTTGCAGTAATAATGTTAAACTATAATTTTGATATAACACACATACCTGGATCACAAAATAAATTACCAGATTTTCTATCAAGGTATCCAATCAATCATAAAATAATTGACAATAAAAACATAACAGAGTCTGACATAAATACATTAGAATCTAGTGAACACATAATAAACTGTAATATAATTAGTTTAACAAACAATATACAGTATAATGTTAATACAGTACATTCTAATGTAGATAATATCAAATTAGATAAAACTTTATTTTGTAATAAAAATAAATTTGATATTTTAATTACTGAACAAAACAATGACAATGAGTTGAAACAAATAATTTCTATGCTAAACAATGATAACATTCATAAGTCTATCAAACATAAAGTTGATAAATTTATTTTAGTTGACAATATATTATGTAAGTTTATGATACGTAATAATATACCTAAATATCTCATATGTATTCCCTGATCAATGATTTTGAATATACTGTATCAATATCATGATTTAGCTACTAGTGCTCACTTAGGTGTCAAAAGGACTATACGTAAAATATGCGATCATTTATATTGGCCTGAAATGTCTAAATACATTAAATACTATATTAAATCTTGTATTGAGTGTCAAAAGAGAAAAAGGTTGAGACAGAGACCAATAGGTTTAATGCAACCAATAATTGTTAGTTATTGTTTTGAACAAATAGCATTAGATCACGTAGGTAAATTAGTTAAAAGTAATGGCTATGAATACATTATTGTATTAACTGACACATTCTCAAAATTTGCATTATGTAAACCTGTTGTCAATTGTGGTGCCAAAGCAGTTGCAAACTTTTTATTTTATGATTTAATATGCAGTTATGGTGTACTACCGGAGCGCATACTTACTGATTGCAATCAAGCATTTTTAGGCAAAATATTTACACATTTAAACATATTATTGGGCATAAAACAAGTAAAAACTTCTGGTTATTGCCCACATGTTAACTCTATAACTGAGAGATATAATGGTACACTAATTGATTGCTTAAGTATGTTTGCCAATGAAAAACACACCAATTGGTCAAAATATGTTAAACCCGTATGTTATGCATACAATGCTACTATACAAAGCACTACAAACTATAGTCCATTTGAGATAATTATGGGTAATAAACCTAACCTACCACCAGATTTTAACTTACAGTTACCCAAAATTAAGGGAACAGTTAATGACTATGCTTTAGGTTTAGCGCAATATCTTACAGATGTTAGACTAAAAGTAATTGAAAATCTAAATAAAGGCCATAAACGGGATAAACTCAGATATGATAGCAAACGTAGAGAACATTTGTTTACAGTAGGAGAACAAGTATTATTATATGACCCGGCTATAAAAGGGTTACATTATGATAAAATGACAAAACGTTGGACAGGGATATACACTATAGTTAGGCAAATATCACCACTACTATATCAATTAGATTTTAAAAGTACAGCCCATAAGTCAAACATTGTCAGAGCTGATAGATTGAAACCATATTTCGATAGAGATTTACTTTTTAATGAGTTGACAACAAACCCCAAACCATTCATATCTAGTTTGTCAACACAGCCGATAGGTTTAACAAAAAGTGTTAAATACAATAAACAGTTGCTTAATAGCAAACATTTTGGAGATAAAAGACAACAACCAGTGATTCCAAAACAAAATAACGAAATACTGTACTCAACAACCGATTCCAGTGATAGTGAAGCGGAAGACAACAACAATCAAGTAATGTATAATATGTCTCAATCTACTGAATCAATTGATACTATTATCACCCAAATTGATACTACAAGTACTGATACCGACAGCAGTAGTAACGATAGCCCTAATTATCGTACGATTGACGGCCTTAGGCGTAGTCAACGTACACACAATCCTATTAATAGATTAACACTTATGACAATTGCTTGTCTATCTATTATATGTTATGTACCATTGATTGACTGTTTAGCAACTACTGATCCAATCATATGGCATAAGAGTAAAAATCCAGTAGTAAAAGGTATTGAAACTGTAACTACAGTTGTTAATTATAAATCACCTTGTACATTGTTTAAAGAGTTCATATTCAATGAAAAATCTAGTAATGAATTGTATGACTGGTGTGTCAATGAATACGATAATTCATTTTTAAAACCACTAAATAGTTTTTGCACTAATGTTGGTAACAAAGACAGTACTAAATTTGGTTTAATTAGAGAAAAAAGATTCATATTTTTGGGTTCAATTGCATTATTTACTATCATCAGTATAATCACTAGTATAGGTTTAGGTGCCACTGCTGTGATTGAAAATATTAATAATAAGCGTAAAATTATTGACTTAGAGGAAGAGTCGCGAATTGCTATGAAAAATATACATCAATTAAAATTAAATGATAAAATAGGTAAACAGATTTTTGAACAATACAATAACTTATTACATAATATATCAAGTGATGTAATTGAACTGAAAAATGACGTTTTATTTCTCAAAGAGATAACACCAAAAGCTATGAGAGCTATGAGTCTATTGATAACAAGATTACATTATACTAAAACACAAATGACAGAAATTGCCAGAGATTTTAAAAATAATAAAATAAATTATAAATTATTAGATTTATTTAATTATACAGTAAATTGCACTGAATCTTGCCCTCAAGATTTTTGGCAACCATTAAATTGTTATCATGATGAATTAAGAGAATTAGTTATTATACGGTATCAAATGAAAATAATTGATACAAAAATGCATGTTATGACTGCCGATAGTTTTGATTTAATACAAAAAGTCAATGATAATAATGTTAAAAAATTATGTCATTCAATATATGTCGGACCTAAAAACATATTGTTTAATGAGATAACAAAATGTGTAAAACCATTGAGAGGTAATAGCATAGATAATGTAAATTTAATATTAGTTCCCAGAGAATCTGAATGTAATATTAGTACTAATTATTTTGATAACAATAAATACTGGAAACGAGGTCAATGTGATGATAAAAATAATTTTGATATTATGGATATCATACAAGTTAAACAAGCATTAAATTATAATTATGTATACTGTAACACATTGAATATTACATTATTTAATCGCGAAATTATGTGCCCACCGGAACCGTTTGTCATACCGGCAAACGAATCATTTAAAATAAGTGATTATATATATGAATCTCAAACATTAAATTTGCATACAGAGCTACACTTTGTACCGATTTGGTCATATACTATCAATCATGTGATTGATCCATACATGAGACAAACTATTAATAATAATTATTTTGCTAAATTAAATGAAAGTATTAACAAAATAAATAGTTATGACACAGTAGATAGTTATTTACACAGTACTACAGGTACTCACATTTTCATAAATTTTATATTATTTATAATTATAATTTGTATGATTATTGCTATTTTATATGTGGTTTTTAGATATAAAAACTCTGATACTAATAATACTTGCAGTTATGTTAATCATACAAATGATATTGATTTACATTCAATTCAATGTACCAGTAATGAGACACAAACAGTAACTAAACTATCTAATAAACCTGAAAATAAAATTGTTGTAACTTTTGACAAATAAACAGTTATTTTTATTTTACTAATTATATTTAAGTTTGTTGTATTAGATGGCTAATTATACTAAGCATACTACTGATTATAAACGAAAAATTAAACTAAAGATAATACATGAGCGCATTGATACACTGTATGATACGGCAAACAATCTGTTGGCAACTATTCATCAATCATCGGATACAACCAATACTAATGATACCGTTAATTGGGTTTCAAAACTTGAAGTTATTGAACAAACATTAAAAATGATGACAACTATGTATGGCCAACAACAGTATCAACAAACTATTGCTACCGACGTTCAATTGGACACTAAATGTGATAACACTTTAACGACAACCAATTATATGCCATTAACGTCACTACAACAACAATATAATAATTATAATCAATACAACAATTATGACTATTATAACTATTATTATTAGTTATTTGAATATTTTGTGAATTGATTTATAATGTAAATCAATTGAAAACTTATTGAATATTTATAAGTAAAACTTATTTTGCAACTTTATATTTTTGATAATTTTGATGTTTTATAATTATATGACATATTATAGTTTTGTAACTTTATTTTGAATTCAAATGGGTATTTGAATTGAGAGAGAGAGGATTATGTCATGATTTGAATTATTATTATTATATTTTGTTTGAAACTATATGTTTGAATTGTATTTAAGTATATTGTGTTGAATATACATGTATTTGATGTATTGGCTGAAAGAGATATCTTTGAGTAGCCAATGGGCAACAAAAATAGTTTTAAGATTTTATGACCCGACTGTCAACAGTGAGAAACTGTTGTGAGTTTATGGGCACCGATAGTACAGTTGGAGAGCACAGTCACTCTTGGATTGGCGACCAAACTGTATAGTTATATACCATTTGTATCAATAGATCACAAATCTATTGACTATTACTTTTCAATATATCCAACCAATAAACATATTTTATTAAAACCAAAATATACTTAATTATTAAGTGACTTCAATAAAGTACCTAGTTCACATAATAATATCCTGACAAATAATAAACAAAACCTAACATGTTTATACAAAAAAAAGTGTTTAATATTTATGAATTAAATAAACATTATTATACAAATAAAAAAACATTAAAAATATTTATAAATATATAAATAATAATTAAAACAATATTTTATATCAAATATTTTAAGTATAGTTCAGCTTTATTTCCTAACTAAACACTGGTTTTTCTGCTATTATTTTTTTCAATCAACTCTAATAGAGATTTTTTTTAGCTCCGATACAACTGTTTATAGTATAGAAGTATAAAAATTTATCTTTCATTCTGTACTTTAGTTTTCCGATCATATAATTGGTAAACAATATTTTTAAGATTAATTTTTTTTGAAAAATTTTAAATAAAATAATAATTTAATCAAATTCATAATTAATTAATTTTAATACTATTTAATCAAATAAGTAAGTACTGATTAAAAAAAAATATTAGTCTTACAGTATTAGTATAATTTAATAATATAATTAATAATAATAATAATAATAATAATAAATATTAATGTAATTTAAACAATAAAAATATTTATATAAACTAATTAATAAAAATAATTAATCGATATTATTATTATTTTATTGAATTTTTTAAAAATAGTAGATATAATGTAATAATTAAGTTTTATACTATTAATAGTTTTATTTGAAATTATATTTTATATTATAATAATTTATAAAAAGTATTTTGAATATTTTGAATATATTTATCATTTTTAACACATGTTATATTTAATAACCACCAAGGTTATAATAATCTTAATAGTTAATAAATCAAACAAAATGAGTAAATCTTAAATAATAAAGTATTTATCTTAAATAATTTTTATAAATAAATGCACTTTTATCTAAACAAATAAAAATTAATTTAATAAATACCATATATTACAGTTATGTTTAGAAAATTTAAAAAAAAATTGTCAAAATATTAAATTTAGTAAACTTGTGTTCATTTTGATTGTCAAATATTGTAAACTGATAAACTTAAAGCACTAATTCAAAAATATAGCTATAATTTGCATTAACTAATAAAAATATGTGATATATTATCAAAATGAACACAAATTTAAAAATAATATTTATTTATAAATATTTGTTTTAAATCCTATATAAATAGAGTACTGGAAACAAAGTTTTTATAAATTAAAATTATTTTATAAGTTGTAATATTTTATAGATTATATATAATATAAATTCAGTTATTAATATTATTTATTATATTAAAGTTTATTATTTTGAAAATGTTTTTAATATCAATAATAAACTGGATTTTTTCAAATTCATTAATAATAATTAGTTTAGTATTTCTATATGTTTTGATTAGTAAAATATATAATGATTATAAAGTGTTAAAGAAGTTACCTCCCGGTCCATTGAGTTTACCATTAATTGGCAATTTGGGTGTCTTTACTGGTATTACATCGAAAACATTAGTCAATTGGTCTAAAAAATACGGACCTATTTTTGGGTATTTAATTTTTCTTCATATTTTAATTAAACATTTTTGTTAATAAAATTATTTATTTAAAAGTCTACAATTGGGATCATCACCAACAGTAGTTTTGAACGACTGGCCATCTATTAAGGATGCCTTATCTCAAGACTCAGTACTGGCCCGACCTAAAGATAATATATTCAATGTATTTGCAGATGAAAGTATGTTAATTAAATAGTAAATAATATTATTGAATAATTTTTATAATTCAAAATGTTTTAAATTATAATTAGGTTTTGCATCAATAAGTGGACAGCAATGGAAAGATCAGCGAAGGTTTGCATTACACCAGTTGAGAGATTTGGGATTCGGTAAGACATCAATGGAAGAGCATATCAACGATGAGATCAACCATTTGTGCGAAGAATTAATTGACAAATCGTTGGGAACTGATATCAATGTTCGCGATGTGTTGGGTATTAGTGTCAGCAATAATATCAGTTCTTTTCTGTTCGGCCGACGACTCGATTATAATGACAAACGAAAGAAAATAATCGATGAAATGGTCAAACCTGACCCAAGCTTTTCGTTAACAGGATTTATGGCACAGTTTCCAGTGTTTAGCAAATATGTAATCAATAATCTTCAATATTTATCCACAAAAAGTTTTAGAGAAACTAAAGATACAATTGAATCACTGAATGAATATTTTAAGTAATTGTATTTATAAGTTATTTATTTGTATTTAAATTTATTAATAAATATTTTATTTAAATAGCGATGAATTTAAATCACATGAGAAAACATTGGATTCAAATGACTTTCGCGATTATATCGACGCCTTTCTAACTGAACTAAAAAAAGCAAATCCTAAGACTTCATTTAATAGTAAATATTAGTTTTAAAAATAGTTTATTATATTAAATATTATAATTAATAATAGAAAAAATGTTGCTTGGTAATATTTTTAACTTGTTTGGTGCGGGAACCGGTACTACGACATCATTGCTTGAGTGGGCACTTGTAGTGTTGGCCACATATCCCGACATACAAACAAAACTTCGTACAGAAATCGATGATATTATCGGCAGAGATAAGACACCACAGTATGCACACAGAAATCAAATGCCATATCTTCAGGCATTCATTCATGAAGTAATGAGATTCAGATCAATTGTTACGATAAATTTACCCAGGGCGTATGTCTATTTTATTATTTTACATTGATTATTTTTAAAAATATATTAATTAATTAATTTTAAATTAAATAAATTGTTTTCAAACATTTATAGTACAAGTGAAGACACTGTAATATGTGGACATCAAATAGCAAAAGGCACACAAATATTCATTAATTTGTGGGCCATAGATAACGATCCAAATCTATGGGACAATCCTCAGGTGTTTAGACCCGAAAGGTTTCTCAAAGACAACGGAACTGTTTTCTTCAAACCCGAACACTTCATACCATTTTCGTTTGGTTTGTCTTATAAAACAAATAATAATTAATTAAAATTTATTAATCTATTAAATTGTTTAATCAATAGGCAAGAGGTCGTGTCCGGGAGAGGCAATGGGAACGGCAGAAGTATTCCTATATATTGCATCATTGGTTCAGAGATATGATATTAAAGCCACCAAAAACACTGACACAACACTTGATTTTGATTTGCTTTTTGCAATAACTCCTAAACAAAATCCTATCGTTTCATTCAATAAACGTGTTTAATATATAGATAAACAATTGTATAGTAAATTAATAACAGTTAATTTTATGCAATTATATCTTTATTTAGTCAATTAGATAATGATAAATGATAAATTAGTTATATAATATTAAAAAAGTAAATATTACTATAATAATTATACAAAATATATTTTATTACTTTAGTGATTTTACAAAGTTATTTGTCACTGTATATTTTATTACACATTAAATTAAATTATTAAAGGATAAACACAAAAACTTCAATTTCCTTTATATTTTTATTGCGTACTTAAAACTTAATGAGAAAATTGAACTTTTAAAATAAAAAAAGGAAATTGTATTTTTCATACAAAAATTATATAATGAATTTTAAAACATTTAACTTAATGATTATCTAATATTTTTTTAATTATTTTATTAAATAAAAAATATATATTTATTATTGAACTATGTTACTAATAAATAATTTTTAGATACTGTTCAATTGAATTTACATTAATAAAATAATATTTATAATTATTTAAGATTATAAAATAGATATTCTGTATTCTATTAATAATATTCATTTAAAAAATAATCATACCTTTTAAGGAAAACAATGTTTAATCATAAATAATAATAATTATTATTATTACCAAATTTAGTATTTCCTATTCTTAAAAATATGAGTTAATATTTTTTAATGACATATAATATAAAAATATAAAATAGCAATTATTTTTTGCAGTAAATAATTATTTTAGTCAAGTAAAATTTTTATGATGTTTAAGTTTAATATAATTAACATTGAAATAATAAGAATAATAATATTATTAATTAATCTGAAAAATGTTTGCACCGATAAAAGCTTACAACTTGTATGGAATGATGAATTCAATGATCAATATATTAATGAAAAACTGTGGCAAATAAATAGTAAATGGAATTCAACGACTGGAATGTGTTCAGGTATTTTGGTTTATAATTATATTAATTAATAGAAAATAAAGTTTAATAAATAATTTATATTAAAATAAAAGGTAATTCAAATGAAATAAGTTGTCCAACACGTGATAATATTCAACTTATCGACGGATGTTTAGTAATGTCTGTCAACTATGTGGGCAATGATTATGATTATCCGATAAACAAAAATTATACCTCGAGTTTGATGTTTCCGTGGCTCAGATGGACATACGGTACGTTTGAGATGAGAGCAGCCCTTCCAATGGGACAGTCGATTAAAATCGGTACTTATTTGGGTCCGGTTAGTGCCAGAGAGTGGGCTCTTAGTGGACAAATTACATTTATGGATTACAATCAAAAGGATCAAATGATTGTATCTCAAGTTACTTATGGAAAGCCTGTTATTAATAGTATAATACATGTGAATATGTCGGAGTCAAAAGTCGACAGATTTAATGTCTATAAACTTGTTTGGACTGAAACTGAACTCAATTTCTTTGTCAATGACAACCAAACCTTAATGTTTCCATTAAACCAGACATTACAACAAAACAATAACTACAAAAAACTTGGCGAACCGTTTGACAAACCTTTTTATTTTGGTCTTTCAGTTCAAATCAACGAAGGGGCCGGTGCTTACCATAAGGATATATATAAACAGTGGAACTGTTCGGCACTTATTGTAGATTATATGAGAGTTTATCAATGGATTGATAACACAACAAATATTAGTACAAATCTAATGTCTAATAATACCGATAATAGTGTTATTCCTGATATATGTCAGAGTCTAATATCTAAAATGTTTGTCGAAAAAGAGTCACAAAAATACTTGAAACTTGTTTTTAACGAAGAATTTGAAGACAATATATTAAATGCAAATAATTGGTTTGCTTTTAATACTTGGGATCAATACAAATGTGACGGTATTTTTAATTTAATGAATAAAAATGTGATATAAATATAATTAATAAAATAAATATTTTTTACAGAGGATGTTAACAATAGTCAAAGTTGTTATTCAAATGATACACAAACAATACAAATAAGAAACGGTGTTTTGGCTATCACTGCAAACACTGGAAATACAGAATTCAATAAAACATATCATTTGAAAACAGCAAAAATTAAATTAATTAAAAATTGGAAATATGGGAGGTTTGAGATTAATGCAGCCCTACCTTTAGGAAGATTATTACGAGTCGCTGTTTATTTACAAAACGATAATAAACAATCAACTGATGAAACAATCAATTTATTTATATATGAACAAGGTAAATTTATTAATAATTATGTCAAATACAGTCAAAATCCAACTCTTTATAAGCCATCAAAAAGCACATCCTATAAACCGGTTGATATCAATGGGTTTCATAGATATGCCATTGAATGGACTGAAACCGAAATCAAGTGGTTTTTTGATAACAGCAGTCATACCGTTGTTGATATCAATAAAAGATTGTCTCATAGTTATAGCAAAAAGCGACAACCATTTGATGTGCCGTACAATCTATATATTGAGCTAACAGTCGGCGGAAAGGGTTTTGGGGATCAGTCGCTAACTTCAGAAGATTACGATTTGTGGAACTGTTCCGCACTTCTCATTGATTACCTAAAGATTTATGAATGGGTCGATCACTTTGTCAATAATAGTGACAACAATGATAAACACAAACAACTGTCAAGTTATCACATTTGTCGTGATATTATGTCTACTATAGGGGGACAACACAATCCAATTGATCCATTGTCTACTTTTACTTTATCGATGACAAATATAGTAATAATAGGTATAACTACTATTATATTACTTACTATATTAGTACCGATTGTTGTCTATCTATGTATACGACAAAAGCGTTTAATGAAACTCAATAGAGATATAGTCAGAGAAACCTATGATGACATTGAAGTCTATGATAAAGATTATAATGAATACGAGTCCTACAGATATGTTGCTAATAATAATATAGTTTACGATGAATACAATGAAATCAATGAACACAACAATATCTACGTTAATAAAGACAACAAACTAACTGATAGTCGTCCGTATATTGAGATTACAAATCAATACAGGTTTGAGTAGTAAAAACTATGTAATAAACAAAAGACCCTGATTATATTAAACTTATTTATTTAATGAAACGCATCTATTGTATTATATTTAGTAATAAAATTATTTTTAACTAAGCGATATCTTTATATGCTATGATTATCAATGATATCCAGTTTATTTAACATTATTAACTGGACTAACACACACACACACACACACACACACACACACACACACACACACACACACACACACACACACACACACACACACACACACACACACACACACACACACACACACACACACACACACACACACACACACACACACACACACACACACACACACACACACACACACACACACACACACACACACACACACATACATACATACATACATACATTAGTTGTCGTTTTATTTATATATTTATAATTTATTGTTTAATTGTTGTACACTTTTAGAGCTTACAATATACTGTATAATACTGTACTTTATTTGGCGCTCCTTAAACAGTGTAATTTTTGAATGTAAATATTGCAATGTATAGTATGTATAAATAAATTGTAATTCTTTAGTGATTTTATAAACTTATTTGACATTTTATATTTGTATTATACATTACAAAAATTAAATTATTAAAGGATAAATATAAATATTTCGATTTCCTGAAATTCAATGAGAAAATTGAACTTTTCAACTAAAAAAAAGGAAATTACAGTTTTCATATATAAATTTTTATAATTGATTTTAAATCCTTTAATTAAATAAATATATAATAATTTCAAATAAGTTTTATTAAATATAAAAATATGTATTTAGTATTTTATTATTTAACTAATAAAAAATGCTTAAAAATTCTATTTAGTTAATAAATTAGTTTTAAATACTGTTTTATTATTTAATAAAAAATAATTTATTTTTATTTAAAATTATAAAATAAATATATTCTAGAAATAATATTAATTTAAAAATTTATTATTACCAAATATGTTTATTGTTGATGAATTTTAAATTATTATAATTACCAAACATAGAATTTCCTATCTTTAAAAATATGATATAAATGATATAAAATAGTAAATTATTTTTGCAGTAAATAATAATTTTAGTCTAATAAAATTTTTATTATGTTTAAATTTAATATTATTAACATTGTAATTATAAAAAACTTAATTACAATAGTATTTTTCATCCAAAATGTTTACACCGATAAAAGTTTACAACTTGTATGGAGTGATGAATTCAATGATCAATATATTGATGTGAAAAAATGGGAAATAAATAATCAATGGGATTCAATAGCTGGCAAATGTTCAGGTATATGGGTTTATAAATAAATTATATTATAATTATTAAAAAAAAAATTAATTACATTTTATTAGATGATAACGACTATGAAAAAAGTTGTGCATCACGTGATAATATTCAACTTATTGACGGATGTTTAGTAGCGTCTGTCAAATATGTTGGCAATGATTACGACTATAAGATAAACAAAAATTATACCTCGAGTTTAATATATATGATTCCCCGATGGACTTACGGTACGTTTGAAATGAGAGCAGCCCTTCCAATGGGAGAGACAATTAAAATCGGTACTTATTTTGGTGCCAATAGTCCAATGGAGTGGGCTCTTAGTGGACAAATTACATTTATGGATTACTATCAAATGAATCAATTAGTTGACTATCAAGTTACCTATGGACAGCCAGCCATAGATATCTATGCAAAAGGAAATGTATCCAAATCAGATGTCCATATGTTTAATGTCTATAAACTTGTTTGGACAGTTGATGAGCTCAAGTGGTTTGTCAATGATCAACAAACGTTTGTGTTTCCATTAAACCGTACACTAAGTACCGGTAACTACAAAAAACTTGGCGAACCATTTGATAAACCTTTTTATTTTGGTTTAGTTGTAAAAACTAGCAAATGGGCCGGTAGTTTCCATAATGATATATATAAAGAGTGGAACTGTTCGGCATTTATTGTAGATTATATGAGAATTTATCAATGGATTGATAACACAACTAATATTAGTACAAATCCATTGCCAAATAATACAGACAATAGTGTTGTTTCTGATATATGTCAAAGTCTAATGTTTGATATGATTAGTCAACAAAAGTCGAAAAAATATTTGAAACTCGTTTTTAACGAAGAATTTAATGACAATATATTAAATGCTAATAAATGGTTAGCATTTGATACTTGGGATCAATATAAATGTGAAGGTATTTGAAAATAATTATTATAATTTAATCTAATTTATAAAAATTAAAAATATTAATATATTTATTAATATGTTATACAGAGAATGTAAACGACAAACAAAGTTGTTATTCAAATGATACACAAACAATACAACTAAGAAACGGTGTTTTGGCTATCACTGCAAACACTGGAAATACAGAATTCAATAAAACATATCATTTGAAAACAGCAAAAATCAAATTAATTGAAAACTGGAAATACGGGAGATTTGAGATTAATGCAGCCCTACCTTTAGGAAGATTATTACGAGTCGCTGTTTATTTACAAAACGATAATAAAGAATCAACTGATGAAACAATCAATTTATTTACATATGAACAAGGTAAATTAGTCTACAATTATGTCAAATACAGTCAAAACCCAACTCTTTATAAGCCATCAAAAAGCACATCCTATAAACCGATTGATATCAATGGGTTTCATAGATATGCCATTGAATGGACTGAAACCGAAATCAAGTGGTTTTTTGATAACAGCAGTCATACCGTTGTTGATATCAATAAAAGACTGTCTCATAGTTATAACAAAAAGCGACAACCATTTGATGTGCCGTACAATCTATATATTGAGCTAACAGTCGGCGGAACGGTATTTGGCGATCAGTCTCTGACATTAGAAGATTACAATTTGTGGAACTGTTCCGCACTTCTCATTGATTTCGTAAAGATTTATGAATGGGTCGATCACTTTGTCAATAATAGTGACAATAATGATAAACACAAACAAATATCAAGTGATCTCATATGTAATGATATAATGTCTACTATTCGGGGACAACACAATCCAATTAATCGATTATCTATTTTCAGTTTATCATTAACAAATATAGTAATAATAGGTATAACTACTATTATATTACTTACAATATTAGCACCGATTGTTGTCTATTTGTTTATAAGACAAAAACGTTTACAGAAAATCAATAGAGAAATAGGAAAAGATGTTTACGACGACATTGAAGTCTATGATAATGAATACGAAAACTATAGATATGTTACTAAAGATGTAGTTTACGATGAATACAATGAAATCATTGAAGACAACAATATCTATGTTAATAATGACAACAAACCAACTAATAGTGGTCCGTATATTGAGATTACAAATCAATATAAACATAATAATTAAACAGTTAATAAATAATAATTCACTTATATTTTGTATTATTTATGTAAATTTTAATTTAAAATGATATGAAAGTAATATAAATTATATTAAAATATTAAACTGTATAAATACAGGTAAAATTTACCTATAATTATTAGTTAATTTTTCAGTGCAATTAAGTTAATATTTCCCATAATAAATTTATTTTAATAAATAAATAAGTTGTTAATGACTTTTATATACTCTGTATTTTATTTTATTTGTTTTCAAAATATTAATTAAACATTAGTTATATTAAAATTAAAACTTTAAAATATAATTTTTTTTTAAAAATCATATTATTATGTGAATGATTTAGTTATAATAATCATTCCAAAGTCCATCACATGTTTTGATGAATAAATTGTCAAAAATATGTGGCATTTGTTTTGGATTTAGTTCATAAACTTTTGTCGGTAACTTTGGATTACTATTGTCTAGAAGTTTAGGCCAATTATTTGCAGGTTTACTATCAAAATAAAATTAGTATAATTATTATTTAATAATTGAATTAAAACTATTATTATAATAATATTTAAAAATAATATTTACCCATATTTAGCAAAATCAGTCCACAATTTCATTACTTGTTGACTAAACTCAGTGTCAACTTTTGTATCCCGTTTTTCGGGTGTAATCACTGGAGCGCCGAACACAAAGTCCAGTTCCGCGCCATGAGTTACATCCATTTCCTTATTGGAAATACCGACCACATTGTCCTCTCGTTGATAAGTAATCTCATAGAAATATACTTGACTTTTGCTAATAATTGACTTTTGGGCATAATTTTTGGCAAACTGATAGGTCGGACAGGTGACTATGAAATCACCAAACAAATCATATTCAGCCCATTTTATGCCATCCCGGGTGTCATTAGTACCGACATATGTTTCTATTATATTGCTATTGTTTTCGGGAATATCATGAAATATGCCATTCAATTGATGTATATATTTAATAAAATCTTGTTTTGTTAAGTTGACAGTAGGACGTGCTTGTGGTAAATAATAGGCTAGAAATGAGCCCTCATGTTTGGCCACACCTGCCATTACTTCTAGATCTATAAAAGTTTTAAAAAATTTCATAATAATAAACATAAATTAGTATTATTACAATAATTTTCAGTTTATTCATATATATATATTGAATATATAGTATAATATAGTATTTAGTTTTCAAACCTTTATTGAATTTTTGAGATTTAAAAGCCATTTGTGCAATCATTGGCAAAAATTGAGTGCCAACTAAAGGATCCATTGAACCCAACATTACTTTTGGATTAACAAACTCTTTAGCCTCCCGTTCCCTTAAACAGGCTAACCATTTGCTAGCGTCAGTACAATTCAGTTTTGCAGCCATTTGTTTAGACTGTACGACTGCCTGGTCTTTAGTGGTGAGTAATGTATTTTTGCTATAAAAAAATGCCCCGCTTTGCATAATAGCCCTATGAAACAGTCCTTTAGATAACGGTGATAACAGGTGTGTTGTCACTGATATACTGCCGGCTGATTCACCAAATATAGTTATCTGATCTTTATTGCCACCGAATTCATGTATATTATCTCTGACCTAAAAGAAAATAAGATTAAATTTTTTTTTGAAATTTATATATATATATATTTAAATACCCATTGAAGAGCTAATGTCTGATCATACAGTCCTACATTTCCCGGTGCTGACTCTTCGTCGGCAAATAGAAAGCCTAACCAACCCAACCGATAGTTGACCGACACAACTACCACATCATGTGTTGCCAGTGCACTGCCATTGTATTCCCATTGAAAACTCGATCCCATAGTAAGTCCTCCGCCGTGAATCCAAAACATTACCGGTTTTAATACATTTGTTGTTTTATTGTTATCATTGTCTGTCCAAACATTCAATACCAGACAGTCTTCATTTTGAGTTATATTTCCCATAAAATGTTTGGATCCGTCTTCATAATACTGGGGACAACTATTGCCTGTTTTGGTGCCATCGATTAACTGATATAATATTTCAATATATTATATTATTGATACACTTTTATCTCATATCTATCGTTGCATATATATGCAAATACAATCATTAATACCTGTTTTGGATGTTTCAATGGTTCGGGTTTAGCAAATCTGAGTTTCCCGAGTGGCGGTTCGGCAAATGGTATGTTCAGATACTGTGCAATACTTTTGTTAAGCACATGTACTGCCCTACCCTTTACAGGGCCTGAAGTCGTATTGACAATCAATTCATTACAATTAATGAATTGTATTAATAAATAAATAAAATTAATAAATAAAAATATTTTTTGAAACATTTTCTTATAGTTTTTTTAAAATAAAAATAACTATAATTTTTTTCTTATACTGTAAATAAATTTGTAATTAAATTTATTGATTATTATAATATGAAAACTATAAGCTTTATATAAGAAATTTTATTATAGATTATCTATTATATATAGATTTATTGAAACTTTTAATTTCTAATAATTAAGATAAAACTACTTATTCTTCAAATGCAATTTAAGTACATAATGAAGCAATACATGGTATATACTTTTATCTTTGTATCTATACTTTTATTTATTAAAACAATTAATAATATACAATAATCAATATTTATAATATAGACTTAGTTATTCAGTACATATCAATTATTATGAAATATATAAAACGAAATTGTGTCAAAATACTAAATAGATATAATTGTTGTTATACTGTATATACAGTATACAAAATTGCAAACTATATTATAAGTTATAATTTATAAATGTATTTGATATATTAAATGTTTTTTGTTGTTGTGATATTTTAGTTTAATTATTAGTATCAGTTTATATTAATATAGAATAATAATAATAATAATCATTAGAAAATTAAAATGTTAGTACATTATTGATAATACTGTACATAATTATTAAAATACGTTTTTAGTACATCTTTTCAATATATAAAATAATGCTAAAACAATAAAAAAATATGGGTAGGAAAATAAAATTGATTAATTGATAAAAAATAATTTCTATTATTACAAAATAACTTATGCTACAAACAAACAAAAATTGTTAAATTGTTATTATTAAAGATAAACATTTTTTTAAATATTAATTTGTATTAGTGATATATATAAACATAATAGCTAATGGTTTATTTTTAAAAATATTTATAAAAGTTAACATATGTTAACTTCTCATATTATAATTTGTTACCAAATAATTATTTGTTATAAATAACATATCTTTTTATTTTTATTATTATTATTATTATTGTCAATTAATTGTTTTATGCATATAAACAAACATATCTGAATAGTGCATCAAAATTATATTTAATATAAATTTGTTTCTATTTAATAACTAGCAACATATATAATTAATCACTTATTTTTATTTAATAAAATACATGAATTTTTGTTAATGTTACATAAGTAATAGACAATAAATTTACTTTTTATTTTGCATAGCATTTAAATTTTTATTATGTAATATTTCAACAAAATAATAGTACTTCTATTATATTACTTAAAAATAGTTTAAATTTTTGAAAAATGGTACCTATTTATAGAAATATATTAGTTATTGATATAATTTAGTCTTAATTCAAAAATATAATATTATTAATATTTATCTTATTCTTTCTATGTTTTTTATTGTTAATTTATTGCATCATATTAGCATAAAAATGCAAAATATTAGTTAATTAAAATTTTATTTATTAAATTGAATAATTTTTATTTTTACTATTCACCAATGAATCGATAAAAATTATATACAATCTAATACTTTATTTATATTGATATCTTATAAATAATTGAATTATTAAACTATTATACTTTATATTAATATACAGTAAACTAATATTGTGTTAGTTTTATTGTATTAATTATATACATTTATATTGTATAATATCTGTTATAATACTGTATTTGTCTATATATTAGATTTAAAAAAAATTATTACAAATGAAAAAATTTCTCATAAATCGTCATTTAAAAATTGCAACTAATGAAGTATAAATAATTAATATAATTTATTTTTTAACTTTAAAAATTTTAAATGTATATTTTTACAGATTGCACCGTTTATGTATAATATAGCTGAAAGCATTAAGAAACATAATGTTAGTTTGGCTCAGGGAATTGAAGCACAATTCACCAAGGTGCTAAGTTATTTATTTAATTTTACCTATGAATACATTGATTGCCATTCAAAGTGGGGCCACAAAATTATTGAACACAACAATACATGGAATGGTATTGTGGGTCATGTTTATCATGATGTAAACAAATTATATATATGATAGGTAATCAAATTATTTTTATTAATTTTTTTATAAAGTGATTATTTAAAAAAATAATATTTTTTGTTATTTAAGCAAGCAGATATTGGCATCGGATCGGTATCTTTAACACTGGAACGTATGGAAGTGGTCACCTTTACTTACCCGCATTTTGTAACACCGTTTACATTTACGTCACCGATATTTGATAATTACAAACACAGTTCATCTGTTTATAAGGAATTTGATGTATATATCTGGTGGTCAATCGGTATGTCGGTGTCGGCTATTTATGCCATTATAAAACTATATCATTATCTATACGACACATACGACAAATTATTTTTACTATTTGTCGGCATTTTATTAAATCAATCCATTCATTATATACCTAAATATATGTGGCTAAGAATATTGATATTTATTTGGTTAACTACTGGAATCATATTACGAAATTATTACGCCGGGGAACTGTATGCACAGTTAACACTGGCACCGGTACCAAATTCAATTGAAACAATAAGGGAATTGTTCGATGCAGTTGACAATAAACTTATTAATTTAGTATTTCTAAAAGGATCGGGATTAGTAAAAAGTGTGCTTGATGTTAAGGTATATATTAAAATATATGTAATATTAATTCATGAAAATAGATTAAGAAAAAAATAATAGCTAACAGATATTATAAATTTATTTAGCTATATTAGCTATACTGTATTACTTTATGATAAGATTATATATATTATATTAATAAATTAATATAGTATATATGTAAATCATTTTTCAAAAACTTTATAATAATTTATGAGATATTATGATTATGATCTTTAATCTAACTAATAATTTAAAAATAACTATTTACAATAAAATTATTTATATTATCTTATTTTATAGAAATCATATAATATTGATAAAAAAGCAATAGATAATCAATTATATGCCGACGGATATGACAATGTTTTTGAAATATTATTAAATAATTTTAAAAAGTATGTGTTTATTGAAGAGTATTACTCTATGGACTACTTGATTCACAAGTGGGGGGTTCCCTATTATTTGCCCCCAAACGATAAAGACTCAATATTTTTTACCACAATGTCTGGCGTTGTATTAAAAAAGTCATCGAAATTATATAATATATTAAGTGATTTGTAAGTTAATTATAATTTTATTTATTAGTATTTATTAGATATTAAAATAAATATTTTTGTTTATATTACAATACAATACAATAGACAACTTTATATGATAAGTGTTGGTCTTTTCAATTACTGGAGACAAGATTTTTTGATTAAAACTCAAAAACTATATAATAATAATAACAATAATAATAAAGATTTTGATAAAAGTTACGAAATTGGACTTAATTTAATTCAATTAAAAAACCATTTTTATATTTATCTGATAACACTTTTAATCACATTATTTATATTTTTTATAGAATTATTACTAAAAAATTTTATGAATATAAACAATAAAATTTTTATAAAAATAAAATAATTATTTATTGTTATTTGAATAACATGTATTTAAAGATTACTTGATAATTATAATAAATATATGTAAATAAAAATAATTATTTTTTTAAATTAAAAAATATTTTTATTTATAATTATTTTTATAATGCAAACAAAATGATATTGATCATTATTAATAAATATTAATTTTTGAATTAATAAAATAGTAATTATTTTTTAAAAGAAAATTTGTATTATAAATAATACTTTAAATAAACTACTGTAATAAAATAAACTAGTTTTTTAAATTTTGAATAGTTTTGTTAATTTTATAATAATGATTATTGTGTTTTATATTTATTTATCAAATATTGCTAAATATTCTTAATAATATTACTTATAACACTATAAATAAAATAAATGTAATTAATTGAATAAATAAATATATTTTAAATAATTTAATATATAGTACATTATAAACTGTAATAATTTATTTTTCAATATGATAATAATTAATAGAAATAAAATTAACTAAAAAAATAAATCAATAAATTTCTAAAATCATAAAAATTTATTGTATTTAATTTCATAAAAAACAGAAAATTACATTTATAATTAGTATTATAATTAAATTTTTATTAATAAACTGAATTTTTGGATATATTATTAAATGATTATTTTAGAAAAATATATAAAAAACATATTGTGTTAAATTAATCAGTAATTTTTGAACAGTTGTATTGTTTTTTATTATTATTAAAATCCCAACATTCTCTGCATAACTCCACCAAATATTTTCTTAATAAACTCAACACAATAGTATCAACCGTTCCCTTAGAAAGTATTGCCAACATTTTCAATAGTGGCGATACTAATGGTTGTATAATTGGACCAAAGATTAGACCCAATCCAGCGATTATTGGTTTCAATAGACCAAACGATCCGTCAATGAGTGGCGTCAAAACCATACCCAACAACGGAATCTCAAACACCGGTTTCAATGTTTGCAATGCCGGCAATAAATCAGATCCAAACAGTGGTGACAACAAGTC
The DNA here is from genome assembly GCF_028296485.1 of Oppia nitens. Taxonomy (NCBI): domain Eukaryota; kingdom Metazoa; phylum Arthropoda; class Arachnida; order Sarcoptiformes; family Oppiidae; genus Oppia; species Oppia nitens. The sequence goes on from NW_026533251.1 coordinate 313,451, forward strand.
ATTGATTTTGTTTATGATCTGATCACCCTGGTCATTACTATCACGTTTTTAATATCCAATGATGCCTCCAAACAAACTGAAACAAACAAACAAAATTAAACAATTTAAAAATCTATAATTAATCAATTGATTTTGTTGTTTAAAGTTGTAAATGATTTCAAGCAATACATTACCGGTTAGACCCAATAATACCAAAATCATAGCAATTTTTGTAGACATTTTACTTTATATACAGTATAGTATATTATAACAAACTATTATAATAATTATATTGAATTAAATTAATATAATTAACTTTTGTGCTTTACTTATATACTATTATATTTTGTTTTAGTCCTTATATATACTGTATTATATTATAGTATTGAATAATTCTGTAGTATTGAGTAATTTTGATGAAAAATTCTTAATAAAATGATAATCAATTTTATTAAATTTCTAATTTCCTACTAATTTGATTTTATGCAATAATATAATAATAACAGTAAAATAAACATATTTTATATATTTTTTGGTGTATCATTTATTTATATAATAGTTAATGTAAAAGTTTTTTTAAATTTGATTTTCAATTTTAATAGATATATAATCAATTAAGAATTATTATTTTTTTAATTAAGAAAAAGTTATTTTTCTATTAACAACCGAAAACATTAATTTAATTAAAAAACAATAATAATTTAATGAATTAATATTATTTAATTAATTTATATCATAGTTAATTTTACTACATTTATTATACAAAAAACTTATTAAATAAATTTAATATTTTATAGATATTTTTTTGAATGATTTTCATATAATTTATATTACTTTTGAAATTATATATTAATAGTATTAAACTGTAATTTTTGATATAATATTGTTTTTGTAGAATTTAAAACTTTGTTTGAATTTATTAAAGTTTATTCAATTAAATTACATAGAATTTGGATCCATAACAATAGTATTGTGTTTAATATAAACCAAATAAAATATTAGATCGATTGATATATATTTTAAAAATAATATTTAGTTTTATAGATGCGTTTACTAAAGCGTGACTGATTACTAAACAATAGTTTTAAAATGTTCACAAATTAAAAAGTTATTAAAATAATTAACATAAGAAATTTTTGTTTTATGTGTTTTACTCAAACTAGACAAACTGTATATAATAAATAATATTTATTAAATATCATTCAATGTATTATTGACTGCAAATATAATGTAAATTTATATATACTGTATATATATATATATACAGGTGATATATGTCTCTTTGTTTTATTTATTTGTTTATGATATATAACAACAATAATGAGTGTCTGTGTTTTATAAGTATAATATCAGTTCACATTTTATTATAATTTAGTTAGAAATTTTTTTAAGTTTTTTCATTTATATATATATATATATAAGTAATCACTATAAATATATTAATATTAAGCGATCATAGATAGGCTTAATAGCCTAATATAAGGGTTATCATTTTATCTAGTACATTTTATGTTTTATTCTACTATTAAAATAAGTATAATTGAAACACAATAATAATAATTATTATTTTTAATTATTTCTACTAAATTGTTAGGCAATAGAGTAAAATAAACTTGAACTTAAATTTGTGATATAATTCATTATTTTTTTGACAGTTTTCAACCAGAGTTTTAAACAGCGGCGATGCTATTAATTACAATTATCTGGTCAACAATACGTTGAATTAAAAAGTGACCATGGGCTATGTTGTAGATAAATTTATACTGGAAAATTGTAATTGGTCATATTTTAATTAATTGTATGATTTGCCAGATAATTGCTGTCAGTCATACAGAGCATTTGAACAAATCCAATCATAAAGTTGAACTTTTTATTTTAAAAATAAATATTGTTGTGGTAGTGAAACTATTTTATCGTCTATTGATAAAAATGCCATTTAAAATGCAATTTTAACTTTAGATCTCAACAATATATTTTCTTCAAAATAAAAATTCATAAAATGACCCTAACATATTTAGCACTAATATGAGCCGATTCGTGTCAAATGCTCTGTATCTAGCAATTTGCTGTCGACTATCATTTATAAATTTTTTAAACACTCGACTGTAAATTATCTGCCATATAATACAATTAATTAAAAAATGACCAATTACAATTTTATCCAGAATAAAATTATCTACAACATAGCCCATGGTCACTTTTTAATTCAACGTATTGTTGACCAGATAATTGTAATTAATCGCATCGCCGCTATCATCGCCGTCGCAACTGTTTAAGATTATCTCGTTTTCAACAGTTTTTTGAATTAAGTATTAAAGTAATTATTTTTAAATAAATTATTTCAATGATAAATATCGTAAAGATCACATAAAAATAATCATTATAAATATATTATATAAAAACTACTTTTTATTGTTATTTTAACATTTAATTTAGTTTTATTTTAATGTAAAAGCAATATATAAAACCAACATTTTTTAATTGCAAATTATATTAAGAAATAAAGTTTTTGTTTTCTTTTAAATATAATAAATCATTGTTTGTTTATTGCTAACAATAATACTGGAAAATTTTGAATAGTTTTGTTTATTTTATAATAATGATTATTGTGTTTTATATTTTTTTTATCAAATATTGATAAATATTCTTATTAATATTAGTTATAATACTAACAATAAAATAAATGTAATTAATTCAATAAATAAATATATTTTAAATAATTTAAAATACAGTACTTTATAAACTGTAATAATTTATTTTTCAATATGATAATAATTAATAAAAATAAATCAATAAGTTTCTAAAATCATAAAAATTTATTGTATTTAATTTGATAAAAAACCAGAAAATTACATTTATAATTAGTATTATAATTAGATTTTGATTAATAAACTGAATTTTTGGTTACATTATTAAATGTTTATTTAAAAAATAGATAAAAAAACATATTGTGTTAAATTAATCAGTAATTTTGAACAGTTATGTTGTTATTTTTATTATTAAAATCCTAACATTCTCTGCATAACTGCACCTAATATTTTATTAATAAACTCAACAATCTTATCAATCGCTCCCTTAGGAAGTTGTGCCAAATTTTTCAGTAGTGGTGATACTAATGGTTGTATAATTGGACCAAACGTTTTACCCAATTCAATGATTATTGATTTCAATAGACTAAACGATCCGTCAATGAGTGGCGTCAAAACCATACCCAACAACGGAATCTCAAACACCGGTTTCAATGTTTGCAATGCCGGCAATAAATCAGATCCAAACAGCGGTGACAATAAGTCATTGATTTTGTTTATGATCTGATCTCCCTGGCCATCACTTTCACGTTTTGCAATATCCATCGATGCCTCCAAACAAACTGAAACAAACAAACAAAATTAAACAATTTTAAAGTCTATAATTAATTAATTGTTTTTGTTGTTTAAAGTTGTAAATTATTTCAAACAATACATTACCGATTAGACCCAACAATACCAAAATCATAGCAATTTTTGTAGACATTTTACTTTATATACAGTATATAGTTTAGTATATTATGAGAAACTCTTTTAATAATTATATTGACAATTAAATAAGAAATTAATAGTCAAATTAAATTAATATAACTAACTTTTTTGCTCTACTTATATACTATTTTGTTTTAGTGCTAACATATATTATAGTACTCAATAATACTGAGATTTGATGAAAATTGCTTAATAACATGAAAATCAATTTTATTATGATTTTATTATTAAATTTCTGATTTTCTAATTTGATTTAAAACAATAATATAATAACAACTGTAAATTGAAAAAAATTGGTGTATCATTTATTTATATAATAATCAATGTAAAAGTTTATTAAATGTTGATTTCCAATTTTTAACTTCAATTTTTTTATTTAAGAAAAAATAATTTTTCTAATAACAACCATAAACATTAATTTAATTTTTAAAAATAATAATTTAGTAAACAATATTTAAATAATTCATATTATAGTTAATTTTACTACATTTTTTATACAAAGGATTTATTAAATAAATTAAATATTTTATAGATATTTTTTAATGATTTTCTTTTATATTATTATATTATATATATATTACTCTTGAAATTATATATTTATAGTATAAACTGTACTTTTGTTATAATATTGTTTTTGTAGAATTTAAAAATTTGTTTGAATTTTCTTAATGTTTATTCTATTAAATTACATAGAATTTGGTTTCATAACAATAGTATTGTGTTTAATATAAACCAAATAAAATATTAGATCGATTGATATATAGTTTAAAAATAATATTTATTTTTATAGATGTGTTTACTAAAGCTTGACTGATTACTTAACAAAAGTTTTAAAATATTCACAAATTAAAAAGTTATTAAAATAATTAACATAAGAAAAAGTTGTTTTATGTGTTTAACTCAAACTAGACATACTGTATATTTAACTTGGATATGCCAGAATGTATAGCACCTAGGTGTTACTTTTTGTAAATATAATAACAGTTATACACAAAATTTTAGGCCATAGTGTCATATATGTTTGACAGTGTAACGTAATTTATGATCGATACATAACACATTAAATATTATAGATACAAAAATTAGATGCACATATCACATGATACAAATCAACTTTTTTGCACTACTCCTAAACTACGTTATCATATATACTGCTTAAACTAAGAGCGCATTTTTCAAACAATAATTTCAGTTTAAATAATAATTACAATAAGTTTTAATTATTTTAATGTATTTTCAGTATTAATATATAAAATACAATATATATAAACAAATGTAATAAAACAAATATATTATAAAATTATTTAAACTGAAATTATTGTTTGAAAAATGCGCTCTTAGTTTAAGCAGTATATATGATAACGTAGTTTAGGAGTAGTGCAAAAAGTTGATTTGTATCATGTGATATGTGCATCTAATTTTTGTATCTATAATAGTCATCTAACATATTTAATATTAATTGAATGTATATTAAATTAATTATGGTTTATAGATTAGGGATGTGTAATAGCATTATAAATAGGGTTAGGTTACGGGGCGAACACCAGGTTAGGTAACGGAGCGAACACTGATTTAACCTAATAGGTGAACGTAATTTCTGTAAGACAGTAAATCGCCATATTGTCAAAGCAAAATGACACAAACCCCAAATTTTATTATTAAAATGATCACTTTTTCAACTAATTATGCAGACATTTTTGTACAATACACAAATTTAAATAATGTCTAAAACTTCAATTTAAACTAAAATTTTAAAAATTAAGTATAATAAATATAATGTTTTTGAGTATAAATAGAATTAATTATTAATTTGTATATTATAGCACATAATAACTTTTTTTAATGAAAATGAAATAAAAATTGGTAGAAAAAATATGTTAGAAATTTTGTTACAATTATTATATAGAATTTTTAAAATTTTTGTTTAAATTGAACTTTTAGACATTTTAAAAATTCATATTTTGTTCAAAAATGTCTGCATAATTAGTTGAAAAAGTGATCATTTTAATAATAAAATTTTGTGTATAACTGTAAAATATTTACAAAAAATAACACCTAGGTGCTATACATTCTGGCATATCCGAATCCAACTGTATATAATAAATAATATTTATTAAATATCATTCAATTTATGAATATTATTGACTGCAAATATAACTGTATATACTGTAATGTACTGTATATGTCTGTATTTTTTTATTTATTTGTTTATAATATATAACAAAAATAATGAGTGTTTTATAAGTATAATATCAGTTCACATTTTATTATAATTTAGTTAGAAATTTCTTAAAGTTTTATAATTCATATATAGACACATATAATGATATATAAGTAATCACTAGAGTTATGTTTCTTTGGGAATTCCCGAAACTTTAATATTCATTAAATCGTCGGGAATTTAATATTGATAGAAATATGGCAACATTTTAAATTAAATTAACGTCTATTATTTTTCCCCATTTCCCCGATTTTTGTTGTTTTTTGAGAAAATCCCGAAAAACCCCGAAAAATAGTATTTAAGTGTTTTTTCCCGAAATTCGCTAAATATTGGTTAACAAAAAGTAAATATATAGTCAATATTATATTAGCAACAAATTCAATACTATATTAAATTAAAAAGCAATGAAAGAGACGCTAAGCGTACATAAAAATCACATAACAAAAAATATTGTACTGTAATTATTATTTGATATAAAAAACTGTAATTTTGTAAAATATTATATTTAAGTATTATATCAAATATCTGTATTTGTAGTAAACAATGAGTAAAACAAAGAGTAGTTTAAAATCTAAATTAAATTTATTTATAAAATCAAATAATGAATTAAAAGTTGAAAATGAATGTGTATTTTCTATGGTTTGTTTGAAACAAATTATTATTTCCGAAAGTAAATACAAATGCCGTATCAATGAACACATGTCGAGTGCTTCACATCTTAAACACCGAGAGATTAAAGCAAAAGGTGATCAAAAAAGACAACAATTGCTATCAGAATCAATTCAAACGTTAAATCAGAAAAAAGATACTGAAGACTATTTTTCAATGCGATTGACTGAAACACTCATTAAATCAAACATACCTTTTCATAAAGTAATGTCTCCGGCATTAAAAGGATTCATTGAAGTTTGCTTTAAAAGTGGTACCAAATCAGACAACACTTCAACGATATGAAAAGCCATTATATCTAAAAGTTATTGATAATATCAGAAAAATTGTTGCCAAAAATTATGTATATTTCATTATAGATGAAACAAAAGATAGTTGCGATCGAAAAGTGTTTAATATAATGGTTGGTATATTAAATAGCGAGTATAGTAAACCAATGATAATTGATATAGAGTTCATTGAAAACACTAAACATAACACAATTAAACTGCATTTTTAAATGCTTGTCAAATACTTTGGCCTCAAGGTATAAAATATAATAAAGTCTTACTTTTAGTCACAGACGCCGCATCATATATGAGGACAGTTGGTAACAATTTAAAGATTTTTTTCCCGAAGTTGTCTTATATAACATGTGTTGTTCACGCATTAGATAGAGTGTGTCGTAAAATACAAGAAGAATATTCTGAATTAAATATATTTGTTTCTTCAATGAAAAAATGTTTATTAACTTCGAAATCAAAAGAACTACTTTATAGAGAGATGACTGCTCTACCATTATCTGCTATTCCTGTCATTGGATGGAAAACATGGTTAGAAACTGTTTTGTTTTATCGGACAAATTTTGTTAAAATTGAAATGTTTGTCAACAGTTTAAAACAGGAAACTAACAATAAGTCAATAAAAAAACTTAAATTATTAATAAATGATATAAAATTCAAGAATCAATTATTTGATTCTGAAAATTACAAAATATTAATTGAATCAACAAAACAACTGATGTCTTCAAATATACCAATGAATGATCAAAAAAGTATTATTGATAATACTGTACAGCAATTGTCTGGTTTTGCTAAAGAAAAACTATTGATGTGTTTGGCAAAGAATAAAGATTTGGAAGACTTTTGTGATTCACAAGACTTTGAGACAAAATGTTTGACAAGATATGCACCGTTAAAATCAGTGGACATCGACCGCTCTTTTTCTGAATATAAGAATATTCTCACCGATAGAAGACATAAGTTTACTAAAGATAATCTTAAATATCATTTTATTATTAAATATAACCAATTTTGTGACAACTAAAATATATGTGTTAATTACTATGAAAAAAATAAAATTTATTTCCCGATTAATCTCCCGATTTTGTGTTTTTTTACTCCCGATTTCCCGACAGATTTTGGCCATTTAAACTCCCGAAAATGCATAAGTATAGTAATCACTATAAATATATTAATATTAGGCGATCATAGATAGGCTTAATAGCCTAATATAAGGGTTATCATTTTATCTAGTACATTTTATGTTTTATTCTACTATTAAAATAAGTATTATTAAAACACAATAATAATAATTAATATTTTTAATTATTTCTACAAAATTGTTACCTAAATAGCAGCATAAACCGAAAATTAAGCTATTTAGCCTAGTTGAGATTGTCTAATAATATAGACTAATAATACAAAGTAATAATAAATATAAATTGTTAGGCAATTGAGTAATAAAATATACTAAAACTGTGACTTAAATAAATGTTAGCCAGCATTAATTTTAAAAATATTTTTTTTAATAATATAATTGAATTATTAAACATTTATTTAATTAACAATTACTAAATAAACATATTGTAATTATTATATTTTATTGCAATTAATTATATAAATAAAATAATTTGTTTTTTTTTCTTGAATTGCAAACTAATTTTATTAAAATTGTAATATGAAAAAATACATTTTTAAAATTTAGAGTAAAATAGATTTAGTCTACTGAAAAATACAGTATAATAACGCATTTATCTAAATAAATAATAATAAATCAAATTTAGGGACAGTTATGTTGTTTAGTTAGAGACTCCCGTTTAACAACTGATTGATGTCCTCAAGTGACAGGTATTACTTGGATTTTGGTAGTATTTTCTTCAATAAATTGGTAACAATTGGTATCAAAATAGGACCCAAAATAGGTGCTAATAAATCTATGACTGGTTTCAGGACAGGAACCAAACTATTGGAGAGTGGCTTCAATAGATTGGTTACGATCGGCAGTGATATTATTGGACGCAATAAGTGCAACAATTTATGTATTTCCGGTCCTAACAATGGCGTCAATAGATTTGACAATTTTACTATTATTTTATGCGTTTCATCGTTTGGTGGTTTATCTTCTCGTTCCTCAATATCTACCGACGCCTCCACAATACAAACGGCTAAAAAAAATTATAACAAAATATTATTTGAAAAAAATAATTACTTAATTACTATAACTTTTTAGTATCCATACAAATAGTCAATAATTATTATATAATACATTACCAATTAGTGCAAACAGTGCCAAAAAGATTATAATTTTTGATGACATTTTCATGCTATATAGGTTTCTGTATTAGTTATTATTTTAGTTAGAAAATTATTGTAATAATAATATAATAATTATAAAAATTTATTAATAATTTCTATGCTAACTAATAGCTAATTAATAAAAAATAGTAACTTTAGGTTGACTTATATACAATAAATTATTGTTTATTTAGTAAATTTTTGTTATAAAATAATATATACAATGAATTTCATATTTAGTGGTTACACAAATATAATGATTGTTAAAAATTTTGATATTTCAAAATAAAATATAATTTTGTAAAAATTGACGTAAATGTAATATACTATATATATATAAATTAATAGTTAAATATATTATAGATAAGATATAAAGATTAAATACTATTTAAAACATTTTTGATAAAAATATAAATAAATAAAATTTATTTAGTATACTAAATAGTATATTATTAAAAAATTATGATTTTTATTTAAATTAGAATTATTTTAAATTTAATATAAATAAATAAGTATATAAAATAAAATTATCTTTAATAAATTTTTTATTATTTTAAGTTAAATTAAACAATTCATTGTTTTAATTAGTAATTAATACATTAAAATATACTAATAATCTAATACCAGTTTGATTGAGTTTCATTTGTTGAATCATTTATTAGCTAATAGATTTGTTACGCAACTTATATTTTATAATTATTTGTAATATTATTTATTATTTTAATACAATTGTAAATGTTGTACGCATGGCATGTACAACATATATATTGTTATTATTTAATATTTTATTATAAAAGTAATTGTAATATTATGACATATTGTCATTAGTATGGGTTTCAATGTTTTAATCAGTTATTAGAGTTTTTATTTAATTGTAATTTAAGATTTTTTATTGTTATTAATAAATAATTGTTATTTTTGGGGAAATATTTTGTTTATTTTATTAATATTAATTAATGTTTTTAAGATTATTTTTATAGATATAAAGATATGGCAATATTTAATACAAGAGTCCGCGTTTTTTGTAACACATGGTGGAGGTTTGTGGTCGGTTACTGTCCTCCCGTACCGAGCGAGTGGCCCCATATAAAGGTATATTTAATTTATTCCTAATTAATGGGAAGGGAAGTTGGGAAGTAATGGGAAGATTAATAATAATCTAAATATAATGAGTTAATACTAATGTCCATATAATAGTGTAATCCAAACGAATTTGAAAATTAATGTTTAAAATTTTTATATAATTTAATTTTTGAAATATGATATCAGGATTTATTTAATTTATATTCAAGTAAAATGATATAAAATATTAATCATTAATAAATAATAAGGTTATGAGTATAAATATAAAAGGAAATAAATTAATGTGTAATAAAATTATTTTAATTAATATTAAGTAAAGATAAATTATGATTAATATAATATAATATCTATTATTAAGTAATTGAATAATTGTATTTTAAACTAAAAATAATGCGTAATTTACTTAAATATTATATTATTATGTGTGAAAAATAATGTTCAATGTAATATAATCTAAAATATTTTGAAATAATTTAATATTTAATCAGTAATATGATAAATATGCTATTTTTAAATTATAAATTAAAAACATTTATATGATTATTTAGTTAAATTTTATAATATAAATCTGAAATATGATAATAAATTTAATACTCATAATTAATATTATCAATAGTTTACTAAAATATAACGAGAAAAATTAATTTATAATAAAATTTAAAAATAGGTAAACAATATAGAAACAGGAAAAGATAATTATTCATATCAAATATATAGTTAAAGTATTTAGATAAAAAAGGTAATTAATGTTTTTTAAATATATTAAGAATGCTATTTTTATTATTATTTAAGTAAAATTATTAGATATTTTATATTAGTTTGACGATAAAATAAAAGTATATAAAATTAGTTATTTTGTTTATAACAAATAATTATAATCAATCTTATAATTAGTCAAAAATAATTAAGAATATAATTGCTTAAAAATTAATTTTTTAAAAGAAAATAGTAAATATATGATAAATTATTAAAATATGATATATATATATATATATATTTACGTAATTTAAGATTTTATTTAAAATAATTTGATATCAGTATATATTTACTCAATCAATTAAATTATTGAATATACAGTTCTATGATATATAATAGTAAAAATTAAGTTCAATACAAATGTAATTTAGTATATTATACATGTTTTTAGTTTTAATAATTATAAAAAATACTACAAAATAAATTTAAATTCATGCAAAAAATGATTAAATTAATAAAATTGTTATGTAATAACTTATCTAGTCTAGAAAATTATAATTGAATCACATAGTTTTAATTGTTATACTGATTAATAAAGAAAATTAAAATTATAAAATATATAATAATTTTAATATTATATAGTTATGATTTTATATAAAAAAATAATATATTCAGTATGTGTAATATAAAACTAGTAAAATTTATATAATGAAATAATAGGTATAAATTACTATAAATTACTAAATTTAATTAAATCTATTGTAATGAATATTATATATAAGTCAATGAACTTAAAGTAGTAAAGAAGTTCATTTATATTGAGTTATTAATTAAATAATTAATATCTATTTTTGGTATATATTTTAAATGTGAAATTGAAAATAATAAATATCTGATTTGATATTTATTGTTAAGGTTGTGTGAATATGTTAATTAATGATATATTTTTAACAATTATAAAATGATAACATGAGTAATTATGAAAATAAAAATAATAAATTAATTATAACTAACAAGTTATAAATATTATATAATGTGTTGAAAAATAATCTGTGTCAATATTATAAATGTTAATTTTAAACTCAATAAATGGTATATATTATATAAGTTATAAAAATATTATATTTTAAAAAATATTTATAATTGTAAAATTAATTGTGGTTAAAAATGTAATGCAATTGCAATGTATTGATAAATGTTCATTTATGTTAATGTCAATAACATGCATGTTAAACTTAATGTGTTGATATGTTAAATGTTTTTAAAATTTTATTAAGGTAAATAATTTATGATATAACCCACATTTTAGGCCATGTAATGTTGGCCGGATTTATTGAACAAATTTGTTAAATTTTTTAATATTTACACATTTTATGTTATTTATCATGATAAATTTTTGATAAAATACTTTTCCCCTAATTTGATATTTACCGGTAAATAGTTTTATTGTTAAACAATTTGATATAATTTGTGCACATTTGTTGATTCTATTGAAAAATGATATAATTCATTTGTATTTTTATTGATAACCGGTTATCACATTGATGTTATTGTGGATAATTTTGATATTATCTTATCTTTTTAATATGAATATTCATTGAAAAAAATATTTAAATGAAAGTTATTATTCCCCTTGTTGATTTTATTATTTAATACTGTTGAGTATTAAATTGGTGATTTTTATGTGCACATTTTTCTATGAAATTTTGATTATTCAATTTTTATTGATAATAATTTGATGTTTATTATGTATTTTGAACTTTTTAATTAAAATGTACATGTACAATTTTGATATAATTTGATGATTAAATGAAATACAGTACTGTAATAATTTTGGGGAATATTGATGAATGGGGAATTTCATAATTAAGGAATAATTTATTTTTAAGGGGAGTTATAAATATGAAAATGAACTTTGCTTAATTTAAAAATTTAAATTAAGTTGACTATTATTTTTAAAAAAAATGTTTTACTATTCAATTATGTATTGATATTACTGATACATAAATTATTTAAGTTTTAATAATTTTAAACTGATAATTATACTGATAAATGATTTCAATTTATTAGCGGTGTAAATAAATTGAAACAATATTATAGGAAATAAATGTTAAAAAAACATTTTTAAATAATATATGTATGACTAATCTATAACATTAAAATTTTAAATAATCAATTTATAATAATAATATATATTATATCTTGATAAATTGTAATAATTATTTATGATTATTTGATAAAAATCTAATTATTATTTAAGTAGTAGTTACTATTTAAATAATAATGAAACCTAGGATTAATTATTATATTAATAATAATATAAATATTACATTTTATTATTTAAGACTAAAAAATTTAATTAATTATACTATTAAATATTTTTCAAATATATTAAGATAGATATTAATTTAGTTTTATATTATTAACAATTATTATAACATAATTGATTGTTCAAATATATTTAATTTTTTATATCTAAATTTTAAATTAGTTTATCTTTTATATTATAATAATTATAATAATAAATATTTTTTTTAATAATTAATTAAGTTAATAATAATGGTTATTAATACAATTTTTTTTATTTGATATATCTAAAGTAAAACATTATAAAATATTTTTAATGAAAAATATTATAATTTTATTGAGAAATATTTATTTTTTGTAAACAGTTTATTCTTTTCAAAAGTATTATAGTAGTAATTTGATTAATTAATATTAATCAACATATTTTTAAATATATATAATTATAATAAATTCAATAATTATAACTGTTTGCTGAAATAGGTATTGCTTTATATATTTAATTTTATTAATTTTTTTATTATGTTTTTGTTTATGTGAAATTGTATTTTTATATAATATTGTTATAAAAAACTAAAAAAGTTAAAAAATAAGAAAAAAAACATTTTGTTTTTGTAGTTGTATAAAATATATTTGTTAAAAATTATTAATATCAGTCTGTATACATTAAAAATTACACAAAATATATCATATTGTTATATCAATCATACATAATATTATAGTAAGTGTTGTCTAACCGATAATTTGTTATATTTTTTTATTTTATATATATTGTCAAGATAATTTCAATTATGTACAGTAATTGTTTTAAATTTATTTAAATTTTATTTAATTTTTTATATAAATTTTTTAAAAGTAACCTTGTTAATTTATAAAAGTGCATTTTAAAAATTGTTAAATAAGTTAATTTTATAAATATAAATATTTAATTAATGCTTGTATTTTAATGATTTTATTATTTAAAAAATGTAGTTAAATTTATTTAATTGTTAAATACATTTATATTTATAATTAATATGTTAATCTTAATTTAGTTATTTWTTAATTTTTATTGTTATTCAAATGTTTATTATMTTTATAYTAAYATTAATGTTTTTATTATTTGATATTAGTTATATTTATTTATATATTATATATTTAACTTGTTAATGGGGATAATTTGTAAAACATTTATTTATTTATAAATGTTATATTTTAAATATTTTCATTCAAATGATATTATTATATAATATTTAGATATATTTTATATTTATAAATATATTTCGAATATTTGTATTTTTAATTAATCTACAGTATATAAAATTTTATTAATTGTAAAACATATTTAAATTATAAATATGTTATTTAAATTATAAATGTTATTTAAATAATTTATTTTAAAGTTTTAATGTTAATTATATTATATTATTTTTTTATTAAATGTTATTTCAAATAATGTTTGGGGAAGGGAAGTGTTACGCAACTTATATTTTATAATTATTTGTAATATTATTTATTATTTTAATACAATTGTAAATGTTGTACGCATGGCATGTACAACATATATATTGTTATTATTTAATATTTTATTATAAAAGTAATTGTAATATTATGACATATTGTCATTAGTATGGGTTTCAATGTTTTAATCAGTTATTAGAGTTTTTATTTAATTGTAATTTAAGATTTTTTATTGTTATTAATAAATAATTGTTATTTTTGGGGAAATATTTTGTTTATTTTATTAATATTAATTAATGTTTTTAAGATTATTTTTATAGATATAAAGATATGGCAAGAAATCGTGTTTTTTGTAACAGATTTAATAAAATTTTTATTTTAAAAATTATTATCAATACTCTTACATTACTTATTAAAAAATAATTTATTATTAAAAATATCAAATTAAAGTTAATAAATATGGATATAATTTATTAAAATACATGTCTCGCTATCTATTTTGTTTAATTTTTATATAAATTAAATTGATTTTTTCAATTTTGTTATAATTATATATATATATACTGTAAAGATAATGTATTATTCATTTATTTTTTTTGCAATAATAATATTTTAAATTATAATAATAGTTAATTTAATAAAAAAAAAATTATTAAATAATAGCTTATTATAGATTAATTATTATAGAATTATTATAGTTACTAAAATAACAATTATTTGACAATTCGATGTTTTTAAAAGTATATTTTAATTTACTATTTTTAGTCATTATTTTTACAATATTAAATAAACAAAAAAAACTAAAATTATTTTTACTTATATATATTATATCAATAAAAAAAGACAATTATAACACATATTATTTTGTAAATTATTTTCTTTACCCTTTATATTAAATGAATAATTTTTTAATTATTTTAAAAAAAAAAATTATATGGAATTGCAATGTAACTTATGATTGTTAGTATAATTAATAATAAAGTATAATAACAGAAATTATTAAAAAATAAAAAAATAAATACCAAGAATATAAAATTTTATAGTACATTATAATCTAATTGATGAATATGTTATATATAGATATCAAAAATTATCAAATCTATTGGTACTAAAACAATCATTTGTCTATTTTTATTATTTTGTCATAAGATAGTAAAATATCAAATAAATGACAAAAAAATCATCAGCATTTAAGGTAATATAAAATTAATTATATATTAATATTTTAGTATAAGTTTTTCTATAACTCAAAATGAAAAATCCATATCAAATATAGTCATTTAGATATAATCATATATTATATTACCAATATATATGTATATATTGTTTGATGTTATACTTTTACATTATCGTTATATTTTGATAAATATTTGCAATTAAAATCAAATTTTTTCTTATTTTGACCACCATTAATTTTTTACACAGATGAACCTAGCTGATAAAATTGTTATTGATAATTATAAATAAAACTATTTGTCATTATTGATTAGTTTGGTTAAAACCTAACCTATGACTTACTATTTTATTATTTATGAATATATAATAAATATTTTTAATATAAACATTGACCTATTGAATTTATAACTTTATAGCAATTATTAGTATTTCAAGTTTAGAAAAGTATTGACAATAATTTGTTAAATTAAAACATAAATTTATACAATAGATTATGAATGAAATTTAAGTATTAAACAATTGTTAATAATATATGATAGTTAAAAGATTTTAATAGTTATTATTAATTGTAAAATGTATTTAATACTGTCTAATATTTTACAGTAAAATAATTATTTTTCTTTAAAAAAATCAATGATAAATAATTGATGTTAACCACAAAACACGTACTGTTAACAACAACACACGTTTCACGTGCTTTTGGCCCAAATGTCAATTCAATAGAAAATACGAACATTTTATAAAAAGTTGAACAACTTTTACTTATTGTTAGTTTATTGAAAATAGATAGAAAAAAACTATAATATTATATTTATATCAATGTTATTATTTAATAATAAAAAATAATTAATTATTTAAATAAAATTTTTAGCTATTATAGAGATATAAAATAATCGTACAATAAACTATTAATGAGTATATATCAGGGTTGGAAAAATACAAAGTTTTGATTTTTGACTTTGTATTGTTTGTATTATACAAAATTTTGTCTCTGCCAACACTGTTATATATATTATTATTATTGAATATTTCATCAAATATTTCTATATAGTATTTATAAATAAGTGCACTTAAAATAATTATAAATAAATAAAAATACAGATAAGTTTTTTTCTAATCAAACTTCTTAAATTTGAGTTCATTTTGATATAACTATAAATAAAGAGTAAACTAATAATCTTAAAATATTATAAATTGTTATAATAATTTAGTATTTAATTTTATTTATTAATCAGATTAAAAAAACTTTATTTATCAAAATATTATTTATTAAATTTGCGTTCATTTTGATATATATATAAATTAAACTAAAATACTAGTATTGGATCATAAATATAATAACTTGATTTAATTGATATAATATTTAATTAATATTTACTTTTTTTATCAAAATGAACCTTAAAAGTGTGATACAAATATTTATTATTACTAGTGAATTAAAATCTTATATAAATAAGACATCAATATAAAAATTATTTTATATATTTGATGCTTTAATGTTGAATTTAACTAAAGTATAAAATAAAGTTTATGTAAAATATATTTTTTAATAAAAAGTTTTTTATAATTAATTAATACAGTTTTTTGTTAATTTTGCTATTGATTTATTATTAGTTTAAAAATGTTTTTGTTGTCAATAATAAACTGGTCTTTTTCTAACTCATTAATAATACTAATATTATTATTTCTATATCTTTTGATTAGCAAAATATATAAAGATTATAAAGTGCTAAATAAGTTACCTCCCGGTCCCTGGAGTTTACCATTAATTGGAAATTTGAATGTATTTACTAACCTTACATCAAAAACATTTGTCGATTGGTCTAAAAAATACGGACCAATAATTGGGTAATTAATTTAGTCATATATTTTATTTATAAAAAACAATATAATTTATTATATCTACTTAAAAAAAGTCTACAATTGGGTTCATCGCCAACAGTAGTCTTGAATGACTGGCCATCCATTAAGGATGCCTTATCTCAAGAGTCAGTACTGGCCCGACCTAAAGATAATGCATTTAATACATTTACTGAAGAAAGTGTGTTAAAATCAATTTTATTAAATGTATATTTTATTTTAATTAATTAATATTAAATCAATAAAGGTTTTGTATCAATGAGTGGACAGCAATGGAAAGATCAGCGAAGGTTTGCATTACACCAGTTGAGAGATTTGGGATTCGGTAAGACATCAATGGAAGACCATATCATCGATGAGATCAACCATTTGTGTGAAGAATTAATTGACAAATCGTTGGGCATTGAGATCAATGTCCGCGAAGTGTTGGCCATTACTGTCAGCAATAATGTCAGCGCTTTTCTGTTCGGCCGACGACTCGATTATAGCGATAAACGCAAGAAACTGATCGACGATTTGGTTAAACCTAATCCAACATTTTCATTGACCAGTGTTTTGGCACAGTTTCCCGTTTTAAATAGATATTTGTTGAAAAATCTTAATTATTTATTACCAAAAAATTTAAACGAATTTAAAACTTTAATTAATTCAATGACTGAATTTTTCAAGTATTGTTTATTTTTATTTATTTTATTATAAATATTAGTCTTTAATTTTTAATTTAATTAAATTATATATTTTTTTTAAAATAGCGATGAATTTAAATTACATAAGAAAACATTGAACTCAAATGATTTTCGCGATTATATCGACGCCTTTCTAACTGAACTTAAAAAACCTAATCCTAAGACATCATTTAATAGTAAGTATTTATTTATTTTTTTTGATAAACATTTTAATACTAAATATTATATTTTTATAAATTAATAATAGTGAAAATGTTGTCTGGTAATGTATTCAATTTGTTTGGTGCGGGAACTGCCACTACAACACTAACACTGGAGTGGGCACTGGTATTGTTAGCCACATATCCGGACATTCAATTGAAAATTTTTACCGAAATTGATGACACTATTGGCAGAGATAAGACACCACAATATGCGCACAGAAATCAAATGCCATATCTTCAGGCATTCATTCATGAAGTAATGAGATTCAGATCAATTGTTACAATAAATTTACCCAGGTGGTAGGTTTGCATTAGTATATAATATATTTTGTTGTTTAACTATTATATATAATATATTTTGTTGTTTAACTAAATAATACAGTTTATAAATATATTTATAGTACAAGTGCAGACACTGTCATCAATGGACATCAGATAGCAAAAGGCACACAAATATTAGTCAATTTGTGGGCCATAGATAACGATCCAAAACTATGGGACAATCCTCAAGTGTTTAGACCCGAAAGGTATCTCAAAGACAACGGAACTGTTTTCTTCAAACCCGAACACTTCATACCATTTTCATATGGTATGACACATACAACAGAAATATATAAATTATATTTATTAAATTTATAATAAATTTAATATTAGTAATAATTATAAAATTGTTAAATCAATAGGCAAGAGGTCGTGTCCGGGAGAAGCAATGGGAACGGCAGAAGTATTCCTATATATTGCATCATTGGTTCAGAGATATGATATTAAAGCCACCAAAAACACTGACACAACACTTGAATATGAATTACTGTTTGGAAGTACAGCCAAACGGGATCCTATCGTTTCATTTAATAAACGTGTTTAATATATAAAATAATAATATATACTAAGTATAAATTTATACAATTACTAAATCAATTAAATTTCTATAAAAAAACAAAAATTTATTATAAAATATCTATAAAAATTTTGTGAAAATTAATTTTATTAGTAAAATAATAAAAGTTTGTTACATTAGAATAGTTTTTATAATTATTATAAATATACGATTTTTTATGCGATTTTTTGTGATTTTTTACGATTTATACGATTTTTAAAATAATTATTTTATTTACTTGTATTTAAATTATGCTTATGAAATCATATCAAATAATAAATTTAAATTACCTGTACTCAGATTTATCTAATAACGTGTCTCAGCTTTACTGTATATTACTTTTAGTATAATCTAATTATAGAAAATAATATTTATTTAAGTTCAATAAACTAGATTAAATACATACAAAATAAGTAAATATATTGAATTAATACTATTATGTACTAAAGTAATACTAAACTAAAGTTACTACATTAATAATATACATATACATGTATACTGTATATATATTATCAGTATATTAATAATAAATAGATGTCTCTAATAATATAAAAACTAACTGACCCTGATTTGAGAATATTATTGAACTCATTATTTTATATTAATATCAAAAATGCTAATAAAATTTTCAGTTCATTATTTTGTTTTTCGATAAAATACTTTAATTATAAATTCCAGTGTAAAATGTGTTCAACTGCTGTGCAATTGAATGATATTAAATGCAATTTAATTAAATTATTTCAATTGAAACAATTAGATAATCAAATCAATAAACTTCAATGTGTTTTATATAAATATTATATTCAATGCAATGCCTTAAACCCTAAAATAAATGTTACATCAAATGATTGCGTTTCTGTGAAAATCAATGATTATATGATAAATGACAACAAAACACGTGTGGATAATAATAACAACACGCGATTCAAATGTTTTTGGCCTAAATGTCAGTTTAATACAAAATACAAACAACATTTAAAAAAACATCAAACAAATCATACATCAGTTAAATATCGTAAAAATTATTTTAATAAACCTAAAAATTTTGTTAAATCTAACAAATGTAAGAATCATTTGGATAATAAAAAAAAATAATAATAATAATAATATTAAATTTATTAAACTATTTGTTTCAACTGATAATAAACCATTTAAATGTAATGTTGATAACTGTAATAAAAAGTTCAAAACAAATTTAGGTTTATATCAGCACAATAAAGTACATTCAGATAAAAAACTTTATAAATGTGATGTTACTGATTGTAATAAATTATTTAATTTTAAACGTAATTTAAACATACATAAACTTATCCATTCAAATAAGAAACCATATAAATGTGATGTCAATAATTGTAATAAAAGATTTCGACAATTATCTCACATAAGTCAACACAAGCGCATCCATTTCGGTGAAAGACCTTACAGTTGTGATGTCAATGACTGTGACAAAAGATTTCGACAACAATCCGGATTAGATCAACACAAACGCATACATTTTGACCAAAAGCCCTACAAATGTAATGTCGATGACTGTAATCAACAGTTTAGACAAAAATCTAATTTAGATCAACACAAACGCATACATTTCAATGAAAAACCTTACAAATGTGATGTCATTAATTGTAACAAAGAGTATCGACAAAAGAAAAGTTTGGATCAACACAAATGTGTGCATTTGAAATAAAAACAATTTAAAAATAAAGCAAATAATTGTAACAAAATATTTCGATATAAGTCTACACTGATAATCTCTAAAATTAATATATTTAATAAAATTTTTAATTTAATGAAAAATATATGTATTTAGAATTTAATTATTTTTATCACATGAAATATTGACGTAATAAATATTTTATTAAATATTTTCTATAAAAACCTATTAAACAGTAGTATCTATCACTACAGTATAAATCATATAATAAAATAATGGAATTTTATTAATAAAAAATTAGCTAAATTTCTTTTTCTATAAAAATATAAATAATTATACTTTAATATTAATATTGTGTCTGATTTTGTCATAAATTAAATGAACAGTTTTGTAAAGTAATATAATTTGACTATAAAAGACTTATATTGAAAATAATTTATCAAAAATAAACAATGTAAATATAATATGATATTAATATTAAATAGATAATAGTAAATATCCTAGGTTACTTAAGGTTCATATATTTATAGATATATGTTTTGTCGACTGTGAACAATAAAATGATTATTTGAATCAATTATTAAAAGTTTGTCAAACAGTCTACAAAAATATTGATTTTTTTAGTAAATACTGTTTTTAATTGATGTATTAAAATTGTATAACAAATTTTTATTATTAATTATTTTATATACTGTAATAATTTATTTACACATGTAATTTCTCACACGACAACAATTATTGCAATTGAAAATTATTGTCTTATTATTAATATATAATTATAACAAATAATTTTAGTCATATGATAAAAATGTCGATTTTTATAATTAATATATTATAATACAATTAACAATAAATATAGTACTTGTTTTTTACATTTAAAATACTTTTTAATAAACATAATATGATATTTTTATTAATTAATTGACTGAATTGTTAGATAAAAAACAGGATTATTATAAATAAATATTATTAATATACAGTAATTAATAAAATGTAAGATTTTGTTTTAATAAAATGACTAAATTGACAAATATTAATCAACATTTAATAATTGCAACTAATGAGGTAAATTATATTATTATATCTTACAAATATCAAGAAATCATATTTTTATTTACATTAAAAATAATTAATTAAAAAATAATTTTGTATTTATTTTGATTTAAATTTTTTTTTAAAATATATATATAATTAAAAAAGTTATTATTAACTAATTAGGTGCCACCATATATGTACAATGTTTCAGCAAGTATTAAACATAATAATGTTGGACTGGCTCAGGGACTTGAAATACAGTTAATCAAAGTGCTCAGCAGTTTATTAAACTTTACCTATGAATTCATTGATTGTCAGGGAAAGTGGGGCAACAAAATTGTTGAACACAATAATACATGGGATGGCATTATCGGTCATGTTTATCATAATGTATTTTTAAAATATAATAATGATACGGTTACTTATTATTATTTTTTAACAATTTTACTAATTATTTTAAGCAAGCAGATCTAGGAATTGGAGTACTATCTATGACATGGGAGCGCAATAAAGTGATTACCTATACATACCCTCACTTTATAACACCCATCACATTTACGGCACCGGTATTCAATAATACATACAAATATAGTTCATCTGTTTATAAACAGTTTAGACTTAATATATGGTTATTAGTAGTAATGTCGTTATTAGCTAAATATAGTATTATTAGACTATATCAATGTTTATATAAACCAAAACAAGATATAGTATTGTTTTACATGATGTTTGTCGGCATATTACTTGACCAACAGATTCATTATATACCTAGACTTTTATGGCTAAAAATTATGGTAGTTGTTTGGCTAATAGCTGCAGTCATTTTGAGAAATTATTATTCGGGTGTATTATTTGGACAGTTATCTGTACTATCGGTGCCACAATCAATTGAGACTATACCGGAACTGTTTGATGCATTGGACAATACACCTATAGGTTTGGTTTTGATTGAAGGATCGGGATTTACTAAAAGTCTACTTTCGATTAAAGTAAATTTCATTTTATTTTTTAAAAAATAAATAAAATATGACATAAAATTTAATAATATATATATATTATGTTTTGTAATTGATATTATTATTATTATTAGGTACCATACGATTTCAATAACCTTGATGAAAATAGAAAAGTGTTTGTCAATGGTTACAATAAAGCATTTGATGTACTATTGAAAAATTCCGGTAAATATGTGTTTATTGATGAGTATTATGCAATCGACTATGAAATTCACAAAACCAATGCCCCGTATTATTTACCGCCAATGGATACCGACTACTATTTATTCAGTGCAATGACAGCCATAGCATTGAAAAAATCATCGATATTTGAGAAACCATTTAATGATATGTAAGTTAATTTGTAATCATTTTTTAAATATACTAACAAAAATTCTTAAAGTTATTAAAAAAATAAAATTATTTTAATTATCTTATTAATAAATAAATTATATTAACGTTATATAATCAATAGTATTAAACGTTTGAAATGTATGGATCTATTCAATCATTGGGCACAAGAGTTTTTTCTTAAAAATAGCCATAAAATTCATAGAAATATCAATAATATAAAAACGGATAAACGAGAGATAAGTGGACTCAATTTGAATCAATTGAAACCACAGTTTTATATATATTTAAGTACAAAGTTAATCACTTTATTTATATTAATCATTGAAATATTAGTAAAAAATATTTTTTAATAAATTTTATTGTTATGACGTGTTAAACAACAACGTGTGACAAACAACTATTGCTTATTAAGATTAGTTTAAATTGAATTTACATTAATTTAGTAATTATTTTATTGAATTAAAATATAATTTTGATATTTATCTAAAATTAAATTTTTATTTTTAAAAATTAATCATATTGTAATTTATTAAAAATAAATATATGACAAATATTTATGTCATTTAATATTATAAGATATATTTTATAAATTATAATTCTATTTAATAGATGTATTACTTTACACAATAGTGTTAAATAAAATAACTTATTAATTAATTTTACCATGATAATAAATATTTTATTATTACTTTTTATGCTAAAAATTATTATTTAAAAATTAAATATATATTAAAAATAATTAAGATTATCCATTTAATTAATTATTTGAATATTTTAAATGTACCGGTAATATGTTTTATACTGATACCATCAAACATTATTTAACAGCAATTATATATAAAATTTATATTATAAATGTATTGAATTAAACTAAAAATACATGAAATATCAATACATAATACATTTTAACATAAATTTGAAAACAAATGTTATATAAATAAAAAAATAATAACTAAACTAATAATTAAATTACAATTTTTAATATTTAGTATATTGTAGTTTGCATTTGTATTTTTATGTTATCATAAAATTATTTAAAATAATTAAGTTATAGAAAATTATAGAAAAAACTAATTATTATTCTAAAAATCTTAATATGAAATAATTTTTTAAAATGATATTTGTTTCATATTACTTAATTATAAAAATTAATTAAAATAAATAATAGTCTTTTTTATTACTTAATTTGTATTAAATTAAAGAATTTACATAAAAGTTATGGAGACTTTAAAAAAGTTATTTACTGTTAAAATAAAATTTAGTATAATTGTTAATTTTTTTATCATATACTCATATTATAAGTTATGATAGAATTAATATATGACAAGATATTTATGTTATTTAATATTATAAAAAAATAATAATTTTATTTAATAGATGTGTTACCTTACATAATAGCTTTAAATATTATACTTTATAATTAATTTACCCATGATAATATATATTTTATTGTTACTTTTAATGCTAAAACTTATTATTTAAAAATTAAAGATACATTAAAAATTATTAAGATTGTCCATTTAATCAAATATTTGAATATTTAAATACAATTTTAATAATAAGTTTTATATACAGTACTAAAACAAACTTTTATTCACTAGATGTCACAATTTAATTTAAGCTAAAATTATTATAACTAATTAGTAATTACTTAAAAACAATTTAAAAACTAAAATAGATAATATTGAGTTTATTAAAAATAATAAATAAAAAATTTTATTATCTATAATCAATTTCAATTTATAAATAATGTTTCTTTAATAAAAATGTAAAAGATATTTTTTTTGTTACAATTATGTAATGAATATTTAGATACTAATTTCCTAATAAATAATATACTAAGAATTGTATTAAAAAAAAATATATTTAATAATTTAAAAATAAACAGAAATAGTATTATATTTAAAAATTAAACAAATGAATAATAATTAAGATTGTAATTTTTTATAAAAATTAAGGTTTTTTAGAAATTTAATAATAAAATCAACTTTAATATTAAAATGTATTATATAAAAATATACTAATAAATATTAATATAATAATTACTACTTAGGAATACTTAATACTTACTATTATTAGTAAATAATAGGAAAATTAAAATTAAAATAAAATACTGAGATATATAAAAACAGCTTTAAAAATGTTTATTCAATTTCCAAATCATATCATTTTTAATGTTTACTACTGTATTATGTTTTCACATTATTTTATAAATAATATCTTATGATTTTTTACACCATTTCTAAAACTATAGTTTATTAAATCTTATTAATTTTTTAATTTTTATTATTTAATTTGTGTAAAATTAAAGTATTTATTTTGTCAAAAATTTACATAAAAGTTAGGAAAAGACTTAAAAAATTATTTATAATTTATTAATAATTATAATTAATTTATTATAGTTAATTTTTATATTATATACTATTATTTTTGATATTAGCTAATTCAGGTAAATATTTTTAAAATATAGCTTCAAATGTATAGTATATTTATTAGTAATATAATAATAATAATAATTTATTTGCTCATTATTTATTTTCAAAGTTAAATCATTTTTATTAATCCTATAGTCCTATAAATAATAAATAAGATTTCTAACATTCATAAATATTTTAAAGTAAAAATCAAATTTCACATAAAATGTGAAATAAAAAAATTATATTATTTATTACTACCCTATATGGCCCACAGATTACACACACACACACAACACATTTCAACCAACCCTTCTCTCTCATTGGACGACCCTTCAGGCCGTCCACTACTTAAGTGAACGACAATTCACTTTTTCTCTCTCACAACAGCTCTCTTGTCTCTGACATTCACTGTTTTCTTGACACTCAACACTTCACTTGAATCTGAATCAAACTCTTGACAAAACCTGAAACAATCATTTTTTTAACCAATTTTTAATTTTGTATTTTTTTATTTTAAAATAATAAATTGTTTTACCGATCAATTGGTTGTGTCCACTCATTCAATCTCATCCGCGGTCACATTACTTTATTTGTTAATACTTTGTTTAGCTTTATATTCTCTGAAAGTTTATATCTTTCTATCCTTAAGTAAATATAAAATCATTTTGTTTAAGATATATTTATCAGTTAAATTTTATTATTTATATTTTCATAAAATATTATTACAAAGCTTGCAAATAATTTAATAAATACAATATATGTTAATTATGTCTACTAATGCGTTTAATACATTATGAATATGGTTTTTATTAAGTATTTCATATATACTTTCTCTTAAAATTTTTCTGTTTGTGTTAAAAAATTAACATAAATTGTGATTTTGTTTATAAATTTTACAACAATTTGGAGATAATGCTTAAGCAAAAGATAAAACTTTTATTCTATAGAGTATTGTTTTTCTTAAATATTTTCTGAAAATTTCTTAATAAACACATTATTTATGCTTAACTTTCAAAGTAAGTAAAATCAAATATTTTGAAAGAAAGCATAGTTAAAAAAAACAGCACAAAAAAGATAAGTATAAAGTTCAGGCGCTAAACATTTATTAAAAAATATATTTTATATTATTGTATTACCGAAATATTTAATAAATAATAATAATTATCAAAATAACTATAAAGTATATTTTAAACAAAATAATTTTATAATTTATTTTTAGAGAAAAGCTTCTAAAGAATCTTAATTAAAACATTCTATAATTTAAATAATGATTCATTAGAAAAATTTTATTAATTTAAATAATTAGACATTTTTTGTTATTTCATTTTTTGACAATAAATAGTTTACTATAGTTAAGGATATTATATTAAATACTATTAATGTAAATATAGTCGACTCACTTGAAGGTATATAAAACGGGTGTAAAATAAGTGTCAATCAAGCAGTCAAAGTGTATGTCAAATAAAATTTCAATTCAAACAACAACAACAATATCTAAATGATAAAATGGTAATTAAAACTATATATATATATAATGTTAAAAATTGATTAATTTTTTTTATTTTTAAACAATCAACTTAAGGATAAAATGATATGTAATAATAATAATAATAATAATAATGAAGATGATAACAATTTTAATGAATTTGAAAATATTTTAGATACTAACAAATTGTTGACAACTAATAGTGGGTTAGTTTTTTAAAAAATATTTTATTTTTATAAATATATATTAATCTATTTTTTAATATGTATTTTAATAAATAAATAAATAATTAATTAATTTTAGTGACAATTATTTTGAAGCACACCTTGCTGAAATAAAAGCTATAGACACTGTAGTAGAATATTTAAACAAACAGTGTGTTCAACGACAACAAACTTCTAATAGTGGACAACAATCTGTCAAAATATTCAACAATTTTATAGGATCGCCATTTGCCAGTAATCATTCAAAATTTATTAATGAAAATTACGAAATGCGTAATCGTTATATTATTAATTGCGAAATATTGCGTAAACTAATTAGCGCTGAACTAAACAATACTTGCGATGTCTTAATATTTTTGGTTTACAATAATTTGGATTTTGCTAAAAAATCGTTTAAATCAAACAAAAATCGTAGACATTTAACATTGTTTGCCATAACTGGTCATGCTAGTTTAGATAGAATTTGTAATTTATTATTTAACTAATATTTTTTAAAAAATAAATTATTATTATTATTAAAAATAATATTATTTTTAGATTATTACCATGATCCATTTAGTCAAGAGTTGGCCACAAAGACACCGAACAAGTTTATAGTTCAGACACAACTTTCCTTCACTAATGATATTCGTATGTCTTTTGGCCAACAAATCAATTCATCCGATTGTGTGGTCCGAGTGTTACGACATGTGTTGGCAATTATCAGAGATAATAATATTTTAAAAACTAATTATTCATTAATCTATAATAATAAACATCGAAAATTAAAACAAATTAGTTTAGTTAACAAAAAACTAAAAACAGACAATTAGTAGTATGAATAGCAACAACAACAACAACAACAACAAAAAGTTTTATATCAAGATAATAGTGTTTTATAAATTATGTTTATTTACTCAAAAAAAAATTATTTTTTAAACATGTATTAATAATTTTTTTTTAATATTATAGATGTTTTGCAAAAATAAAAATCTAAAATAATTAATATTGAAAATAATTATCATATAATTATAATTTATTAAATTTAAAAATAAAAACAAATCATTATAATTATAAATATATAAATTTCTTTAATTATTCATTTATAAATATTAATAATCTGTTTTATTATATTATAATTAATAAAATAAATAAATATTAAAAATAAATGAAATTTAATAAAAAAAATAATTGTAAAATTGATTTTTGGCAAAACATACAATAAATTTACATGTAATTTATTGATTTTATGATTCAATATAATTTTAACAATAATGTATTCATTTATTATAATAGATAACTATTGATAAACTGTTAACTAAACTTTAAACTGTTTATAATTTATGTCTTTATTTTAACATACATGTGCTTTAATCTATAGTACCGCTAAAACGTTGTCTATTGTGTAAAGTAATAAACTTTTTTTTTAATAATACATGT
This sequence comes from Oppia nitens, assembly GCF_028296485.1. NCBI lineage: Eukaryota > Metazoa > Arthropoda > Arachnida > Sarcoptiformes > Oppiidae > Oppia > Oppia nitens. The sequence continues at coordinate 342,299 of NW_026533251.1, forward strand.
GATTAATAACAAATTGTCGTGTTTTCCCACAATATACTAAAAGTTAATTTTGATAATTAATTTAATACAGAAAATGTTTGTTTAACATCCGTACTATTGGTTTATAAACTGATAAAATATTTAATTCATAATTATAGCAAAATGTGTTCATTAAATGTGCCATTGAATGAACTTAATTGTAAATTAAATGAAATCAATTCAAATCAATTGAAAACATCGGACAATGAATTGAATAAAACTAATTGTGTTTTGTATGAACAATACAATGATATCAATGAAATTAATGACATAATTAATGGCTCCAATAATCAACAAAAATGTTTGCCATTAAATCTATACAAATGTGATGTCAATGATTGCAACAAATTATTTCGACATAAATCAAGTTTGAGTCAACACAAACGCATACATTTTGACGAAAAGCTATTCAAATGTGATGTTATAAGTTGTTACAAATGTTTTACTTCAAAACGATACTTAAATCAACACAAAATCGTACATTCAATGGAAAAACCATTTAAATGTGATGTCGATAATTGCAATCAATTGTTTCGACATAAGTCCAGTTTAAGTCAACACAAACGCATACATTTTGACGAAAAGCGATTCAAATGTGATGTCAATAATTGTAACAAAATATTTGCTACAAAACGTCATTTAAGTCAACATATTGTTAAACATTCAGATGAGAAGCCCTTCAAATGTGATGCAAATGATTGTAACAAATTATTTAGTCATAAGTCAAGTTTGATTAAACATAAACACAAACATTTGGATGAAAAGTCAATCAATTGTGATGACAACGAAAGGTACAAAAAGTTTGAAATAATAGATGCAAATGAAGACAAACTAATATATTATGGCGACAGACATCTGAAATATCATAATTGAAATCTAATACTTATATATATATTATATAATTACCGAAATTATTGTTTTTTTAATTAAATTACTGAATTATTGATTGTCAAAATAAAAATTTATTGATTGTTTTAAGTTTTACATATAATTATACTAATTACTAATATACTGTATATTATATATTTAAAAAAGTAATATTTCTGAAGTAATAATAAATATTTATAATTTTATAAAGAGCTTAAAAAATTAATTTTTTATTTTACAAATATTTATTTACTAATTAGAATTATTTTTATAATAATTCATATATTAATTTATTTCAAAAAAAATAAGTTTGAAATATTAGATGAAAAATAAGATAAACTAATTATAAATTATATTATAACGACAGACACTTAAATAAATGGCATATATTTACTAATATAACGACTAATACAATGATAAACATTGACTTTACTATCGCTGGTTTTGCGATACTTATTAAACACACATTCATTGCAATATTATTTCATTATAAATAATGTTAATTTTTTAATACACTTAATAACTTCTAATCTATTTTTATATTTTCAACTTTTGTATTATACTATAAAATTTTAACACTACATATAAAAATTGAATGTTTTTTTTTGAAAAAATATTTAATAAAAAACTATGATTATTATAATTTTAATTTATAACATTCATGTTAGTTAACTATTATCATAATAATTCTTTAAAAAAATAATGAAACTTAATAATCATTAATAGTAATTAATAATAAAAAACTTCATTATATATTAAAAGTAATAAATATTTTGATATAATATATATGAGCCTTAATTTATGACAAACATTAAAATTATTTTATAATTAACTGATGATTATAATTGTAACTATTTATTAATTGAATTTCTAAACAGTCATTGACTTTTAAGACTTTTTATGGATTATTTAGGAAAATCGTTGAGTGTTTTAAATTATATTTCTAATAATTATTATCCCTGGTCAAATCTATTATTTTGACAAATAATGCAAATCCCAATATAATTATCTAAATAAATAAACAAAAATAAATAGATAATATTATTATTAAAAAACATTAATACATTCGAATTCATTTTTAATGTAATTTTTAAAACAATTATTAATTATTTATTAAAAATATTAATATAAAGTTAAATATAAATCAATTACTTCTTCAATTCTACGACTATTAACGATGAATAGTTGCCAACAATAGAATCCAATTGTATTTTTACCGCATTTTTCAATCATTGACATCAATTTAATTAGATTTTTCTTTAATTAATAGTATACACAATATTAGTATATTATTAATAAAAATCATAATCTTAATAAAAAAAATCTTAGTATTACTGTTACCTTTAATTTATTTGTTAACAAAAATTCATTATTATAGTCAATAAACTTATAAACAATAGTTGTCATCAAAGAGTTCAATATACTGTACGTACGGTTAGTTTCCTTATAGACAATTGTAGCCGAAGTACAAAACAATAGACTGGCCAATCCAGTAAAAAATGTCAAAAAAGCGAAAAACAGTCTAATTATAAGCACCCGTTCCCCATAAATTGATTGATATAAGATTAACATAGTAATTAACGATACAGCAATCCATATCAAACATACAAATTTAGACCAAAATTGTGATATATTAACAAAATTTCTATGCTTTTCGTCGATAAGATTCAAAAACAGTTTGATATTGTTATGCAAATTACAGTTTCGGACATTTAGTTTAATATTTTTAATAAAAAGTTTAATGCGTTTATTGGTTAATTGAAAATCATATTTGAAATATTGGCCCAAATTTATAAAGTATAGATAATTATAGTAATAGACGTTAGTTGCGTATACAAATTGGGTGATACCAAATAGTGAACTAATTACACCGTAGGTCAGTGTCTCGGCCAGCGATGAATACAATAGATATGATACGATAGCTACTGGAAATAGGACGGCCGGACCCAAACATGTATTGTACAGTGATATACATTTCAGTATAAACTTTGTTTTTTTGGTCAAACTGTTTAGTGAGATCTCATTAAATTCATTATTATTGTTTAATTTAGTAATTAGATAATCATTTTTATTAGTTTGTTGTTGTTTATAATGATTATTGTAAATATGAATCAGCAAATGTATGGACAGTAAGTTTACCGACAGATATATCTGAAATACATTAAACGTCAGCCGTGATCGCCATTTGAATGCAAAATCACATAATATAAGTGAATACTCGGGTTTATTAAACACTATCGACAATAATTGTTGCAAAAACCATAAAACTTGAAAACTAATTATTATATAATTATTGTAAAATATGGATCTTTTTGTTGATCCATATTTGCGATTATTTATACCAAACTTGTATAACAATTGATTCAAAAACAACAAATTTAATTTATAATTTTGTTGTTTAGACTGCAATGATTTAATGGTCACCATCTCATTAATAATAATAATAATAATGAAATTATAAGTTTGATCTCCAACTATAAATTAATATTTTATTTATTTTTTTAGTTATTTTATTAATATTATATTTAATGTTCATTATTAAGTAAGACAATAATCATCAAATTGATTCATTAAACTAAAAAATAACATTAACATAATAATTATTTTAATGAATTTTAGAATAATACTATAATTATAAATAAAATATTTAAAGTTACTTTTTGATTATGAAATAAAATGCAAAATAAATAAAATAAAAATATGAGATTCATAAAATATAAGTGTAATTATATTAAACATTAATACAATTATTAATTATAATAACGACAAATAATAAATATAGTAATAATATATTTTTTCTAAATATAATTAAATGATTAATTGAATTATTTTATATATTGTTTATATAATAGACTATAATTATAGTTAAAATATTAAATGAAAATCAGTTACAGTATTATTACTGACTGACACTTAAAATTTGTTAATAGTATTTAATCAATACTTTATATCCTGGTGTAGATTTAATAGATATTATTTATTTAAATAACAAAAAATAATAACTATTATACTTTATAATCTAATAAATATAAATCAAAATCTAAAATTCAAATATCAAGAATAAAATTTTGTTGAAATATCTAGAAAGAAATATAAAATTAACATTATAAAAAATCACTTAATATTCAATTTGAAACAATTTGTGTCTTTTTCATTGTTGATTATTTTTAGTATTTTAAAAAATTATTATAAAAGAATTTTATAATAATTTTTTTATTTAATTAAATAATGATTTAAATATTTATTGTTAAAACATTTTTAAAAGCAAATATTTCAAAAATTTGGCAAAATATTCAATATAAATATCTTAATCTAAACTAGAAAGCATTTCCACACGAATTCCTAATCATAATTAAAAATTAAATTCAGTATGATAAAATAAAATCAACTATAGTTATGTAGGGTATCAAACGATTTAGTATGACAAAATAAACAACTATAGTCATGTGGGGTATCAAATGATTCAGTATTACAAAATAAACTACTATTTTCCTAAAAAATAAACTTAAAAACGAAAAAAATAAAAAATCAATATTCAAAAAAATTTTAAAAAAAAATTCAAAAAAAACTTCAAAATTTTTTAAATTAATTTTTGGACACCATTTTCTTCAATTTCCTAAAAAATAAACTTAAATAAGAAAAAAAACAAAAAAAAATAAAAAAATTTTTTTTTTTTATTAATTATTGGACACCATTTTGTTTTTTTTTGCTTAAAAATAAACTTAAAAAATAAAAAAACAAAAAAAGCGTAGCTGAGCCTGGATTCGAACCTATGTCCTTGTGGAACAGACAGACAGACCGACAGACAGACCGACTTATAGATTTCATATACTTATTCCTTTCAGGAATTTGTGAAAATGTTTACTATTAATATTGTTAAATAAATGTTTCAAAATATTATAAAATTACTTATATATATTCAATATATATATATATATATATATATATATATATATGATATAAAGTATTTAAATGTCTTTAACATGAAAACCACCTAGATGATAAATAATATTTAAAAAATTTTAAAAATTATAGATTTAATCAATAACTCATTTAAAACTATTATAAGCCTTAATTTAGAACAGCTGTGCAAAAATAGTAATAATAAACAAATTTATACTTTATTTTTATAAAACTTTTTAAAAAATAAAAAAAATCATGTCTAACCAGTTTAACTCATATGATACTATGCTCAGTATACATGCGTTATATACAGGTATTAAAACCTGTCATACATTTACTAGACTTTCACTAAACAGGGATTTTTACTTTAAGTTTTGTAATAAGTTGTTATCATTAAAATTATATCAAATGTTGATTATTTAGATTGAATGTGTGGTTAATACTCTGAAAATACAAATTTTTATTTTTATTTATTATAAACAATGTCTGACTTAGCAATCAATTAAAATGTTACAACTTATAACTTACAACAACAACAGTACATTTATTATCAATATTATGAATATAAAATGGTTTACACAATTTATCAAAAATAAAAACAAATTGAATTAAAATGCTTTTACAATGTTTGTGATATACTCTACAGTGTTTAAAGCAATTGAATTATATCAATTTTAAGCATTAAATATAATGCAATAAACAAAACAAAATAAAATAAACTATGTTTTATGTAGTAGTAAATTAAGACACAAGTGAATAAAACAATAAATTATAATTTAAAGTGATAAACAATTGTAAATTTGAAATAATTTTTTGTGTAATAAAATGAAGCGTAACTTAAATCAAAGCAAACCGACCAATAACTCAAATAAGAGACCCTTTAATTGTGATGTCGATGATTGCGATAAAAAATTTAGGCAAATGTCTCATTTAATTCAACACTATCGCATCCATTACAGCGAAAAGCCTTACATTTGTGATGTCGATAACTGTACTAAAAGATTTAGACAACAGTCGGGATTAGATCAACACAAACGCAGACATTTCGATGAAAAGCCATTCAAATGTGATATCGATGACTGCGATAAAACATTTAGACAACAATCGGGATTAGATCAACACAAACGCAGACATTTCGGTGAAAAGCCATTCAAGTGTGATATCGATGACTGCGACAAAACATTTAGACAACAGTCGGGATTAGATCAACACAAACGCAGACATTTCGGTGAAAAGCCATTCAAGTGTGATATCGATGACTGCGATAAAACATTTAGACAACAATCGGGATTAGATCAACACAAACGCAGACATTTCGGTGAAAAGCCATTCAAGTGTGATATCGATGACTGCGACAAAACATTTAGACAACAGTCGGGATTAGATCAACACAAACGCAGACATTTCGGTGAAAAGCCATTCAAGTGTGATATCGATGACTGCGACAAAACATTTAGACAACAATCGGGATTAGATCAACACAAACGCAGACATTTCGGTGAAAAGATAAGCAAATGTGATGTCAATGCTTGCATTCAACTGTTTGGAAAACAATCTGATTCACGAAACAAACAACTGAGTAAATTGTCTGTTGAATGTGATGACAACAATTGCGACATTAAATTTGTAATATTAGATGCAAATGAAAATAAACTCATTCATTACGGCGAAAAACACTTAAAATATGTTAATTAAATAAATTTACACTGGTTAGTTTTTAATGTACAATCAATTTAAATACTATTTAGTTATTTGCAAAATAATTAGTATACTTAAATAAACAAAATAAAAACTAAACAAATTGTTTTGATTTTTATAGTTAATTATAGAAAAAATTAAATACAATATTTTTTTTATAAATTTTGTAAATTATATTTTTATTGTAAAATATTTTTGTAATAGTGTTCAAAAAAATTTTATTTTAATATTATAAATAAATATTAGATTTTGTCTTATTTGATATTTATATAAAATGCATTTTTAAATAAAGTATTAATTTTTTCTAAGATAATACACTTATTTTATGTAATTTCAATTATTATTATTTTTAATGAAATAAATCTATTTGTATATCTTTATTAATGTTCAGAAAAGATTAAATTATATTCATATATTAATTATATTTAAATTTATTTATGTCATGATTGATAACATTTTAATAATTCAAGTAATGATTACATTAATGATTACAGAAATATAACGACTAATATCACTAAATAAACAAAAAACTTATTGCAGTATTATTTCATTAGAAATAATCAATTAATTTATGAAAAAAACAATTAATAGTTTTCAATTTATTTCTAGATTTATAATCATTGCATTGCATTATATCATACAATTATAATTGTCCAGACATAATATTAATATTTTATTTTTAAAAATTATTTATAAGTAATTTTATTATGCCTATTGTTTTTATATTGAAATAAATATTTATATAATTTATTCTCAATATTAAATTGGATTTAAAAAAAATAAATAAATTAGTAATTAGTAATATTTGTTTTTAAAAAAATACATTATATAAAGTTATAAAATATACAGAATATTTAATACTTTATAGTGAAACTAATTTTTATAGTAAAATCTATAGATTGTTATGCAGGCAATAGGATAGCTAAAGTGTATGTATATATGTATTAAGTATGTATAAGTTAGGGGTAAATCTATGATCTATAGCTTATATGTGTATAACTTATACAGTGTAATTTATATACAGTATAACCTTAGTTTAACCATTTAAAAAAAATTGCCACACTTTAGCATACATGTGCTTAACAAACAATAGCAATCACTTAGTTTATGATATTATTATTATATTTATCATAATTTAAAAAAAACTAATTGTTATGTTTTGTCATTTATAAACACAAACTTTATTAATCAAACGATTGTTTTTATTGTCAAAAATTACGATAAAATATTTAAACAATAATTAGTGTTAAAAAATGTATTCATTAAGAGTGCGATTGAATGAACTTAAGACTAAACTAAATTAAAATCAAATCAATTGAAATCATTTAACAATGGATTTCAATAAAACTAATTGTGTTTTGTTTAATCAGTGCAATACTAATATTAACAGTATTAATGTCATAATAAATAGTAATATCAGTGATTATATGATCGATGATAACATCAATAATATTATATTAGACAACAATTCATTGGATAAACAATTTAAATGCAATGTTTGTAATAAATGTTTTAAATCTAATCGTATTTTAAATCAACACAAATGGATACATTTAAAACATTACAAATGCGATGTCAATAATTGTAATAAATTATATCAATTAAAGTCTAGTTTAATTCAACACAAACGCATACATTTTGACGATAAATCATTTAAATGTGATGTCATTTATTGTGACAAACGTTTTACATGCAAACAAAATTTGAATCAACACAGACTAATACATTTAGATAAGAAACCATTTAAATGTGATGTCAATGATTGTGATAAAATATTTTGGCAAAAATCTAAATTAATTGAACACAAATGCATACATTTTAATCATAAGACATATCTGATGTGTAATATCGATGGTTGTGACCGAAGATTTCAATATCAGACTGGTTTAGATCGACACAAACGTATACATTGTGGTCAATGGCCGTACAATTGTAATGTCGTCGATGGTTGTGGTGATGAACTGATTCAACAAAACTGTCGTTTAGATGAACACAAACGCATCCATTCAACTGATAGACCATTTAAATGTGATGTCGATGGCTGTCATAAAACGTTTCGCCAAAGTACTGGTTTATATCAACACAGACGCATACATTCAGATGAGAGACCATTTAAATGTGATGTCGAAAATTGCGACAAAAAATTTCGGCAAATGACTCATTTGATTCAACACTATCGCATTCATTGCGACGAAAAGCCTTATATTTGTGATGTCGTTAACTGTACTAAAAGTTATCGACAACAGTCCGGATTAGATCAACACAAACGAAGTCATATCTATGAAAAGCCAATGAATTACAAATGCAATGTCGATGACTGTCATAAAACGTTTGGTTTATATCAACACAATTGTTGGCATTTAAATAAAAACTCAGTTATCGGTAATTGTATGGATCACACATACGCTAAGACATCAGTTATTTTCAAATAGATTTTATTAAAAATACTTTAAAAATAATTTAAAAATATATTACATTTACATATTATTAATTAATTAACAATCTTTAAAATTTAATTAACTTAATATAATTTTAAATAGTTATTAGACTACTAGATTATTTATTTTCTAAATTTATAAGATAATTATATAATATAGTTTATATATTAATTTTTTTCATTACTTTAAACAAACACTTTATTATTATATTACCGATAAGTGTTATTAACTTTTCTTAAATATAAAATAATATTAATTATTATGTGTGACAAACAAACAAAAAATATTTGCATTTATAAGTAAACATTAATATTTTATTGATTGTAATTTAATAATTAAATTGCAGTTTATAGTGTTTTATGTTTCAAATTATTTTGTAATAAAAGTTACTTTTGCAATTTATATACATTATTAGTCTCATTGTTATTATTAGATTTTTTTTGTAAAATTTAAATAATAAATTACTTTGTAAATTAAAAAATAAATAAATAAATAAATCTGTTTTAAAAATATAATAATAAACAAAATCTATTAACTTGATTATAATGATTAAACAAAGTAATCAAGATAATTTAAGATCTAAGATATCAAAATATCAATTTATATTTATTAAATCATTTATTTATTTTAATCGTTTGTGTGGCATAACATTTGGTGGTCTAACCATTAATCTGATCAATAATAATACTAAACTAGTTGTCTCATCAAACAAACGTTGGCAATACTATGGCTATACAACAACATTATTGTTAACAGTGGCCACTATTATACAGTTATATATTGCAATACTACCGGGTAATCCATTGTATGAATCGTTGTCCAAAAATTTTCTACTAATGACTATAGCCTTAAACGTTAGCACTGATATAGTATCATTGATAACATTTTATCATGGTAATTTTCACTCATATCGACTGTTTGAAACATTTATTGGTCTAATAAATATCGATAACAATATCCAAAAAATACATTGTAATAAATGGTTTATTATATCAATAGTGACCTGGATCATTCATGAAATAGGCCTATTGTTAATGATATCTATAAACGTGTTAAATGATATTAATGTTTATCATCAAATAACAGGCATCTATTTTAGTCTAGTCTATACATATTTATATACATTTGCATTAATGACATGGATATTATCGCTATGTATATCAACACTTATCGATAATATTTCTCAGAAACTTGATCGAAATGCCGTGAATATTGATACACATAATAAACAAGGTAAAAATTTAAAAAAAAAATTATTAATGAATATTATTCAATTATAATGTTATTATTATTAATTTATAATATTTACTAGTATATTTATTATTATTATTGTTGTTGTTATTGTTATAGCTAATAAATCATCAAATCACAATATGTCTATAAATTTAAGAAAACATCTAAAAGTTTTTATGAAAATTAAGCATACGATAAATTATCTAGATAACAATCTAAACTATTTAATAATGTTAAACACAATTGTTTCAATATTTATGACTATGATTGGCATATATTTTTTATCAAGATTAAATGTTAATAAATTTATTAGAGATAACTTTCTAGTTATGTGTATATCGTTTTTGAGATTTGCCATTGAGTTTGTCATATCGTGTTTGATGTGCGGATCTGTTGGTCAATCGGTAGTTAAATTGAATACAGTGTTGGAGTCGATGGCCGCCACCGGTCTGTCCACTGATAGTATTGTTAGCAATGAATGGCATATATTTAGAAATATAACGACTAATACATTGACAAACATTGGCTTTACTATCGCTGGCTTTGCGACACTTAATAAACATACACTGATTGCGGTATTATTTTATTATAAATTATTATATATATATATTTATTTATTACCGGTAATTTATAATTTTATTTAGGTTTTTACATTTGTATTGAACTACACAATTATAATGGTGCAGACACAAAATTAATATTTATTTTGAAAAATCATTTATAAAAGCTATAATTATTAAAATATTAATATATAAAAGTTTTAAAAAATCATTATGACAAATAATGCGAATTGCAATATGTAAATGATACTAGAATACTATAATACTATAATACTATATTATAGATACTATAATATTAATTTTCCTCTATTTTATTTTTTAAGTATTTAAGATAATTAAATTTTTTATTTTTTTAAAATAAATATTTAACAAAGAGTTGCAAAAGATTAAAAGGTTATGAATTTTTTTATATAGAAAATAACATTAAATACTATATTGATTATTATATTTGATAAATAATAATATATTTTAAGTTTAATCAAATTTATTGATAAAATTTTTAATATTTTTCAAATAATTACAAAATATTATATTATTGATTTATTTTTATCTTATTTTTTAATCATTTAGTTGATTGATTATTATTATTATATTTTTTCTATAAATATTAAAAATGAAAAGTTTCCAAAAGATTAAAAGATCAGAATATTTCTTAAATAAAAAATATTATAAAATATTGAATATTATGTTTGACACAAACAAACAATGAATAGCATTTAGTTAGTAAACAATAAACATTTTTATTGATTGTGTTTTATTTTAATCCTTAAATTACAATAAACAATGTTTCAAGTTGTAAATTACTATTTATTGTAATATATATTTTCAATATATTATGGTTTTAAAAATAAAATAATTATCCTTAATCTTAATGTTATACTAAATGTAATATTATTGTATAATTTCTAATTTAAATTCTAGCTGTTACATTTAATTAAAAGTATATTTAAATTATAAATAATTTTGTATTTTTAAAATTAAAATTTTTGTTGAGTGAATTAATAAATAAAATAGAAAATTTCCGAAATAAACTTAACAATTATGATTGATCAAATAAATCAATCTAACTTTTCAAGATATAAAATATCAAAATATCATAAAATATTTATTAAATCATTTATTTATTTTAATCGTTTGTGTGGCATAACATTTGGTGGTCTAACCATTAATCTGATCAATAATAATACTAAACTAGTTGTCTCAACAAACAAACGTTGGCAATACTATGGCTATACAACAACATTAATGTTAACAGTGATAACAATCTTACAATTATTTTATACATTTCAAAATGGTAATCAAATGCTTGATCTATTGTCCACACAATTTATATATTTGGCATTAACTATAAGTATTAGTACAGCAATAATGTCAGTTATAACAGTTTATCATGGTAACTTTCACTCATATCGACTGATTGAAACATTTATTGATTTAATCAATAGCAATAATAATATTAACAAGATAAAATGTAATAAAAAGTTTATTATAGCTATAGTGGCCTGGATCATTCATGAAATTGGCGTATTGTCAATAATTTTCACTAACATAATATATATTATCGATATTTATCATCTTATATCAAGCATCTACTTTAGTCTAGTCTATACATATTTATATACATTTGCATTAATGACATGGATATTATCGCTATGTATATCAGCACTTATCGATACTATTACGAGACAAGTTTATCACGATATACATAATACATATGGTAAATAGTTTATTTAAAAAATTATTTATATATATCATTAACATTATTATATTATTATTATTATTATAGTTAGTGAATCATCTAATGTTAATTTGGCTATTAATTTAAGAAAACATCTAAAAAAATTTATGAAAATTAAACATACGATAAATTATCTAGATAACAATCTAAACTATTTGATAATGTTAAACGCAATTATTTCAATATTTATGACTATGATTGGCTTATTTTTTCTATCGAGGATCAATGTTTATAAATTTATACATGATCATTTTATAATATTGAGTATTGCTTTCTTTAGATTTGCCGTTGAGTTTGTTATATCGTGTTTTATGTGCGGATCTGTTGGTCAATCGGTACTCAATTTAAATACAGTATTGGAATCGATGGCCGCCACCGGTCTGTCCACTGATAGTATTGTTAGCAATGAATGGCATATATTTAGAAATATAACGACTAATACATTGACAAACATTGGCTTTACTATCGCTGGTTTTGCGACACTTAATAAACACACATTAATTGCGGTATTATTTCTTTATATAATAATTTAAATTTTTTAATTAAAATAATATTTTCTAGATTTTTACATTTGTATTGAACTATACAATTATAATGGTGCAGACACATAATTAATTTTTATTTAGACAACTTGTATTTATAACAAAAGTTATAATTATTAATATAAATAATTTATATTATATATGTTATTTAACGAATACTAATTTTTATAAAAAATAAAAATAAAGTATTCATGAATTATTAACTAAAATTTCATTATATACTAAGATTAATAAAATTTTCATAACAAAATTCAATGCTAAAAACATTAAAATTATTTTTTTTTAATTTTTAAATAATAATAACAACAAATAAATACAACTATTGACTTATTATGTAATTTTTTATTAATAACTTTTACTAATTATTATCACTCGTTAGTTCTATTATTTTTACAAATAATGTGAATCCAAATATAATTACCTAAATATAAAAATAAATTAATTTCCTTAAAACGACATTTGATATAATTTTCGAAACAATTGTTAATTAATTACTTTAAAAATATATTATTTTAATTTTGAAAATCAATTACCTCTTGAACTCTACGACTACTAATAATAAATAGTTGCCAACAATAGAATCCAATTGTATTTTTACCGCATTTTTCAATCATTGACATCAATTTAATTAGATTTTTCTACGATTAATGTATAAATATATTTTAATTTATAAATTAAATGTTATATTAATAATAAAATAAAATTAAATATTATCACCTTTAATTTATTAGTTAATAAAATGTCATTATTATTGTCAATAAATTTAGAAACAATAGATGTCATCAATGAGTTGACTATACTGTACGTACGGTTAGTTTCCCGGTAAACGATTGTTACCGAAATACAGAACACTAGGCTTATCAGTCCAGTGACTGAAGTTAAGGATATAAAAAACAGTCTAATTATAATCTCCTGTTCCCCATAAATTGATTGATATATCATTAATGTAATGACCATCGATACGGCAATCCATATCAAACAAACAAATTTAGACCAAAACTGTGATATATTGAAAAAAAATCTATGTTTTTCGTTAATAATATTCAAAAACATTTTGATATTGTTATTTAAATCACAATTTTTAACATTTAATTTAACATTTTTAATAAAAAATTTAATGCGTTTATTGATTATTTGAAAATCATATTTAAAATATTGACTCAAATATATAAAGTATAGATAATTATAGTAATAAGTGTTAGTTGAATGTTGAAAATTGATGGCAATAAACACTGAACTGATTACACCGTAGGTCAGTGTCTCGGCCAGCGATGCATACAATAGATACGATAGGAAAGCTACTGGAAATATGACTCCCGGACCCAGACATGTATTATATATGTATATAGATTTTAGTGTAAATTTTGTTTTTCTGTTCAAACTGTTTAGTAAAATGTCGTTGAATTTATTATTATCATTTGATTTTCTAATTAGATAATCATTAATTTTATTTTGTTTTTTATATTCATAATAATAACTATTGTAAACATGAATTAGCAAACGTATGGACAGTAAAGTTATCGACAAATATAACTGCAATACATTCAACGTAACCCGTGATCGCCATTTGAATGCAAAATCACATAATATAAGTGAATACTCGGATTTATTAAACACTATCGACAATAATTGTTGCAAAAACCATAAAACTTGAAAACTAATTACTATATAATTGTTTTAAAATATGGATCTTTTTGTTGATCCATATTTGCGATTATTTATACCAAACTTGTATAACAATTGATTCAAAAACAACAAATTTAATTTACAATTTTGTTGTTTAGACTGCAATGATTTAATGGTCACCATCTCATTAATAATAATAATAATAATAATAATAATAATAACTTTGAACTACAACTTTTAAATTAATACAAAAATTAATATTTTTATTCATAAAATTATAACTGAATTTAATGTACATTATCATGTAAAACAATAATAATTAATTTTATTTATTGAAATGAAAAAAATAACCTAAAAAATATTTATATTAATGAATGTTTCGCACATAAAAATTTAGAAAAATAATATATTAATAAAAAACTTTATTATTAAAAAAATTACATTTTGACTATAATATAAAATGTGAAATAAATAAATAAAAAACTTCAGTTTTTAGAATAGTCATTATAAGTCACATTAATATTAGTAATGATAATAAAAAAAACAAATAATCAATACTCAGTACTAATAATTATATTAATAATTGATAATAAGTTTTAGATTATTAAATACTAAATTCTTAATATTATTAAAATTAATTCAATTGAAAAATATATTATGATAAGTAATATTTACAAATTTAGCAAAATAGTTAAATCAAACAATTAGTATTTTATTAATTTAGTTTAATATATTTATTCCTTATCTAAATTAAAATGAACAAAAAATTATTATTTGTTTAAACTTAAAATTTTTAATTATATTGAAATTTATTAAAAAAATTTATTAAATATATATTTGTTAATTGATTAAGAAAAAAAATCCATAATATTTTGACTACATTTAAATCGATTAAATATTTATTAAAAATGATCAAAGAGTGCAGTGTCTGCACCTGTAATTTTTTACACCACTAATATATAATATATTAGGAAAACCTGTATATCCCCGCAATTGACACAATTGGCAGCACAGTTACCTTTTATTATTATTATTATTTTTTCCCACTACTCAAGTAATACTCTCATTGGTAAATGATTTCACTGCTCAATAGTTATAGCAATACAACTCAATAGTATAGATAGTATATCCAGTTTTTTCTTTCACATCATTTGTTATAACTTAGCTATCATTTGATAAAATACATACCAAAAACCCAAAAGCATTGGAAAACTTCAAGAAATAGAGACAAGTTTTCATAGAAAAGTCGAAAAAAAAGTTTTGTACAAAAATTGTGAATTTTTTTTGTTCATTAAAAAAAAGTTTGTATTTTTCTCTGAAAAAACTTGTGTTATTGTAGTATATTTTATATCAATTGTGTGCAAACATAAATATTAATAAAAAAAATTATTTCAAGTGTTACTATTCGTATTGTGATTGATTTCTTATGGATTTTATTTGAATTCAAAAAAAAAACTTTTTATATATATATAGATTCATAAAGTAATTGTGAAATATTTTATATCTTCAAATTTATTATTATTATTAGTACATAAAATATTAATTCATTGAACACAGACTGCTTTTCCGGGCAATTCATAGCTTCAAGTAAAACATAATTTGATTTTTTTCTCATTTATTTTTTTTTAATTTAATAATAGTCATTATTATTATTATAGACATTATAAACAAGTTTTTTATTGGATGTGTCTGATGTGATGCTTATATTTAAAATAAACTATATATATATATATTGAATAGAAATTATTTAATTATTATTAATAAATAATTATAAAATATACTATATTTATATACCGTATATAACATTTCACTCTATTACTAATATTACTAATACTACTGATGATAATCAATTGCATCCTTTCTAGTGGTTATCGATATTGCCATTCAAAACGGCGCCCTAAACCTACCGGTGCTCTTCACATAACTCATCTCAACTATGCTTTCTACTAATATAATATATATGTATATATATTATATAACATCTAACCAATAAAAAGTATACTTAACATTATTTTAACATAAAAGTAATACTTCCGCGAAATTCTTTAAATTATTTTTTTATTATTACTTTTATTATCTGCTATTAGTTATCTATAATCAAAGTTTTACAAATCAATAAGCAATAAATATTTTTTTAAAAAAAGTTTTGTTTTGTTTTTTAATATTGAAATAACAATTTGCATTCAATACAAAATTTTGTGTTTCATTGAGTGGACTAACATTGAAATAATTTTTATATTTCATAATAACAAGTAATATTTTTATTTAACAAAAGTCTAATTATTATTAAATTAATAAAAAATAGATTTAATTAATTGTTTGATTTGCTGCAAATTTATAAAATAATAGATTTTTATTATTATATTTTAGTGAATATTTTTTAATAAGTGTTATTATTTAAGAGTAAAATTGTATATAAATTAATTTAATCATACAAAATCTTAAATCTATTATATGATACATTATTTATTCAACAATTATAATTAAAAGTTATTTTTTGTTTATCTTTATAGTAAATTATTACAACAACAATACTAATAATATAATAATAATAATTGGCAAAAATATTAAAATTTATGTTAATTTAATTAAAAACTTTGGCAAACTACAACAACAATTGTTTTGATCAACTATTATATCAAAAATAAAATAATATTATTATTAAATTTAACATTGAATTCAAGTATTCTATAAATTTATTCACAAGAAAACAACAAAAAACTTACAATTGAAGCAAATAATAATAATTACAATTAGTTTATTATTATTGTTATTATACACCAAATCACTTGATTGAAATCTACACAAAACAATAACTCCGATAAAAAAATTATTTGAATATTAAATTACAATCAAAAATTACAATTGATTGAAGATCAAGATAAATTTTCAAATAAAATGAGTAGTAGGTATGTAAAAATTTATTTATTTTATTTATTTGTTTATAATTTATATAATTAAAATTTTTTTATTACACTTTCATGATAATACATTAGCGAGTTTTAAAATTTTGTTTAATTATAAGATATAATAATAATAATAATATATTTTTTAATTTACAAACTTTTCACGATGTTATTTAGTATAAAACTTTTTATATTTATTTAGAAATTAAATTAAAAGTAACAATATTTTTAATTTTCAATAAAATATACTAATGATACAAAAAAATCTATAGCATAAGTGTAAACTAAACTTTTAAATTAATATTTAACTTGACTTAAAATATTGAGTTAGTATTATATTTTAATCTAATTAATAACAAAGTTTTAACTAAGTGATCACATTTAACTAAAATATTAATAATAATAAATTATTATTTTAATATTATATGTTTTTTTTAAATTATAACTTAAAACTTGTGTATATAAGAAATGAAGTTTTAAAAATTTTGCTAATTATTTAAACTATAAATTATTAGTATAATTGCATTGTTTACATTTTAAAAATCTAATATATATACTGTATATATATATATTGAGTAAATTAAATTATTTTAAACTATTATAAAACATTAAATATTAAATATTAATTTATTAATGTTGTGGTTATTAATGAATAGATGACATAACACTACAAAAACAACAAACCTGTTATATGACATCTCTGTATATTATCATATAATTTAGAGTTTAAAACACCATTTAAGGCAAGATTTTCAATGATAATAATATTAAAGAAAATTTAATTATAAAAATATTTCAGTAAAAATTCCCTAAATTTTTTTGTTTTTATTATCGTTTGCACAAAAATACTTAATATAATATATTAGTTGTAAAATCATAAAACTATATTATTGTTGTTGTTTAGGACAAGTAGTTGAAAAATACTCAATTCATTAGAAAATTAATCAATAGATAAATTATATACTGAATATTACTACAATACAATATAAATTTATATTAATAGTATATATATATATATATATATATATATAACTTATATAATAATATCATCATAATAATAACGGTTTTCATGTGTGAAAAAATAAATATTTTTTTGTGTTATATGATATCTATTAAATATTAATAAAAAATAATAATATATAAAATATATTAAACTACTAAATATTTTATTAAATACTAGAGTAAAATATAATATATCAATATTATTGTGGAATTTGTTTATTATTGCGAAAGAGAAAATATTTTGACAGTGAAATTATTATAATTATTTTTACAAATCTTTTTACTATTTGAATCTGAAAAAATAAAACATCAATATATATATATATGATAATAATAATAGTTATAAAAACATTTGCTATATTAATATATATATTTATATTGTTTTGAATTGCTGTTTTCTATGACAACTATATGTATATCTATAAACTATAAAAAATATTGAACTTTTTGAATTGTTAACAAAATATATCTAACAACTTGTAAAACATATAATATATTATTTATTAAATACAATAACTATCTAAACTACAGTATTACTGTATAATAATAATAATAATAAATATTAATAAAATTCTATTATATATCATATGTTTGTAAACAAGTGGTGACACAGTAGTAAAATTTACCACAACTTTTCCTCATTTAAAAAACAAATTGATAATTAAATGTCATTATCTCTCATTAGGCCAACCCTAGCTTAGCTTAATAGACATCCCAGTGCTCTATTAAATTATCATTTATGATGCATATACTGTATATAAGACAAAAAATAATAATAATATAAATCAATTTAATAAAGTGTTTTAATGGTAGGTATAGAATAAAATGTTTTATTAATATAATTTTTTTCAAAACTTTTTTACATTGCATTTAAAATATATATATATAAAAGCAAAACCCAAAACATGTTCAGGATTTGAATGACTGAATAGTAATAGTAATAGTGATAATAATAATAATAAAACATTTATAACAATAATATATTTATATATATAAAACTTTAATTGCAATAAACATTTTAAAGAGAGTATTATTTTCATTATATTATTATCATTTTTATTTTAATTTAGTTCTTAATGTAGTTTTCATGTCGTATATTATAATTATGATGACAACTGGTTTTTTTGAAAATAAAACTTTAAACGAAAAACTCTTTTAAGACATTAAATAACAATAATAATAATAATTTTCTTAAAAAATAAAATATATATATAATTTTTATATGAATTTCAGCACTCATTTGAGAATCACTTTTTCATACCAAACCCCATACGTTTGTGTGTAATCAACAACAATAAGAGGAACGGTATCTACAGATGTTTGTGCACTTTCTTGTTGTTGTTATTATTGTTATTGTTTCCCATATGATGGGTACCTAAATAGTGTCAGTTTTTTTTATTTTGCTAATAATAACATTATTATTAAAACAGTATTGTTAATGCATTTCCTAGATTTGTGTGAAAACCTTTTTTTTGAAAATATTTCATAAAAATGCAAAATAATATTTGTGTGGACTATACTCTACATGTTATGTTTTTTGTGTAACAAATATTATTTTAATATAATTATATAATTTACAATTTTATGTTGATTTTTGGGTGATATATTCATATATTCAAAAAAATATAATTAATCAATTATAATGAGCCATCGCCAGCACCGGGCGATGACCACTACCCAACGGCACGCATCAGCACAGTATGGACACATGCAATATCAGCACAGGTATTATATAATAGTAACAATAATAAAAATTATGATATCATAATAATTATATATAAATATACTGGAGAAATATAGTTTTCAATAATTTTATGCATTTTCAACATTAATTGATGTGATGAATATGTAGTATTAAACATTATGTTACAAATAAATTAAATTTACATTTTTAATTAGTATTAAATTGTGTGTTGAATAATTTAAATACAATTATAGTTACATTTAATTTAATTGTTTTTTATGTTTTATAAATTAAGTGATTGTTTTGTTTGTATTGTTATAATTGCATTCATATAATTGTTAAATAGATTTGTATAACAAAAGTTTAGTTTAAAAAGATATTTGCTTATTAAATAACAATTAGCAACAAATAAGAGATTTTATTTTTATTAAATTAAGTAACAAAAAAATTAATTGATATTTAAATGAAACAAAACCTTTATTATTTATTATGTTTTTTATATAAGTTATTATTATTATAATTAATTTTATCATAAATTATTAAATCAGGAAATATATATATTATATATATATATATGCATATATAATATCATAACAAATTGAACTATTTTATTGTAATTTTAATGAAAATAATAATATTTACGGCAAATTGGTGGCCATAAAGCAATGCAATATAAATTAATAGATTAATATTATATAAAATAAATTGTTTTGTTATTAATTTAATTGTTTAGTATAACAAAGTAAATAATAATTAAATGTTTGATATATTGTAAGTTTTTATAGTTTTCAAACAAATAAATAAAAACAGATTATTTGCGAAACAATGCTAACCTTAATATTCAACAAAAAATTCAAATAACAATAATCAATATTTAGTAATTTATGAGATTTATGATAAAAATAATTAGAATAATACTAAACTATATTTACAGATAAATTTATTATCAAAAAAATATTAACCATAATAATTTGTTAGATATTTATATAGTAATTGATAATAGTAGTTGATTTGTAAAATAGATTATTATTTAAATAAATAATAAAAAATATTAAAACTATAATAATACAAAACTTTTAAAAATATAGATATAATTTTTAAATATATTTTTAAGATTAAATACATTAAGATTTCAAATATTAATATCAAATTTAGATAATCTACAAGTTTTGAATGACGTACAATATATTTTTAAATAAAAAGTTTTATAAGCAATTGTTAAAAGATTTATTATTAAAATACTTCCAGAAAAATATTTATATATAACATTATTTTCTATTTATTATTTTTTAATATTATATTGTTAAGCTAGTTATAAAAAAAATATTATTATTATTAATCTCCAACGAATAGATTATATAATAAGTTTTTTTAAAAGTTTAGTTAAAATGAAAACTTATTTTAAGGTTTTTATATTATATTCAGTATATTTTTAAAATTAAAAATTAAATGCAATATGTGTTTCAAATAAGCTCAATGTGTTTACGCTCATTGACCTAATTCTCAGTGATGTTTATGTTGTGTTTGTGATTATAGTGAGTGAGACAGAAAAAATCACAGACTCACTCACTCACTCACTCACTCACTCACTCACTCACTCACAAACACACAAATTTCTTGTGTTATTATAGTAATAAATGAGTTGTGAATTGCTATTGTTGTAAACACACTGTAAGTCACAGATTTATTTTTCAACGGCAATAATAATAATAATACAAAAAGAAAATGTTTTATCTATTTTTAAGACTTAAGTATTTATTGTTGTTATTATGATTATTGAAAAACAAAACAACAACAAAAAAAAATGCAAATGTATTGTTAAATAAAATTATTTCAAATTATGTAATTTTCTGTTTAACTATTTTTATAAGCTTTAAAAGTGTTATTCACAAAAAAATACTTTTCTTAAATTAAATTATAGTAGAAATGTAGATACAATTAAATAAAATAATTTCAGTAATTTTAAATAAAATTTTAAAATATAGAAATATATTAAGTTTTAGTTTTATGTTATAACTACTGTATTTTAAAAATATAATGTATTATGATATAAGTAACTTAACAGTTATACAATATAAATAAACATTATTAATTTTTTTTATTAATATAAAAAAGTGTTTAATTTATTTGATATTAAACAAAGCAATTATATTTTGTTTGCTCAAATAATTTGATATTAAATACCTATTTAATTATATATTAAACACAAAAATTACAACATATTTACTGTTTATCCAAATAACCGTAAATATCATATCAATTGTAGCGATATTGTCGTCAATAATGGTTTTTTCTAATAAAGTTTAAGTTCAACAAACTTTTATGGCAACAAAAAAATTATATATAATATCAGGTAATCCGTGAACATTGTGTGTGTATATGTGTAATACAAAACAACATAATAGGGTATCCGTGAGACATATGATTAAACAATAATAAGTTGTTTTAGTTAATATATATATTGTTTGTTACAAAGTTTTTTTAGAATAAAAATATTTTTTTTGTTAAAATACAAACAAATAAATAAAAGTTTTCTATTTATATAAATATATATATAATATTTTTTAAACTATAAACAAAGCTAAACATACGTAAACTTACTGTTTTTTATAGTATAGTTTTTTGTAAAATTTATTTTTTTTAATAAATAAAATTCAAAATTGAAATTATGTTTAGACTATTAAATAATATTTTTAAATCATTAAAGTTTTTGTAGTATACATTATAATTTTTTATTATTAATAAATAAAATTATATTATAACAATAATCTTTTATTATTACAGTCATATAATGTTAGTTTACTTATAAAATGTAATAATTTATTATACATTATTGATAATTTTATAACGATAAGAAAATCACGATTTTAATAAATTATACAAATAATTGAACAAATCTTTGATTAAATTGATGTTTGAAAAACTTTATTTTATATTTTTATTATTAAACTACACTTAAAAAATATTAAGATATATAAATTATAATAATGTCTTAATTGCTAACTATTTAATAAAGTTTTTATTTATAAAAATAGGTTATTCTAATAATAAATTCATAATTAGAAAATAATATAATTATTAATTAGTTATTAACTTGTAATCAACTTTTACTGTTAAATATTTGAAAGTATTTAATTTTATTTATGAGTTGAAAATTTTAAATTGAGACAAATAAATAATAGACATATAAATAAAGTTATTATAAAATTTATATTATATAATATATATTATTTATTAGATTATTTATGTGTGTATATTAAGTGTGAGAACCAATATTTAACATTTTTCAACAACAAAAATATTTAATATACCAATTAATCATAAATTAAATCTACTATATATGAGATACTTTAATTTCATTACTATTATAATTTAAACTAATTTTCAATGATTTTCATTGATTGATTACAATTAATAATGCAAAAAATACTATTTTATTCTCATATATATTTTTTTATTAACTACCAATTAAACTGCATTGTTGTTTAATTAACAAACATATTATATGATAAATAATTTTAAATATATAATTTCCAAAAGATTTTTATTTGAGATATTGTTAATTAAAACTACTCATATAATGGATAACATATGTTATAAATGTATTGTAAGTAAATAAAAAGCAACTATTTATTATATCCTTATTATTTGATAAAATTGTTTCATATTTACCGTAAAAATTTCAATTCTCACTACACATAAAAAACTAATTGTTTTGTTTTTGCAAAATCTCTTTCATAACAATAAGGTTTTTGATAATTAACGCAAAATTTATTATTATTTTCATTAACACCATTGAGATTATATAAAAAACAAAAAATAATAACAATAAAAATAATTCAGTAACAATGAATACAACAATATATTATATTAAATTCATATTTATATCTATGTCTTAAATAAAATAAGTGCAACAATATTTTTATAATAATTATTTATTAACGTACATAAAATTATTAAAATACATAAAGGATTATAAGTAAAAAAGCAATGCCTTTTATTTATTTATTTTTTAATTTTAAAATAAGATAATTGATAATCAATGGACAGTTAGTTTTTAAACTATACAGCCCTCTCTATGTTATCACTATATATATATATATATATATATATATATATATATATATATATATAAATATAACACATATATAGAGTATATAATTGTTATGACAGCATGAGAGACATTTCAATAACAGTTAACCATCTATTACTGAATATCAAACCCCTATAATATCCCTCCCATTATAAATATAAATTAGGGTTTTGAGGTCAACATTGAAAATGTTTAACTTAAAGATACTGTATTGTAATATCTGCATAATAACAAACTTAAAAACTAATAATTGATTTTTTAAAAATACATTATTCATTCATCAGTTGTGTATATTTATATATATTTAAAATTATTACTTTTTTATATTTCATTATAACTATAATTTAATATCAATTTTGTTATTAGTGTTAAAAATCTATTTTCAATAACAATATTATAGTTTTATTATATTATTATTATTGAAAAATTCAATATTAATATAATATAATTTTATATTTTTATAATTTTAACTAAAATCAATAAACCTTTTTTTATTGTATTCAATATCTATTGTAAATAAAAATCTTTTATTGTTTAGTACTGTATATATATGTTTGTTAACTATTTTTTAAGATCCTTACAATCAGTTTATTGTTGTTTACTATTTTTAAGTCAAATATATATAATTAAAAAATTTGTGAACAAAATTACTAATATCTTTAATTGTTAATTATTGCCAAAAATTTATTTTAGTAAATTTATTGTTTGTTTTATTTGAGTATTATATTATTTGATTTAGTATTTCCAAAAATAGTGTCTAAACTATACATTAAATGTGGTTAACCTTTATGTTAGTGTCCAAAATAAAGTTGTAAAATGTGTCCAAAAAATAATTATATTTATTAAAGTTTATCTAAATTTTGCATCAAAATATCGATAAATACTCATTACTTTTAATTAATATGATTAACCCATTAAACAATAATTGAAGCTATTTTTGGTATTATTAATATATAGCGATTTTATATTATTGAAAAAAAACAATTTAATAAATAAAATTGTTTACATTTATTATTTATATTAAAATGAATAATTAGGATACAAAATTGTATATTTTTAACAATATTATAAATAACAAATTTTATAAAATAAATAATTAAAAAAAAATTTTGATAAATTAATCTATATTTTTATTTATTTTAACCTATTAAACCTTGCAAATTTATTTGTTCATTATATTAATAAATACAGTATTAAATTTAGTTGTTTACAATTTTTATTTATTAGTATTTTTAAAAAATAAATTTAAATTAATGACAATAATTAGTCAACTATTGTATTGAATTATTTGTATTATTATTGTTATTATTATTTATTTATTTTATTTTTAAAAAAATCAAGATTACATGCATATTAAATGGAGCATAAAATATGAACAAATTATATATGTATTGTACAATATTTTTTTAAACTGTAATATTCACGTGACTTTTGTTTAATATTATATTTAATGTATATTTATATTTACATTTAATCACTGAATCAACAAAATAAAATTATATATTGTATATATACGTACACTTTATCATGCAAAACAATAGCCAATATAGCGTGTAATTGTTTTTTTTAAACTATATTAAAAACATATACTGTTTAATAAATTTAATAATATGTGTGAATATTATAGTTAATACTATTTGTGAACGCAATTTACTAATTAATAGGTTAATATAGTTATAATAATAATTATTATAAATGATAAATTTATCTATAATAATAATTTCTAATTAATTTTATTATATGCTTAAATATTTTACAGTTTAAATAAATAATATTTTAATCTAATATTATATAATAAAATATGATGATGGTAAAAAATTAAATGAAACAAAACAATATTAAAATATATTAATTATTTTATTATAATTTTTTTATCTACTGTAATCTTTAAAATAGTAATATATTATATACACAATAATTAGGATAATTATGCTTACTCAATTTATGTCATTCAAAATAAATAAACAAAAAGTTAAATAGGTTTTAATAATATAAACGATGATATATTATATATTATACCGTATATAAACTTTATGACTTTTAAGTATGAATGCAAACAATCAACACATTTGTGTGATATAAAACAGTTTTCATTTCATTTGACTTTATTAACAATCGGTTATTTTTTTAGCTAAATATTTTAATGTGCTATATATCTCACATTTCTCATAAATGTATTGACAGATTTAGCACTTGTATGATAGCCTAACCATACAAGTCTATAATCTATTGTAAAGTGTGTTTTTGTGTGTAGGTTTGATGTTTTTTACATTTTAAATATATATTAAATAAAAACAAATTATTTGTTACTACCAAATGATTATAATGAGTAATCAAATAAATATTTTTGTTTTTTTTGTTATTAAGTTTTTAAAATTTTTGTTAATGTTATTCTCAAAAATATGATTAATATTGTTTTTTTTTCAATTATTAAATTGAATTAATATTAAATTTTCACATTATTTTAATTTGTATATAAATTTATAGTAAAGTATAGTTTTCTTAAATATAATCAAAATTGACAATAAGTTAATTAAACAAATAATTCAATATTTATCATGAATAACACCAATAATTAATACAGTAATTATTAGTTAAATGTTTCATTTTTTATTAACTAAATAATTATTTCTATCTATTGTGAATACATATGTGTAAACAAATATACTTAAAAAATTATTTAATATTTTATGAGAAATAATAAATGTTAAATCATATAAATTGCTTAAACCCACACAAATTGTTTCATTTAAAAAATGTATATATTAATATTGTAGTTACATATATTAATATGATATAAATTTTTTCAAAATAAATTTATCGATAGCTTAGTTAATTGTGTTTTTGTGTATAAGTGAAACAAATAACAAATTAATAATAATTATAATATTGTATGGAATAATTAATTTAGTGAAAATTGTAACATAAATTTAATAATAATAATAAAATTAAATCATCATTGCACTTAAACAATATTCACAAACATCATAAATTATTAAAATATGTTATCAGTGGTAAAATTTGAGAAAATAGGGTAAGTTTACATTGCAGAGTCAGCCCACACATTTATTTATATTGATATTAACAAAAAAAATATTTAAAAAAAATTAATATCCATTAATCATTAATAATAATATTGAAAGTATACAACTTAAACTATTTTTCAAAGTTATTGAGTGTATTAGATTAGCGAATATTATACAAAAAATTAAACTTATTAATTTAATATTATTAAAATATTAATATATAATAAGTTGAGGGTTTCAATGTATATTCAAATGCCATTTAGAGGATAATATACTCCATGAGCTCAACCATCTTATCTCTCTTTAGAGAGTTAGAGGGATATTCTCTCTCTCTCTCTCTCTCTCTCTCTCTCTCTCTCTCTCTCTCTCTCTCTCTCTCTCTCTCTCTCTCTCTCTCTCTCTATGTATGTATGTATGTATGTATATATATAACCAACAATCCATCCATCCATCCATCCATCAGTTCACGGCTATTGAACACACAGTTGGCGTAATGAAAAGGAAATGAAAATTTAATTCAATTAAATGAATGAATGTATTATCAAAAAATAAAATGTGCACAAAAAAACATCAAAGCAAATAAAATCATTTAAAAATCACTGTTTCAATTGATTATAATATATATATATATAAAAAATATAATATATTATAAAATACAATTCAAAAGTACTTTATGGGTAAACATTTGTTGCCTCCTCTTCAATGGCACTGTTAAACTGTATATATATATATATTGAGTGGACGCCTTTCCTCTTAATACAGTATTATTAATGCACTTATTATATAAATCACATATTATATAATTAAATATATTAACATATTTCATATACAGTATATATGGGTAGATATGAGGGGTAAGCAAACAAACAAAAAACAAAAAACTGTATATTATTTTGTTTTGAAAAAATTGTATTATTATTATTATTATTGTGTGTTGTTAGGAGTTTCACGATTAAATTGAAATTATTATTATTATTTGATGACAAAAATCATTTTGAATTTAAACATTTGACGACTCAGTTATTATGATTTTCAATAATATCTAAAATATGAAAAATATTTTATAAAATGTAATCACAGTAAATATAAGTTATAAATAACTTTTATAAAATTTAAAATTATAAAGTTTTCTAATGTAGATATTATGAAATATTATATTTTTTGTTAATGATTTTATTGAAATTAAGTCTATATTTTAATTATATATATATATATTGTTAATCTTCAAAATTTTATTATTAAATAATACCAATTCTTTAATATTAATTTTTATTTATTGTTTTTAAAGTTTTTTTGTGTTGTGTTTTATATGTCATTGGATTAATGATTTAAAATATCCTTTTATAAATGTCAAAAAATAATAAACAAATATTTTTCCCTAACAATTTCTAAGTAAATTCATCAAAAATAATACATTATAATAATTAAATTGTGAAATACACCTATAATTTAATTGAAAAAAATTATATGTGTTTTATTACAACACTGTGTTATAAGTTATTAATTTTTTAGTATATAAGAAAAAGTATTTATTGTATTTATTTGATATATAAAAATCAATTTTTACAAAAAACTTATGACCAAAAAGTATATATTTCCTCACGATTTTGGGTAAGAGTTGTGTTATTTAATTCAATTATATTCAATAAACGAGAAAACTTAAGTTAAAATTGTTAATTACTAATATTTATTATATATTTATTATTGTTATGCTATATAATGTATAACTAACACGTTATCAATTTTATAGTACTAAACAATATTATTAATACTAAACTACTTAATCAATTGATACTGATTTAATCATAAAATTGTGGTTAAATTATTTTTTTATTAAATTTTTATTTTTTAATAAATAATAATATTAAATTATATAAATTTGTATAATAAAAATAATTTATTAATTATCTTGCAATTGTCTTAATTTATCTATGACTTTATATATATATTTAAAAACAATATAAAACGTTATCAAAAATAAATAGCGTTTTATTGTTAACAATATTTTTTTTTTAATTTTATTGTATTAGAAATGCATGACTGAATCAATCATCAATTTTTTTTAAATATATCATTTGAATTGTTTCAAACAATAAAGTTTAACAATAACTGTTTAATGTAAATTTTATCATTATTTTTTATAATAATTTTCTATTTTTATTTGTGACATAATAATTTTTTATTTTGTTTTTATTTATATACAAAACAGTACACATCTATGAATACTAAATTTATATATACCTATAGGTTATGTTTGTTTTAAAAGATTTATTTGACATTCAATTCTCGTATTAACTATTTATGAGTTCAACGAAATATTTTTCAAATGTAAATAATAAATACATTTATTTTATTCTTATTTCATGTATTATATTATATATAAAAAATTAAATATTAATTTAAGTTTTTGTACAAATATTTATTATCAGTTTTTATTAATATATCGCCACAAACATACAAATGAAATATTTGGCGTTAATTTTATTTTTAATTTGTGATATTTCTGTATTTGTGTTGATATAATCACTTTGAAAACATTTCCCCCAAAAAACATATATGATATACAATATATGTAATAAAAAAAGTCTTTTTTATTACATTTGATGGCACAGTCCTAACTTGTCTATGATGTGCTAAAAAACTGGTTGTAAACCTAAATAGTAATAATAATATCACAAATATTGTATATTTGACTTATATTTGTTTTGAGAGAAACGTTTTTAAACATTTTATTGGTGTCTCTCTCTCTCTCTCTCTCTCTCTCTCACTATATATCTTTATATAATAGTTTACAATTATATTGTATAATATATATATATATTGAACTATAATTTTTTAATGTACTCTATGTATGTATTTATGCTTTTCAGTTATATAACTACTACCTGTTGTGTGCCTACACTTGAAATTTTGCTATTTTTTGGGGATAGCTTTTATATTTAATGTTTAACCTAAATAAAAAGCCACAAAATGTAAACTAAATAATAATGATGATAATAACAAGCAAATGATAACAGTATATACTTAAAATAAAAATGTTAAATACTTTACTAAACTATATATTTTATATCATATAAATGATTTGTTTCTTTTATGATACTAATAGTTAGTTAAAAATATATTATTTTTAATATGTTTTAGAAAATTGTAAACTATAGAGAATTACTATTGGGATAAATGATACCTAATTGATAGTTTACACAATATATATATATATATATATATATATATACAGTATATACTGTATAATATTTATTATTAAAACTACATAAATTACATATAACTATTCAATATAATAAGGATAATACAGTTTTTAAATATAATAATATATTAATAATACTATATCTAATATGTTATTTAAAAATGTGTTTTATCACATAACGTGTCAACAGTAAACAGTGTACAAAATTAATGCATTTTGAAAAAATAATAATTTTTTATTTCAATAAAATAATGTTAGTATTATAAAGTGGTGTTAAGTGCCTTTAAATAATATATTTAATGTAAAGTTTAATGTAAAAATATTTTTATAAATATAGTTGTTTTACAAAAATATTTGCTTAAAGTAATGTAATATTAAAAGAATATACATTTTTGTAATTCAATAAAAAAAGTAATCTATTTTTAGCTCCAATTTATTTAGTATTTCAGTTGTAGTCATTTCATGCATTTTATGATATTTTATTTAATTCATTTTTTCATAATTTATTTAATCAAAATTTGCTATAAATATAATTAATTTTAAAACTAAGAGATTAGTTTGCAAAAATAATTAATTTCTAACTTTACTTAATATTAATATTTTTCACGACAAAATTAACTAATTATAAAATATTAATAAGTGGTTATTTTTGGTTATACAGTGTATATGTTGAGAGGTTTATAATAACTTTTAAGATAATAAATTGGAGAAAATAGTATTATTTTATTATTATTATTATTATTTGCTATAGGCTTCTTTTTTATGTCATAAAAAATTAAATTATTAAATTATGATATTATAATCAAAATTCATTAAAATAAATTTCTCAGACAAGTATATATATATAAATATATAAGTTATAATATAATTTATAATTTATATAATATGTAAACCAGAAATGTTTGTTTCCAATACAAAAAAAACATAATTATTAAGTCACGGATTAATAGGTCTAATGTATTGCAATCCTATTGATCGTTAAATTGTTAATTAAATTTGCAATTTTCATTTTGTCTTAAAGTAAAATTAAAAATCTATAATAAAATAATTATTATAATTTTAATACTTAATAACTATAACAATAAAATCAAAATTATTATTTTAACGATTAATTTTTTTCCAAAACTACAAGACAAATGAAAATTATGTTTCTAAGAGTCCTTATTGTTGTTTTCATTATATTTTTTATTGGTTCAGATAATTGTTAGCCAATTATTGATTGTTTTATAAACACTATAATTAATTTTATTAGTTTCAGTTTATTGGCATAATTGTAATAAAAAAAATAAAAATCAACATTTTGTTGGAAATTAATTTTTATTTTTGTTGATATAACATATTAGTCATTGAATATTAATATTTGAACATTTATGGCTTAATCAATCTACTAATCTGTATACTAATTATATTTTGATTTGATTTTTTGTAGTTTAGAATTAAAATAGAGATATTAAAAACAAATATTATATTATGAATATTACTGTATTAATGATATATAAATATTAACCAATTTATAAACATTTCACATGCAATTATAACATATTTTTCAGTTAATTTATATAATTTAAATAAAATTAGAATTATGCTTTTTTTATAACATACTTACAAAGTGGTATAACATTATTTTTATTAAATTTTTAACATTAGATTATTAGTTTTTTTTTAAAATATATAACTAAAATGAATTTAATACATGTTTTGCATGTCATATACTCAGTAAATAAAAATACAACAAATCTTGTCATAACATTTCCCATTAATATTATTAGGATTTTAATAATGATAAAATTTTTATATTTTTAACTAATATTTATTTTCATACTGTATAACATGCATGTTATAGTTAAAAATGGCTCCAGGCTAAAGGATCGACATTTAAACACACATATATACTAATAATATACTAAAATTTTGGTACATTATTGGATCTATAATAAACTGGTTGTTTCTGAAATAACATAATATTAATGGTTATTATTATTATTATTATTTGGTTATATTTATGGGAAATGGATGAGTTATATAGTATGTCTAACGGTTCCTATAATGATAATATGATGATTGTATTTAACTAATTGTACGATACATTTACAAAAATCATAAATATGTTATGATTTTATATACAGTAAATAATAATAATAATAATATGCATACATTTTATTTATTGTTTTCACAAATATCTTCACAAATAATAATATATAATTTTTGTATTAATAATTTAATATAAGGTTGTGTTAAAATAATGTTTATTATTTTTAGTATTACTTTTGGCATTACTTTTGGTTATATTTATGTCTATTAAAATCATTTCCTTGATTTAAGAAAATCATATTATTATTATTATAGATATTTGTTGGCAATGTTTTTAATATTATTATTAGTAAAAAAATATTATTTATTATTACAATTTTGTATGAGATGTCAAATAAAATTAATTCACAATTTATTTGAATAAATAAATTGCTGTTATATTCATATATTTAGATTTTCACTAAATAATTAGTTAACTTTATATAATATTAATGGAGTAAATCAAATATAAACTATATGTTAGATAAATAAATAATATTAATATCTCATTTATATTTACATCATAGAAAATAATAATAATAATTATTATTATTATAATTATTATAAATGTTTATTTATTTAAAAAGCAAACATATTAATGCATATAGTAAGTGACATATTTTTATTATATTTGTTATTAAATAAAATATTATTTAACAAATAATACAAAATTATAAAACACACGATTAATTAGTTAGTCCTTGGATATTATTTATTAAAATTAACTTATAATCTAATAGAAATTATAAAAAATTGATTATTTTTATTAAATAAATATGACTTCAATTAGTAGATCATATTTATGTAGATATATATATATATATATTTTTAAAGATAACTTATTCACACAATTAGAAATAATTGACTATTTCCTCGTCAATTAAAATTAATTTACTTTAGTTATCGACATATATCATGATATGACTATCATTTTTATCATTCATTCATTCAATTTTAATCACTTTCTCTCTACTATTTCCCATCATTTAAATGTTGTAAAAACTAATTAATTTTTTTCAGTTAGAAAAGCGTTTATTTGTTTTTAAAAATATAAAGACTAAACAACATATATATATTTTTAAGTGAAATTATTATTATATTTTATTGGAAAAACATACTAAACTAAATTATTATGATTACATTTGTAGTTTTTAAAAAACTTAAATTAGTTAATAAAATGATTTATTTGTAATTAACAATACATAGACATAGGGTATGAAAACTAATTATATTTAAAAAAAAGAAAATGATGTAAAAGTTAATTATAAAAATTTCTTATTATTATAAATTAGTTAATATATTTTGGAAAGTGTACAAGTTTTTTTGTTTGAAAATAATTATTGTTATATTGTTTGTATTATCAATTTAAATTTTCGAAACAAATTATAATTATAATTTTAAAATTAATAAAATTAAATTTTTTGAAAAATATATTTTTATTGTTTACATTACGTCATAAATCATGATGATAATAGTGTTTCTTAAAAAAAATATTTTTGGCATAATATATTGCAATATAGAAATTTTATATAAAAATTATTATAACTATTAATATTTAATATACTAGTTTTAAAAATATTAATTACATTTCATATATTAGAATTACAATATAATAATTATATATATATGCATAAAGATTAAATGCAACCAATAAAAAATATATTTAAAATAAAATGCAAGATATAATAAATTAATCAAATATTATATCAAAACTTATCAATATAATCTATTATTAATGTTTAAAAGTTTATCAAACTTTAAATAGATTGTAAAAACGTATTGATGTTAATAAAAAACTAACAAAATAAATATTGTCCTTTTGAAGCATATTATATACAGTACTTATATATAAATAATTTAGAAATTTATTTAAAATTCAATGACAAACTGAGTTTTATAAAAAAAAATAATCAATAAAACATTGCTTATCATTATATTTTTTATTGTAAATTATATAGTATTTTATATAGTATTTATAAAATTACAGACCAATATAATATTAAATGAAACAAATAAAACATAATAAATAATACTGTATTATCTATGATATAAACCTTTCTATTTCATATACTTATGATACATATATATATAATTATCATTT
This sequence comes from Oppia nitens, assembly GCF_028296485.1. Lineage (NCBI taxonomy): Eukaryota > Metazoa > Arthropoda > Arachnida > Sarcoptiformes > Oppiidae > Oppia > Oppia nitens. The sequence goes on from NW_026533251.1 coordinate 377,006, forward strand.
ATATAAGATATTATAAGATTGGGATAAATAAATAAAAAATAATAAGTATATCTATGATAACTTTGAAAGCCAATGATTTTTAAGCTAAACAACAATAACAAAATATCTAAAAGTAAATCGTTTTAATATTTTTTGTTGTTTTTTATTTGTTTGTCAGTACAACAAAAATATATTATATATAATTGTCCTTTAAATATAATTAAAAATTAAATCAAGTTTTTTTAGAAAATGAGTTTCTCATGAAAATTTTCAAATAAAAGCGTTATATACTTAGTTATAAACAGATGAAAATATTTTTAAAAAATTATATTTATTTATATTTGCTATTTGATAAAAAAAAATCAAAACAAATTTATAGTATATATAATGTTATGTTTAATGTCTAAGCTATCAAAATTCAAACATATTATTATAGTTTAGATGTTATTTTTGATAACTAAAAACATCAACAATAATAATAAACATTAGTTTGATTTTGTAATTTAAAAATACCTTCAAAAATATATACATTATTTTATAGATAATAATAAAACTGATATTAAAATTCCTCAATTGTGAAAGTAGAAAGTATTTAAAACTACATTATAGTTATATCATATTATTATTATTATTAACTCTATTTTATGTATTATTATTATTTTTCTAACAACAATTTTCTTCAACTACATATACATATAAAATACTAAATTTTTCAATTTAAAATAAAAAATATTTTATATATACTGTTAAATTACTATTACTTATTGTTCAAATAATTTACAATTATAATAGTCAACAAGTTTACTGACTGTACTGATACAGAGTACTAACATTAAAATTAATGATATTATGTAATAATAATATTTCTAAAAATAAATTGATCAAACAATATGTTTAGAAAGCTATATAAGGAAAGTCATGCAGATATTTAGTGTCATATTATTATTATATTATATTAAAAAACTGGTAGTCTATCTCTTTAAATATTGTATAATATAATTTATGGTGGTTATTATATTTTTATATATACAGTATATAATTTTGACACAACTGTGCAAATAATGTAATATTTTTTTCTAACCTTGAATATTAGCCTAGCTTATTAAAGTGAACTTGTTTAAATAAAAATATATATATACTGTATATATAAGTTAATAATATTTATATTTATAAATATATCGTTAAATGTTTAGTGACTTTTTAATCTTGATGTCTGCTTATTATATTGTATAGTATATACAGTGTATACAAACATATTGTATAACTAATGTGTACTGTTGTCTGTATATACATTTATATATTAATTTTGAATAAATATTATTTTAAATATATTCAATGAATTGCCAAGGTCTTCAAGCAATTGGTTTTAGTGTATATACACACTGTTGGGTGGGACAGATACCAGTGCTCATAGTAGTACCAGTGCTTATGTTGTAAAAGAGAGAGAGAGAGAAAAAAAATTGTAACGTTTTCATTAAGGGATGCCTATGTATTAGTTGGGTCTCTCATACATCACTCTCATAAACACATTATCATTATATTTAATATATATATTTTTTAAACAAGTTTTTTTACTTTAAAAAAGTGATTTTTACAAAGTGATGATAATTGCAGATATCATTAATACAAGTGCAACAATAGAGTGTGTTTGATGATAACTACATGTGCTTGATATGATGGTGTGTAGGTGCATGCTTATGTTTTTATAATAAATTTATTTTATGCTAAAATATCTTTAAATAAACTGAACAGTATCAATTTTGTACACACTCTTACATAAGTGTATTCAATTTATGATTGATTGCTAATTGTTTGATAATACAATTACATTATACTGTAATAATATAATATATATATATTACATATTTTTAAACAAAATCTACTGAATTATTGTAAGTATTGTTTTTTGTGGTTAATATTGTTATTTTTATTGAATTTATAGTTTTATTAATTTTTATTAAATTCTTTGCAAATATTTTATATAATAATAATACAGTATAAATGCTAAAACTACTATTACATAGTTTTTTATTTTAATTATATAAAAATGATTTAAATTGAAATAAATTAACGTTTGATATGTCGTAATATAATAATAATAATAGACAGACATCTAATAACAACAAAATAAACGCCAATAGCAAACAACTTTTATTTATATATAAATATTTTTATTTAATTTAATATATAATTAAATATTCAGTGAAAATATATACGGAATTCACTGTAAGTACGGAACACATATTAGAAAAACATTTTTGCATTAAATAAAAACTTTTTTTCACTGTCTTTTTCAAATTATATTGAAATATATTTTCATATAAATATAATAATAATAAATATATGAAAAACTGGAAGACCTTGAGCTTAAAGCAAGATATTTGTGATGTTTTACCAGTAAAACTCCCTATCCTTTAGCCATCAAATAAAATGCTTTTAGATATTATATGAAAGTAATAATAATAATAATAAACAAAAGTTAGCGATAATTGAGACGAGAGTTTTATGTAAATGTTTTTTTTGTTGAACAATAATATCTGCAAATGTTTTATATGTAAAAATGCTTTTATTGTTGTTGTTAATAAAGTTTAAATATTAACGGGTGTTTTCATTGATAGCACTGATACAACAATGTGTAATGAAATTAACAAAATAATAATAATAATAAAAATATTTACATATTTTTTTTGTTTGCAATTTTTAGACCAGAAAATAACTATCACTAATACACAATTATATGGCTGGACATTACTGTCCTTCACATACATAAGCTATCGGCTAAAACTATTTAACCTTAATTTCTATACTTTTATATTGTATATACAGGTATCTTAGCCATAAACAATAGATTTAAATTATAATTAATATTTATTAATGTTATAAATGAGGTATACTCTATGCATTATATTTGCATTTTAATGTATTACTCATAAAATAAATATTAAAATATTTCCTTCATATGAAAAATATTTATATTAATAAATTCTTAGATATATATATTTATTTAGTCTATAATATAAACTAAATATAAATATATAAGGAATAAAATAATTTAATGATAATTACAATATAATATTTATAAGATTTCTCATTTAAATGATGATTTAAACATGAAATTATTTTTAAAAGCAAAACAACAACAAAAACATTTTTGTATCACATGTTATTTAAAATGCTATAGAAATTAATAACAAATAATAAAATACAAAAATATTTTATTTAATTGAATGTTTATAATATTATTCATACACTAATAAATAAAATATTTTTGACTTAAGTTACAATATTAATCATTATATTTATTTTTGTTTCTATTTATTATCTTTATGAATTATCTACAAATAATTCACTGAATTTTAATTAAATTTTATGATTTAATTAATTAAATTTATATATAGAACAATGTAAAATATAAGTAAATTTTTCAAATTAAATCAAAATATTATTTATTTATTTATAATAAATCATAAAATACATTCAAAACATATTAATAGTAAATGCTAATAAATAAACATATTTATATCATATTTTTTATTTTCTAATTTAATAACCAAAATTAATTTCATTAAAGATTGTAACATAAATTATATATATATAATATAGTGTTAATCTCTATATGACACTGAAAATTATAGCTAAAATTTTTCAAGTTTTATTAAAAAATACATATAAAATATATGATTTGTTATTTTTTAACGTTAGACCATAATTACTAATAATTGATTATATAATTAAGACAATTTAAGATTAAAATAAAGTACTTTAATATATATAAAAAATGTTATATATAAACTATGTATTGACCGGTTTTAAATACTGTATATATATATAAAACCTAAATGACTAGTCAGTCAATAAGAAATTTTATAGTTTAAAATTAAAGTTAAATAGTTAATAATAAAGCATATTATTACTTAAATGTGATTTTTTTTAAAATGTAATTTTAGGTAACATTATTTTTTAAATGTTGTTTTAAAATAAGTCAGTTTAACAGCAAATTGAAAGTTAGATTTTCACCAAAAAAATTTTTTTTTTAATTATTTTTTAAACAATATTATAAAAAACAAGTTTTTATAAGATTCATTTTTTGTATTATTATTATTATTAAAATTACTGTATTATATTATGCCATATATTTCACACATCAATAATTTAGTATCAAAACATTTTGTGGCTTATTGTAAAAAAAATCATTTTAAACTTAAAATATACAATTTATATAATAAATTAATTTTAAATCTATAGATTTATTCAGTAAATAATATACTGTATCTTAATATCATATTATCAGCTTAAATAGTTAATTAATAAATATTCATATATAGCTATATAATACATATTAATACTATAAGCCGATTATTATAATACAAATAATAATTTTAATTGTTACTATAAATAAACATTTTAATAATTAATTAATTAATTCTACTAACCATTAATTGTTAAATTATAAAAATAGTTAAAAATATGATAATGAAAAAAATTAACATTTGTTTGTTTATAAAAAAAATAATATTTATCCAATCAAATGATTTATTGATGTTATAGTTTGTCGGATAATATTAAAAAAAATCATTAGAAAAAAAACTTAAACATATTATTCATTAACTCACATATAAATCAAAAATTTTATGTTTAAGTTTAGATGTTATAAATTGTTATACTATCCTAAATACAACAGCTATAATAACACCATTAATAGACTATAAAACTATATGTAATATAAGTAAAAACAAAATTACAATTTTATTTTTGAAGTTCATTGCCATTTCACTGATGGATTGTGTAAACACATGTCATAGACAGTACACACTATACATATAAATAATACTAAAGTTATTTTAGCTAAAAAAATTTGAATTTATAAAATGACACTAATATTAAAAAATACTGTGCATTCAAATGAATTACTATTGTATAATACAATATAATTTATAATATTTCCACATATATTATGCTAAACTAAATAAAATAAATAATATGATAGTATAGTTGATTAGATATTCAAATTGATTTACAATAAATTTAAAATTCAAATTCAAATACTATATAAATATTTGTTTGTATAGATAGTAGCCAATGATGTTTATATAGTTTATATAACTTATTAGACAGTTTTAGTCAAAACTAAACAAATATTATAAAACAAAAACTTAAATTACAGTTTGTTTTAATCCACATATTATTGATCTAAATTTTTTTTCTGTTAATGTAAACCTATTTATTGACATAAATATATTGTTTATAAATTATAATATAGTGTATATTATAATATAAATATACTGTAGGCTAAATTGAATAGTTAAACTAAGATAACCTATAATAAGCATAAGCTGTTTATATTGTAATTATAATTAAAATGAAAATCATATACAAATAAATTTACACATATTTGAAAATAATAATAATTTATATTATTTAAATAAATAATTCAATTGACAAAAAAAACTGTTTTGGTATTTTCAAAATTTATATATTTTACTCATATATTTTTATATAACATTTAACTATTAGTAGTAAATATTTTCATAATATTAAATATAGTATTAAAAAAATCTTTGAGTGATTTTATTAAACAAAACACTGAACCCAAAAATTGAAACAATTATAAATTGTTAGATAGATATATTATATATATTACAGTATCCAGAGTTGAGTATATACTATATATCTAAAACATATAATCTATTATACAGTATTAACAACAACAGTGGTGATGGCCTAACACACACAAAAAAATACGAAAATATTTTTGAATGTTTATACATATTATTAAATACTGTATGAATCTCATCAATAATTTACAGGTATCTGTCGATTAGGGCAATCCCTACAGGTAGTGGTTGGTTACGCCAGTATATCAAAACAATTTATTTTATTTTATTTTTTCTAATATAAGCAATTTCAAATAATAATAAAAATACATGTTACAACTATCCATTCAATAGCATATATAAAAAAAATGTTTCATTTATACTGTATAAGTTGCTAATAAACTATGTAATTATTTAGTTAATTTACTGTTCAAATATGCATAAATTTTTATTTTGAACTATTGGATTGATTAAATAATGTATACTTTATTTATATTTTTATATTACATAAATCTGATGCTATTTAGTAAAATCAAACTAACTTTAATTATTTACTCATTAATTAGTAAGTTATACATAGACACACACACACATACCAAATAAAATATACATAAATAATATAACATTATCATATTAAACACTGTTTTTTAGAAAATCTAAAAAAATACTGTATTAATAAATATTATTTATAACCATTTCAGACATTTTGTATAATTAATTATATACAATGTATTTTAAGGGATAATACCCAATCTATAGGATCTAACTATTAACTGTGTGTGTGTGTGTGTGTGTGTGTGTGTAAGTGGTTTACATGTATTTATTTAATTTATATTAATAAATGGCATCTATTAATTTAATGACCATTTGAATGTCAAATATCATGTTAATTATATTTGACATTAGACTAGAAAGAGAGAAAAAAAACAGTTAGCATTTTTTAAATATATATTTATTTTTTTTATATTTTGGTGTCGTTATCTTTCAAGAGAAAGAAAAACATGGGATAACTGGTAATTCAAGACCAGATCCCTGAGCGCACACACACACACACATACACAGACATACATCATATTTATAATACTTAAAATTATTTCAAAATTTATTAATAGTGTTGCTTTTCAAAAATAACACATTGACTGAAAATGTTATAATAATATAATTGATTTGATATCAGATTTTTTGTTGTTAGTATGTATAGCATCTCTCACTCTATGAATATATATATATATATTTAACAAGAATGTGATAAATATCTTTTGTGAAACTTTTTTAACTGTGAAATAATTAATGTTTTGTTATTGAAAACTTGTATTAGAAAAATATTTTTTCAATTTTATGTAACAGAAAATATAAAATATATTTTCTAAAAATTTACTAAAATACAGTATATTTTTGCAATATTCTCAATAAAGATGTTATTATTAATAAATTGCTAATATTTGGAATTTTTTTAATATATACATACTTTATATCTTTATTTCAATAAATTGGATAAGAAATTTATATCAATTAATAATAATTATAAAGGTAATAATCTTATTGTTGTATAATTATTATTTACTTAAATTAAATTTTATCTAATTTTAATTATTATATTTATTTTTAAATTATTTAAATAAACTATTAAAATATTAATATTTTATTTTATGTTTGTATTTATTTAAAAATGTTTTTAATTTTAAATGCAAATTTCAAAAGATTGCTAATATTTTCTATACAAAATATTTTATAAAATTTGTCATATTATTTTAGATTTATATTACATAACAGTATAACTTAAAATAAATAACAAAAATTGTTTTTTTATAAATGAAAATTTTTATAAATATAAAATATACTAAATACATAACAGTATTATTATTTGTATATTATATCAATATTATAAATTATTATTTTTTAAATATTAAAACATCTAATTTTAATTTTATATTTAATTATATAAAGTATATAATGTTAATAATGAATTAATTTTTTTGTGTACAGTCGTAGATCACACGATCAGCACCGGGATCAACATCACCAGCACATGGCTCACCATCAATCGGCTGCTTCAGCTGTTGGCGGTCCCCATCACACCAACCATAGCGTACGGCCCAAGGATTACGTAAAACACCAGAACAGCGGCAGCGATAGCGACGTCGAACTACAGGAAATGTCCGGTTTTGCCCGTTTCTGTTTCGGGCTTATGTGGTGTTTTGCACAGGTAGGCATGTGGGGTGCCGTACTATTGCTACTTTATTGGATGCTCAAGTTTGATAAAGGGTTTGCCTGGCAACACGATCGCCGAAAAATGTTTAATCTGCACGCATTTCTAATGCTAACTGGCTTTATATTCATGAATGGACAGGGTATGTGTTTATTATTGTCAACAGTGGGGTGACTACCTGTGCTCTGATATAATTTAATAATTTATATACTATTAAATTTATTGTTGATATTTTGTTTGGTGACTGACTTTACAAGCTAGCGTTGTCTATCATATAATTTATAGTATAATATAAATTAATGTGCAATTAATTAATTGATATACAGTAATGCATTTTATTTGCATGAAAACTGTAATCATTAAATTATATTTTATAAAATAATTATTTTTTCTAAATATTTTATAATTTATCAATATAATTATTTATTAATAAATAACTAAAATTTTTTAGGCATCATTATTAAAATGTTTTAATTGGTTATCTAAAATATTATATCTTATCATTTATCTAATAAATCAATATATGTATATTTATATACTATTAGTAATTGTAAATATAAAAATTTAATTTACTTAATGATTTTAAACATAAATATTTATATATTTTATATGTTGCTCTTATTATGATTATTTTATATTATAAATATAAATTTTGAAAAATCCATTAGATTGCTAATAGTTATTAACTAAATTTATTTTATTAAACTATATAGTATTGATAAAATAAATAAATCTGATTTTTATTAAAATAAACATTTTAGATATAATAACAACAACATCTGTCATAATCTTATATATTTAAATATTTATTAATAGTTTAGATGTTTATCTTAACAATAGATAATTAAATAGATTATGTAAAATATCTATTAATAAAATATTCAATACAAACAAAATAAATATATATTTATAATTTATATTTTTATAATACAATAATATACTGCATACCGATACTCTAAATTAAATCAAAAAATATTTATTATTTTATTTATGCTATCAATTAAAAAAATATTTTATTTTATTTAGTGTGTTTTATCGCTAAATCATAATTGATTAAACATTATTAATAGAAAGTTTATAAAAATAATATATTTTTGAATTTATGTTAAATAATATGAAAAACAAAAATAAAAACAAAAAATAATATAAAAATATATTTATATCAAGAATAATATTTCAAAATATAATTTTATGCACTAATTAGATAATATGTTTATTTGATTAAATAAATTAAAAACATGTTTGACAGGTAATATAAAACTATTTAATATATAGATATATTTTTTAGATATTAAATATTAATCTATAAATAAAATAATTAGTTTTATAATAAATATCTTGAATATTTAAACACATCTTAATGTTAGTATAATTATATTTACAAAAACAAAATAATAATAATTAGTATAAACTTGAAAAAATTATTTTATGATAACTTTTAATGGTTTTCAATAACTACAGTAAGTTCAGTAAATTTATATATTAATAATTATTAGTACATTAAATATATATATAATATAATATAAATTTATTATATATATATATATATACTAGAATAATTAATTTATCAAGTAAGCTAATGTCAAAGATTTACTAATACAATAATATATAATTTATATATATATCTTATTATAAATGTTCAAGGTTCAATTTACCTACATTTTAGTGTAGGTATAAGAAAATTATTAGTACTCTATTATTTTTATATATACTATTATTATTATTATATGTATTTTATTGCACTGAACATGCCTAATACAATTGATATACAATTATTATTGAGTACATGTTGTATATACTGTGCAATATTTTAATTGCTAAGTAACCCAATTTATTATATTATATTATTATTGATGATAACTAACAAACATTGCCTACCTTGCTTGCAGGTAATGTCAAATATAATATATTTGAATATTTTTTACTTATAATATTAATAGTTATTTTATTTTATTTGTTATTTTAAATTTAATTACATCTACAATATATATCTAGTCAGACATTTTATATTTTATTAATTAATTTCAATTTCATTAATATTTTTAAATTTTGTGATACTTTGTGACAATAGTATTAATTTTTTTAAATAATGTATTTATTGCTGCTATCGTTGTGCGCTATTAGCCGTATATATTATATTGTTAGACGGCACCTGTGGCCAGATCAAGTTAGACCTAATGGCCAGGTCATTGAGGATCGTATGGGCTATAAACTTAATAAATTGAATATTACATTTGGCGCAAAACTTTATGAAAAGTTAAAACAACCGGACCATAGACTACAGCAACTGATACCCGACCTGTGGGACAATGCACCGGCCAAAGGTATCGACTACTGTGTCCGATACATAGATACCGGTGCTGTCGACAGTGAGGACAGTAGTCGTAAAAAGCCGGTTATGGTTCTTTTGCATGGAGTTCCCGGTTATATCACCGATTTTCAAGAGTTTTGTCACGAGTTTGGCCACAAATATCGGTTAATAATACCGAAACTCCCGGACTTTAAGTTGAGCCGAAAATTAGGATACTTTTGGCACTCAAACGAGGAAAGGGTTGAACTGGTAGTTAGTTTTCTCAATCAATTGGACATCACTCATGTGGACTCACTTGTGTGTCATTCGGGTGGCAATCCAGTGGCCGCTGCTATGATCTGTGGCGAGTTTGACGGCCAACTCACTGTCGGTTCGCTGATTATGATAACACCGCCTGGCGTTCAATGGCTGTCTCCGATACAGTTCAACCATTGGCTCCGTATGTGTCGATTGGTATGCAATCGGTGGCGGCGGTGGCTATTTCTCTTCATGATTACCGATCGGGTATTGATTTGGTTTGGACTCAACGAAAAATACTTAAAAATGTGTACAAAAGACGAGTTCTTTACCGCTTCATTCTTTGCCATACTATCCGGCTATGAGGACCAACTGATGGGTCAATATAGACGACTGAGTGAGCTCCGGGTGCCCACTATGTATGTGATGGGCGAAAAGGATGCGCTTTTGTCAAAGTATAAACTAGTGAAGACACTGGAAGTGATTAGTGGTTGTGGCGATTGTTGTGTTGAAAATCAAACTAATTATATTAATATTGATGAAAACGGTTGTCCCATTGATGGAGATGAAGCAGCAGCACTGGTAGATAGAAAAACTAATTCATGGCTAACGGTTCTTAACTTTAAATTTGGTGGCCATTTCTGTCATATTAAATATGCAAATGTTTTCCATCAATATGTCCAACAATTTTTTGGCGGCCTAAATATTTAAATGATATTTTAAATTTTTATTATTATTTTTAAAAATTAATTTTCTTAAAAAATCGTAAAGACAAATTATATATAATATTTTATTAAAATAATAGTATTTAAAAATTTCAATAGTTGAATAATATATTAAAAATTATGTGATATTTAAATAATAATTTAATTTAGTTATATATATATATATATATATATATTTATTTATTTACTTTGACAGTATTATATAATAGATAAATCAGTTGCTGATTGATTAATATATTGATTTGTGAAATAACTTAATCCCAAATATGTGTGCCATATATCAATTCAAAGTTTTATTTGTAACGATATCGTTGCACTGTTATATAAATTTATATCTATTATAAATTAAATGCACCATTAATTAAATTTGTTGCTTAAATCAATAAAAAAGTTTATTAAATGCTTTAAAATTCTATATATGAATATTTCAATAATATTTATATATTTTTTATTAGTTAATAAATTATATATTTTTAATTAATAAATTGCATATCAATGTAAACAGGTTTATTTCAAATAGATTAATATTTATTAAATATTTAATTATCAAATTAGTTTTTTTTAAAAAGTTTACCAAACAATTTATCAAATTATTTATTTTATTTTTATTTTATTTGAATAAATAATAATTAATTTAATTTCATTTCAATAGCAATGCTCATCTATAAGACATTTTTGTGCTGCAAAAAAATCTACAATAAGATCACTCATACCATCTTTTTCCTGTTGTCCATCTCATTGATTACATTTGGTTTGATTGTTGGTATTCAAGCCCAGCATATGGGCCAACTGGACCTACCGACCCAACACTTCTACTCGATTCACTCGTGGATCGGTTTGGCCACTGTTGGTCTCTTTGCTCTACAGGTTAATAGCAATTAATATTATATCAATCATATCAAAGTTTATACATAAATTTAAAAACTAAATAAAATATATTTACTTATATTTTATGTTTAAAACTAATTTATTTATTTATTATTTAGTTTTTGTTTGGTTTCGTCTCGTTTCTGGTACTGTTGTGCTGTGAAAGGGCTACCGCCGGATACCGGGCCACTGTACTGCCCACCCATCAGACAATGGGCATCACTATCTACATGTTGGCAATTGCCGGCTGTCTCACTGGACTATTACAAACGGCATTAAATAGATTGAGGTAATTGTATTTTTTCTCTCTCTTTTAAAAAATAAATTACTAAAAAAATTTTATCTTATTGTAGTGGACCGGCACCATTGGAACCGGAGAAACACGACTACAAGAGCATTATGAACCCAATGAACCCCTTCCTGAACCCCTCTATGGTCATCAATATGGTGGGCGCCTGTCTCATAGCACTGGCCATTATAATGCCTTATATTATTCGTAATTTTACTCAACGTCGAAATGTTGCCTCTTTTAGTGTCAACTAAATTATATATATATTATATTATTTGTGGTGTATTTTTTTAATTGTCGTTTTGAATGATTTTATTAAATGATTTTACAATTTATTTAACAATACACTTAAACATAAGTACACACAGAAACACAAACACATAATTTACACACAAAATGTGTTATTAAAATATTCAGTTAAAATTTATATGATATTACAATTGATGCTAAAATTTTTTTTTGAAACTATAATAACATAAATTTAATATTATAAATGTAAATAAATTTTTGATTAATCAAATTTAAAATAATTTGCTGGGACTTTAATGCATCTCAATTATTTGTATTTAAATTATAGATTTTAATTATTATGATTATATACTAATGTTATTAAAATTTACATAAAATGTGGGCACAATATTATATTTTAAAATTAAATGTTGCATTTATATTGAGTAATATATATATATATATAATATAATAAATCATTTTTTTAATTATAAATTTTCTTATCGATATAATATATCATTGTTTGTATTGATTAATATACATATATTTATAAAATTTTTATCAAAATAAACTATAAACTAAAAATTAAAGATATAAATTGTTATAATACAAAATTCATTATATTTTATATTCTGAACAATTACATTGTAAATCATAAACACAATATAATTAATGTAAAAAAATTATTGTGTATTAATCTATGAATTAATAATATCTGTATAAAAATTAATGTTATTTGTATTACAAATTTATTAATAGTGTTTTATATAAGTTTCAACATATATAACATATATAATACTTAAAGCATTTAGTAATACTATTTCATTTAATTATTTTTTAATGTTTATAAATGTTTTAATTTATGTCGAATTAAGTGTGTTTTAAGTTTATATGATTTATTACAATCATTGGCATCACATTTGAATGGTCTGTTCATTGAATGAACAGTACTTTGATGTCTATTCAGATGTGTTATGTCGGCAAACATTTTGTCGCAACCCTTGACACCACATTTGAACGGTTTATGTCCCGAATGTATGAACCGTTTGTGAACTGTTAGCCTGAATCGTCGTACAAACGATTGATGACAACCGTCGACATCACACTTGTAGGGTCTTTCGCCGATATCATGCGATTGGCATTTATGATAGTTTAGTAAACTTTTATAACTAAACCTTTTGCCACAGTGTCGGACATTACATTTATATGGCCTGAGTTTCGGGAAATGCAGGTCCAGTCGGTGTCGATTGAATACATGAATATCGGAAAACTTTTTTTTACATTTTTTATAATCGCATCGAAATTGTCGTTCAGGCGAATTGTGATCAACTGATTGATGTCTTTTGAGATTCAGTTTCGTTTGAAAACTTTTATGGCAACCCTTGACATCACATTTATATTTAATAACTTTGAATTGTTTAACACTTTTATTATTTTTATTTTTATTATTACTTTGTCTATTGATGTCAATAAAGTCATTATATTTTTCAGTAATTTTTACTGATTTAATGATGTTTTTAATTGTTTCGCAATTTACTGTTTCGTTAACATTTTTTTCATCATTGCAATCATTAGTTTCATTATATAAAACTTTATTAAATTCATTAAATTTATCAGTAATTGTTTTCAAATTATTTGTTATATTTTGCAAATAAGATAATTTCTTCAACTTAGAAATTAACAAATTTAATTTTTCCATAATATTACTTAAATAATAATTTTTAAAAATAAAAATATATACAAAAATAATATAATTTCTGTTATTATTATTATATTTATTTCAACACAAATACTATGACAACACAAATAAGAAAACTGAAGACAAATTTCAAACTCAGTTGAGTTAATATATTTAAATGATATTTATTTGGTCTACTGTTGCTGTTATTGAATGTAATGTTTCAATACTTTACACTATTATATAGTATAAGATATTTAAGACAAACTTTGTTGGCTTAATTTTATTGCCTAAACTAGTAATTTATTGTATATAAAGTAATAGTTAAAAAACTGTTTAAATTAGTAGACAATAAATTAACAGATCTTTTTAATTATCACTCTCTCTCTCTCTCTCTCTCTCTCTCTTCTCTCTCTCTCTCTTTCTGTCTCTCTGTCTCTCTCTCTCTTTCTTTCTCTCTCTCTCTCTCTATCTCTCTCTCTCTCTCTCTCTCTCTCTTACTCCAGTACTATCTCCACAGACACTCCCTGGTTATAGACATTTAAAAATAAGTGTCAAATAACAACTATTTAATATAATGGCCAAACCATTGGTTAATGTTTTGCAATAACATATTACGGTTACATATTATTTAGGTTTCTATATATAATATTTTTAACAGAAAGCAGTGATACGGATGAATAACACTTACGGTAAAAGTGATTTTTGAACCCATAATTTAAATTACTTAATATAAACAACAAATTTTTCATTAATTTATATGTTTGAAAAATTATTGTAAACCTACAGTAATAAAATATAATAGTAGTTTACTGAAAGAGAAAAAATATCAAATTTCTTTAAGATATTTATTACAATTATGTGTGCAATTTGATTGCACAAAATATATGCCTATATTATTTCAAATTTTACAATAAATAAGATTTTACTATAGTGTTAATATATATATATGATATATAATTTTTTTATTATAACTTATTCTAAAGTAATTTATATAATATTTCAACATTAATATTATCATTTTTCCATGAAATGACATCATTTAAAATTATTTAAATAATTTAATGCAAAACTATTTTGATTTATTTTGATTTTAAAAACTTTTCTGAACAAATAGAATTTTAATTAAGAATAATATTTTATTTATAAACTTTATAGTTTTATTATAAAAATTAAAAAAATATAATTTGGCACATTTATCTAATAAACTATAGTTATGTTTTATATTAATTAAATGTTATATTTATATAATTTAGATATAAAAACTTCAATTTCATTAAACAAAAACAATTTCATTTTATAAGCAAAATTTATTATATTTTAATTAAATAATTTAGCATACAATATTTAAAATAGTTTAATCAATAATATAATTAAAATGGCAATTTTGTAATATTATATTTAATATAACAGTTTACAGAATAAACCCCATTAATAAATAAATATGTCTATAAGTTTTTTTTAAAAAACTTTTTGTATGCAATTTACTAGATATTCATATAAATTTCTATTAAGTACAGTATATAAAGTAGATTATAAATACAGTATAATATACAGTAATAAGTTTTAAATGATTATTAATTTTAAAATGATATACGATATAATAGCATTATATTAACTAATTAATTAATTTTTGAAAAAAACTAAGTAAAAAATAGTTAAAGGCATTCAATTTTATACCTAAAAACACAAATATCGTTGTTATTTATTTTTAGTACAAAAAACTTATTTTATAACAAAACTTTAAGTTAAAAAAACTATTAGATAATTGATTTTTTTTCCTATACTATATAACATACAATTGATTATTTGCACATTAAATAATTAGACAGGTAATATTAATTAAAATAATAATAAAATAATTAACATGGTAGATTATGTGCTTTATTTTTATAGGAACATTACTTTTTGTGAACATACATTTTATTGTTTGATTTGTCAATTTAGTACAAAAATTTGTATAAAATACGTCAATGAATTATAGATAAGGGTATTAGTATAATATAAACATTAGTTATAAAAATAACTTTTAAAAATAAATTAAAATAATTTGGTGTTTTTAAAATAAAATTTTCTACATTTGTATTAGTACAACATATTAAAATCACATTTTGATAGTAAATTTATATATATAAAAAATAAAATATTATTATTAACAATCAAAATTATTAATTTTTATTTAGCTAGCTCATTCAATTGAATTATAACACATATATAAGGGTTACACTATATATTAGACGTTATTGATATAAAATGATCACATGTTATACAATATTTACTATAGTATTATAATACAGTAGACTCTGTATATAGAGTGTACAGTAAGTGTAGTCTACTGTATATAATACACAATAACGGCTATACTGTACATACAGTATGAATATAATAGTAAACAATAAGACCACACAATAAAAACACCATTAAATATATCAATGTTCACAATGATTACGGCCCACAAGTCACGGGCCACCATTGGGGCCAAATCGGCACCGATTGCGGCCACACCTATCAAGACAAATGGCGGCACCGATAGCATCGTTGGTGACGCCAGCAGTAGTAGTGGCGGCGGAGGAGTAGTTAGTAGTAGTAGTAGTAGTGGTGTTGGTGTTGTTGGCGGCGGCAGTGGTGTCAACAAAAAGGGCGCCCGATTTACCTGCGAGTACTTCGGCTGCAACAAGACTTTCCCGATGCGGACAGAGTATATGAGGCACAGGTATATCGTTCACCTAAAACAGACACTCTATACATGCGATTACGACAACTGTGACCAAATGTTTAACAAGAAAGTGAATCTCAAACGCCATAAAAATACCGTACATTTAGGTCTTAAACCGTTTACCTGTGATTATGACGACTGCGGCAAACGGTTTACGCAGAAGACACACCTAATACAGCATAAGCGCCGACAACACATGCAAATGGATATCAAACCAACTGTCAAAACAATAGCCACGACAACAACGACAGCCAAAAACGGTAATCACAAGAGAGCGGCCAAAATCAAGAGTAAAATCAATAATAATAGTAATAATAATAATAATAATAATAATATTTTTAATGATAGTGTGGTCAGCAATAGTAATAATAATAATAATACTAATAATATGATTGTTGTCGACAGTAGTAACAGTTGTAGCAATGATGTGATTGTTGCCAATAATTTTAATATTATTAGTCTTAATAATAACAATAATAATAATAATATCTTAATTAATAATAATAATAGTTTTAATAATAGTTTAGCATTTGCTAATAGTATTAATGTTTTTAATGTCAGCACTGCTAGTAATAATAGTAATAATAATATTATTATTAGTAACAATATTAGTAATAATAATCATATTATTTATAATAATAGTAATAAAAATAATAATCATAAATCGGTAATTAATTGTTTGGGTAATCAAAACATGAATAGCCCGGACACTAGTGTTTTGTGTAAAGTTGGTGACGAAAAACGGTTCAAATGCTACTACAAGTACTGTCACAAGTCGTACGACAGTATCTATGACCTCAAACGGCACGTTATGTCCGACCACTGCCACCCGTCCTCATCCTCGTCCACCACCTCATCCAACAACAAGTCCTCTATGGACGACAAGTCACTGAATACGTGCCACGAATTGAATTGTAATAAAAGTTTTAAGACATTCTTCAATCTATACTATCATAAGAAAACTGAACACAATCTGATCGCATGATGTTTATAGTGGACATAGATATTGTTTATTTGGTTTAGACATTGAAGATGACGACGGATGAGGACATACCTAAGTTTCTGTGTATACGTGTGTGTATGTCTGTATTAATGTATATATGTATGTGTGTGTGTCGACACCAAATTGATGATGTGTTATATATCATATATATGTTAATAATATTATTATGATTATTATACAGTAAAAACATTTTACTTATATTATAATTGTCGAGAAACAAAATTACAATGAAATCAAATCAATGATAATATTATTGAGATATAAATTGATATAATTATGTATATTATTTGATGATAAAAAATGTTTACTTTTAATTTTTTTTTTGTATATTAATAATAATAATATGTTTGTTTTCATATACTGTATATATATATATATATAAAAAATTATTGTTGAGTACAAAATCAAATGTATTGTATTTTTAAAATTATCATAAACATATTATTATTATTATACAGTATATACATAATATATATATATACACACACATACATATTAAGTTTATTGTTTTGTTTGTCTATTAATATATTGATTAACTAATTGATTGATTGAATGGATGAATGAAAAAATAGTCATATTTTTTGTCAATAATTTTATTTTTTATAATTACTTTTCATTAATTTAATTTACACATTTTCTTTATACAATAATCATAATACTATCAATGTTATTTTTTTGTCAACTATTTTACACCAAACACTTTATCCAATTATATAATATTATTATATATTTGTAATTTATTGTAAGTTTACATTATTTTCTATGAGTTTATTATTATCATTGTCTCGATCAATCATTAAATTAATTTAAAATTTAATAATTACTGTGTAATTATCTATTAAAAAAATTATCAAGGTAACTAAAATACCAATATATTTTCTAACGATAATAAAAATAATGTCATCAAATTTAATTTAATAAAAACATGTAAAATATAATCTAGCTCCTCAATCAGTATATACATATAAAAAAATATATATTTTAATAAAATAAAGTTAAAATTTAAAAATTGTGTCAATTATTATTATTACATTTGATAATATATAAATTTTATTGATTATTTAGAGTTATTGTCTTTTTAAAAATACAACAAAATATCGATTGAAAATTATTAATTGCAGTATTAATACTGTATAAAGTGCTTATAACAGTGTATTATTTATATATACCAGTATTCATACCAAAATAATTATGTCTACTATATTTAAAATGTCTGTTTTTAATAATAAAATGCAGGTATTTTAATGCATTAGTTTTGTTATATTATTTTTTTTTATAAATACATTATGAGTGAAACAAACAAAAAATGTTGCTTCAATACAATACAATACATTATTAATTTTTATAATAATATTAACAATTTAGTTGTATGTATTATTATTATCTAAATCGATAATATTGAGATTTATATAAATGTTCTAGGACACATATAATAGATGCCAAACATGCACCTAGAATACAAATATAATAAGTATATTCTAATTCATCAAGATTCAATGGACTAAATTGTTGTTCAAATATAGTAATATGTTCGTAGCTATCAATTTTAACAAATTTACCATGCTTAATGTAGAATTCATTTTTCCAATAACTAATTAAACCAGCACTGTTTATTCTGAATATACTATAAATTAAATTAAACAAAAAAAATATTATAATCTTATTAACATTAATAGTATTATATTAAATTGAATTAATGACTATTATAATATTATATGTTATAAATTGTTCACTAATTATTTCTATATTATTATGTTATTGATTTATTTTAGATAGAAATATCATATCAACTTATAAAATATAGTATAGTTTTTTTTTAAAGATTTATATTTAAATATTGATACCAATGTGACATTTGCAATGTCTATTACTTACATTTTATCAAAATGTTTAATATATTGTTTATACTTATTATTAAAGGCAATACCAATCAAATTATTAAAAAAGTTTGAATCAGCACTAAGTGGGGGTAATAAATAATTTACACCAGATTTACGTATTTCATAGTCGAGTACATCGCGTTGTGTAATATAAACAAATTGACCATGGTCAGATTTTAGTAGTTTAAATGCTTCAACGTTATCGATAGTATAATAAAGCACCTGGCTAATATTATGTTTATTTGGATAATGCTCTTTCTAAATATTTATAATAAGTAAATGAAACTAATTCAACTAAAAATTATTATATTTATAAAATATAATTTTATCTAGGTATATTTAGTTAATTATTAATATTATATATTTATATTTGTTATATTATGTATACTTTAATATTTACCATAATATTTAAAAATGGTTTTAACAAACCGGAACCTTGTTTAAATAACAATTTAATTTTGCCCAATTGATGCCAATCAAGTAAATCATATACTGTTTCAATAGGACTGGCCTCTAATGGGACAGTCATCAGGGCTGCCATGAGTGTAGAATATGATATACGCAATATTATGCACGATAGGATCCAGGTTATCAAAATAAACATCACTGGCAATGGGGTATTGTTTGCTAATTTGATTGGTTGATTCAATATAACGGCTATTAAGTTGTTTAGATAAAAAATTATTTTGTATAAATTGTTAATTATTGCGGTAATTGAAAACAACATTATTATAGATAATGCTAATAATATCCATATATAGCTATCAAATGGCTGATAAAATGTTGATATTGACTGTCGTGTGCTGAATACCGGTGCCGTAAATGTTAGCGGAGACACATAATATGGATAGGTATAGCTGACCACTTGAGAGCGCTCGTAGGTTATAGTTAATACACCAATACCAATTTGAGCTTGCTAAAAAAATTATAATTAAAATATTATGTTATTTATTTTTAAATACAAAATAATTATTTAATATCTGTATTTACCTGATCTACTAATTTACCAATAATGCCATTCCATGTATTATTATGACTTTTTGAGCCCCATTTATAATGACAATCAATCAATTCATATGATATATTTAGTAAACTGCTTAAAGTTTGTAATAATTTCCCATCTAAACCGTTTAACGTATATTTATTAACATAATGGGCAAACGGTTTTAGCTAGGTTATTTAAAATTAAATATATAAATAAATATAATTTTATTGAATATATTAAATTAAAGTAAGATTATATTACTTGATTTGTTGCAATTTTTAAATAAGTTTCATTGAAATTAATCATTTGTTTTTAAAAATAGTAGTTCTTAGTTTTTAATTTCAATTTAAAAAAAATAGTAAAGTAATAAATTTATCTACTTTAATAATTAATATGTAAACATATTTAATGTATTTAATATTGTTAAATAAAAACAACTTAATAAAATATACAATAATTTTGTAGAATTTATTCATTAAAAAAAATTCTAACAAAATAACAATATTTATTTAATCAAATAAATATTTTTTTATTTTTTATACAAGAACTTTTTCTTATATAATTAAATATTATTGATTTTATTATTTTTATTAAACTGACATTTTATTATATAAAAAGTCATATTAACTATTAATGAATTTAAAACATTGTCTAACTATAAAAGCAAAAATAATTAATTTTATTTATTATAAAACTTGACTTTTATTTAAAAAATTAATAATTCTGTTTTATATATTATTAATTTTACTATTGAAACATACTGTTATTTATTAATAAAAATAAGTTCACTCTAATAATCATTAAGTATGGAAATGATAGATTTATTAAAAAATTACATTTATAATACAATAGTTTTATTCGTTATTAATTTAATATTTAACCTATCATTTATATTAAATTACATTTAATAAACAATATAACTAAAATAAAATTAATTACCTAAAATGTACCCAAAATAAACCTTATAACTGATAGGAATAATTCAAATATATAAATATAATAATAACAGTATTCCAGTTGATATACAATAACTTTAATGACATATATCTAGAATTTACAAGTAATTCATTAACTTTTGAAGTTTAATAAATGACATTTATTTGTTAAATTGTAATTTTTTATTTAGAATTCATTTTAACAAATAAATATATAATCCGGTACAATTTATTTGTGATAATGTATTATATTAAAAATAGTAAACATAATTAATTATATAATATATACTATATATATATACTTTATATTTTATTATGTTAAATATAAGTAATATACCGTATATTATATTATAATGTACATATGCATATAAAGCTATTTATAATTGTTATTTTAAAATAAATTTGACAAATAAATAAAAATTTACTTAACAAATAATATTTAATATATACATTTTATTAAAGTTTTGGACAATATAATCTCAGTTTATATTTATAGCGATAATTAATAAATCATTGATATTTTTGAATCAAAACCATTTAAGTGAGTTTTATTTTTAATATTAGTAAATGGGGGTATCCTATTACAAAATATTTAAAAATCATTAATAAAAGTAATTTAAATTATAAATAATTTATAATTTAAATTACATGATTATTTGATAAAAACAAATGAGATTAATCAAAATATATATTTATTTTTTGTATTGCTTTTAATTTTTAATTAAATTTTTTAAATTTCATTTTTTGTTATACCTTTACGCATTGATATTGTTTATTTAAAATGATTTTTAGTTTAAATAAATAAATAATTGTTATATATTTTAATTAAATATACTTTTTATTGTAAAATTTATCATAAATTTATATAAAATTTAATAATTAATATTGCTTTTATTATACTATTAATATTATATTGTATTTTGCAATATATTTTATTATTATTTACTTAATAGCACTAAAATTTAAATAAAACTTTTAAAACTCATAATTTTTTAGTTATATTATAAGTTTTATAAAAAAACATATAAACTATACTTTATTAAAAACTTTTCCAATAAGACCATTAATTGTATTGTTAGTTCCCATAGAAAACCATTGATAATTGCAGTCAATTAGTTTGTATGTAAAATTGAGCTTGCTACTCAATGTTTCCAATAGTTTACCATCAAAACCATTCAATTTATTTGTATTTTCAATAAGTGTATATGGGGGAACCTAACAATTAAATAAATAATTAAAAAATATGTTAATTATTTAATATTAATTATTTAATGATTAGAAAAAATACTTGATTTGTTGCTATAATCAAATGTGTTAAATTGATAATATTCATTTCAAAATAAATTTTTAGTTTATATTATTCAAATATTTCAATTAAAATAAATGTTATAAAAATTTAATAGTTTGATTAAAACCAAAAAATATAATCATTTCAACATCACAACTAAATGTTAAAATTTCTTATTAATAATAATTTTTAATTTTGAAATTATTAGTTACATTATAAAAATATTATTATTATTGTAATATAAATTAATTTAAAGTATTTTGAATATTTAATTATATTTTTTTGAAAAGTATTTATAAACCATGAATAAATAGTGTATACAATTTTAATTATATTCTTATGAATAATTTATAATATAATGTTATGGATATTATTGAAAAATAAATTTATTATGTTTTATACAAATAAGAATAAAAAAATATTCAATAGTAAAATAAAATAAATAATTAAATTATTTGGTAAATAAAAAAACATGAAAAAAATTTTATTGAAATTAATTATTAATAAATTTTATATTATAGTAAATATTACTTTTTCTTTATTAAAAACATTTGCTATTTAATTTATATTACATTTTTATATTAAATTTTACATGTAATTATTTACATTTTATTATTTAATGTAATATTATTATATTTATTATTACAATGTATTATTATAAATATAATAGTTTTTTATTAACATATTTTATTAATATGCAGTATATGATAGAATCAGTTTATGGAATAAATTTTATAAATATTTTATTTTAAAATAAATGTATTTTTTAAACTAATTAAAGAAACAAATATATACAATATTTAATTATCAACATATAACAAATATAAATCAAATAAAAATTAAAACAAAATTATGATTTACAATAATAGTTATATCCATTTATATTAGGAGATAATTAACAAACATTTATAATTATGAATTATAATAATTTCTAAACACTTTGTGGAAAATAAAATATTCGAATAATAAATAAATAAAATACTTAAACATACAATACATGAATAATTTATAGTCTATAACTAATAATAAAATATATAAATTCTAATAAATATATAACAAATGCTAAAAATAAACCAAACAGATAAATATAAAATACATATTTCAATTGACACAAATTTAATGATGAAAATTCAGATTTTTCAATAGATATCATATGATTGTTATAATAATGTGTTAATTTGTTAGTTTTATTATAGAATTCAGTTTTCCAATAATTATATAATCCAGCACAATTTATTTGTGATAATCTAGACAATTAAATAAATATGTTAAATTATTAAATCAGAGTCTATGCTTTTTAGTTTTGATATAAAATTTAATAATTTATTCAGATACAATAATTATAAATTAATACAAAAATTATATTGTATTATACAGTCTTTTATTATTAGATTTAAAAAATTATATATATTTAAAACTATAATATTATTAATATTATAGTAGAATAACTGTAAATAGTATTTAATAAAATACTTACATTTTATTAAACACATGAATATATTGTTTGTAGTCATTGTTTATGGCAATACTTAATAAATCAATGAAAAAAATAATATCCGTATTAATGGACGGTAGGATATAATTTAAACCAGTTTTATGTATTTGATAATCAAGTACATCAATGTATTCAACATAAGTATAATGACCATGATTAGTTTTCATCAAATTAAAAGCTTTACTTTCATTATAAACATTGCGTATTTGATTGTCAACAATTTGATTCTCATTTAACTATAATTAAAATATTTATGTTAAATATTGTATCAAAAATATATAATACTCTAAATTATTACTATTTTACCATTAGGTTCATAATTTGTTTGGATAATTCGGACCCTTTTATTAACACCAAACTAATTTGTCTATTTTTTATTGCATTAGATAGATCATGTATTGTCTCAATTGGACTGGTAGCTAATGGGGCTAGTGTTGGCAAAAAGGAGAAATTTATAAAATAATAGAGAAATTTCTAGAAAGTTTCTAAAAGAAATTTCTATCTATGGGATCCCCATGGTTAATTTTGTTATCTCGATATTTGCTATCATATAAGAATACATTAAATATTATTATTATTTTAATTATTAATTAAAATAAAAAAATTAATTAATTAAACTATGATTTATATAATAAAATGAATAAAATTTTACAAAACTGATTATTATTAAATAATTATAATTATTTTATATATAGGTATCCCATTTTCTATAGTACTGTACTATACTGTATGATATTATATGTATAGTATTATATGTTATTAAAATACTGGTATTACAATAACTATAGATATGGGGATCCCATAGAATAACAGTAAAGTTAAATTTCTATAGAAATTTATTCATGAGAAAGTTTCTAGAAACTTTCTCACGGAAATTTATTAGAAACTTTCTATTTACCCATCTCTAAATGGGGCTGTCATTATGGCTAAAATAAAAGTTGAATATAATATTTTCAAAATTATACACAATATAATCCAAGTTATCAATACTGGTTTCAGTTCAAAGTGAATATGTTTGATATTAATTGATTGATTTAATATGAGTTGTACAAAATTAAAACTATAACTAGTTTTATGTAGATTATTAAAAATCTTGTTAATTAAATATATAGCTATAATAGATATTGTTATTGATAGCCAAATATATCGGTCAAATAGTTGATAAATTATTGATATAGTTTTTGGTTTATAAAATACTGGCGATGCAAATGTTATACAAGACAAGTGATAGGGATATGTAAAACTAACATATTTTTGACGATTGTCGGTCACACTTAATGTACCAATACCAATGTGAGCTTGCTAATTATGTTTATTAATAAAAATAATTAACAAATATATAATTCAAAACAATTGATTCATTAAAATAATAAATACTTGATTGACTACTTTACCGATGACACCATCCCATGTATTATTAGATATCAATGATCCCCATTGATTATTACAATCAATTAATTTATATGTAAAATTGAGCTTGCTACTCAATGTTTCCAATAGTTTACCATCAAAACCATTCAATTTATTTGCATTTTCAATATATGTATATGGAGAAAGCTAAAAATTATATAAATAATTAAAAAATATGTTAATTATTTATTGATTAGAAAAATACTTGATTTGTTGCTACAATCAAATGTGTTAAATTGATAATATTCATTTCAAAGTAAATATATTAGTTTATATTATTGAAATATTTAAATTCAAATTAATAATATAAAATACAATAGTTTGATATAAACCAAAAAATATAATCATTTCAACATCACAACTACATATTAAAATTTCTAATTAATAATAATTTTTAATTTTGAAATTAGAATTTACATTATAAAAATATAATTATTATTGTAATATAAATTTGTTTTAATAAGTATGTTGAATATTTAATTATATATTTTTTGAAAAGTATTTTTAAACCTTGAATAAATAGTTTATACGATTTTAATTATATTCTTATAAATAATTAATAATATAATGTTATAGATATTATTGAAAAATAAATTTATTAAGTTTTAATAAATATTATTTAAATATAACAAATAATAATAATAAATATTCAATAGTAAAATAAAATAAATAATTAAAAAGTAATAAACTATATAATTATTTATTTGGTAAATAAAAAAAAATAAAAGAAAAATTTTATTGAAATTAATTATTAATAAATTTCATATTATTGTAAATATTACTTTACTTTATTAAAAACATTTCCTATTTAATTTATATTACATTTATATAATACATTTATTTATTACATTTTATAAACTAATAAATTTCAAAATTATTTCTACAAAATGTATGAAAATTTACAAATAAGTTTTTATTCTTAGATTCAAATATTTTTAATATATTGTGTAATAATTGTTTTTACATTATTTTTTAGTAAATAAAAATCATAACATTCTACACTTATATATAGATTATATTAATATATATAATTCAATTTTAAAATTTAACAAATTATAGACAATTTAAATGAAATTTTATTGACTTCCGAAATTAAAGTAATATAAAGTAGTTTATAAAGATTTCATAAAATTACTTGATTAGTTGCAACTATCAAATATGTAAAATTAACAATATTCATTATTTCTTGTTATTATATTTATTTAACTTATAAACTTTTAAGAAAAAAAATTACAAATTTAGTTAAAACATTTATTTATAATTATTAGAACTTACCTTTATCTAAAAAAATAACAATTATTTAAATTTATATACTATTTTAGAGTACAATTATTATTTAATATATACTGTAAATTACATAATAATAGTTGAAATAATTAAATCTGTATAAAATTTATTGATAAATTAAAATTTTGACATATTAATTTTTAAAAATGTAATTAAATATAGGCAAAGTAATAATATTTTTAAATTGCATATTTAATCAATACTACTTCTAGACGTATACGTATAAAATAAATATAGTGTGGAAATATAGTATAGAAAAAATATGTAATCTTTATGAACGTGCGATAAGATATAGTTATGTATTATTAGATCTACGTATGTTATAGTCGAGAACATTATGTTGTGTAAAATAAACAAATTGACCATGATTATTTTTTATTATATCAAACGCTACACTGATATTGTAGTAATACTGTATAATATTTATAGTTTACTTTATAATTATTTTTTGACTTTCTAATTATTCAATAAATAAAAGATAAATAAAAAAAATAAATTTTTTATATTTTATAAATAAAAATATGTTTTTCATAATGTAAATAATTTTTTTATAAAACTTCTAAAATAAACAATAATCTATAGTATAGATAATATACTATACAAAAATAATTACACTATTGTTTGTTATTCTATTATGAGATAGAATATAGATTCTATAGTCTATATTTCATAATACAATAGCAAACAATAGTTTAATTATTTTTTGTATTAGTTTTTATTTTAGATTGGTTTGGGTTTTATTGATTTCATTTTAATTTGAGTTGCTTTATAAAAATGGTTTCTCAATCTACTGTATATATATTCTAATAAATATATGACAAATCCTATACATAAACCTAATAAACAAATATAATATGAATACTCTAATTGATGCAAATTTAATGATGAAAATTCAGATTTTTCAATAGATTTAATGTGATTGTTATAATTATGTGTTAAATTATTATGTTTATTATAGAATTTAGTTTTCCAGTAATCATATAATCCGGCACAATTTATTTGTGATAATCTATCCAATAAAATAAATATTTTAAATTATTAAATCAGAGTATATTGTTTGTTTTTTAGTTTTGATATAAAATTTAATAATATATTCTATAAGTAAAACATAAATACTTACATTTTATTAAATGACTGAACATATTGTTTGTAATCATTGTTTATAGCAATGCTTAACAAATCAACGAAAAAATTTGAATCCATATGAATGGGGGGTAAAATATAGTCTAAACAAGCTTTACGTATCTTATAGTTGACAGTATCTCTGTTTTCAGCATAAGTATAACGACCATGGTAGTTTTTCATACTATCGATAGCTATACTTTTATTATAGACACTTAGTATTTGATGATTAACATTTTTATTTTCATTTAACTATAATTAAAAATTTATAAAGTTATATGATGTATTAATAATATTAAAATCTATATAATAATATATAATGCTATAAATTATTACTATTTTACCATTAATTTCATAATTTGTTTGGATAACTCGGAACCTTTTACTAACACCAATTTAATTTGTCTATTTTTTAGTGCATTAGATAGATCATGTATTGTCTCAATTGGACTGGTAGCTAATGGGGCAGTCATTATGGATAATATAAAAGTTGAATATAATATTTTCAAAATTATACACAATATAATCCATGTTATCAATACTGGTTTCAGTTCATAGTGAATATGTTTGATATTAATTGATTGATTTAATATGAGTTGTACAAAATTAAAACTATAACTAGTTTTATATAGATTATTAAAAATCTTGTTAATTAAATATATAGCTATAATAGATATTGTTATTGATAGCCAAATATATCGGTCAAATAGTTGATAAATTATTGAAACTGTTTTCGGTTTATAAAATACTGGCGATGCAAATGTTATGGGAGACACATAATAGGGATATGAAAAACTAACATATTTTTGACGGTTGTCGGTCACACTTAGTGTACCAATACCAATGTGAGCTTGCTAATTATGTTTATTAATTAAATTGTTATTAAATATATTATTAAAATATTATATTATTATAAAAATTATACATTTTTGACAACTTTACCGATGACACCATTCCATGTATTATTAGCACCCAATAAACCCCATTGATTATTACAATCAATTAGTTTATATGTAAAATTTAGCTTGCTACTTAATGTTTGCAAAATTTTTCCTTCAAATCCATTTAATTTATGTTTATATTGATTTTCAAAATAAGTAAATGGATAAAACTAATAATATTTAAGAAAATAAAATTATATTAATATACAATTTTTAATTTATTTTCATAAAAATTACTTGATTAGTTGCTACAATCAAATGTGTTAAATTAACAATATTCATTGTTTTTTGTATTATATATTTAATTTAATTATTATTATTTATTTTTAATAAATTATAATTAAAGACAAAATTACAGTTTAATTTATCACTTAATACTGTAATTATTATATCCTGTATCTAAAATAAAAATTATTTAAACTAAAATATTATCTTATAGTACTAATATATTTAAAATATTTAGATACTGTATATTTTATTTATACTATTATAATATAAATTATTGATATTATTATTTTGAATATTTATTTAGTTAAAAACAAATATTATTGTAGTAAAATATTGTTTTCGATAATATTATTTTTTGATTAATATATATAATAATTTCTTTAAATCAATAAACCAAAATAATTTAACAGTATATTATCTGTATAAAATATTTTCATATATTTTAATATATAAATATATTTTTTAATTATACTAAATTTTTAAAAACATGCAAATAAATATGAGTAATGTAGTGAATATATTTATAAATTTGTATATAATCAATACTATCCATAGATATATGTATACAAAATAAATATTTTTACTTATTATAAATATTTACTATCTATTTTATTAAACTGTTTGTCTGTATATAATATGATAGAATTGACATTTTACTAATAGTTTATTTAACTATTAGTTTAATTATTATAAGCCTTTATTTATAGTTTTAAAAAATTATAATTCTATATAATTTAATAAATATTTAACTAAAATCCGTTAAATATAACATATGATATATACTCAAAAAAATACATAACAAATGATATACATAAGCCTAATAGTAAAATATAAAAAATATATTCCAATTGACTTAAAGTCAATGATATAAATGTTGAATAATTAATTAAATCTTGGATATAATTGTGATTAAATTTGTTTGTTAAATTAGCATGCTTAATGTAAAATTCATTTTTCCAATAATTATATAATCCGGCACCATTTATATTAGATAATCTATTTTATACATACAAACAATAAAAAAAATTATATTTAATAATCTATTTTAATTTAGCTATTTAATTTAACTTACATTTTATTCAAACTTTTAACATATATTTTATACTTATTGTTTATTGCTATACATAGCATATCATTGAAAAATGTTGAATGTTTATGAATGGGCGGTAAAATATAGTTAATATTAGATCTACGTATTTCATAGTCGATAACATCACGTTGCGTAATATAAACAAATTGACCATGATTATTTTTTATTATATCAAACGCTACACTGATGTTATAAACATAATTTATTTGTTGATTTTTATTTGAACTTTTTTCTAACTAAATTTTTTACAAATACAAAAATATAAATATAACAAAAATTACATTTGAAATACATATTAAAAAGAAATGTTTACCATAATATTAATAAATTTTTTTATAAACCCTGATCCTTGATTAAACATTAATTTAATATTATTTGTTTTCTGTGCGTTAAGTAGATCATTGACTGTCTCTATTGGACTGTTAGCTAATGGGACAGTCATTATTGAGGACATTATTGTCGAATATAGTATTCTCAATACTATACACGATATGATCCATGTTATCAATAGAGGCATTAATTCCCAGTTTATATGTAACATATTAATTGGTTGACTCAATATGATTGCTATAAAATTGTAGTTATAGTTTGTTATATTTAGTCTATTGATTAACATATTAATTAAGTATATTATTATAATAGATATCAATATTAATAGCCATATTTGGCGATCAAACGGTTCATAAAATGTTGAAACCGTTTTTGTAATATTAAATACCGGTGCTGTAAATGTAAATAAGGATACATAATATGGATATGTAAACGTGACATATTTTTGACGCTCAGTGGTTATACTTAGTACACCTATACCAATGTGTGCTTGCTTAGTTAGTATTTAAAAAAAACAATTATACTTGATTTAATAATGTTAATTAGCTATTTATATAAAAATTAATCTAATTTTTAATATAATATAATACCTCTGAAATAATTTTACCAATAATACCATCCCATGTTTTATTAGCTTTCAATGAACCCCAAACATAATTGCAATCAAGTAGTTTGTATGTAAAATTTAGCTTGCTACTTAATGTATCCAATAGTTTTCCATCAAAACCATTTAATTTATTTAGATTATCATATTGTGTAAAGGGGATCAACTTTCAATATAAAATATAAATATTTAATTAAATATTTTTAAAAATTTAATTAATTAATAGAGTTACTTGGTTAGTTGCTACAATCAAATTAGTTAGATTAAAATTATTACTATTCATATAGAAAATTTTTAGTTAAAAATTTTATATCACTTTTTTACAAATCAAATAATAGTATTAAATTACAATCTATTGTTATGACATAATAATGATAAAAACTTTTAACAAAACATTTATTAACATAAAAATTTTTATGTTAAATGAAATAAATAAGTTTCACTTAAACCTAAACATTGATTATTGATATTTTTAATAATTTATTTAAATTGTATTTTTTATGTTGAAATTTATGTACAATTTTTTGTTGTGGAAAACTTAAATATTTATAGAAAATATTAAATTATTACTAACTATATTTTGCAATAGTTGTTTCAATAATGCAACAATAAAATCAATTATTAGTAGTAATTTTAATGAAGAAAATAAGTAAATCTCTATAAGCATTAAATAATATAATTATATATTTTATGTAAATTTATTTATATATTTTTATAGATTTTGCAACTCAGTCTATGTTATTTTAATACATATAATTGTAATAATAATTTAAAAATAACTATTATTGACATTTATTATAAACATAATAATCTAATACATTAATAGAAATATATTTATCTATAATTTATTAATAGTGTCTAACGTATGTTTAAGGCTAAACGCGACTCGAAATTTTGCGTATAAAGTAACTACAGTTAATTTTGTCGTAATAAAATATATAAACTTTACGTTATTACTATAAAACTACTAATAATTATAAAAATGTTTTTTTAATTAAATTATATTTTGCTAAAAAAATAATAACGACATCTTGATTGCACAATAAATTACACTAAACTACATTATACTAAATGTATATTAGGTACAGTAATATTATATAATTTATTATAATATATTAATTATATTAATTATATTGTAATTATATTGTAGTTATATTGTAATTATATATAATCTTTTAAATAAGTGATTAAAATAATTTAAAAAGTTTGAAAGAAATACATATTTAAATATTAAAAATAAATTATTAAAATTATTATGATTACATTTTTTATCCCTTCAAATATATAAATTATTTATCAAATTATTTATATTGATGTTATTATTTTCTGTATAGTAATATAAATCTTTATTTAAACATAAATATGCAATACTGTACTTTTATGAATTTAATATTTAATAATAATATTTTTAAGAAAAAAGTAATATAATTTATTATAAATTATTTATTTATAAAATTAATTAAACATTTTTTTCTATACTCTGTATTTTAATAAATATTAAATATTTCACAAATAGAGATGGGCAAATAGAAAGTTTCTAGAAAATTTCTCAGTAATAAATTTCTATAGAAATTTAACTTTATTGTTATACTATGGGATCACCATATTATATTGTATATAATATATTGTAATAATATATAAATAACGAGACATACATTCATATAACATTAAACTATACACTACTATAAAAAAATGGGATACCTATATGTAAAATAATTATAATTATTTAATAATAATCAGTTTTGTAAAAGTTTAATAATCATTTTATTATATATATAAGAATTTAAGATAATTAATAATTAAAATATTAATACTAATATTTAATTATTACTTTTAAAAACAATGTATTGTTACATAATAACATATATAGAGAAAACAAAATTAACATTTGGATCCCAATAATTGAAATTTCTTTTCTCTATTATTTTGTAAATTTCTCTTTTTTGTCAACACTATTCACAAACTAAATAATTATAAATAATGTGTTATCCAATAGTAATTGATTAATTGAAAATGTTTTTAAGTTAATGTTATAAAAACCTAAAATATATGTTAATATAATTCAATTCAATATTATATTTGTAGTTTAAAATGTATTTATTGTTTTGTAAAAAATTATATAAAAATGCATTACGTAATATTAAAATACTATATATAAAAATTGTTATTATTTTTATTTATTGTAGATTTTATTGATTTTCATATATTTTACATAAACTTAAATAAAAATCATATTATTATAGAATGCATAATTTAATTTTTATATCAAATTATTATTTTTGTTTTATTTTTTAAAAAATAAAGAAATTCATAGTATACTATAGTTATATTAATTTATAATGTATTACAAACAAATTGAGATTAATAAAGTGAAATATTTAAAATATAATAATCATAATATAAATAATTTTATAATAAAATACAATAGTTTATTAAAAAGATAGGGTATTATTAACATTTAGATACTGTAATCTATATTAATATTTTATTTAATTTAATTAAATAGTTTATATGTGTTTAATTAGATTTAGTTTTGTTTTAGTTAGTTGTATAACTTGTTTAGTTTGATTTCTCATTTATTATACTAATAAATGAGGTTTCAATTTGAGTCGTTTCCGGTTTTATTAGTTTAGACTGGATTTGGGTCGGGTTGGGTGAGGTTTAATTATTTGTAGACTTTTACTTTTAGACAGTTTTGTAGATATTGATTAATGTATTTACAGTTCGGTTAAATTTGTAAACTAAACATAACAAAAGTCTATTAAACAAATATTCAATTAAGTTTATAACTATTGCAATACATAAACCAAATAAACATAAATAGTATGAATACTCTAAATGAAACAAATTTAATGATTGAAAATTATTATATTCATTAAGAAATTTAATATGAAAATAGTAATTGTTTGTCATATTTTTGCGTTTAATATAGAAATCATTTTTCCAATAATTAAATAATCCACCACAATTTATTTGGGATAGCCTATTGAATAAAAAACATAAAATACATATTTTGTATAATTTTTTTATTAAAATAATTACAAAATATATAAAATATAATAATAATAATATAACTTACAGTTTATTAAACACATGAACATATTGTTCAAAATTATTATTTAAAGCGATACCAAACAAATCAATGAAAAATGTCGAGTCTTTATGATTGGGGGGTAATATATAGTTTAGACCATTAGTACGTATATCATAGTCAAGTAAATCTATACTTCCAACAATAGTATAATGACCATGGTAGTTTTTTAAAACTTCAAAAGCTATACTTCTATTATAAACATATTGAATGTAATATTTATTATTTTGATTGGAATCTAACTATAATATAATAAAAAAATGATAATATCATAGATATTAATTTAAAATTATTTAATACAATGATATCTTAAATTTTCAACAAAATAATGTTATATTTATAATATATATATACTGTATATTAATTTACCATATTTTCAATAGATTGTTGTAATAATGTTGTTTTTTGTTTAAATAACAATTTAATTTGTCCATTTTTTACTGCATTAAATAAATCATCGACTGTCTCCATAGGACTGGTAGCTAATGGGATAGTCATTATGGCTGACATTATTGTCGAATATTGTGTTCTCAATACTATACACGATATGATCCATGTTATCAATAACGGTATTAACTCCCAGTGAATAATATTAACATTAATCGATTGACTTAATATTATTGCTAAAAAATTGTATTTATAATTTGTCGCATGTTGTCTATTAATAATCATATTTATTAAATTAATTATAATAATAGATAAAAATATTGTTAACCATATATAACAATCAAATGGTTGATAAAACATAGAAACTGTTTTACTTAAATTAACTACCGGTGAAGCAAATGTATGGCCAGACACATAATAAGGATATGTAAAACTAACATATTTTTGACGATCATAGGTTACACTTAGTTCGCCAATACCAATGTGAGCTTGCTAATAATAATTATAAGAAATAAAAATATTTATTATAAATTTATTCAATAAACTTTTAAAAATAATAATTATAAGCATTTTTTACTAATAAATGTAAATGTTTTTTAATGATAGAATATAATTACCTGTGAAATAACTTTACCTATAATACCATTCCATGTATTATTAGATACCAATGAACCCCATTGATAATTGCAATCAATTAATTTGTAAGTAAAATTTAACTTGCTACTTATTGTTTGTAATAGTTTTCCATCAAAACCATTTAATGTATAATTATTTTCATATTGTATAAATGGGAGATGCTAATAGTATAAAAATAGTAATAATTTTTAAAATAATTTTTAAAAATAATATAATTACCTGATTTGTTGCTACAATTATTTCAGATTCTTTCAAATTTATATTATTCATTTAATTAAAATAAAATTTGTAATATCTAACAATTTAATTACTAAAATTTGTAGTTTATTAAAATAATAATTTTGAATATTTTATTTTTTAATGTTAAAATTAATACCACTTTAAATAATTGATTTACATATTTAAATAGTATTTTTATATTTAAATTATATTGCAATAATTGTTGCAATAATGTAATCATTTAATAGCATTCATTTTATTGAAAAAGTAATTAAATTTACAAAGTCTTTAAATAATATAATTATTTAGTTTACGCTAATTTATTATTAATTATTTTTATAAATTATGCAATTCTAAGTACATTATCTCTATACGCATAACTGTAAAAATAATTATTATTGATATTATTATTATTAGCAGTTTCAGTACTTTGTGTTTTTTGTGTTAAATAATTTTATTTGTTGTAATAATACGGTATGTTATGTTTTAGTTATATTTTTTTCTCAGTTTAACAACTATTATAAATCAATAAATTAATTGTATATTATTTAAACCATGACATTTCAATATGAAACCCTATTGTAATCAATTAATATTTAATTTTATTTAATTAGTTAATGTGTATCTGTTGTGATGTTTTGAATTTTAGGTGTTTGAATACAATGTATTTTTTAATTAATTAAATATTACTAAATTACTTATTTTAATTGAAAAGTAATAAAAAAATTATCTACATTTTTGTTTAAATAAAAAATATTGTCATTTATATAATAAATACCTTATGGTATTTGCATTGTTTATAAAGTTTTTATTTCTAAAATAAAATTATAATTATTATACATTTATAAATAGTATTATATTTAGTTAAAATATTTTAACAAATTTCTAATAAATATAATAAGTGATAAATAATACTCTAAAAGATATAAAGCAATAGATAGACATAAACCTATTATAAAAATATAATAAGTATATTTCAATTGATGCATATTTAAGGACATAAATTTAAAAATTTCAAATAAATCAATTTTATTATTAATATTATTAATATTATTCTTATTATAATTATAATTATATCTGCTTTTTTGTTCAAGGTAAAATTTAAATTTCCAATAATTATATAATCCCGCACTAGTTATTTGTGATATTCTATAATAATAATAATTTTATTATTATTATTAAAAAACATTTAATTTAAATATATTTTTATTTTATTATCATTATTGTAATAAATCATAATAAAGTAAATATTATTTTCTATTTAACTAAAATAATTACTTACATTTTATTAAAAGTATTATTATATTGTTTGTATAAATTATTATTTATAGCTATCCCTAATAAATCATTATAAAGAGTAGAGTCCTTATGAACGGGCGGTATGTTATAGTTTATACCAGTATTACGTAATTTATAATCAAAATTATCGCGATTTGTAACAAAAGCATATTGACCATGGTTAGTTAATAATTTGTCAAAAGCTTCACTTATATTATAAATATAATTTATTTGGTATTTATTATATTGATTTTTTTCAAACTAATGCAAAAAAACAAAATTAATTAATTACTATAAATAATTAAATTATACTAATTATGTATAGAAAATTATATTACAATGGTATTAATAAAATCATGTAGAAATCCCTTTCCATATATAATAAGTAAGTTAGTATTACCATTTTTAAGTGCATTAAATAAATCACTGACAGTATCTATTGAACTGGTATCTAATGGGACAGTCATCGTGGATGACATTATTGTTGAATATATTATTCTCAATATTATACATGATATGATCCAAGTTATAACTAATGGCTTTAATTCCCAATGTATATATGTATATGTTAATGGTTGATTTAATATTGATTTTATAAAAATGTACTTATAATTTGTATTATGAAATTTATTAATTATATAATTAAACATGTATAATGTAATAATAGATAATAATATTAGTAGCCATATATAACTATCAAATGGTTGATAAAATGTTGAAACTGTTTTTTGTATATTAAATACCGGTGACACAAATGTCATAGGAGTTAAATAATAAGGATATGTAAAATATACAGCTTTTTGACGGTCATAGG
The DNA here is from genome assembly GCF_028296485.1 of Oppia nitens. Lineage (NCBI taxonomy): Eukaryota > Metazoa > Arthropoda > Arachnida > Sarcoptiformes > Oppiidae > Oppia > Oppia nitens. Next base: position 414,862 of record NW_026533251.1, read on the forward strand.
TTATACTTAAATCACCAAGACCAATATCTGATTGCTAGTTATGTAATATATGATATAATTAAAATTAAAATATAAAAAATTAAAACATATTTACGTAATAATTATTACAAAATACCTGCGAAATAATTTTTCCAATTAATCCATCCCATGTATTATTATCACTTAATGAACCCCATGTATTATTGCAATCAATTAGTTTGTATGTAAAATTTAACTTGCTACTCAATGTATGTAACAAATAGCCATCAAAACCGGTTAAATAAGTTTTATTTATAAAATTACTAAATGGAGGATCCTGGTACAAAATATTTAAAAATTATAAAAAAATATTAATAATTTATTTTATTTTCTAATTACATAATTAGTTGCTACGAGTAAATGTGATAAATTAAAATTCATTTTTCAATTGAGTTGTATTTGAAATTATAATTAGTCTCTAATTTTAAAAATAATTATATCTATATAAAAACAATTATAAAAAATACTTTAATAACATTTATTATAATTTCATATATTACTAAAGCAAAATAACTAAACAAAATTATTATAAAAATACTTAATATAAGATGTATTACAGTTAACAATATTTATTTAATATTATGTATAATACTATTGAATATATAAAAATTTAATTAAAATAATATACGTTTAGCTGTTTATTTATACTAAATAACTAATACTTAAGTAAAAATACATTTTTATTCAAAATAAATATTTAAAATAATTATATAAGTAAACAAATATTTTATTAATTTTGTTATATATTTTATTTTATTAAAGAAAAATAACTAAAAAAATTTAATTACAGTATTATACAGAAATTTTACAATATTTAATTAAATTTTAGAGTTAATATTTTATTGTAATGTATTGTATTATAAAATACATACCGGTATAATAATATAAGTAATAATATATAATAATAATAATTTTTATATGAATTTATAATATAATAGTAATATTGAATTATATTAATAATTTTAAAAATAACTTATTTATTTACATTTTTTTGTAACTATACAATAATAAAATATATACAAGTAATATAAATAAATGCTAACTTTTATTATGATAACAACAACAAAAAACACAATAATTTAATTTATAAATCATTAGTAATTAATTTTTATAATTATTAATATTATTACTAAAACATACAATATAACAGATTTACATAAAATATAATAAATGAAATTTAAATAAAGTCTATAAAATAAATAACAACAAAACACATAATGGTATTAAACAAATATAAAAAGTTTAATCCAATTAACACAAAGTCTATGGTATAAATTCAGAGTTTTTAAATCATTTATTGTTATAATAATAATTATTATTATTAAATTTAATTGTTAAATTAGCATGCTTAATTTACATATATTATTAATATATATATAATAGTTAATAATATAATACTTATATTTTATGAATTCATACAAGTGTTACATAACTAATGGCCGACAATATTACATGAATTAATTCGATAATAATGTGTTGTAATAATAATTATTAATATATAAACAATTATTGAAACCATCGGTAGAAACTATGTCCAGTAGTGGACAATCAATAGACTATAAATATATAATATTTTATGTAAGAAATTATTATTATATTAACATTTAATACAGTAATCTATATTAATGTTTAATTTTATTTAATAAAGTTAGTGTTTGTGGTTTAATTCAGTTTCAGTTTGGGTGTCGGTTACGGTTTATTTTGTTGTACACTTCTAGCTTAAGTCCGTTTTGTATGTATTGATTTCGGTGTTGTTTTTTGGATAATTTTGTTAAATAAGTGAATCTCTAGTCTAATATAAATATATTCAATTAAATATATAAATACTGCAAAACATAAACCAAATAAACATAAATAGTATGAATACTCTAATTGAAGCAAATTTAATGATTGAAAATCATTTTCTTCATTAAGAGATTTAATATGAGAATAATAATTGTCTGTAATTTTTGTGTGTTTAATGTAGAAATCATTTTTCCAATAATCAATTAATCCACCACAATTTATTTGGGATAATCTATTGAAATTAAAAAACAATAAACAATTTTAATAGCTAATAAAATAGATAAATTTAATAATAAAACAATAATAATAATTGCATTTCAATATGTATTTAATTTTCTTAAAACATACAGTTTATTAAACAGATGAACATATTGTTTGATATTATTGCTTAAAGCAATGCCTAACAAATTATTGAAAAATGTCGAGTCTTTATGATTGGGGGGTAATATATAGTTTAGACCATTAGTACGTATATCATAGTCGAGTACATCGAGATTTCCAACAATAGTATAATGACCATGGTTGTTTTTCAACATTTTAAATGCCGTACTTCTATTATAAATATATTGAACGTAAAGTTTATTATTATTATTATTATGGTTGGCATCTAACTATAATTAAATTAAAAAAATGTCAACAAAATAATTTTTAATAGAATAATATCATATATTAAAATTTTAATAATTTTTTTTTAAATTACCATAGTTAATATAGAGTGGTGTAGAAATGTTGTTTTTTGTTTAAATAACAATTTAATTTTTCTATTTTTCACTGCATCTAATAGATCGTTGACTGTCTCCATAGGACTGGTAGTTAATGGGACAGTCATTATGGCCGACATAATTGTCGAATATTGTGTTCTTAATACTATACACGATATTATCCATATTATGAATAATGGTATTAACTCCCAGTGAATAATATTAACATTAATTGATTGACTTAATATTGTTGCTAAAAAATTGTAATTATAATTTGTCTCATATAGTCTATTAATAAGCATATTAATAAAATATATTGTAATAATAGATAGTAATATTGTAAACCATATATAGCAATCAAATGGATGATAAAACATTGAAACTGTTTTGCTTAAATTAAATACCGGTGCAGCAAACGTATGGGGAGATACATAATAAGGATATGTAAAACTAACATATTTTTGACGATCATAGGTTACACTTAGTTCGCCAATACCAATATGAGCTTGCTAATAATAATATTAACAAATAAATATTTATTATTTTTATTTAAACAGTTTTTTAAAGATAATAACTATAATAAATAATATTCAATAATAATATGCAGATATTTTCTATTAATAAAAAATATTATTACCTCTGATATAACTTTACCAATAATACCATTCCATGTATTATTGGGTCCCAATGAACCCCATTGATGATTGCAATAAATTAATTTGTATTTTAAATTTAACTTGCTACTTAATGTTTCTAATAGTTTGCCCTCAAAACCATTTAATGTATTTTGATTTTTATATATTAAAAAAGGAAGATGCTAATATTATAAAAATATAATTTTAATTTTTAAAAAATAATATATTTTATATATACAATTACTTGATTAGTTGCAACAATTAAATGTGTTAAATTTATAATATTCATTATTTATATTTCTTAATTATTAATTTATTAGTTAACTATACTAATGTTACACATAATGAAATGTAAAATTTTGTTAACTATTATAAAATATAATTTATATTAATTATTAAATATATTATATTACAGTATTTACTGAATATATGTTTAAAAAATAAAACAATACAAATATATACCAGATCATTTAAAACATTATATTTAATGTAATTTAAAGTACTATTAAAAATCATTACTTTGTATAACTTATTAGTTAAAATAAATTATGTTTATTTTATATTATTTTGTTTAAAATATATATTGATTTAATTATTAAGTATTTATTTAACAATTGAATTTGTCAGTTTACAAATTATTTTAGCAAAATATACATATAAATATTTAATATAAATTATTGATTTTATTATCAATAATATTTATTTAATTATAAATTTAATATAGTAAACAAATATTATTATTTCATAAGATATTTTATAAATGTTTTGCCTTTAAGTAGTTTTGATTATATAAAATATTTAAAAAAATATTTTTATGCTTCCATTATATATTTTTAAAAATTTAGTACTTTTAAAAAAACATTTATAAAATATCTTAGGAAACAATATTTTTTTAATAGTAATAAAATTTTTAAAACATATAAATTATATATGATATAATACAAGCAGAAAATAAATATTTTTTTAATTGCTTATATAATCTAAACTACTTAAAGACAAGATAACATAAAAAATTTAACTTATTATAAATATTTAGTGTCTATTTTATTAAGCAGTTAATCTGATAATATTAGACTTAAATTTTTAAACCTAAGTTTACTATTTATTTATTTATTAATCATTTCTTTTACTAAATTTAATTTTTATCATTAATATGTAAAATATTAATTGGTTGACTCAATATGATTGCTATTAAATTGTGACTATAATTTGTCATATTTAATTTATAACATTAATTAGTAAAAAACACAAATAACAGATAATTAATTTTGTTTCACTAATAAAATGTATTAATAAACAATATTATTGATTTACATAAGAGTAGTTGGTACCTAAGGGTTCACATGAGGGAAAGCACAGTGCTTTCCCCCATATAGCTGTGTCACGGAGAGGGGGTTCACGTGATCACGTGACTCCACCTAACCTAACCTAAGTGAAGTACACCAATGACGTCACTACTACCTCTACCCAATCTGACCACCTACCCGAACTGACCACCTACCCGATCTGACCACCTACCCGAACCGACAACCTAACCGAACTGACCATCTTACCCGAACTGACCATCTTACCCGAACTGACCAACTACCCATAGTAACCACCTACCCGAACTGACCACCTACCCGAACTGACCACATACCCAAACTGACCACATACGCGAACTGAGCAACTACCCGAACTGACCAACTACCCGAACTGACCAACTACCCGAACTGACCAACTACCCGAACTGACCAACTACCCGAACTGACCAACTACCCGAACTGACCAACTACCCGTTCTGACCAACTACCCGAACTAACATTAACTATTGCATACAATACATGTAATATAATGACATCACTGTATTGAAATAGTATGTACACACTGTATAGCAATAGTAATACATATACTGTATATATTAATTAACTTAAATTGTTAATAACTTTTTTAATTGTAATTAAAATTAAAATTTTTTATTCTTAAAAGATGCTTAAAAATGTGTAGTTTAAGCTAATAAAAAAAATAATTATGAAAAATTAACAAATAAGCGGTCAAATTAACAAATTAGTGTCTTATAGACTGTAGTACGGAATACATTGGATTGAGGCTAGCATTGTATTCAAACATACATCAAATTAACTCGCCAGTGGAAGATATCAGTGTATAACTGAGTCTTGAATTTATAATTTGTGATTATTTATATAAAAAAATAAAGTAAGCACAAAAAAATTTTTTTTTTTAAAAACTTTTCAAAAAAAAACTTCAAAAAAAAAACTTTACAAAAAAAATATTTTCAAAAAAAATATTTTCAAAAAAAAATATTTTCAAAAAAACTTTTAAAAAAAACTTTTCTAAAAAAAAAAACTTTTCAAAAAAAAAATATTTTCAAAAAAAAACTTTTAAAAAAAAAACTACAAAAAAAAAAACTTTTCAAAAAAAACTACAAAAAAAAAACTTTTCAAAAAAAACTTCAAAAAAAAACTGTTTAAAAAAAACTTTTCAAAAAAAAACTTCAAAAAAAAACTTCAAAAAATATTTAGAAAAATATTTTTCTTTTAAAATAAATAAATAGAAAAAATAAATAGAAAAATATTCAGAAAATTTAATAAATAATAATTAATTAATAAAAATAAAAAATTATTTTTATTAATTAATTATAAAATAATATATTATTTTATAAAATCTAATATTTTAACAAATTTTATAAAAGTATACTTTTCAGTATTTCAACTATTATTTTTATCGATCAATTCAACGCAATGGACAACAACAAAGCTATCCCGGAGCCAATGGTCGAGACGGAAGTCCCTATGGTCGAGACAATGCCGGTATCTATGGTCGAGTCGGAGGTTCCTATAGTCGAGTCATTGGCGGTCCCTATGGTCGAGTCAATGGTGGTATCTATGGATGACGCAATTCCAGACCCTAGAGAATCAATGGATGACGAAATACTTGATGTAAATGACGACATATTTAACGATGATTTCAGTGACGACTTCTATGTAAACCTTGATTTGTTGGTAAACAATAATTATGGTTTACCAGTACAAGATGGTGCTGGTGCTGATGAGTCGTATATGGAAAGTCAGGACTCACTTATGGACACACCTCCCGACTACATACCTGTCAATGACAACAACGACAATGACAATGACAACAATGACAACAACTACAACAACGACAACAACGACAACAACGACAACAACGACAACAACGACAACAACGACAACAACGACAACAACGACAACAACGACAACAACGACAACAACGACAACAACGACAACAACGACAACAACGACAACAACGACAACAACGACAACAACGACAACAACGACAACAACGACAACAACGACAATGACAACAATGACAATGACGACAATGACGACAATGACAACAATGACAACAATGACAACAATGACAACAATGACAACAATGACAATACAGGTATGTATTAAAAATTAAATAACTTATTATGCAATTATTATAATTAAAATTTTTGTTTAGTTAAACAATTGGTCAAGTTTCATGTATTGAATGAGTCATCTCATTCATACATTAAATTTAAACGGCAAGAACACCGTAAAGACATCCGCTTTCAACACAATTTGGGTTCAATTGATAATTTACTTCAATTAAATGATCAAATTGATGAGATGTATGAGTCATTGGTGCGACCGGCATTCCGTAACCACAATGTTGGCGATTATTATAGTGTGATAATTGAAGCACAGGGCTTGAATAAACCATTATATATGGGTGGAAAAGCAATCTCACAATTTGATAAACATGAGTTTGCCAACAAAATCTTTGGACTAATACAATCTAATACAGAGTTTTTACTTTCTGTATTTAAAATGAAAATCTATGTAACTGAAGCACCACAGGGATCAGGACCTAATATGAAAAACAAAAGACATTTACCACCAGAAACTTCAGATGAAAGGAGTAAACGTATAAAATGCATTGTTAGGATTGATAACAAAAATGGTATTTAAAAGATTATATATTTATTTTTATAATATTTACAAATATATTTATTCATATAATTTCAGATGTCGGTTGCGGTTATAGAGCTGTTTGGGTTGGTGTTATGTGGTTTGTCGAAAGTTTTACTAATCAAACACTTCGAGGAAACAGTAGGTGGAGAAAAATTACTGCTAACAATAATTCCGACAAATATCAAAAAGAAGAATCGGAAAAGCTGTGTAATTTGGCCGGTCTTGATTTCAACAAACCTTTTGGAGAAAAACATTGGAATCAAATGCAGGAGTATCTCAGCACTATTAAATTAACTGATGGTTCAAGTGGATTACAGTTGATAATTGTCGACTCATCAAATGTCGACAATTATCTATTTCAAGGCTCTATAGATTTTCCCAACAAATTATTTATGGAGCACATCGACTACGGTAAAAACACTGGACATTATAATTTTATTAAAGACATCAATGCTTACACACAAATATCTGATCTGTGTAAGTATTGCTTAACAAAACATCAGAAAATAAATCATTCATGTAAATATGTGTGCAACTACTGCTCAACATATCCAAAGTGTGACGTTAACAGTGATAAAGTAGACTGCGATTTATGCAATCGTAGTTACGCAAATGATAAATGTTATCATAATCACAAAGCTAACAATATCTGCAAAGTAAAATCAAAAATATGTAGTACTTGTAATGTTGAATACTCAACTCATAGAAGAGCAAAACATGTTTGCTATCAACTAAAATGTACAAAATGTAGTGTGTATTACAAAGAAACACCGCATTTTTGTTATATAAAACCTTTGGATATAGAAAAACTGGAAAAAGAAGACAAAGAAAACAAACTAATAGTTTGTTTTGATATTGAAAGTGAACAGATAGCTCAAAATAATGGTTTTTATGATCACAAACCTAATCTACTCATTTCATGTAAGTTATTATATAATCATTTTAAGAAATTACAACTAATTACAAATATTTTACACAGTATGTGTTTGCGACAAGTGTTGGGATTACCAACAAATGGCGAAAAGATGCGATGTCTCAATTGATGAACCAAATGACGGATGTAAAGTGTGCGGATATGGTATCCGTACATTCTATAAAGAAAATGTAGTCGAACAGTTTTCAGACTATTTATTCAAAGATGTCGCTGTAAGAGCTTCAAAAATTAAAGCACAGCTATACGTAATTGCACACAATTTCCGAGGATATGATGGTCACTTCATATTTCAGGAAATGTTTGGAAGACAGTTTGGTGATCCGAGTGATATAATTATGAATGGTATGAAAATACTTAAAATTACAAACAACAACACATCATTCATAGACTCGTTGAGTTATTTCCAACAACCACTGGCTTCACTGCCAAAATCGTTTGGCTTTCAAAACATTGTCAGCAAAGGATTTTTTCCCCATCACTTCAACAGAAAAGAGAATTACGACTACTCTGGTGAAATACCAGATATCAAACACTTTGGCATTGATGAAATGAGGTCTTCAAAAGAGTGTGTGGAGTGGTATAATGACTTCAAAGCAAACAATTACATATGGAACTTTGAACAACAAATCAAAAAGTATTGCTTAAATGATGTAATAGTACTCACAATTGCGGTGATGGAGTTCCGCAAACTGTTCAAAAACTTCACTGGTTTGGACCCCATAACTCGTAGATTCACATTAGCCGGTGTTGGACTGGAGTATTTTAGAGCTAAAATTCTAAAAGACAATATGATTGGTGTCACACCTATCAACGGTTATATCGATGGACGACATAAGTCAAACAAAGGTAATGTATGGCTTGATTGGATGGAGGAGAAGAGAGGTGTAAAAATCTGCAGAGAGATGAGAATTGGTCAGAACTATGCTGATGGGTGTATTCGAGATGGTGTACTCGGAGAGATATTTGAGTTCAATGGTTGCTATTGGCATGGATGTCAAAAATGTACCCATCTGTTTAGCCTTAGAAACACCTATGATGGCAATGAGCAAGTAGATCCTATTAAAGATTATCAACGAACAATTGAAAAGGTATTTATATAAATAATTGTATTTATACAATTTTACTTACATTTATATATTTTTAGGAAACATATTACAAGTCTAGAGGTTTCAAAGTGACATCTATTTGGGAGCACGACTTCGATAAACTGTTGACAACTGATGTTGAGTTCAAAGCATTCCACAAAAAACGTATGGCATACTATAAAACAATTGACAAAATAGGTCACGCAAACATACGTGAGTCGTTTTATGGTGGTCGTACAAACAATTTGTACTTCAACGCCGACAGTACCGGTACAGAGTTGATTAAATATAAAGATGTGTGCAGTCTGTATCCGACTGTACTTTCAAAATGCGAATACCCTATTGGTCATCCATCTATAATCAGTAAATTTATCGACACCTCAATTTATAATTACTTTGGATTCATTAAATGTAAAGTATTACCACCTAAAGATCTATACATTCCTGTATTACCATTAAAATCAGAGACCAAAAAGTTAGTGTTTGCATTATGCAATCAATGTGCAAAAGATATGAGCCCTAACAAATGTAGTCATAGCGATAAAGAGAGAGCTATCAGCAGTACTTGGTACTCTGAAGAGCTTAAATTAGCAATAGAAATGGGATATAAAATTCTCAAAATATATGAAGTGTTGCATTACGAACGCAAAACAAATGAAATATTTAAGCCATACATACAACAATGGCTTAAACTTAAGACCGAGGCAAGCGGATGGCCTGACAATTGTACTACTGATGAGTTAAAGCGAAACTACATCAGTGAGTATCAGAGTCGTGAAGGTGTGGATTTAGAGTTTAATAAGATGTCACCAAATCCTGGTCTCCGCTTCATTGCAAAGTTAATGTTGAATAGTTTGTGGGGAAAACTAGCCCAAAGACCCAATCAAAAACAAACTAAACTTTGCAAAACATATGACGCATACCGTAGTATTATATCTGATGCTAAAATACAAATAAAAGGTTTGTTAAAATACATTATAAAAACATAATAAATTAATATAAAATATTTATTTATTATACTATACTTTAGGAGAAATTATGCCCAATGATGAGACTATTTTAGTCAATTACCAATACATTGACGACAACTATTCATCTGCTGGCAATACAAACATAGCATTGGCCTCGATGGTCACCGGTAATGCTCGTATTCATTTATATCGTGAATTACACAATATTGAAAGCTCAGCAAAGGGACGGGTCTTGTATTTCGATACAGACTCTGTAATCTATCGACACGACCCTACCAAAGGGTGGTACGACCCTCCGATCGGTGATTTCTTGGGTGATATGACCGATGAAATAGAAAAAGATTACAAAGAAGGGTCGTATATCAATTCGTTTACTTCATGTGGACCCAAAAACTATGGTTATCAGGTCGTTACTGGTGATGGCCGTGTGATTCAAAAAGTAAAAGTAAAAGGCATTTCAATCACTGAGGAAGTAAAGCATAAAATAAACTTTGAAAGAGTTAAAGAGACTGCTCAACACTACTTTAACAATACACCAATCACAACACTGGCTCCACAATTATGTTTCCGTTCAGATAAACTGCACAACGTGACAACAAATAAAGTAAATAAGATATATCAGGCAGTATCTGAAAAACGTAGAATTGTTAGGGGACACCCTATTTATCAAACTGTCCCCTATGGATTTTATGAATAATATGTTAAAACTATTTAATACTATTTATATTTATATTATTGTACTAATTATTTGAAATTATTTTAAATAAAATGTGATTAAAAACTATTTTTATGTTTAATTTATTTACATCAACTATAAATAAATATCTAAATATAAAACTAAGAATACATATTGAGGTCATAATTGACTATATAAAGTAATGTTTTTAATAAAATTATTTTATATTCATTAACAAGTATGGCTAAACGACACTTTAAAGACAGTTATTTAAGAAAACTATTGGAAGGTATTGTATTTTATATTAATATATTTTATTAATTATATATTAAAATTTTTATATTATTTCAGAGCCACCGTTAAAGAGACCAAAACAAGACCAGTGCATTCAAACTGAATTGATTCGGCTAAAAAACATGAAATTTTATATGTTGTCAGAGCCGGGAATGAAAATCATCGTCGATAGACTGACTGCAATTGGACATAAAAATGGTATAACAGAAGATACTAACAAATTAGTAAAATACTTGTCTGAATTGGCTACCTGTGAATGGAAATTTGATACAAAATCAAATGTATAAAATTTTATAAAAGATGAATAAATTTTTTTTATTATTAAACCTATGTTTTATTTAAAATGAATTGCATTAAAGTGGATCGAAAACACATTTCATTTAAACACCCATTCACTTGTATGGTCGCTGGACCTACAAGTAGTGGTAAAACTGTACTACTTAGAAATATATTGGAGAATTATAAACAAACTTTATATTTTACTGATATACCAAATAAGTTAAAAATTGTGTGGGCATACGGACAATGGCAAGAATTGTACACTAAATCTATTGCTGACTGTGATATACAATATATTGAAGGCCTACCCAATGAAGAAGAAGTAAAAGAGATTAAACCTCATCTCATAGTTATTGATGATTTGATGACTGAGTTGGGAAATAATGTTAAATTAGCAAATTTATTTACTAAAGGTAGTCATCATATGAATATAAGTGTGATATTTATATCACAAAATATATTTCATCAAGGGTCCCAAATGAGGACAATTAGTTTAAATTGTCACTATTTGATATTGCTTAAAAACCCAAGAGATAAAAGACAGATAATTAGCTTAGCCTCACAGATATATCCGGAAAACTCAAAATACTTTATAGAAGTGTATACTGACGCCACATCTGTTCAATATGGTTATATTAAAGTAGACCTAAAACAGGATACACCTGAAAAATATAGAGTACAAACAAATATTATACCAATTAATAATAAATTGAAAATTATTTGCTATATACCTAAGTAATGTCTGATAATTTGAAAAAATATTTTAGAGACTTGCAGTTTGTTTCTAAAATAAAATGTAAGAAAACACAAAAAACATTATTGAATTATTTAGCTAAAGACCCAAAAGTATATTTAGCTATAAAAGAAATTGGATTAAATGTTATAAAAGGAAATATAAAAACTAAAAAATTGAATAAAAGTAAAAAACTTTTACTTAAAAAGTTTGAAAGGAAACAAAGTTTAAAAACTTGTAAAAGTGTTGTACAAAAAGGAAACGCTTGGATGTGGTTAATACCGTTACTAACAACTGTATACGAATTAATAACAAAATAATGTCATTCAGAAAAGTTGAATTGGTTACTAATGATAGTGATGATGACATCGATATGGATATATCTTCAATGAGTGTGGATAGTAAACCATTTGAAAAAATTAAACAAAATACATTAGTAACTAAAAACATTGTTGACAATGTTACAAATGATAACAATATTAAAAATAATTTGCCGAATATTAATAATTCATTTCTAAGTATAATAGAAGATATGGTTTTTAAAGTATTAATTAAAAATAATTTAATCAGTACAACTAAAAAACAAAGCAAAGTTACTACAAAAGTTCATAAACCTAACAAAAAAGTTGTTAAAAAAGTAGTAAATAAAAAGACTGTTAAAAAATCTAAATCTAAAAAATCTATACAATGGATCAAAATATAAATGAGTTGTTGAATATAATATATTATGATCCACAAAATAGTGGATCATTTAGTGGTGTAAATAATTTGTATAAAACTGCTAAACAATTAAATCCAAATATAACATTAAAATTAGTAAAAGATTGGTTAAAAGGAGAGTTAACTTATACTCTACATAAACAAGTACACAGAAAATTTATACGAAATCCAATTGTTGTGACATATATTGATGAACAATGGGAAGCAGATTTAGCTGATATGAGAGAATTTGCTAATAAAAATGATAAATATAATTATATTTTAACAGTAATTGACTGCTTTTCTAAATTTGCATTTACTGTTCCATTGAAAGTAAAAACTGGTAAAAGCATTACAAATGCTTTTAAAACATTATTTAAAAACAGAAAACCATTATCTTTACGTACAGATAAAGGTAAAGAGTTTTTAAATGAAATATTTCAAAAATATCTAAAATTAAATAGAGTCAACTACTTTCACTCAAATGATTATAAAATAAAATGTGCTATAGTTGAACGCTTTAATCGTACATTAAAGTCACGTATGTTTAAATACTTTACTGCTAATGGTTCGCGAAGATATGTAGATGTACTACAAAAACTTGTTAAAGCATACAATACATCATATCACAGATCTATAGGTATGTCACCTATTGAGGTGACTACAGAAAATACAAAACAAGTATACAATAACTTATATGTTAAATCTAAAAAGTTTAAAACACCAGATGTCGCTACAGGAGATAAAGTACGTAAAGTGTACGAAATGTCTAAATTTGATAAAGGTTATTACCCTAACTGGACTGATCAAGTCTTTACTGTAGTAAAGACTATAAAAGGTGATAATCAATATGTGTTTAGACTAAGTGATGGACAAGGAAATATTATTGAACAGCGATTTTATCCACAAGAGATCCAAAAGATCAAAGAAAATCTATACCGTATTGAAAGAGTTATTAGAAGTCGTGTTAGACGTGGTCGTAGACAGTATTTTGTTAAGTGGTTGAACTATCCGGAAGAATACAACAGTTGGATTGATAGCATTCAAGATGTCTATACTAAATAAATTGTGTAAAACTGAATTAATTTTGTTTACTATTCAAATGTCATTAATGACAATTGTAATATTTGTAAGCTTAATTAACTTAACTTTTGAAATTGGCAACAAAAATTTATGGGCAATTATTTTAACTAGTTGTATTGGTTATATAATGCCTAACCCTAAACTTAAACTATGTAAAAATGTTATAAAAGGCTCTGATACTGTATTTTAAAAATAAAAATGAATTGTTTACTAATTAACATATTGTGTTTTATTTTATTTATTATATTTGTTGTTGTATTATTATTTTTAAGAGATAAAGAAAAAATTATTTGGAATTGTTATTTTGATAACAATACACAAATAAAACTTTGTGAATAATGAGTAAATATATTACTTTAGTTAATAATGTCAAAACATTTGACAATACAATGTCTGATTTTAGAACAAAATTAGGCAAAACAGTTAAACTTGATGATAGTTGGTGTGTTGGTATATCTGAAATAACTTATACCAAATCATGGTATAATATATTAAATGATCATAAAATTACATTATTTGATGAAATGGGCCGTATATATGGTGATAAGTCTAATCAATATGATGATAAGTTTACACTTAAAGCTGGTTATTATGAAACACCACAGAAATTAGTTAATGAAATTAACAATATTTTGACTTTATTTACTGATATTAAACCACCAAAATTAGTTTATAATGAGATTAATAATTTTATTACAATTAATGTTGGTATAGTTGAAAGTGTAGTTAAAATATTTCCTGACTTGGGTGACGAAATTGAAAACATTTTAGGATTAAAAGATAGAAAAGCTACACATAATTATTATTATGGTAGCAATAGCTTAGTTAATATAGTATTCAATGGAATTGAAAATAAAAATACTATTAAAGGCTTTCATCCCGTAGAGATTAGTGGTGGTTTTCATTCACTATATTTATATAGTGATATTGTATACCCATCACTAGTTGGTGATACATTTGCACCTCTACTGAGAGTAGTTGAAATACCGCGTAAATATAAATTTGGAGATACAGTACATTTAAATTATGAAAGACCTCAATATAGACCTGTAAGACTCAATGAATTTGAAACACTTGAAATATCTATAAAAGATGATAGTGGTTTATCTATACCATTTAAATTTGGTAGAGTAACTATAACATTGCATTTTATTAAAGTATGAATAATCCATATATTGATTACTATAAAATCCAAGCCGGTAACGGTATTGTATCTTATGCTGGGCATAGATACCAGTCCGGTAATGGTATATTTGGTAAAATATTTAAACACATTAAACCTGCATTAAAATATGTAGCAAATAAAGGATGGGATGCATTTAACGGTATTGGTAATGATATACTATCTGGTAAATCATTCAAAGAAGCCGGCACAAATCAGTTGATAAGATCAGCTGATACTATTTTAACAGATGTTAAAAATAAAGTTTCTAATGTTAGACAACAAAAAGGTTTAGGACGTAAACGTAAAGTTAAAACTAAACTAAAATCTTATAAAAGACGTAAAACAGTTAAGAAAAACAAAGAAAATACTAAAAATGTCTACAATACACGAATTATCATCTCTAATGACACTTCCAGAAATGGATGTGTTTGGAGTACCACCAACACAACTAATGATTGAACGTGATGTTCAAACTGAACACCGTCCAATAAGTACATTATCTAATTCAACAAATACTATTGAATTTGAAATACATACAGGCTTAAATGAATATATTAACTTAAGCAAAAGTGAACTTTATTTATGTTTAAAATTTAAATTACAAAAGTCTACTGTATCAACAACACCTGAAGTTAAAGCAGAAGACTGGAAACTAATATCTCCAATCAATTATTTAATGCATTCATTTATTAAACAAATTGATGTAAATATTGGTCAAACAACTGTTACAACATCATCAGTGAATTATTCATATGTGTCATATATTGACACTCTTCTTAACAGTAATAGTGATGCTAGAAATACACATTTAGAGACTGCATTTTGGCATAAAGATGAGACACCTATGGATTCGGTAAATGAGATAAGAAGTAGTCGTATACGACCGTCAGGTAACTCATTATCTGACGGGTGTGAAGTCGAAATGTATGGCAATTTGCACATTGATTTAGCATCGCAAGTAAAGTCTTTACTTGGAGGGGTCACACTGAATATTAAAATTTACCCACAAGATCCCAAGTTTTATTTAATTTATGATAAAACATTGATACCAACAGTTGAAATAATGGACGTAAGATTGTTTATGCATAAATCTATTGTTAACCCACAAGTAGTTGTGGCACACAATAGAGCACTTGAAAGTGCTAATGCCCGCTATTTTATTACACGAAAGGAAGTAAAGACATCAATTATAGCTAAAGACACATTAGATTGTTATTTAAATAATGTCATCAATGGAGTGATTCCTAGAAAAATATATATTGGTTTTGTTAGTAACGAAGCATATAATGGTTCATATAATATGAACCCATTTTATTTTAAAAATTACAATATCCGACACATTGCTTGCTATGTTGATGGGACTCAATATCCACACAGACCATACACACCAGACTTTACAAATAAAAAATATATGCGTGAATACTTTGGATTATTTGAAACAGCAAATCAAATCAAACATTCAACAGATATTGACATAACACGGGAAGAGTATGCTGAAGGTTATACACTATTTGGATTCAATTTTACACCGGATTTATCTGATGGAGTAGCAAAAAGTGGTTATGTATCAACTGTGGTTAGAGGTAACTTACGAGTTGAACTAAAGTTTGCCTACCCTATACAAGAGACTGTAACTGCAATCATATTCTGCGAATATGATAGTTGTGTAGAAATAGAGAGCTCAAGATTTGCTAATAAAAATTTTCAATAAATATGAATACATTACAAATAAATAACTATTTTAAAAATTGTAATAAATATTATGGTACATATCCGAGAGATATGTTACCAAATATTATACCAAAAGATAGTGGTGTTATTATTAATACAGATAAAGCTAGTTCTCCTGGGGAACACTGGGTTAGTGTATACAAAACAAATAATGATATCATTATATATTTTGATTCATTTGGTTTACAACCACTACATAATGATATCTTAAATTTTATAAAAGACAATACTGTAAACGGTTGGTATTACAACTGTATTAATTTTCAAAGTGTATATTCTAATACTTGTGGATTATATTGTATTTATTTTTTAACTAATTATTTTAATGGCGGATCATTTGAACAAATCCAAACTGTGTTTGGTTTTAATCCTCACATTAATGATTGTGTTGCCAAATTATTATGTAACTGGTAAATGTCATTTATCAGATGTGTATAAAAATTTTAGTGATTATTATAGAATATATATTAAAATAAAAGATATTTATAATGAAAAGTTTCCTATTGTTATGACTGATGTAAACGTAATTAATGGTACGTTAGCAAATATTGCGTCAACATATAGACATCGCATTGAGCGCTATTTTATAGAAGAAGGGTTTCCTCTAAACAACGAACACGACTTACTTTTTATAGTAAACAAACTTAATCTCTAAAATGAGCAAAATTAATCAAATCTGTGGTGTAATGGACGCACAAGGTTTTGTTTATAACAATATCTTTGTACCTCGTGAAATTGCAATAATATCTCACACTTGTAAAATGTCTGAGTTGTGTGAGACAAACCTAACTTATAGAGACATGGAATTGAAAGATCGGATTACTAACCTTTATTTGGCCAACAACTTATTGGGACTATCGTTACGTACAGTAAACATTGAGATAACACAAAACTCAACAATGGATGCCAAACAGATTATTATTGAGATGTATGAGAAAATCAAAAGCAAAGAAAAGCCATACATTGGAATTAAGTGCTCTCAATTGGCGGATATATTGGACATGTGCGCTATACCTTACGTTGAATTGAATCAGTATAGATGTCCTAGTCTTAAAACATTAAAGAGAATGTATGGAGGCCGTTCATGTCATTTTCATGAACGTATCATACCAGATAAATCTGATATGAGATGCGCTCAACACAAGTGTGAGCTATTGTGGAAATGGATTAAAAATTACTATTTGTTTTCATATTAAAATGTAAATAATTATACATTTTTTATTTATTAATAAAATTTATTTTATTCAATTAATTTGTTTTGTTTATTTATTACAATATTAGTTTTATAATATACAATAATTACTTTAATTAAGATATTTAATGATTTCATCTTTCAATGACAATATAATGTCAATTTCAGGGAATATGACATTTAATTTTTTAATGTTACCATTACTAATGATACTAAAACAATACAATTGTTTTTTCAAATGCATGAATGAGATAACTCGAAGATCTCCAAAAGAACCAAAGTCTTGGGTTTCCATCTTTTTCAACAATTCTTTGAATTCATTACCATATAAATAAACGCCATGTTTGGTGTAGAAGACATCTTCTCCATCATTGCAAACAGTCAGTCGGATGTCCACAAATTTTTCACCGTTTTCGTGTTCCAATACACGAACAAATTTGTCAAATTTGTTTTCACCATCAGATTTGGTGAAAATGGATTTTTGAAACAATGTTTTGCCAACCATTTTGATGATGAAAAATTTAATTTACAATAATAATCAGTTATAACAAAACTAATAAACACTAATACAATAATAGTGTATACACTTTGCTTTTATAAGTTAATATTTTATAGAGTAAACAGGATTTACGATAGTGTAATACACTATTTGTTGTTGCAATAGTAGTTAAACTACTTATTGCAACAGATGTTGCAATAATTGAAGCAATAGTTGTTAAACAACTTGTTTCAACTGTTTTTGTAATAGTTGATGCAATAGTTTATGAGTTTATAACTACATCAACATTTATTATAGTAATACAATTTGCATTATCAATATGCCTGTGATAACTAATGTTTCGATGACTGCTGATCTCTTTGATATGATTGGTTTTATTGATTTAAGAAAATTGTGTAACAACTGTTGTAATTGTGTATATCACAATTACCCATTTGTGAGAGTAATTAAACGGTATCGTAACCCTAATGCCACGGTTATGATATACGACTCTGGTAAACTAGTATGTGTGGGTGCAAAATCAAAAAATGATGGTCGAATAGCATTACGAAAGACTGCTCGCATAATACAAAAACTCGGATATGATATCAAATTACATAACTTACGTGTGACTAACATTGCTGCGTCACATAACCTGAAAAACGACTTGAATGTAGAGAAACTGATGAATCAATTTAATTGGAGCAGTAATTATGAGTTGGAAATATTTCCACATTTGAGGATCAATTGTGGTAATAAAAGACATATAACTCTCACTAGAAAAGGGAAAATGATATTGACTGGTGTTTATACTAGAAAAGCATTGAATGAATTATATGAAGAGTTTATGTTTAAATACTTTGATTACTTAATAAACAAATAAATATGAAGAAAGTTAGATTTGATGACAAAATACAGATAAAGACTATGTATGTTTGGTCATATGCTTCAAGACAGGCTCGTATATCTAACTGGCATTGGATAGTTTTTAACAGACGTATTCATGAATATAAGTGTAAACTAATTGAAGAAAATATATCATATGTATTAGATAAAAATTTTAGAGAGAAAATATTTAATGAACGCTTTTGTAAATAAATAAAATGTAAATAAATTATAAATATTATTTTAAAAATAAATGTATTTATATTTATTTTGTTTACATCTACACTCATGTTAGGTCACATGATTTCCGCTATCCCCTCTCCGCTAATACATCGGAAGGTTGACCAGTTCGGTAAGTTGGTCAGTTTAGGTAGGTGGTCTGTTAGGTTAGGTTGGGTTAGGTTCGGGTAGTTGGTCAGTTCGGTTAGTTGGTCAGTTCGGGTAGTTGGTCAGTTCGGGTAGTTGGTCAGTTCGGGTAGTTGGTCAGTTCGGGTAGTTGGTCAGTTCGGGTAGTTGGTCAGTTCGGGTAGTTGCTCAGTTCGCGTATGTGGTCAGTTTGGGTATGTGGTCAGTTCGGGTAGGTGGTCAGTTCGGGTAGGTGGTTACTATGGGTAGTTGGTCAGTTCGGGTAAGATGGTCAGTTCGGGTAAGATGGTCAGTTCGGGTAGGTTGTCGGTTCGGGTAGGTGGTCAGATCGGGTAGGTGGTCAGTTCGGGTAGGTGGTCAGATTGGGTAGAGGTAGTAGTGACGTCATTGGTGTACTTCACTTAGGTTAGGTTAGGTGGAGTCACGTGATCACGTGAACCCCCTCTCCGTGACACAGCTATATGGGGGAAAGCACTGTGCTTTCCCTCATGTGAACCCTTAGGTACCAACTACTCATAAGCATTAATATTAGTATTTTTAATTAGTAAATACGTTATAATAATATAAGTAAAATAAACTATTAATTAATTAAATATTAGAGTCCCGTCTCTCAATGCCAATCACTAGACGTCGGGCCCGGATTCCGTCCTCTCCTATATTGAAGACAACGGGTACATCAGTTTCCGGGACTCGTTTAAACCGAAACCGTTGCGATAGTTTAGCCAACGCCAGTTTTCCCTCCAACAGTGCAAATCGCATACCAATACAATTACGGGGACCGACACCAAATGGCAGGTATGTGTATGGCCGGAGTAGATGACGATTTTCTGGCATAAACCTATCGGGATTGAATCGGTCGGGTTCGGGATAATACTCTGGATCGTGATGTATAGCATAGATAGGAATCTCGCATAGGGCACCCTTTTCCAGTTGTATACCGGTATCTCCCAGATCTATGTTCTCCTGGGCCTCCCGTTCCAGTCGCAGCGCAGGTGGATATTTTCGCAGTGTTTCGGATATCAGGGAATCGAGAAACGGTAGACTAGACAGTAATTCGTAGTCAATTTTCCCGTTTTTACCAACCGCACAGTTAATCTCTTCAAATAGACGTTCCTGAAATTCGGGATTCAATGCCAACTCATACATACAGTAGGACAGTGTTGTCGCACTTGTTTCGTAGCCGGCAATAAAAAACAGGAAACACTGGCCGAGTATCTCGTCCTCAGTCAACCGTTTGGCCGAAACGTTGCTCAGGGCTTCTCTATTTGCCCGCAGTTCGTCGTCGCCTTCATTGACGTGATGTGCTTCGTTCGCATCGCTGGCCTCCCTGTGCTCGACACTGTCATTATTATTGTGTTCGGCATCCATTAGAAGCTGTAAAAAGTCATTGTATTTGGTATTTGTTTGGCGCCGGTGTGCCATGAGTTTGCGGGATAGGTTGATAAAAAAGTCGACACCACCCAACCTAAGTAGTCGTCGCCAGAAAAACGGTTGACTCATGAGCTTTGCGGGCAATACAATCAACAGTACTATTCGCCACAACGGTATATAGAATAAACTGTTTGCCGATCGTGTAAACTGGTCGTCGGGATCAGTATACGTATTGGGTTTGGTAGCAAATGCGCACCGGCCTATTACATCCATAGTCAAGTGGCCCATAACTTTTTTAGCATCAATCGGCTCCCGGCGTTCGGCCAACCCATCCAAATGGTCGACAAAATCATCGCAACACTCGCCTATCAGTCCAAACAGTTTTCTGAGTCGTCCCGATGTAAATGTTGGCGACGCTATTGCACGCAAACGTTTCCACGTGTCGTCACGTGCAGAGAACATGTGATTCATCATCGGTTCCCGAGACGATTGCTCCGATATTCTCACATCACGTCGATTGCGAAAGCGATGAAAATCTTTGACCAGTATTTGTTTGATGAGCTCCGGGTCAGCGATGGTTAGATCGTGCAGTGGACCCGTGTATGTGCTGTATATTTTGAGGAGTGAGGTTAGATTGATCAATGAGAAAGTGGGTGAGTGAATGAGTGAGAGAGACTCTACATACCCGTAAAGACGACCAAACTGTCGATACCATTGTAACTCTAGTAAGGGTTTGGCTGTTGAATATTTGTCCAATAGATTGCCAAAAATGGATAACGGTTTTGGACCGTCAATATTGCGTGCACTCCAATAGCTTAATAGACGTTTCCATTTGCTATTTAGTAGTAATGATATTATCTTTTTTATTAAAATACCAATAAATAACTTTTTATTTACTTACAAATGATAGTATGTTAGCACTGAAACAATTGTAATTAATGTTAGAACTATCCATTGAATTGGACTTAAATAATCGGTAATTATTGATGTCATCAATATAGACATTGTTGTTGTTTTAATTATTTATAATTTTTGAAATTTATTAATTAAATATTTTTTATTCAAACTAATTTTCAAACAGTCTGCTTATATAGTTATTACAAAGATAATATTATTGCAATATATTTTGTAATTGAAACTTTTAATGTATTTGAAATGTGATTGCAATCTACAGTATATGTATGATAAGCATTAATAATATTTATTTATTTATCAAGGTTACTTAGGTACACAAAGGTCTTACTGAACTTTATTATTGTATTATAATATGTATAATAATATTATTTAGTGTAGATTAAAAACTTATTATTTTATTTATTAAAACTTTATAACTAAATTATTTAATTGATTATTTCTCTATTTATAAATTACAATATTGTAAGTATACGATAAATGAATTGGCGATTTAACATCTATTTTTATAATATTAATTATATAATTTTTTTTTAATTAATAAACTTTATAACAATTATAATATATATTAATAGAAATACAATATAAATAATTCATTTTCTGATTATTAAGTAGCTTAATAATTAATAAAATAAATATACTTTTAATTTTGATGATTAGAAAAAATATAGATAATAATTTAATTAAAAAACAATTATTCATTTAATTGTAATAGTAGTTTTTTTTAAATAAATATTTAAATAATTTATATAATAATGCATAACACTAATAATAGTTCACTATATACATATCAAATCATATACTACATATCAAAAAATAAATATCAATTAAAAATAATTATAAAAATAATATATTCAATATATTACTTTGTATATTATTTTTTATTTATAGTAAAAAAATAATTTATTAAATTCCATAAATATAAATGTAAAAGTCAATGTTTCAAATATTATTTTTTCAAATTTATTTTTAATTATTACAATATTTATTTATTTTATTGGTATTAATACTTTTCGGGAATTTTAATAGAATTTTCTTTTGACTTTTAGTTAAATTGTAATTTTCTTAAAAACTTGTTGTTTAAAATACTGTACTCATTTTTTATTAATTATCAATAATTTTGTATTTTACCTCATCTATAATACAAAACTTTGCTTAATCTTTATGTACAGTATAACACATATACAGCATAATTATAGTGAGCTGAATATTATTATTATTACTAAATAAATGTATAGTTATTATTTTAAATTATCAATTTTTATATAAAAACATTATAATAATTATTATGATGTACTGTTTTTATTTTGTATTGGTTTATATTAAGAAAATATAATATTAATTTAAGTTATTTTTGAATTTATTATTTCATATATAATGTTTGTTTGGATAATATTTGATTTAATTTTTACGATTTTAATTTCAGTAATATCTATATATTTTATGATTTGCTTACGCTTTGATTCATTGAATTTGATAAACATTTTCGAAGCTTACTATAACTATATTCAACAATATATATAACTATTGAAATACATAAACCAAATAAACATAAATACTCTAATTGAAGCAAATTTAATGATTGAAAATTATTTTCTTCAATTGATTTAGTTATAAAATTATAATTGTTTTTTAAGTTTGTTTGTTTAGTGTAAAATTCATTTTTCCAATAATCATATAATCCAGCACCATTTATTTTTAATATTCTATAATATTTAAAAAAATAAAAATTTTAATCTATTTAATTAATTATTTCATTTAGTATATTGTAATTATAATACTTAATAATAGTTTTATTTTATATTTAGTTTTTTTTTATATATATATTAAACTTACAATTTATTAAACACATGAAGATATTGTTTTATATTATTGTTTAAAGCGATGCCTAAAAAATCATGAAAGAAAGTCGAGTCCTTATGAATTGGAGGTAATATATAGTTTATACCAGTTTTACGTATTTCATAGTCAAGAATATCAGAATTTTCAATTAAACTATATTGACCATGGTCATTTTTCATCATAGTAAATGCTATGCTTTTATTGTAAATATAGTGTATTTGATTATGTTTATCATTTTGGTCAAAAGCTGACTAAAATTTATTAATTGCATGAAATAATTAATTATTAATAGTTAGTATTATTAATACAGTAACATATTTATGAATCTTACTGTGGTTTCAATAAACTGTCTCAATAATGATGACCCTGATTTAAACAACAATTTAATGTAACCATTTGTCAATGCATTCATTAAGTCATTCACTGTTTCCATAGGACAGGTCACTAATGGGACAGTCATTATGGCCGACATTATTGTTGAATATTGTAATCTCAATACTATACATGATATGATCCATGTTATCAATAGTGGCATTAATTCCCAATGTATATAAGTTATACTAATTGATTGACTTAATACTATTGCTATGAAATTATAGTTATAGTTTGTCATATGTAGTCTATTAATAAGCATATTAATTAAATAAATTATAATACTAAATATTAATATTGTAAACCATATATAGTTATCGAAAGGTTGATAAAACATAGAAACTGTTTTACTTATATTAAATACCGGTGCTGCAAATGTATATACGGAAACATAGTAGGGATGTGTAAAACTAACATAATTATTACGATCATAGTTAATACTCAGTTCACCCAAACCAATGTGGGCTTCCTATATATTAATAATATTATTAATAAATTAATTTTAATAAGTAATAAATTTAGATACTAAATGCAAACATTTTATTATTATTATTACCTGTGAAATAATTTTTCCAATTATACCATTCCATGTATTATTGGGTCCCAAAAAACCCCATTGATATTTGCAGTCAATTAGTTTGTATGTAAAATTTAGCTTGCTACTTAGTGTTTCCAATAGTTTGCCATCAAAACCACTCAATGTATATTCATTGTCTAATTGACTAAATGGAGGATACTATAAATAAACAATAGTTTTAATATTTATATTTTATTACTAATAAAATTACTTGATTAGTTGCAATTATTAAATTAGTCAAATTTAAAATATTCATTTATATATATATATATATTTGTTTTATAAGTGTATAAATTATTTAAAAATTATAAACTGCTAATAAGCAACACATATTTGATATAATAAAATAATTTACATTATTCAAATATTAACATAAACAATAAAAATAAATAATATTATTAAGGTAGATTTTTATGATATTTTTTACTTATAAGTTGTTTATGTTAAACACAATTGTTTATTATTGATATTTATTTTTTATTTTTATTAATAGAATTATATATTTTAAAGAAATTATTATATATTATAAAGAAATTATTATATATTATAAAAAATTATTATATATTATAAAGAAATTATTATATATTATAACGAAATTATTATATATTATAAAGAAATTATTATATATAAAAAATAATAATTATATATTGAATATATAATTATTTACATTAATTTTAAAAAGACGTAAAAAATATAAATCAATAAAATATAATTAAATAGATATAATTATTACTTTCTTATAAATATATTTAATTATGCAAAAACAAAATTTATTGATTTTATATATTTTAAATAATAATAAATACATTTAATTAACTTAGAATCTCATTCGTGAAATTAGCCATCAATTTAGTTATAACATATTAAATATTTTATTTTATTGATTTCTGTATTTTTACCTAAGACTAAATAAAACTTTTAAAATATTGTTTGTTGTCTTGATTTTGCTATAAAAATGTTTATAAAATATATTATAAAGTAATGTACAGTAATACAAACAAATTGAAATTTAACTAAATAAAATAATATAGAAAAATAATTAATTAAACTGTTTCAATTTATGTGTTATAATAATATAAACAATTTAAATACTATAAAAATACTATACTTTATGTAATCAATTATTATAAAGTTAACTTTTAATAATTTTATAGTAATATTTTATTTTGTTAGTTAGTCATTGTTTGTTATAATGGTTTGATTAAGTTTCGGTTTGGGTAGCGATTGAGGTTTAATTTGTTGTACAACTTTGGTTTGATTAATAAGTTTAATAATAATAAATTTGTTTTCATTTTTTTTAGTCGATTCAGATTTTATTAGTTTATTCTGGATTTGGGTCGGATTTGATCTAATTTTTTGTATACTTTTAGTTTCAATCTGTTTCATATGTGTTGATTGCTGTGCGGTTTGGATAGTTTTGTTAAATAAGCGAATCCCAAATCTACTGTACATATATTCAATTAAATATATAACTATTGCAATACATAAACCAAATAAACATAAATAATATGAATACTCTAATTGACGCAAATTTAATGATTGAAAATTATTTTCTTCATTAATAGATTTAATGTAAGAATAATAAATATTTGTCATTTTTTTGTGTTTAATATAGAAATCATTTTTCCAGTAATCATATAATCCACCACAATTTATTTGGGATAATCTATTGAAAAAAAAAACAAAACTATAGACACTTTCATTTTTTTTTAAAAAATAACTACAAAATAGATATAATCTAAAAATATCAACAAAAAAAAGAAAATAATATCAAAAATTGCATTTTAGTATATAATTTATTTTATAAAACTTACACTTTATTAAAAATATGAACATATTGTTTAAAATTATTGTTTAAAGCGATACCAAACAAATCATTGAAAAATGTCGAGTCTTTATGGTTGGGGGGTAATATATAGTTTAGACCATTAATAAGTATATCATAGTTTAGTCTATCGAAATTTCCAACAATTGTATAATGACCATGGTAGTTTTTCAATATTTTTAAAGCTATACTTCTATTATAAACATATTGAAAGTAATGTTTATCATTTAGATTTGCATCTAACTATAATTAAAGAAAAAATTGATAATATCATAGATATTGTTTTAAGAGTTAATTTTTTAAAGTATTATAACAAAATAATATCTTTTTCAACAATAAAATGTTTTATATATATATATATATATACATATACAGTATATCTATAGTAATTTACCATAGTTGCAATAGCGCGTTGCAGTAATGTTGTTTTTTGTTTAAATAATAATATAATTTGTTTATTTTTCAATGCATTAAATAAATCACTGATTGTCTCCATAGGACTGGTAGCTAATGGGACAGTCATTATGGCCGACATTATAGTCGAATATTGAGTTCTTAATACTATACATGATATGATCCATGTTATCAATAATGGTATTAATGGCCAATGTATAAAATTAACATTAATTGATTGACTTAATATTATAGCTAAAAGATTTTAGTTATAATTTGTCATATGTTGTCTATTAATAATCATATTTATTAAATTAATTATTATAATAGATAATAATATTGTTAACCATATATAACAATCAAATGGTTGATAAAACATAGAAACCGTTTTACTTAAATTAAATACCGGTGCTATAAATGTATAGCTAGACACATAATAAGGATATGTAAAACTAACATATTTTTGACGATCATTTGTTACACTTAGTTCACCAATTCCACTGTGAGCTTGCTAATAATAATTTTAAAAAATAAAAATATTTATTGTTAATTTATCCAATCAAATTTTTAAAATAATAATTATAAGCATTTTTTTGCTAATAAATGCAAATATTTTTTAATAATAAAATATAATTACCTGTGAAATAACTTTACCCAAAATGCCATTCCATGTATTATTAGTTACTATTGAATCATATTGATTATTGCAATCAATTAATTTGTATGTAAAATTTAGCTTGCTACATAATGTTTGCAATAGTTTGCCATCAAAACCATTTAATGTATATTGATTTTCATATTGTATAAATGGGAGATTCTAATAATATTTTAAATAGTATTTTAATTTAAAATAATATATATGCTTATTAATTTAATTACCTGATTTGTTGCTATAATTAAATGCGTTAAATTTAAATTATTCATTTACTAAAAATTTTCAATATTTAATAACTTATAAAAATATTTTTCAAACAAAACTTATATTGTAAGTAATATTTTTTTGAAAACAACAATCAATTTTGTTAGTATTATATTATATAATTTATAGATAAATAATTTTTTAGTTATAAAACACAAAATAAATACTGTAAATAATTTGTCAAAAGGTTCATATAAATGTTTTTTATGAATATTATTGGTTATTTAAATATAATTTTTTAATATAAAATTGTATGTTTAACATTAAATCTTAAGTGATTTTTTTTATTGATTTTGATAAGACTAAATAATATAGAAATAATGTACTTTTTATATAATAAAATATTTTTTTATTTACAGTATAATACAAATAAATTTCACTTTAATAAATTAAAATCAAATAAAAAGTTTATTTATAATAATACTATGATCAATGTAAAATTTAACTGTAAAATACAATTGTTTTTGTACCATACTATAATATTTTTAGTTTAATGTAATTAAATATGTAATTTTTGAATTAATTTATAAATTATAATATTTATTTTTTATTTGCAATTATAATTGATAGTTAAAAAAAATAAGAAATATCGAGAGTATAAAATCTCTAATAAATATAAAAATTATACTAAAATGTTATATTTTATTATTTTTTAATTAATAAAGTGACATAAATTCAAAACATAATATAACAACAGATATACATAAACCTAATAGAAATATATAATAAGTATATTCCAGTTGAGACATATTCAATGACATTAGTTTAGAGTTTTCAATTAAATCAATATTACGATTATAATTGAATCTATTTTTCATATTTATTTGTTTTGTATAGAAATCAGTTTTCCAATAATCATATAATCCGCTACAAGTTATTTGTGATAATCTATTTTATAAATATTTAAAAATTAAAGATAAATAAAATTATTAAAATTATTCAATTGTAATTTTAACATTATTTTTATGAGCAACTAAAATTTACAAATACTATATTAATATATATAGTTAAATATGATATCAAAATTATATTTAATTATAATATAACTTTTATGATTTATGCTAATAATTAATAAAATTATAAAACTTACATTTTATTAAAAAATTTCACCAAATAATTGTAATTATTGTTTATTGCAATACTTATCAAATCATTTGAAAATTTTGAGTCTTTATGATCGGGCGGTAATATATAGTTAATATCAGTGCTATGTATATAAAATTCAATAGTATCTCGAATTGTCATATAGACATATTGACCATGGCTATTTTGCATTTTATTAAACGCCAAACTTGCATTAAAAACATAGTTTATTTGGTAGGTTAAATTTTGTCCATACTAGTTTATTATATAGAATGTATCAATTGTTAAAATATAATAATTTTATTAATTGAAAAAAATTGTTGTATACTTTATCTAAAAATTGCTTTATAGTTTTTGTTCCTAGATCAAATAACAATATAAATTTTTTATTTAATAAAGCATCAACAAGTTCAATTATTGTTTCCATTGGACGGGTATATAACGGTAATGTCATTATTGATAATATGATTGTCGAATATATGATTTTTAATATTATACATAATATGAAAAACGATATTAATAGTAACTTAAATTCCCAATTAATATATGTTAAGTTAATTGATTGATTTAATATAATTGCTAGATAATTGTAATTATAGTTTGTCATATGTAATTTATTAGTTATCACATTAAATAAATATAATATACTAATTGCTATTAATAGCAAAAGCCATATATATAGCTATCAAATGGTTGATAAAATATAAATGTTGTGTTTTGTTTGTTTAACACTGGTACTGCAAATATTATAGAAGATATATAATAGGGAAATGTAAACTTAACAAATTTTTGGCGATCATCGGTTACACTTAAAGCGCCAAAACCAATATGTGCTTGCTAATTAATTGTAATAAAATAAAATTAATATTAAATAATAAAAAATTTTAAAATAAAATGATAATTAAAATATAATATATTTTTAAAAATTTTAGAGTACCCCTGAAATAACTTTACCAATGATACCATTCCATGTATTATCAGATCCCATTGCACCCCAATCATTATTGCAATCAATTAATTTGTATGTAAAATTTAGCTTGCTACTTATTGTTTCCAATAGCTTGCCATCAAATCCATTTAATTTGTATTGATTTACAAATCGAGTAAATGGCAATAACTAATTAAATAAAACTAATTAAATAAGTATTAAATAATTATTAATTATTCAATTAATAAAAATTACTTGATTAGATGCTACAATCAAAAGAGATAAATTAAAATTATTATTCATTTGAAATTATTATAACTTTATTTTAATTAGTTTTATAAAATTAGTTTTTAGCAAAATAGTTAATAAAAAAATTAAATTATTTGCCAACTTTACTAAAATTTTTGGCAGAAAATTTACACAATTTATATTACTTTATATTATAGAGTTAAGAAAAAAAATAATTTTTATATATTTTTATTGATATTATTTGCTACTTAATTATAATAATTGTTAATATTATTAATAAATTATTTATTTGTTATTGGTTGTGATTATAAATTTTATTTCTATTTAAGTTTTAAAAAAATTAAATAAATATTTATTTATTTATGTTTATATCACCTAATTTCTACAATATAATAAATACTAGTTATAATACAATAATACAATAATTTTTCAAACTTGAATATATTAAATATAATAATTTTTATATTTGCAAACATTTATAATGAATAAACAGTATTATTTATTTATACAATAAAATATCGCAAATTTAGTAAAATAAGTATAATAGTCAATTTGATTATAAATAAATATTATTTTGCAAATTGTAGCCTTCAAATGTCGATTTTATTTTTCCAATAATTATATAATAGAGCATTAGATAGTTATTTGTTCAAATTAAAAATAGCAAAATTATAGTCATATATTATTTAGATTAAATTTTACTAAATTATATATATTTTTTATGAGTGTAATAAATAAAAATTATTATACTTATTATACAAAAATACTAACATTACATCAAACTCATAAAAAATTACATTTGTATTTTTTATGATAATGCAAAACAATTTATTAACAATCCTTTATAATTTAGCAAAAAATATATATATTATATGTGTTCACTAATCAAATAAACTAAATTTTAGTAATACCATTTATCTAACTATTAAATTTAATGTATAATATCTTTTTAAAATTAAATTAACTATAATAATGAATGAATATATTTGTTTAATTTAGTATTTTACAACATTTTTGTTTATTAATGTGATTTGTAATAATCAGGTTTATATTTATTATAAACCTGATTATTAAAATACATTTATAAATAATCTATATTTATTTAAAATATATGAAAAATTGCAAATAAATACAATAAATAACATTTAATACTCTAAAATATAAACAACAATTGATATATTATAGATAAACTTACTTAATTAAGTATAATTATATTAATAAAAGTATTATTATAAATACAAGTATTTTATTATTATTTGCTTTTATACACTTATTATTGATTGTAAAATTTTATATAATTTATTTTATTATAGTTAGAAATATAGATATTAACAGAAAATGTAATTAAACATAAAAATAATGTTATTATTATAGTATAAGATTATTATTTAGAAAACCAAACTTTAAATTTTGTATTAGTTATACAACTAAATTATATAATAGTTGTATGAAATATTTGTTTAAAAAGTATTTTAATAAAAGTAAAACATATTATTGAGTTAAATGTATTTTTAGAAACATTGTACATGAAAATTGAGTAATAATTAATAGAAAATAATTTTATATTTTTTAAAAACATAAAAATATTAACAATAAAATATAATAATTGATTTATTTAGATAACTATTTTGCACTAATATTACTTATTTGCACTAAATTAATGTAAACAATAAAATATATTAATACTTAATATTTTGTTGAGTGATAATAGAATTTGATATTAAATTATTAATATATAAGAAAAAAAATGATTAATTAAAAATAGATTAATTTTGTGACTACTAGTATATAAAACAGTTAGGCAAACCTAATCGTTAACATATAAAAGTATTTTTTACTAATAATAATAAAATTAATTGCTATTCATATCTTATATAATTTAGTAATATATTTATTTAATAAAATAATATATATAGTGTACTATTTAATAAATTAAATTATGATTAATATAATATATTTAAGTTTTATTTTATTAATTATTTTGAATGTAATCAATAGTATTGAGATAAATACTACATCGGGTGTAGTGCGCGGACAGACCATACATGTACTCAATAGACAAATAAACCAATTTCTTGGAATACCATTTGCCGAACCACCGATCGGTTCGCTTCGTTTTGCAAAACCTAAAGCAATACAATTATCGGCTCCGGTATGATATGAAACAAAATTGATTACAATATATAAATGTATAAAAAATAATATTTATTTAGGACATCATAGATGCAACAAAATCCAAGAGTTCGTGTTGGCAACCGTTGGCAAACTTGAAGCTCAGTGAGGACTGTCTGTATGTCAACATATGGTCACCCAATCGGGTCAACCATTCAATGCCGAATATACCGAAAGCGGTCATGTTTTTCATACACGGCGGCGGCCTTCAAACGGGTTCAATATTTTTACTGAGCTTTTATAACGGTTCAATTTTGGCCACTAATGATGTAGTGGTTGTGACCACTAACTATCGGTTGGGACCTTTTGGTTTTCTATACGGTGCTGATGAGTCTGCACCCGGGAATGTGGGATTTTACGACCAGTTATTAGCACTCAAATGGGTAATTAAAACACTTGAATTGATATTATTGAAGTAAAATTTTGATACTTTATTTAAAATAAATTATAGCTAAAGCCAAAAAAATTAAAGTGCAATAATATATTCAATATATTATATTTTATTTATTAGGTAAGAGATAACATTGAGGCATTTGGTGGTGACCCCAATCAGGTTACCATATTTGGTGAATCGGCTGGTAGTTGGTCAGTATCGGCACACATACTGTCACCGCTATCTAGAGGACTATTCCATAGAGCTATTATGCAAAGCGGTTCTGTCATGTTTTATAAGGACAGATATCCCATCAATAAAACTGACGCACTCAACAATGCCAAACAAATGGCCCGATCGTTGAATTGTACCGAAACTCATTGGTTACAATGTTTACGTACCGTTGAACCCAAACAGTTAGTCCAGTTAGAGAAAACTGTAACATTTCCACTGATTGGCACCGATTTTCTACCGGTTTCCACACAAAAAGCATTTCAAACACATGCAGTCAATACAGGTATTTGTTAATCATTTTAATTATCTATTCTTAAATAACATTTACTGCAGATATTGATTTAATTGCTGGCATTGTCCACGATGAGGGATCACTAGCCGATAGTATATTATTGGTATCGATGGACAACATGACTATCGCAAAGTTTGTTGATTATGTCAACAAATCTGATCAACAATTTCACGGTATGAATGCCCAAAAAATTGCTGACTATTATTTGAAATCAGTGGACAAAACCAACGCAACGGCCATCCGTTTGGCGTTCAATGACTTTTTCGGTGATCTATTAAACAAGTGTCCGACATATCTGTTTGCCCGACAATTAGCCGAAATCAAGTCTATGGCCAACAAAAATGTCTACTTTTATGAGTTAACATATTTAGCGGAAAAGTTTGGCAAATATCTCGGTTGTGATACTCATGTTAAAGGCATATGTCACGGGGCGGACATACCCTATGTGTTTGGTCTACCATTTAGTTCACCCCTACTGTTTGAACCAATTGATCAAACATTTAGTGCTACAGTTATGAAGCAATGGACTAATTTTGTAAAATTTGGGTAAATTATAAATAGCTTCTACTGTATTTGTTTTAAATGTTTTACAAAAACATTTTTATTTTTATGGTATTACAGAAATCCCGATAATCTATGGCCTCAGATGTTGAACACTACTAAAGTTTTAGTGCGCGAACTAAATCCAAAAAATAAAATATTAGAAAATATTTTTCAACAAACATGTGATACATTTTGGAAAAATTATTTTATATAAACTTGTTATTATGATTATATAAATATATATATACTGTATATATATAGTCAATAAATTGTAAGACAGTACTTTAATTAAAATAATTATTAATATAATAAATCATTTATAAATTAATATACAAAATGATTTGTGTAACGACTAATTTATTAGTAGTAAATCATATCAAATACAGTATTGCATTATATTATTTTTGTACATGAATTGTAATATATTTTATTGTATTTGTTTATACAGTTTTAATACTGTTAATGTATTACTTATTGATCTAATATTATTGATTACTATACTAAATAATTAGTACTATATGTTTATATAAGGTATACTACATGATTAAATAAACCTAAATCATATCTATATTAATATTTCTCTATATATACTAATATTAATAAATTAATACTGTAATATTTTAATTTTTAATTTAAATAGTAATTTATACAATATGTATGAATAAATATTAACTAAGTTTTATTTATAGCTCACTATTTCTATACAATTTAAAAAGATTCAATTTATTTAATCAATATATCAATTTATCAAAAACTTATATTCAATTATTTATCCATATGTGACTTATTGTTAAAAATTATGTCAACGTCTACTAATGTATATTTAAACACAATTTTCAATACAGAATAAAAAAAATATTTATATAAATACTGTACAATAACAAAATAATTACTATTTATGTATAAAAAACCAAAATAAATTTATGATGTTTATATTGAATTTTATTTTATGTTAGTTTTTAAAATATCAATGTTTAATAACATATTTCCTCTTATTTTTTATATCCTTAATACTAAAACATTTTAACATATACTTTAAGCTATTATACTGTACAATGTATAATATACATTGTATATTCGTTATACTATTCAAATATATTTAATACATTTTTATATTAAATACACTAAGCTAATAAAAAAAATAATAATTAGGTTACTAACTATTAATTAACTTATTTTGATAAATAGTATATACAGTATATATAATATGTTTATAACTTTTCATGAATTTATAGCAATGAAAATAATTATATACTTCAAAATTCAAATACTGTATAACATTAGTACACACTATTAATATTAAGTATTATTTTTTTGAAATTAAAAGTTATTTTGTTATTTTTCCTTGAAGATATAAAAAAAATTAAGTGTTATTCAGAGATAGTATAGATAAAAATAACTTTTATAAAATCAACTATTCACAATTATTTGAGAGATACCCTAAAAACAATTGTTTAATAATTTAAGAGTAATATAAATATTCAATGTTTTATTTTGTTTTTTTAATAAGTGATTGTAATGTATAGTGTAATTGGATTAATAAATAAACATAACCTATAAATTCATAAATAAATTTATAAAAAACATCAGTAATGAAAATTGTTATAATTTTATTTATTATATATTTGGTTAATATAACCAATTGTATTGACATCAAAACGACATCCGGTGTAGTGCGAGGACAGACCATACAAGTGCTTAATAAACAAATAGACGAGTTTATAGGTATACCGTATGCCGAACCACCAGTCGGTAAACTTCGCTTTGCAAAACCACAGCCCATCATAAAGCCGGCTCCGGTATGTCATCTATAACACCAATCTATAAAATCAAAAAATAATATAAAATATTTTATAATACATTAATTTATAAATATTACTTTATTCATAGGATATAATCAACGCAACAATACCTAAAAACAGTTGTTGGCAGTTGAATCAGGGAGACAATCAAACATTTAGTGAGGACTGTCTATTTGTCAACATATGGTCACCTAATCGGGTCAACCAGCCAGGGACAAATGGCCAGAAACCGGTAATGTTTTGGATACATGGCGGTGGCTTTACTATTGGTTCAATATTTTTATGGTGGTATAATGGATCAGTTTTAGCTGCCAATGATGTTGTTGTTGTGACCACTAATTATCGGTTAGGAGTGTTTGGATTTTTGTACGGTGCAGATGAGTCGGCTCCGGGAAATGTAGGACTGTATGACCAATTGTTGGCACTCAAATGGGTAATTAAATGACACATAACTTTATTATTGAAATGTGCAATAATATACTATATTTATAATAATGTATTTATAGGTAAGAGATAATATTGAGGCATTTGGTGGTGACCCCAATCAGGTCACCATATTTGGTGAATCGGCCGGCAGTTGGTCCGTATCGGCACACATACTGTCACCGCTATCTAAAGGACTATATAGTAGGGCTATAATGGAAAGTGGTGCACTAATGTTCAATAAGGACAGGGATCCCATCAGTACACAGGAGGCACTGGAATTGAATAAACAAATAGCATATAAACTAAATTGTACTGACAATTGGTTACAGTGTTTGAAAAATGTCAAACCGGAACAGTTAGTTACACCTTTTCTACTGACACTACCAATAATAAAAGGCACCGAATTTCTACCGTTTCGGACACAAACAGAATTTGAAAAACATTTAGTCAATACAGGTCTTATGATTATCAATAATACTGTAATTTATGATTTATACAATTTATTTTAAAACTAAAATTTAAATATTAATTTAATATAAAATAGACATCGATTTGATTGCCGGCGTTACCCGTGATGAGGGATCGTTAGCCGATCAGTTACTTAGGGTGTCAATGGACAACATGACTGTCGCCAAGTTTACCGATTATATTAACAAAACTGATTTAATATTTCATAACCTGAATACAATACAAATTGAAGATTTTTATCTTAAATCAATAAATAAAACTAATTCATCGGCACTTAGTTGGACTTTTGATGATTTTATTGGTGACCTATCACTCAAGTGTCCCACATATCTATTTACCCGACTATTCAACAAAATTAAGGCCAAAAACAAAAACGTCTATTTTTATGAGTGGACATATCTGAGTGAAAAAATTTCAAAATATATTGAATGTGATATTCATAAGAAAGGTATCTGTCATGGAGTGGACATACCATATGTGTTTGGTTTGCCGTTTATTATGCCCGATATGTTTGATGAAATTGACAAACCATTTAGCGACACAATTGTAAAAATGTGGACACAGTTTGCTAAAATAGGGTATTAATAAATTAATTTATATAATTTAAAAATATTTCTGTATGTTTACACCAATAGTATACTATAAATACATTTGTGACAAAATTCTTGATAAAAATTACTAAATTTTTTTCTAACAATTAGTAACATCATATTATTTTAATCAAATTAATTTATTAATTATAATTTATTTAATTTTAATAATATTAAAATTGTCAATATTATTGTATTTAATCATTAATTTTTTAATATAGAAAACCGGATAATCTTTGGCCACAAATTGAGAATCAAAAATCCAATATTGTTTTGGTTCGCGATATGAATCCCAATAATATGTCAAAAATATTTCATAACCCCTTTCATCAAACTTGTGATACATTTTGGAAAAATTATTATTTAAACGAAAACATTATTTAATTTCAAAAATATTTTGTTTTAAAAAACAAAACATGAGTTATATATATATATATTAATATTACTATACAACAGTTATTTTTATATATTACATTAGAAAGAAAGAAAGAAAGAAAGAAAGAAAGAGAGAGAGAGAGAGAGAGAGATAGAGCGAGAGAGAGAGTAATAAATAAGTTTAGTAATAAAATTAAATTTAGTAATTGAATAATTTTTCGTTTAGTAATAAATACTGTATTATAGCAATACATTGCAATCACATGTTTGTTGTGTATGTATTGTTATTAGAGAATCTTAAACAGCGTCGGTGGCGATGATAGCTGTGATGATATTAATTACAATTATCTGATCAACAATACGTTGAATTAAAAAGTGACCATGGGCAATTTTACTTACTTTAAAATTATCTACAACATAGCCCATGGTCACTTTTTAATTCAACGTATTGTTGATCAGATAATTGTAATTAATATCATCACAGCTATCATCGCCACCGACGCTGTTTAAGATTCTCTAATAACAATACATACACAACAAACATGTGATTGCAATGTATTGCTATAATACAGTATTTATTACTAAACGTTACAATAAAACATTTACAATGAATCACTCACTCTCTCACTCTCTCTCTCTTTCTCTTTCTCTCTCTCTCTCTCTCTCTCTTTCTCTCTCTCTYTCTCTCTCTCTCTCTCTCTCTCTCTCTCTCTCTCTTTCTAATGTTAATATATATATATATATATAGTTTCAGTATTACAGAAAAATCTATTTTAAATAATTTATTTGTAATAAAATTGTTGATTAATAAGTACTAAAATATTTGTATTTTGTAATTTTACTCTTAATCAATATTTATTATTTTTTAATAAATTATTATAATATTTGATTTATTGAGTGTTTTAGCAATAAAATTATTATTTACCTGTATTTAAAGTTATTTATACAGGTAAATAAGATTATTCATTATAAAATAACAAAACTCATCGTCTATTTATATATATTTCATTTATACAGAGCAATAATATTGCAAAATATAATTATTTATTACAAAGTAGTGTTTGTTTGGGCAAATTTCCTCAATAAAATTCATCCAAATTTTTATCGGAAAATAGGGAAAATATTTTATTTTTCTTCAATAGCTTATTCATCCGGATCAGGAAAAATAGGAAACTTTTGGAAAATAAAACGAGGG
Organism: Oppia nitens; assembly: GCF_028296485.1. NCBI lineage: Eukaryota > Metazoa > Arthropoda > Arachnida > Sarcoptiformes > Oppiidae > Oppia > Oppia nitens. The sequence goes on from NW_026533251.1 coordinate 453,493, forward strand.
AGTGAATTTGCCCCAATCCTATCTATTAATAAGTAATAAATAACAATTTTTTTTGTTATTTACAATATATAATAATAATTAGCATAATTAGTTGATTTATTTACTTGTTATAAATATTATATGAACTCATTATGGAAAAAATCTTATTATTAATTATTCATTTATTATAAGTTATATATATATTGTTGTTGTTTTCATAATATTTCATTTTGATAACTGTCAGTATAAAATATATTACAAATGTTAATGAAATTACAAATGTTATTCAACTATACTGTATATAAATATAATCTAATTTCCTATTATAGAATCACATTAATTACAAATATATTTATTAATATTTATAATTAGTCTGTCTATTAAAAGACATTGAAAAAGTAGCTTAAAATGATTATAAAAGTTTATTTTTAATATTAAAAATTTGATTAAATAATTTTTTTAAAAATAATATTTATTATAATGTGTTTCTAATAACATTTTAGTGAAAATGAAATCTAAAGTGACTAATAATATAATATAACAACATTTATTTAATGACAATTTTGAAAATGTTAAGTGTTTTATAATTTACTATTATATAATTACATTATTTTGTCATTTATATCATTTTTTATTAAAATTATTTATTAATTTTTCAGTATTTTTTTTGAAAATTAAATTCTTTAAAATAAAAAGGTTTTTTGTTTAAATTACGTAAATTTTAACTAAAAATTAATTTTAAGTATTATAAAATTGTTAACAATTTTTTAAAAAAAATAATGCTTATTTTTATACGATAAATAATAATATTCAATATCATCTCATTTTCCAATATCGGCAAAAAAAGTTACTTAACTTCAAAAGGACACTTCAAAAGTTACTTAACTTCAAAAGGACACTTCAAAAGTTACTTAACTTCAAAAGTTACTTAACCTCAAATAATTATTAGTTATAATAATAATAATAATAATAAATACTTATATATTAATTCTAATGTGATATAAATAAATATATAAATAAATAAGCAATACTTGAATTGAGGTTTTTTTTTATTAAATGACAATAATGTAAAAGTTTTATTAATACTAAAAGATATTAATAAAATAGAAATAAACAATTAATAACACCTTATAATGAAGATTCAAATAATTTTAGTTATTATATATTTGGTTAATATAACCAATTGTATTGACATCAAAACGACATCCGGTGTAGTGCGAGGACAGACCATACAAGTGCTTAATAAACAAATAGACGAATTCATAGGTATACCGTTTGCCGAACCACCAGTCGGTGAACTTCGCTTTGCAAAACCTAAGCCTATCATAAGGCCGGCTCCGGTATGTTATCTAATTTGATCTTTTATTTTCTGACAATTAAATAATTGACAAGAATTTTGACTGTTTTCAGTATATTATATGAATTAATTTATTTTATTATCATTTTTAATATTATAATTATTAAATAAAAATATGTTACATTGATTTTTTTCAATTTATAAAATATATTCATATATAAAAATGATTTTATAACATATTATATAATAAATATATTTAATATCTAAATATATATTTAATATCTAAATATATATTTAATATCTAAATATATATTTAATATCTAAATATATATTTAATATCTAAATATATATTTAATATCTAAATATATATTTAATATCTAAATATATATTTAATATCTAAATATATATTTAATATCTAAATATATATTTAATATCTAAATATATATTTAATATCTAAATATATATTTAATATTTAATAAATAATAATCTTGTTATTAATTTATTAATGAGTTAAAGTGTATATTATACTGTATAACTCATTATATATCATCTGTAGATATATGTATCTATATTAATAGATATACAGTATGTACTGTATATGTATAATAGATATTAAGTATGTGATGTTCAGTCATATAATACTGTATTATTGCAATTGAAGTAATGATGTGAAATAGAGAGAGAGAGAGAGAGAGAGAGAGAGAGAGAGAGAGAGAGAGAGAGATAGAGAGTCTTAAATAGCAGCGGCGATGCTATTAATTTCAATTATCTGTTCAGCAATACGTTGGATTTAAAAGTGACCAAGGGCAGTGTTGTAGATAATTTAAAACTAAATAAGATTGTACTTGGTGATTTTTTAATTAATTGTATGATTGCCCATATAATACACAGTCGACTGTTAAAAAAGTGATAAAAATAATAGTCGACTGCAATTATCTGCCCAATCATGTAATTAATTAAAAAATGCCTAATTAGAATCTTATTTAGTTTTAAATTATCTACAACAATGCCCTTGGTCACTTTTAAATCAAAAATATTGTTGATCAGATAATTGAAATTAATAGCATCGCCGCTGTCGTCGCCGCTATTTAAGACTCTGTGTGTGAAATACTGTCTATTATTAATAAATACATTAAATTATTTTATAGGATATCATTGACGCGACAATACCTAAAAACAGTTGTTGGCAATTGCCTTCACGAAACAATCAAACGTATAGCGAGGACTGTCTGTTTGTCAATATATGGACACCTAATCGGGTGGTCAATGAGTCCGTACAAAGCGGTCAAAAACCCGTTATGTTTTATATATACGGCGGTTCCTTTGTTTCGGGTTCAATATTTTTGTTAAACTTATATAACGGTTCAGTTTTAGCCACCAATGATGTAGTGATTGTGACCACTAATTATCGATTAGGAGTATTAGGTTTTTTATACGGTGCGGATGAGTCGGCTCCGGGAAATGCGGGATTATATGACCAGTTGTTGGCACTCAAATGGGTAATTAGACACTTGATTAGATAATATATTGAAGTAAAATTTTGATAAATTATTAAAAATGTTATAATTTTAGGTAAAAGATAACATCGAGGCATTTGGTGGTGACCCCAATCAGGTGACCATTTTTGGTCAATCTGCGGGCAGTATATCAGTGTCAGCACACATACTGTCTCCTCTATCTAAAGGATTATATAGGAGAGCTATAATGGAAAGTGGGGCACTAATGTTCAATAAGGACAGGGATCCGATCAGTACACAGGAGGCACTGGAATTGAATAAACAAATTGGACATAAACTGAATTGTACTGGACACAATTGGTTACAGTGTTTGAGGAATGTTAGACCGGAACAGTTAGTTTTTAAGCTAAAGTTGATATTGCCATTAATAGGCACAGAGTTTCTACCGGTTCGGGCAATAGAAGAATTTCAAAAACATTCAGTTAATACAGGTTTGGATTTATTATAAATAACAACAAAAATTATAACATTTATTATTAAAATTCAATTAACATTTTTATAAAATGAAATAATAATAATAATAATAATAATAATAGACATCGATTTGATTGCCGGCGTCACACGCAATGAGGGATCAATTGCCGGTGGCATACTTTCTGTGTCATTGGACAACATGACTGTCGCCAAGTTTACTGATTATATAAACAAAACTGATTTATTATTTCATAATTTGAATGCAACAAAAATTGAAGATTTTTATCTTAAATCAGTTGACAAAACAAACGCATCGGCTCTGAGACGGGCTTTTCAGGATTTTTTCGGTGACGTAGCCCTTAAGTGTCCCACATATTTGTTTGCCCGACAATTGAACAAAATTAAAACCAAAACCAAAAATGTCTACTTCTATGAGTTTACATACATAAGCGAAAAGTTTTCAAAATATTTACCCAACAATATTCATAAGAAAGACATTTGTCACGGATCAGACATACCATATGTGTTTGGTTTGCCGTTTATTATGCCCGACATGTTTGAACCAATTGACCAAACATTTAGCAAATCAATAATACAAATGTGGACAGAATTTACTAAAACAGGGTATATATAATAATAATAAGTTTAAAATTAATACAGTAGTTATTAGTTATTATTTTTTGCATAAAATATTAACATAAATAAATATTATATGTTATTTTTGAAATTTATAATAACATTTATATCTTTTTGTAAAATTTTAAAAATTATGATTTTATTTTAATATAATTTTTTTTTTTAGTAAACCTGATAATCTATGGCCACTAATTGAAAGTGAAAAATCCAATAATGTTTTGGTTTGTGATTTGAATCCCAAAAATATGACAAAAATTTTTGAAAATCCATTTTACGAGATTTGTGATATATTTTGGAAAAATTTTTACATAAATTAAAAATTAAATGTTAATACAGATAATTTTATGTAACAATAATAAATTTACTTTATATATGATTATTATTTAGTATTTATACAATAAGTCATTAGTTATAATTGTATTTTTGTAATTTAGTACAGTTAAGTACTAATTTGCTTGATTTGCACTAAAATTGATATCTATAAATAAATAAATAAAAAATTGAAATAAACAATATTATATAAACTATAAGTGTTAATAGAATAATATAATAAAATATTGGTAATTTATATTGATTAAATTGAAAATAAATCAAATAAATAATGACAACTTTTTATATAAGTTATAATATTTATATTAATACATATTAATATATTATATTACATATAAAATATAAAACATTAATAATGAAAATTGTCATAATTTTGGTTATTATATATTTGGTTAATATAACCAATTGTATTGATATCAAAACGACATCCGGTGTAGTTCGAGGACAGACCATACAAGTGCTTAATAAACAAATAGACGAGTTTATAGGTATACCGTTTGCCGAACCACCAGTCGGTAAACTTCGCTTTGCAAAACCACAACCCATTCTAAAACCGGCTCCGGTATGTCATCAAATAATTTTGTGAAATATTGAGTTCATTATTAATAAATACATCATTATTCAGAATATCATTAACGCCACTACACCTAAAAACAGTTGTTTGCAGCCGTCTGTTAGCGCAATAGATGCCAATCTAGCACTCAGTGAGGACTGTCTGTTTGTAAACATATGGTCACCCAATCGGGTCAACCATTCACTTTCCAATGCTTTAAAACCGGTAATGTTTTGGATACACGGCGGGGGATTTGTTAGCGGATCAATATTTTTATGGTACTATAATGGCTCAGTTTTATCCGCCAACGATGTAGTAGTGGTGACCACTAATTATCGATTGGGTGTATTTGGCTTTCTATACGGTGCGGATAAGTCGGCTCCGGGAAATGTCGGATTGTTTGACCAAATGTTGGCACTCGAATGGGTAATTAGACTTAATTTTTACATCAATTTTTGTATTAATTTAATTAAGTAAACTTTTAATAACATAATTATAGGTCAAGAATAACATCGCGGCATTTGGTGGTGATCCCAATCTGGTGACCATTTTCGGGGAATCAGGTGGCAGTGCGTCAGTATCGGCACATATAATGTCACCCCTAACTAAAGGACTATACAGGAGAGCCATAATGCAAAGTTGTTCAATAATGCTTAACAAGGATAGGGATTCAGTTACTACAGACGAGGCACTGGATATGAACAAACAAATGGCACATAAATTGAATTGTTCAGACAATTGGTTGGACTGTTTGAGGAAAGTTAGTCCAGAACTTATTCTGAATGTCTGGAAAACACCGTTTACATTGCCATTGATTGGCACTGAGTTTCTACCAGTGCGCGCACAAAAAGCATTTCAAAAACATACAGTTAATTCAGGTTTGTTATTAAACTAATTATTTTGTTTGTAAATACAATAGTAATGTGTTTATACTATATAATAACACAAATGACATTGTTTTTACAATAAAAAAAAATAATATAGATATTGATTTGATTGCTGGCGTCACCCGCGATGAGGGATCAGTAGGCGATAACTTACTAGCGGTGTCAACGGATAACATGACTATTGCAAAGTTTACTGATTTAATAAACAAAACTAACGTTTTTATGTACGGTTTGAATACTACAAAAATTGAAGATTTTTATATGAAATCTATTGATAAAACTAACTCAACTTCCCTGAGAAAGGCTTTCCAAGATTTTTTCGGTGACGTAGCCCTTAAGTGTCCCACATATTTGTTTGCCCAACAATTGAACAAAATTAAACCGATCAACAAAAATGTCTATTTCTATGAGTGGACATACCTGAGCGAAAAGTTTGGTAAAATAATAAATTGTAATGTTCACGATAGAGGCATTTGTCACGGAGCAGACATACCCTATGTGTTTGGTTTGCCGTTTATTGTACCCGAAATGTTTGAACCAATTGACAAAACATTTAGCCAAACAATTATAAAAATGTGGACAGAGTTTGCTAAAACTGGGTAATTATAATAAGTTATTATTTTTTTCGTACTGTAGGTTAGGTTTACATACTATAAAGTATTTTTTCATAATTTAATGACCAATTATTTTATAATACTATATAGTTTAATACAACGAAAAAAAAGTTATACTATTTTATTAAAAATTGTTTTTTTGTATATTTTTTTATAGAAAACCCGATAATATTTGGCCACAAATTGAAAGTCAGAAATTCAATAATGTTTTTGTTCGCGATATGAATCCTAAAAATATGACTAAAATTTTTGAAAATCCATTTCATGAAACTTGTGATACTTTTTGGAAAAATCTTTTTCTAAATTAATTCAATAATATTTTGACTATAGTTCTACATAATTGTAATAATTAAATATAAATGTATAGATAATGACATTATACTAATAAATAAAGATGAAAATATAACATTAATTTATTACATTTTTATTTAACAGATTAAAAGTTATTTTATCAGATAATTTTAGGTTTATATTTTATTTAAGTAATCCTCAAAATTTGTGGCCAAAAATGTTAAACAAAACCGATAGTAATGTTGTATTTGTACGCGAATTGAATCCGAAAAATGTTGAAATTTTGTTAGAAAACCCGTTTCGGGAAACGTGTGACACATTTTGGAAAAATTATTTCATATAAAAATTTATTTTAAATATTTATTTTAAATACTTATTTTAATATAAACTTAATTGAATTCAGTATTTTCAACTTTTTGAGTATTTTCTAAATATTTAATTTAAATATACTATTTGTCTATATTTTAAATAAATAATAAATTTTAAACATTAATTTTGTTTATTTATCTTGACTTAAAATAAGTTAATGTAAATAATAAGTTATTTTAATTTATTTAAATATTATTAATATTATTAAATATAACCAGCAATTTATTCTATAGATTTAGTATTTTTTTAGTCTTTTAAAAACAAATATTTTTAAATAAAAAAATGATTATAAGTATTAAAATATAATAAGTTATATAAATATTTTTAAATAAACATTATAAAATGTAATAGATTAAAAATAAAATAATATAACACTATTATTATTATTATGTGTAACTTGTTGTCCTTGATTATTTTTAATTATATGTTTAAAATACACTTTAAAAATGATGATAATCATATGTATTAGAAAATTTCCCATATATTTTTTTTATTATCAATGTTGTGTTTATAAAATAGACAAAAATAGTTATTATATAATAAACAGTTTTATACCGGTATTTAATAATATTAATTCAACAAAATTGTTGTCAAAATCCTTGTCATTAAAAATAAATGTCAAATCATTTAGACGACACAACAAGTTTTAATAAATAATTTATTAATGATATTAAAAAATACAATATAATAGTATAATACAAATTATTTATTATCTCATTAGTCTATTGGCAATCAAATGAATTTATTATCAAAAATTAGTTTAACAGTACACTAGCTATTTAGACACACTGTTTATGTTATAATGTTATAAACTTTTTCAAATATATTTATACATTTTATAAGTTTAGTTTTAAGTGCATTTGTATGGCGTTAAGTGTTTTAGATTATTTATATAAAGTTATTTTTATTTTATTTTTAAACAAATAGTCAACACATACTATTGTATTTAATATTAACAAAAATAAAATATGTTTAACAAAATTTTTTTCAACATTTTATTAGGTCTAACAGTTTATACTTTAGTAAAATATATATTTTTTACCGATTACTCTGGTGTATATGTGCGGTCAACGTCGGGCACTATCCGTGGACAGACAATACGGGTGCTCAATAAAACTGTCTATCAATTTTTGGGTATACCCTATGCGGAACCACCTATTGGCGAATTAAGGTTTGCCCGTCCAGTGCCTATAAAGATACCACGCGGGGTATAAAATGTTAATTAAATAGATAAAATAATTAATATAACATTGATAATATTACCAGGATATTATAGATGGCACACAATTGCCGGCATCATGTATACAGGAAAGACATCCGTTTGTCCCGGAGCTCAACTACACGAGCGAAGACTGTCTATATTTGAATATATTTACACCAACTGTTGACTACACGCGTGCGGCCACTAAACATCCGGTAATGTTTTGGATACACGGCGGCGGTCACAGTGTCGGGTCGTCCGATATGTACAATGGAACTGCTTTGGCCACTGAGGACGTAGTGGTTGTGACAATTAACTACCGGTTAGGAAAATTGGGTTTTATGTATAGCGATGACAAGTCGGCACCGGGCAATCAAGGATTGTACGACCAGCTCATGGCACTCAAATGGGTACACAAAAACATACAGTATTTTGGCGGCGATCCCAATCAGATCACTTTATTTGGTGAATCAGCCGGCAGTTGGTCAATATCGGCACACATACTGTCGCCGCTATCTAAAGGTCTATTCAAGAGAGCTATTATGCAAAGCGGTGCCCATATGTATAACAAGGACAGGGATGTTAGTACTAGAGAAGAAGCACTAGTAGACAACAAACTTATGGCAAGAAAGTTGAACTGTACTACAAATAATTGGGTTCAATGTCTTCGCAAAGTTGGCGACGCCAATGAGTTTCTTCCGTTTGTAACATTTGGTTATTTAACTTATCCAACACTAGACACAGAGTTTTTGCCTACCAGTGCTCAAAAGGCATTTTTGGATAACACATATAACTCAGATATTGACATCATGGCCGGTGTTAATGCCAAAGAGGGATCACTAATAAAATACTTGTATTGGCCATTGGATGAGGACATTGATGTCGACATATTTAAACATTTTGTCAAAAAAGTGGACAAAATGTTTCACAATTTAGATGAACAGATAGTCGCCGATTACTATCTAAAAGGTGTGGACATCAATAACTCGCAGTCACTGAAGTGGGCTTTCTATGAGTTTTACGGCGATGTGTCTCTCAAATGCCCGACCTATTTGTTTGCCAAACATATGGCCACTCGGAAACCGGTAGATAACAGCAATGTTTACTTCTATGAGCTTAGGTATCAATTGTCATCATTTGCACAACAATTCGGATGCGATGAACAAACTATGGGTATATGTCATGCAATGGAGTTGCCATTTGTTTGGGGCAAACCTATTGTCAGTCCAGATAATAGTGATACCGATACCGATATTGAGTTTACAAAATACACAATGAAATTGTGGACAAATTTTGCAAAATATGGGTACATATATATATATTGTTAATATTTAATTTTAAAAAAACATATTTACTCAATATTATAGGTAATTAACTTTTATTTTTATTTATTATATCAGTAAACCTGACAATCATTGGCCAAAATTTTTAAGTAATTCAAAAACAAAAGTAAAAAACTTGAGTCCAAATAATTTACAACAAATTTTAGACAATCCATACTATGAATCGTGTGATGTTTTTTGGAAAAACTATTATTAGTTGTTTTTTTAATTGTTTTTATTTTAGACAAATATATTATAATTATTAATTGTATGTAATTATATTTTTATTTTTAAATAATGTAGTTATAAAAGTAAATAAATAAAAAATAATAAAAACAATATATTACAGTAATTAAATTAATGATCACAATATTATAATATTTGATTTAATTTTTACAACAAAAAAATAATAATAATTAATATCAAAAAATTATTAAATGTAACAATAAATATATATTTATTTTATGAGATAACTGATAACTATCAATATTATAGTTTAAAATATCATATATATACAATACTACAATATTTAATTAATTTATTATATATTTTTTTAAAAATCTAAACTATTTTAATTATTAATACACAAAAATTTATAAAATTATTTAAAACATTAACAACAAATTGATTTATTTATAGCACAAAACTTTATTTTTCTAAGTTTAGGGCATTTATTGATAAACTCATTGATATCGGTGTCATCGATGGCCACCCGATAAAAAGTAACCCAAACGTGTTGAATGTGCGTCAAGTTTGCCAAACTGTTTAACGCTTGGACAGTCAGATTACCGGCGGTCACAAACAGATAGCTGAGTCGTGGCAAATGTCGGTCAATTTGATTGAAAAACTCATCGCTGACCCGAACCGAACCGCAACCCATTTCGCGTCCGTTACATATTGACAAATGCTTCAACTGTTTTAACAAACCGAATAAATCACTGGTCAGTAAAAAACTGGAAAACTTCGGTATCTGACACACAACAGACAATCGTCGCAATTGCCGATAGTTGTGACCAATTGTGGCCAACAGTTGCTTCAAAACATCGACATCTATTGTATTCACCAAATAAACTCTATAGTCTATTGATAGTCTCCGCAAATCGCGACAATTGGTGGACATTCGAGTCAATAGATCCCGAAGGTAACCGTTATCAATATATTGCGGACTGATCTTTATCCCGAAGTCCATCAATCTGTGCATTTGACATAAACAAGTGGCCAACGAGTCTAAAACGCGTTTATCGTCACAGTCTCGGTCAACATTGACTACCAATGATATCAATTGGTGGCCATATTTTGCAGCAAATGTGTCCAAATCTAGCCGTGAATCGTTGATCACCCGAATCGACACAGATTTCAAACGTGTCATTAAAATATCTTCTTTATTATTACCGCCGATTAGCAGATAAAACATTGATTTGTGTTTATATCGGAAACCAATGTCCAGTTTCCGGAGATTTGTACACCACTTGACATTTCTGGTAATCACTGGTTCGATGTCCACACAGTCTACGCCTGTCAGCGATAGTGTCCAGAGTTGTGGACCAATTAAACGAAAAAAGCGGTCAAACATTTCGTCGCTGACGTCGAGTCTGTTGTGATCACCGAAAGTCATAGAAAAATGTCTCAAATGACGGCTATTTGCGACTAAAGCGCCGATCATTTTGTCGGTCACAACAAACGGGTGCCGAAAGTATACGGACGTCAAGTTCGGACATTTGGCGATCAGCTCTGCGAACGGTTTATCATTGGCGTAGATATTGTTGTCGTCTATTAAAAAATCAATGACCAGATCGACGAGTCCGCGACACAGGACTCGACGCCACTGATTGTTCACCGATTCGAGTAGTAGTCGGTCTTCAAGAGGCAAATATCGCAGCAATAGTTCGGCCAAATCATCGCCGAAACGATCAAACGATTGTCGAAACATTTTTTTTGAACCAACTCTCAGATGAAAACTTTTTGATCACTTTATTTGAAAAACTTAATCAAAAAATAAAAAATCTTACGACAAAAAAATGCTTAAAATTATTTCATTTTTTTCATACATGATATTTAGTTTACAGTTTTTAATAGAAATATTTTGTTACAAATTATAAAACTGTTCAAACATTTAATATTTACATTAGTTGTGACATTAAGTGATGAAATCAATTGAAGTAAATAAATGTATTAAACAAAGTGCTGGCGTCTGTTATATATTATTATAATTTATTTATTAAATATAATATTCTGTATTATTTTATATATAGTATTTAATTTTTTTGAACAATAGTATTACTTTAATTTTATTATTATTATGTCTCATAATTTTTTAAAAATTATTATATTTTATAGAATTTATTTTATATGTATATTAAAAATGTCTATATTTACTGTATTGTAATGCATGTAAAATTAAAATATAAATTTTGATATATATGTTCATATATTAATAGTAAAGTTTTATCTAATTTTAACTAATGTAATAATGTTTAAAATATTAAAATGTTTAACTATTAACTGTTAAATTAAACTATTTAATGTTAATTTTAATTAAATTGATTAAAAAAATATTTGTTACAATTTGGTATCAAAATTTGTCTTTTAATATTTTGTTTTTTTTGTTTATTAACCTTGAAGTTAATTAATTTTGTAAATATAAAATCATAAATTAAACTTTCTATTGTTCCAAATAAAAATGTAATTTATATTATTTTTTTTTGTGTAATATTTTCAAAAATATTTATGTTTTTTCATATAATTGATTAAGGTTTAGTATCGTTAATTTTACATTGTTTTGACATTGTTTTTTTTTTGTTTTAATACAAATAATTACAATATATTTTTTGTTTTTATATAAATTAATTAAAAAATTATATATACAAGTAAAACACAATATTTACAAAAAATACTTGTACGATACTAATTAAAAATAATTTATGATTTATGATTTACAATAATAATAATATTATTCTTACTTATATTTTTGGTAACAAAAATTTTATTTATATTAATAATCATTAATTATTAAATACAATATACAATTATATTTTAGGTCATAAACATTGTAAAAGCTATAAATACAACTAAAAATTTTATTTATTAATTTAAATAAAATTATTTCAAAACAATTGTTTTAGTTTTACACTATTTCTACATTTCTATTCTAAATATTATGTTTTCTTTTCTAAAATTTTTGCGATAAATTATGGCAAAACTATTACTAAAATCATTGCAAATTAAGCAAAACATTTATAAAACAAACTTATTATATATGAATCAATTATTATATCGTTTCGGTATTATTCATGTTAGGTATGGATCAAAAAGAAAGTCATTATTTTTAAATCCATATTTAATGTTAGCGACAAATATCCTATCACTCATACAAAACCTATTGTCACTGATATTAAACAATGAAAACTATTCACTAATGTTGGGCAACATTGCCTTCAAATGGCAATATCGTGTTGAGTACAATGTTATGGCGATTATATTTTTTTCAAATGCATTGTTTGTCAAATTACTTAACTATTATTATAGCGTTACACTAAAGTCGACCGACTATTTAATTAATGATGAAACTATCAATACGGATGAAAATATTAGTATAGAGACATTGGATCGCAAATCTAGATATATATTGAAAAGTACACGTATTTATATTTCATGTATAACACCAATAGCTTTTATGTCGATTACTTTTCTACAGTTCCTCATGAGTGTACCGCTAGCCGATGCCCTACTATACGGAACAATGGGTTCATTGCTATTCACTATTGAATGTGTCTATGAATCCAATATATATTACTACCAATTCCTCTATTTTATATACATGTGTCGATATTTTATGTATGAAATTTTGATACTCAATGAAAAATTAAATAGATTTATATGGTATTGCAATAAACCCGATATTATAAATATCAAACAAGTGTTTAAAATAAAGTTTCATATAATTGTTACACGATTTATGCAAACAATTAATGCTAAACACAAACGATTCACACAATTGACACAATTTTGGTCTCAATATCTATTGATAATATGGTCGGTCGTATCGTCAGTAATTGTTTTACAGTTATATCAGTCAATGTATAGCAATCAGACAGTAATTAAAGCATTTTTTATATCAATGGTCAGTTCGTCGTGTTTTATTAGCTTTTTGGTCACCCGATCGGCGACACTGGTCTACAATGAGACCAACCGTACATATTATATATTAAACTCATTAATATCAGTCACTATTAACCACAAAGTATTTATTTCAAATAAACTTAAGGTCTGTATAATACAAATATTCAAATATAATAAGTATATAATAAGTTAATTATTATTAAAATTATATTAATATTTTATGTAAAATATTTAGTTAATGTCAATGATTGAAAAATGTGGCAAAAATAGGATTGCTTTTTATTGTTGGCAACTATTTATTATTAATAGTCTTAAAATACATGAAGTATGACACTAGTTATAAAATGTTTTAATTTATTTACAAATTTATTATAAATATATTAAATATATTTTTTTATTTATTTAGTTGTTTTGGTTGGGATTTGTCATATTTGTTGAACTTATTGAGATCACAAAATAATTCATCAATAATACAGTATTATTATACATTATAAATAGCTTACAGTATAATATTTGTTAACATTTAGCTGTAATTGTTATTAATATTGTATAATATAATTTATCTGATAATAAATGTACAAATGTTATTATATATTAATGTTTAAATTATTTGACTTGACTTTGCATTATAATAACCGTATAGTTTAACACAAATATATTTTCAAATAAAAACTGTGACTAATTAATTATAAATTATTATTTTTTAATATAAAATAATACCGCAATGAGAGTGTATTTATTAATTGTGTCGCAAAGCCAGCGATAGTAAAGCCAATGTTTGTCAATGTATTAATCGTTATATTTCTAAATATATGCCATTCATTGCTAACTATCAGTGGACAGTAACGCTAAAAATGTGTAATCATATTAACAACTTGTTTAGTTTGACTATTGTAACGGTCAGACCACCTAATGTTGACCGACATAAATGATGAAAGTATAGAAACAGTTGAATTAGTTGGAAATGCTAACTGTTTATTGATTTTCTATTTGTATGCATTGTATCTGACATTGATTTTCTAATATTGAAATACTTCATTAATTTAAATTAAATAGCTATCTATTTTGTTTTCAAGTATTATATATATATAATTGAAAATAGCTTATTTTTATACATATTTAAAAACAATAATAATATTTAGTGAATAATAATAAATAAAAATATACTTACAATTTATTATTACTTATATATAATATATTAATATATATAATATATATAAATGTGTATATATTCTAGAAATAGTAATATATATATATATATATATAGATTATTACGTAAGTCAAAATTTATACAATATTATGATAGTGTAAAATATAATCTTATGATATACATTATTCTCTATTATTATCAATATATTATAAATATTTTAATTAATTATTATTATTAATATTTTCATTCAAACCATTAGAAAAATATTTTAACCTGTTCAGTCTGTTATTAAAATAAATAAAAAATAAAATAACATTTTAGTAGTAATATCTAAAAAAAATCATAATAAATAAATCAATATTTAACACATATTTAAAGAAATAATATATTGTATTAAATATACTAAAAAGCCATTTTTTATTTTATATTATTATTAAAATATTTACATTATTTGAGTCAAATTTGCAAATTAAATTGTTAGTAAAAAATAAATCATTTGAAAAAATTGTTGCAGAAATAATAAACAAATGTATACATAATTTTGTTATATTATATATTAAAATTTAGATACTATATAGAATTCTATATATAGATAAATCAAATATTAATTATAATAATGATTATTAGCTGTAATATTTTTATTGAATATTAGATAAATTACAATTTTGTATTATTTGTAATCAATAAAAATACAAAGTTAATAATGTTAATAACAAAATTATTAAAAATAGATATACAATTTTGAAAATATAATTTACTTAATAATTAAAACTAATAATAACTAATATTCTATATAAAAATAATTACAAAAAAATATTAACATTATATGTTTCAATGATTTTTCATTATTATATATAAATATATAATTGAATTAATTAATTAGATTTTGTAGAATTATTAAATGGTGTATAATTAAATTGACTTTGCATTATAATAACGGTGTAGTTTAATATAAATGTAAATATCTGTTAAAATATAAATTATAACAAATTTATTATATGTTAAAATTAATTTTTTTATATAAAATAATACCGCAATGAGTGTGTGTTTATTAAGTGTTGCAAAACCAGCGATAGTAAAGCCAATGTTTGTCAATGTATTAGTCGTTAAATTTCTAAATATATGCCATTCATTGATAACACTATTATCAGTGGACAGACCGGTAGCGGCTATTGACTCCAAAACTGCATTCAAATTAAGTACTGATTGACCAACAGATCCGCAAATCAAACACGAAATGATAAACTCTATGATACTATTAATACATGTAAAGCCAATAGTATTGATATTGTCTTTAATAAACTGAACTTCATTTGCTTTTGACATAAAATAAATGCCATACATTGACATAATAATTGTTAAAATTGTATTAAACATAATAATACAATTAACACAATTATCTATTTTTGTTATTGTCATTTTAGTATTCATAAATAATTTTATATAAAATTTTAGTTTAATTGCCAAATAATTGGAAACTCTTTTTTCTATAAAATATTAAGAAATATTATATTATAATTTTGATTTTTAAATTTAATTATTACCTTGATAATATTTAATATTTTCACATAATTCTAGAGCAATACTATTAATAGTATTACAAACAAGACAAGAAATGATCCAGGTAATAAATGGGATTGTCCAACTATATACAAAACTAATTAAATTATATATAATAAAAAAATTCAAATAAAATTCTCGATTATTAATATAAAATGTTATCATAATAGTAAATAATATTATTTTGTGTATTATCGATGCCATTATACATATTATAATTTTTTGTTTATTATAAATAGATTTATTATTGACTTTAAAATTATTATTATTGTTGTTATAAAAATCCGCAAACGTTTCAAATATTAAGTACACTTTAAAATTGATAAAATAAATAATTACAAATGTTATCATTTCATGAATGGATATAATTATAACTACTATATAACCAAAATTACTAAATAAAATTGCATTAAATTCCGTATAACCCATGAATGATAGATACAAAATTGTTATGCCAGCCATCAATAAAATCATTGAACAAATATAGCCATAGTATCGCCAAAATCTGTTTGACGATACAATCAATTTGTTTGGATAGACCAACGATACGGTTAGACCACCAAATGTAGCACCACTTAGACGATGAAAGTATAGAAACAGTTGGATGAGTGCATTGAGCCAATGGTTTGGTTTGGTTTTTGCATTTGTAGGCAATGTATCCAAAATTGTTTTCGTATAAAAATAATTTTGTTTATCCATTGATTAATAGTTAATAAATATTTTGTATAATTGTTATTTAAAACTAGAAAAATTTAAGTTTGAAAATGTTGTTTATAGATATAAATAAAAACTTAAGTTCAATACATAATATTTAGTGCATATTTAGTGCATAAAAATATATTAATATATTCCTCATATAAATATAATTTAAATATAATACAATCTTGATGATATATTTTAATATAATATTAAATATTATGTGAATTTATTTTGATGTAATAGAAAATAGTTAAATTTAATTAATTTACATTATATAAATAATATTTATATAAAACTAATATTTACACTTTGTTTTTATAATAAATTTAATAAATAAAAATGTTAGATAAAAATAGTATTAATATTTTCTTAATAAATAATATAGATGTAATATAAAATAAACTAATAATGCAAATAAAAAACAAATCATAAAAATTACAGTAACCAAACAAACAAACAAAAAAATTATAAAAACAGTACAAATAAAATAATAATATTAATACAAGTAATATAGTAAAACCAAAATATAAAATTAGTAAACAATTAATTAATAAATATATTCTTTATATACAAATATTAAACATTTTAGAATAATATATATACTGTATATTATTAAATGTTTATTAATCTTATATATTAAATATATATTATACTGTATTATAGAATATTAATAAAAAATATATAATAGTATTTTGATTATATTAAAATTTTTGCAATCGATTAATATTAAACATTAAGAGATCATATATATCCAGTATTTATATATAGATATATAATAAGTTAATTATAATATAATAATAACTTCAGGATTTTAAAATGTGGTAAAAATAGGATAGTAATAATAATAGGCTAGAAATTATTGTTAGAAACTATTTATTATTAATAATCTTAAAGTACATGAGGTATGAATAACACTAGTAATTATTATAAGATTAAAATGTTTTAAGAAATGTGAAATAATACTTCATTATTATTATAGAGATATACTGTATGTATCAATATATAAATATATGATTGAATTAATTAGATTTTGTAGAATTATTAAATGGTGTATAATTAAATTGACTTTGCATTATAATAACGGTGTAGTTTAATATAAATGTAAATATCTGTTAAAATATAAATTATAGGGGGGGGGGGGGGGGGGGGGGGGGGGGGGGGGGGGGGGGGGGGGGGGGGGGGGGGGGGGGGGGGGGGGGGGGGGGGGGGGGGGGGGGGGGGGGGGGGGGGGGGGGGGGGGGGCAAATTAATTATATGTTAAAATTAATTTTTTTATATAAAATAATACCGCAATGAGTGTGTGTTTATTAAGTGTTGCAAAACCAGCGATAGTAAAGCCAATGTTTGTCAATGTATTAGTCGTTAAATTTCTAAATATATGCCATTCATTGCTAACACTATTATCAGTGGACAGACCGGTAGCGGCTATTGACTCCAAAACTGCATTCAAATTAAGTACTGATTGACCAACAGATCCGCAAATCAAACACGAAATGATAAACTCTATGATACTATTAATACATGTAAAGCCAATAGTATTGATATTATCTTTAATGAACTGAACTTCATTTGCTTTTGACATAAAATAAATGCCATACATTGACATAATAATTGTTAAAATTGTATTAAACATAATAATACAATTAACACAATTAGCAATTTTTGTTATTGTCATTTTAGTATTCATAAATAATTTTATATAAAATTTCAATTTAATTGCCAAATAACTGGAAACTCTTTTTTGGAAACTCTTTTTTCTATAAACATAATAATATTATATTATAATTTTTATTTTTAAATTTAATTAGCAATTAAATACCTTGATAATATTTTATATTTTCACATAGTTCTATAGCAATACTATCAATAGTATTACAAACCAGACAAGATATGATCCAGTTTATAAAAGGGATTGTCCAACTATATATAAAACCAATTAAATAATAGATAATAAAAAAGTTCATAAAGAAATCTCGATTTTTAATATAAAATGTTATCATAATAGTAAATAATATTATTTTGTGAATTATCATTGCCAGTATACTAATAATAATTTTTTGTTTATTATAAATAAATTTATTATTGACTTTATTATTATTATTGTTGTTGTTGTTGTAAAAATCGGCAAATATTTCAAACATTGAGTACAATTTGAAATTAATAACATAAATAACTATTAATGTTACTATTTGTTGTAGGAATTGCATTAGACATACTATATAACCAAAATTACTAAATAAAATTGTATTAAATTCAGTATTGCCATTGAATGTTAGATACAAAATTGTTATACCAGTCACCACAACAATTATTGTACACATATAGCCATAGTATCGCCAAAATCTGTTTGACGATACAATCAATTTGTTTGGATAGACCAACGATACGGTTAGACCACCAAATGTAGCACCACTTAGACGATGAAAGTATAGAAACAGTTGGATGAGTGCATTGAGCCAATGGTTTGGTTTGGTTTTTGCATTTGTAGGCAATGTATCCAAAATTGTTTTCGTATAAAAATAATTTTGTTTATCCATTGATTAATAGTTAATAAATATTTTGTATAATTGTTATTTAAAACTAGAAAAATTTAAGTTTGAAAATGTTGTTTATAGATATAAATAAAAACTTAAGTTCAATACATAATATTTAGTGCATATTTAGTGCATAAAAATATATTAATATATTCCTCATATAAATATAATTTAAATATAATACAATCTTGATGATATATTTTAATATAATATTAAATATTATGTGAATTTATTTTGATGTAATAGAAAATAGTTAAATTTAATTAATTTACATTATATAAATAATATTTATATAAAACTAATATTTACACTTTGTTTTTATAATAAATTTAATAAATAAAAATGTTAGATAAAAATAGTATTAATATTTTCTTAATAAATAATATAGATGTAATATAAAATAAACTAATAATGCAAATAAAAAACAAATCATAAAAATTACAGTAACCAAACAAACAAACAAAAAAATTATAAAAACAGTACAAATAAAATAATAATATTAATACAAGTAATATAGTAAAACCAAAATATAAAATTAGTAAACAATTAATTAATAAATATATTCTTTATATACAAATATTAAACATTTTAGAATAATATATATACTGTATATTATTAAATGTTTATTAATCTTATATATTAAATATATATTATACTGTATTATAGAATATTAATAAAAAATATATAATAGTATTTTGATTATATTAAAATTTTTGCAATCGATTAATATTAAACATTAAGAGATCATATATATCCAGTATTTATATATAGATATATAATAAGTTAATTATAATATAATAATAACTTCAGGATTTTAAAATGTGGTAAAAATAGGATAGTAATAATAATAGGCTAGAAATTATTGTTAGAAACTATTTATTATTAATAATCTTAAAGTACATGAGGTATGAATAACACTAGTAATTATTATAAGATTAAAATGTTTTAAGAAATGTGAAATAATACTTCATTATTATTATAGAGATATACTGTATGTATCAATATATAAATATATGATTGAATTAATTAGATTTTGTAGAATTATTAAATGGTGTATAATTAAATTGACTTTGCATTATAATAACGGTGTAGTTTAATATAAATGTAAATATCTGTTAAAATATAAATTATAACAAATTAATTATATGTTAAAATTAATTTTTTTATATAAAATAATACCGCAATGAGTGTGTGTTTATTAAGTGTTGCAAAACCAGCGATAGTAAAGCCAATGTTTGTCAATGTATTAGTCGTTAAATTTCTAAATATATGCCATTCATTGCTAACACTATTATCAGTGGACAGACCGGTAGCGGCTATTGACTCCAAAACTGCATTCAAATTAAGTACTGATTGACCAACAGATCCGCAAATCAAACACGAAATGATAAACTCTATGATACTATTAATACATGTAAAGCCAATAGTATTGATATTATCTTTAATGAACTGAACTTCATTTGCTTTTGACATAAAATAAATGCCATACATTGACATAATAATTGTTAAAATTGTATTAAACATAATAATACAATTAACACAATTAGCAATTTTTGTTATTGTCATTTTAGTATTCATAAATAATTTTATATAAAATTTCAATTTAATTGCCAAATAACTGGAAACTCTTTTTTCTATATAAACATAATAATATTATATTAAAATTTTTATTTTTAAATTTAATTAGCAATTAAATACCTTGATAATATTTTATATTTTCACATAGTTCTATAGCAATACTATCAATAGTATTACAAACCAGACAAGATATGATCCAGTTTATAAAAGGGATTGTCCAACTATATATAAAACCAATTAAATAATAGATAATAAAAAAGTTCATAAAGAAATCTCGATTTTTAATATAAAATGTTATCATAATAGTAAATAATATTATTTTGTGAATTATCATTGCCAGTATACTAATAATAATTTTTTGTTTATTATAAATAAATTTATTATTGACTTTATTATTATTATTGTTGTTGTTGTTGTAAAAATCGGCAAATATTTCAAACATTGAGTACAATTTGAAATTAATAACATAAATAACTATTAATGTTACTATTTGTTGTAGGAATTGCATTAGACATACTATATAACCAAAATTACTAAATAAAATTGTATTAAATTCAGTATTGCCATTGAATGTTAGATACAAAATTGTTATACCAGTCACCACAACAATTATTGTACACATATAGCCATAGTATCGCCAAAATCTGTTTGACGATACAATCAATTTGTTTGGATAGACCAACGATACGGTTAGACCACCAAATGTAGCACCACTTAGACGATGAAAGTATAGAAACAGTTGGATGAGTGCATTGAGCCAATGGTTTGGTTTGGTTTTTGCATTTGTAGGCAATGTATCCAAAATTGTTTTCGTATAAAAATAATTTTGTTTATCCATTGATTAATAGTTAATAAATATTTTGTATAATTGTTATTTAAAACTAGAAAAATTTAAGTTTGAAAATGTTGTTTATAGATATAAATAAAAACTTAAGTTCAATACATAATATTTAGTGCATATTTAGTGCATAAAAATATATTAATATATTCCTCATATAAATATAATTTAAATATAATACAATCTTGATGATATATTTTAATATAATATTAAATATTATGTGAATTTATTTTGATGTAATAGAAAATAGTTAAATAATATTTTTACTATTATAATATATTTACATTTTGTTCTTATAATAAATAAAATAAATAAAAATGTTGGATAAAAATTATTATTAATATTTTCTTAATAAATAATATACAGGTAATATAAAATAAACTAATAATGCTAATACAAATTAAATCATAAAAATTACAGTAAACAAACAAAAAAAAATATAAAAACAGTACACATAAAATAATTTTATATATTGTTAAACAAATAAGGTAAAACGACAATTTAAAATTAGTAGAGATTTAATCGATAAATATATAATATAAATATTTTATTATAATAATATATATATTACTGTATTTATTAATGTAGAATATTAATGAAAAAAATATATTATTATTTTCATTATATTTAAATATTTGCAATAAAAATTTATTAATAATAAACATTAACTCAATACATTAAAATATAACATGCAATCAGGGTATTAAATGTGGCAGGCATAAACTATAGATGCCAATTTTGCCAAATACTTGCCCTGCCTATGCCATGCCCTGGGCATCTATTTTCAGGTGGTGACACCTATTACTATGATTTTATATTATTTATTTATTTATAAAACATTGTTTTATCTATATATTTGTTTTGTATACCTTTAATTAAAAGTTAATATCATTAGAAATAAGTATATTACTTGTAAATTTAGTTAACACGCTAAAAAAATAAATTACATTATTTTTATAAATACAGTTGCTTTTTAGCAATTTAATGTGGCAGGCAAATAAAATAGATGCCTAAAATTCCAGGGATTTATGGCATCTATTTGGACATTTCTAGGGCAGGCATTTATTTCCTTAAAACCCTGCATGCAATACATTTATCATTTTATAAATTATTAGAACAATTATATACTGTATATATAAATGCAAATATATAATAAACTATTACATAGTTAACCAATAATTAATATAAAAACAATTTATTAGGTGATTAAAAATTTATTCTAAAAATTATTTTTGATTTTATCAGCAAATTTGTAGATTAATAATAAATAACGAAAATATTTCAATACAATCTATAGAGTAAATAAAAAAAATAAAGTTTTCGTTTTAAAACAATATTTATTATCAAAATACCTGATAAAAGATAGTGAATGTAAGCGCAGACATTTGTGGGCCCAGACATAAACCAATTTTACGTTTACTGGACAGTCGTTCAAAATAAGTCATTAATTTCAGTTTAAAACGCGTCCGAAACGGGTATCCATTGACGCGCCATTCAATACGTGACAATGCGATACACGTGCTGTGAATATTATGCGATAGTTTTGCGCTCCGGTATTGAAAAATAAATATAAAACTGCAAACAATAACAGAGTTTAGCCCATAAAATATTTTGATGTCATAGTCTAGTGTTTCAAATAATATTTGATGAATTATAAGCAAATTCATTGGTATCAGTGATAATATGAATGATAAATATAGTTTTGATTGAAATCTATTCAAACAATTTAATAGATAACAAAATCTATTGTGATCTTCAATAAACATATTTACAGATTTTTGCACTTTAGTTATATTATTTGATTTATTATTAATTTGAATTAAACGTGCATTTATTATGTTAATAACTTTTAATGATAAAATATTATGAATTACCAATATTATGATTACAATATAAGAATCAAAAAACAAAACATAAAACACAATCATTTGAAATAATTGACATAAAAATGAAATGAAAAATGTTTTAAATGTATAAAATCTATAGATTATCAATAACCACATTAAAGTTGTTGAAATTACTAACAAAAAAAATAATATTTTTAGTTACATTTTATATTAAATTTATAATACTTACAGCTTAAAGTTAAAAATATTTTTCCAAATTTGAATATTAAATTTATTTGTAATTTTATTTTTACAATAGTATTATTATCTAATAATAAATTAGGTATTAATTGACGTACAGGTATGCGACCATCCGATGTTTTAAACGGCATAAACCATAGTATAGTTTTTCTCGTTAAATGATATTTTTTAAATAGATAACTACAAAATGATGTGGCTAAAATAAATATTAATAAATTATACTCATGTAAACCACCCATAAAGTAGCAAATATCAAATAATAATAATTTTGTATTTAATTTAGTACTTTTTGCTATAAATAATGACACAAATTTTATAAGATTAAACATATATATAAAGTATATAAAATACTCAATCAATTGATTTGCTTTGTTGAGTATAGCTTTTTGATAAAACTTATCGTAATAATAATTAACTAAAATATTTTGTTGCTTAAAATCTATAAATTGAATCATTTTGTTATTGTTGTTAATGGTTAGAAAATTTAAAAATAATTAAGAAAAATTTTATTTTAATAATTTTAATTTATCTAATATAAAAGCAAGTTTATATTTTATTATAGAAATTTATTTTATAAGTATAAAAATATTTTTAAATATGTTTTATATTAACTATAAAAATACATTTGTTTGATTGATCATTATTAAGTTTTCTTATTAACTTTTGATTAATGATATAAAAACACACATTAGTTAGTCATATAATATATTTAAATTATGTTAATGACAGAAAACATTAATTATAATGTATTAATAAATATGTATAATATAGCAAAATATGTTAAATATTATGAATTTGAATCTATTATGAACTTAAAATAAAAATAAAGACATCGATAAAAATTATTTGAACTATAATGAAAATTAAAATAATACTATAACATTGCAAACAATTATTATAATTATCTAAATATATATATATTTATTTATGTAAAGTCTATCATTTATAATTATGTAGTTCAAAATAAATAAACTATTATTTATATAAATACTTAAATGTTAACATTTTCAAATTATTACAATTAATTTTCAATGTTTATAAAGTTTGTACTGGTATTATATGTATTGAAATTGATTTGAAGTCAATCAAATATTATTCCACATAAATAATAAAAATATATAAATAGTTTCATAAATATTATCTGATTTTTTATAGCAATATTGATTGATGTTTAACACCTAACATACTTTACCACTTAATCACTTAAATTAATTGTTTACATTGATATTATAATAATATGTTAAGATTTAATAATTTATTTATACCATAAATACAATTTAACAGATTTAATATTATTATAATATTTCTATAAAACGTAAATATACAAAATAATAATTTTGTTAAATTAAGTAATATAAATATGTATTTGTTTAAATAAAAAATATCAACTTTATTGCATTTATTAATTTCACTAAAATCTTTTTAAAATATAACATTAACATTATAAACTAAAAATTCATTAATACTGTCAAATAATAAAATAATCTAAAAAGTATTATTGATATAACAATTTATTAAAATAATATGTTACTAAAAATTAAAATACTAATATAGAAATTATTGTAAATAATTAATTTACTGATGTATTTTATAAATTATAATGCTGATTAAATAAAAAATTGAAATATATATTACAAATTATAATACATTTAAGATTATAATTCATTTAAACAAAACAAAAATATTAATTAATTTAATCTAAACTTTGCTTTGCATCATAATAACGGTATAGTTCAACACAAATGTAAATATCTGTTAAAATAAAAATTATGACAAATTAATTATAAATTATATTTAATATTTAATTTTTTTATATAAAATAATACCGCAATGAATGTGTGTTTATTAAGTGTCGCAAAACCAGCGATAGTAAAGCCAATGTTTGTCAATGTATTAGTCGTTAAATTTCTAAATATATGCCATTCATTGCTAACACTACTATCTGATGACAGACCGGTGGCGGCCATCGATTCCAACACTGCATTCAAATTGAGTACCGATTGACCAACAGATCCGCACATCAAACACGAAATGATAAACTCTATGACATAACCAATACTAACAATACCTATCATTATAGCATTATTTTTAATAAATAGTATTTCATTAGCTTTCGATAGGAAAAATATGCCTAACATTGACATCATTATTGCGATTATTGTATTACACATTATTATTAAGTTAATAATATTATCCATTGAATCAATAGTTGTCTTAAGTTTTATAAATAAATTTAAATTTTGTTTTAATTTTGACGATTTAAATAGAGCATCTAAAAAAATATTATTAAAAAATTTAAATTAAAACATTATTATTATTTATCATATTATACAATACAATAAGATATTACATTTGAGCTCTACTGCCATATTATCAATTGTATTACTAAAACACAACGATATTATCCATATTATGACTGGAAATATCCAAATATATGTTAGATTGAAATAACCAAAAATATTTGAAAATATATGAATTAAGTCATTTCTAGCTCTAATAAGATTTAATATTATGATAAACAATGCAATTTGTCGTATTATTAATATAACTATGGATGCAATAAATTTTTTGTTAAATTTAAAAATTTTGTTCAATCCATGAGCTAATAGATTGTCGTTAATAAAATTGACAAATGTTTCAATAAATTTATAGGCTTTAAGGTTTGCATAATATATGATAATAATTATATGTAATAACTGTGTGATCTGAATCAATAATAATAATAATGAAAAATACTTGAATTGTGATTCATTAAATATTATTTTACTTGAAACAATTGTATCATATAATTGTAGTGAACCAACAAATATCACAGTTAGACCAAATAGATTGCTAATATATTTCAAAAATCTACTTGATGATATTGTTATTTTGTTGTCACTATTGATATCTAATTTAAGTCCACCAAATGTTAAGCCAGAAAAACGATAAAAATAAATCAATGATTGAATAAATATAATTTGCAGTTTAGAAATGCCATATTTAGTATTTGATTTTGTATTTTTTAATATTATCATTTTATCAAATTAGTTATACTAAAAAAATCTAAAGTATTGTATTACTGATTTATTATTTAAATAATTATATAAATACTAACTATTTTTTTTTAATTTAGCTGTTTTAAAAAACGTTATGTAAAATCAGTTTTATTTATATAATATAGATACTTCATATACTGTATAAATAATATAAGATATTTTAATAAAATTAATTATTTACTTTTATATTATTTACTTAATCAGAAAACTAATTTATTTATTTAATAATTAAATATTTACTGTATGTTTAATAAAACGTACAAAAAAATATTAAAGAAATTTTTTCCAATTTATTACAATTGTATTTATTTAATAAATATAAACTCAATTTTTTACATATTTACGTGAAAAACTATATAAAATGTCAGGGTTAAATAAGGTAGGGTATGGTAGAGTATGACCATTCCACCCCCTCATCGATATAGTTCAAGCAATAAAATAAAATATTTAAATAATTAATAAGAAAATAATTTAATTATTCTAAAAAGTTATTTTTATTCTTAAGTAAATATTTGCTGTATTTTTATAAAACATTTTTTACAAAACATTTGACATTTATTATTATTGTTCTTATAATACATTAATATTTATTATTTTTAATTAATAATATACTGTATATTATAATATATCAATAAATAAATAAAAATAAATATAAGCATTTTATATTATATGTAAATTATATTAACAGGCAATATACCGGTATAGATATTGTATTTTATTATGTTATATAAAATTTGTTTTGCAATATATAATAATTAAATAAAATTTATTAAAACATTATTATTGAATAAATATGAACTCAAATCTATTATTTCATATTTATATGATTTAATGATGTAAATTATGACATATGTATAAAATATTTAAAATAATCTTAAGATTATAGAATTATTTTAAAATTATTTATTCAATTAAAATACAAATATAAAGTTAATTAAAAAACTTTAAAAAAATACAAATACAACTAATAAAATAAATAATATCATATATATAACTAAATTACATTTCCCATTAAGAATGCAGTTAATTACTCGATATTTCAATAACAAAATTGATCTAACTCAATTACTAGAAAAACATTTAGCAAAAATAGGGTTAATAAAAAGATAGTATGATTAGAAAAAATTAGTTTATTTTAAAAATATTAATTGCCTTAAAAAAAATAAAACAATTGTATAAAAAATAGTATTTTCATATTTTGCTTTGCATCATAATAACGGTGTAATTCAATACAAATGTAAATATCTGTTATGAAATAATAAAATAATTATTAAGTATTTACAGTATTTGTTAAGTATTACCGCAATGAGTGTGTATTTATTAAGTGTCGCAAAACCAGCGATAGTAAAGCCAATGT
Source organism: Oppia nitens (assembly GCF_028296485.1). Classification (NCBI taxonomy): domain Eukaryota; kingdom Metazoa; phylum Arthropoda; class Arachnida; order Sarcoptiformes; family Oppiidae; genus Oppia; species Oppia nitens. Next base: position 481,863 of record NW_026533251.1, read on the forward strand.
TTGTCAATGTATTAGTCGTTATATTTCTAAATATATGCCATTCATTGCTAACACTACTATCTGATGACAGACAGGTGGCGGCCATCGATTCCAACACTGCATTCAAATTGAGTACCGATTGACCAACAGATCCGCACATCAAACACGAAATGATAAACTCAGTGATGACCCCAATAGAGGCCACACCGATAATCATAGCGTTATCTCTAATAAATGGTAATTCATTTGTTTTTGTCAATAATAAGATACCGGTCATCGACATGAATATCATATATATTGTATTAGACATTATTAGACAATTAATACATTTATCAATGTTAGTGATAGTTGTTTTTAGTTTCATAAAAACAGTCAAATTTTTTCTTAGTTTATCTATAATTAAAAAACATTAAAATTCTCATTATTATAACAATCTTACAATAAATATTTATAATTTAAATACAATATTTATATATTTTTATTTTATAACAACTATATTAGTAATTTTAATCAATATATGAATTAATTTAATAAAATCAATTATTATAAATTAGGTTTTTTAAAATAATTAATCTAAATTAAACATTAGTTTTAAACATATATAAAATTATTGTTAACCTATAGTAATGCTGTTATTAACATTAATTGTCAGATCCATAGACATGTTTTTGATAATGTTTGAAATATACCATGATATTATCCAGGTTATCCCTGGAAATATCCACATCCCTGGTTATATGTATACATTAAACAATGACAAAACATAGCTAATATTTCATAACTAATATGACTGGATACTAGTTTATTTAAAAATAAATAAACTAGCAACAATTGATGAATTATCCATATTATAGTAATAATAATAACATTTTTATCACATTTGAAACAATTATAATGTGAATAATTGACAAATTCAAACATTTGGTCAAACAGAGGATATGATCGGAAATTTGCGATAAATAATATTGCTGTCAGAATTGCAAACATTAGCAATTGAATCGATAGTATTTGTAGAAAATAGGCATTAATTTGATTATAAACTGTAAATTTATCAGTAATTACATTATAAAGTTGAAATCCTGAGACTATATAAATAATTAATGCCATTAAATAGCCATACAATTTGTACCATTTGTTTGATTTAATTGTGATCTTATTATTATTATTTGATTTAAGACTTATCTGAATTCCACCAAATGTTATGCCAAATATACGACAATAACATATAAATGTTTGAATAAATATAAATTCATTTTTAGAAAGTAACCCATTATAGGGATACTTTGATTTACTCATTGTTTAGTAATTGTTTTTAACTAATTTTAGTTTTGATAAAAAAAACCAATGAAAATGCTAAAATATAATCTATGATTTTATTTAGTTATATAGAGAAAAATTTTTACTTTTAAAATCTATAAAATAGACTACAGTTTTTATATAATATAGTTTAGTAAATCATTTTTTTTATTAATGTTTTTTATTGAAATCATTGTAAATAAACATATTCTAACTTTTATTTTGAATAAATATACGATTAAATATTAAATATTTAGTTATTAATCATATAGTAAACCGGTATATACTATAGTATTAAATAATATTTTAGTTTGCAGTAAATAAAATTTGAATAAATGTTTAATGTAAATTTATTATTACAAAATTATTAAAATAAAAAATAACTATAAAAGTAAATATATAATTTTGACATATAAATAACAAAATAATATTAACTGTTAAATACAATATAATACAATAAATTGCATATTAATCAATAAAATCATTTATATATAGAAAATAAAATGTTTTTATAAAATGTTTAAACTATTATCAATATATTAATGTATAATATAATACATCAGTAAATAATTAGTACTGTATTTTTAAAAATCTTTACTCAACCCTATTGATGAAAAAAACATCTGTTAAACATATGATCTTAAAAATAATTATAGATTTTCAAAAACAGTTCATCCAATTGTATGACAAAACAAAAACATTTATATACAGTGTCTTAGACACCATAGAAATAACTGTATTCATCCAAAAACTTATTTACATCAATAATAGTCAAAATTACAGTATATTATAAATGTATAATTTCTATATTGTATTATATTATTATTATTGTTTGTTTTTTGTTTTACTTAATAATTTTTATGAACTTATATCTTATAATAGATACAATATATAAATATAATAACTAATATAAAAAAATGAATTTTAACGAAAAATTAAAAAATAATTTAACAAAATTAAAAAAATTGCAAAATTTGTCACAATGTTTGCAAAAAATTAATGTTAATTATTATAATAAATTATCTGATGTTTTGTATGATCAAGTTTCTAAAATTAACTGTAAAAATAGTAAATATAATAAAAATATTTCTAAAAATGATTTTAAATCATTAAAAATAATATTAAATTTTAAACATCTCAATCAAAACCAATTGAATTCACAAATCAATTATAATTTACGTTACAATCGGCGGCAGTATTATAAAAGTAATGGTATGTATAATAAATTATGAATTATTTTATTAAAAAAGTTATATAAAAATAATACTAAAGTTGTTGATTACAGCAGACATTAGTGAATCGGATTATGAATCGGATTATGAATCGGACAGTGGATCTGATAGTTCAGAGACAACAAGTTTTGTGCACAAAATAACCGACAACTCGACTAATGATTGTCCATATGATGGCTGTTGCAAATCATTTGCAACCAAATATGCACTCAACAGACATATTAAATATATTCATACAAAAGTTAGGCCAAACCGGTGTGATGTCAAAGGTTGTCAAATGAAATTTGTTGATAACTACACACTTAATAATCATCGAGTCGTTCATTTCAAACGGAAACAGTTGTTTGTCTGCGATGTCGACAACAACGACAACAACAACAACAACTGCGGCAAACAGTTTACAACAAACCAATGTCTCGTAAGACACAAATTGCGCGATCACTCAATAATTGTGCCGAAATATCGATGCAATTATAAGGGTTGCGGCAAACAGTTTGTACATAATTATCATTTGAATCGACACAAACGTAAAGTACATTTACGGCAATTGGCGTTCAAATGTGAGTACAATGGTTGCAACAAATCGTTTTCAGATAACTCGCATTTAGCTAAACACCGGTTCATACATACCGGCCAAAAGCCACACATATGTCATGTCAAAGGTTGTCGTCAAAGATTTAAACAATTGGTTCACTTAACTCGCCATCAATTTACGGCACATAAACTCTATTAATTGTACTAGGTTATTTATAAAAAACATTAGACATTTTGTAAAAAATAATAATAATGTTCAATATAAAAATGTTTAATTTATGTAATAATATTAATAATAATAAAGACAAAGTATATAAGATTATTTTAAATTTGATTTATTTAGTTGTTATTTTAAAATAATAGTTATTTTTTTTGTTTTTTAGATTTTTAAAAAAAACCCTATCATAACTTATTTTGTTCAAATTATAACTTATAAATTATGTTAAGTTATAATTATTATCATAGTTAGAAATTAGTAATTTGTTGTATTTATAATATTTAAAAAAAATTAATTATAAATTTTAGCACACTATTTTTTATCAAACTTAACCATAACTATTTTATTGAAAAATTATTAAAATAAAAAAGGTATTCCCTTATTATGACTTTTTTTTATAGTTTTCCTGTAATAATCACTACTACTGTAGAGCTCAGGTAGCTTTCACATGACAACCCTCTGTTAACAGCCATCTATTGTTTAAGTCATTGCACTGATTAATATCTTTTTTTTTGTTTATCAATGTTTAAGCGCAAATAGTTTACAAACATATTGATAAATAAATACCAATAAAAATACTTTATTTTATTTGTATTATCAAAACATGTGTACTTTTATTGTTTGGATATAAATATTTGTGTATTTTCGCTGCCATTTCTATACAATTATACAGTTTTTCATAAGCTATTGCTATAATACTGTAATTGTCATCAAAAATATTTATTATTAAAAACTATTTGTTAAAAAAGTTTCACAACAATAATAACAACAAAATGAATAGTGAAATAAACGTTACTATAAAACAATTGAATAGCAAATTAATGAGATTATATCATATGAAATGTTTAGTAAAAAAGTTGTCTAAACTTAACGATAAATTTCAGAAAGAAAATAACAGTTTATTTGATAATAATAATAATAATAATAATTTTGATGAAAATTTAGTTGAATGTAATTCATTGAAAGTTTGCCACAAAATACTATTACCCAATGTTTTGGACAAATTTGTTGATAATATTAATGATAAAAAATACAAATGCGATGTCAATGGTTGTAATAAATCCTATACCAATGCAACTAATCTATACAATCATAAACAGTGTCATCACTTTAATCGCAAGTATAGGTGTGATGTCGGCGATTGTAATAAAAAATACGGACAAAATCATACACTATTACGACATAAACGACTCGTCCATGCAATCCGGCGGCCATACAATTGTGATGCCATTGATTGCGACAAAACGTTTTGCACGCGAAACGCATTGTTTGACCACAAAAGGTCTGAACACTTAGCGGTAATGGTTAAGAAAAAAGTAGTTAATAATAATAATAACAATACTAAAGATTTTGTATGCGATTGGCCACAGTGTAGCTACCGGTGCACTGGTAGTCGTAATCTGGCCGCACATAAACGTCAAGTACATACTGTGGGCAAACAACCAAAGAGGGGACAATTTAAATGTGTTTACGACGGCTGCAACAGACAATATAATAAAATGCTTACACTGTTAGTACACCAACGATTGGCTCATCATATCAATGATAATTTTACCGATAGTCGGGTCAATACAAATCAAAACAAACAGATTACTGATAAAGAAATAGTCAATAATAATAAAGATTTTGTATGCAATTGGCCACAATGTACATACCGATACACTGGCCCGCCGGGTGACGGTAGTCAGGAACTGGTCCGACACAAAAAGATAAGACATAAATTGAAACCAAAGACAAAGGCGTTTAGATGTGTTTACGACGGTTGTGACAAACAATATTATAATGTGGCGGAACTGTTAAAACATCGTCGATCGGCTCATAACATCTACTCTAATCGTACGGCAAATAAATACAATACAATTACCGGTAGTGACGGTAATAATCAACAATTATATTGTTATGTAGTCGTGTCTAACAAATCATATAAATATACGTTGGGATCTAAGTCTTAAATAAGTTTTTAAATTTTTATTTTATATTTTTGTATAATTTTCTATTTAATTACATATTAAGGCAGAATTATTATACAGTTTATTATTATTGAAATAAAAAATTTTCCTAAAATATATGTTCATAAGATAATTCATAATTTAATAGAATTATTCCTTTTAATACATAAAATAATTAAATATATTTTTATATTTATTTATAATTAACTAAATTGTCAAATAAAACAATTTCTTATATATTTATAAATATTTACATTTGAATATTGATTTTATTCGAAAAAAAATAATTACTAATTAAATGCCCTATTATTGTCATTATAATAAACATTATAAGCACCGCAAATCACATACCAGTCCTTAATCTACTGGTGCTCAAAAAACAGCAAATAGTGAACCATCAAATAAATAAGCCAAAAATATAAACTATTTAAAATTAAATTATTCAAAATTACAAATAAAGTATATTTTGTGTAAAAATATCATTAAAAAAATTAAATTAAATATATGTAAAAATCAAATAATATTAAAGCAAATTATATTAAAAATAGCGCTAAAAAATGACTGAAATATATTTATAAAATTATGCTAAAAATACTTTCAATATATTTGGTTTTAATTGATATTAATGACAAAAAAAAATTAATTCACTAATAATCAAACAAAATATTAGTCAAACATATCGTCTAATATGGAGTTAATCACTGTATTTAAAAAAAACTAAAACATTGATTAACAAAACAATTATTGAGATTTTTATGATGCAGTCGCTGTTACATTTAATCATAATTGTGATAATGAGAGCACATGTATCTCATATCTATTCAATACCAAAAGTGGACGACTCTTCCACAGCTAAAAGGAGTTTCTCGTAAAGCATTTCAAATGAGGTATACGGCGGCAGATCTAATCGATTGAAACAAGTGTGTGCTCTGGTATGTCGAGAAAAATACAAAAACAATTAGTTAGCAAAAAAAATGACAGACAATAGCACTACTACTTATACCTGGGAAGACTGGTAGGTTTGCCCCACTTTTCAATGCAAAACTTTCGCGGACCGTTAGACCCTCTGAGAGCTGCAAATCCTTCGTAAGGTATGGACGACGTTCCCGTCACAAACTGTAGTAGTCGTAAGCGCTGTTCGTTATCAAACTTGCGATCGATGGCCGTCCAAAACCATTGTATCACTGGATGTGAGTCGTGATAGCCACTACGGTATTCAGTATTTTTACGCCAATCGCATACATCGATTTCGGCTGTACCGGCAATTACAAGCTCCAGTTCCCTGGCGTCAAATACGCTGACAAATCGTTGGTCGATAACCTCAAAGAAACCCTTGACAAGTGAATCGGTTTGATCGACAACACCTCTTTCCAGTCGCCACTTAACCATACGGTCGATGTACTCCTTTTTGTTGCGCTCAGTCACTGCTATGTTACGGCCGCCGGCTTTAAGCTCCTGTATGTTAGCACAAAATATGTATTAATTATTTATTAGATTAACTTAAATAAAAATGCAAAACATAAGATAAATTTTGTATATCACTGTATATTAGGTCAATAACAGATATATCTTTATTATTAATAACTTATTAATCTTTCTCACTATTCTCTCTCTCTCTCTCTCTCTCTCTCTCTCTCTCTAATGCAAATATACATTCATAATACCATTTAAATGTGATTAAAAAATATGTGATAAACATTACTCAATAAACTACGAACTCATACAACACCAGCGCTATTGTCAATTCAAAGAACAATAATCACAGTCACAATAGTTGACTAACCTTTTCGACAACTTGTCCGGCAATCTCTTCGATCACCGAAAACGTCAGATCCAAACTCTCCCAGATATCGGTAATATCATTATCTTTAAGCCACAGTAAGCTCTGGTGAAACTCGGCGTCCAAGTACTCTAAGTCGGACAGTGAACAGGGCAACCGTAATAGTGCTTTATAGAAGGGACGGGTAAAAAAGGCATCCAAAAGATACTGGTGCACGAGTGCCAGTCCTATTACACGACCAGAAAATCTAAACCACTCGTGACAGTCATCGACAAAGGCGCTCATCGGTGACACCTATCATATATGTGATGAACAAACACATGAAATCATTTTTTTAGTAAAAAAGAATTTTAAAATATAATATTTGCTAAAATATTTTCAAATAATAAATTTAATATCTTTTAAAAATAAAGTTAATAAATATATTATTAAATTAAGATTAAATAACTAAAAAACACAGTATTACTCAGTGCTACCAGTGCTTAGCACATACCTGAACGGTGTACGTATCGTTGGCCGAGTACTCGAACAGTCCGTAGTATGGGTTAAACAGTTCGCGTGATAGCAGGAAAAAGAACTCACGGGACGGACCGCCATAATCCAGTCCCTCTTCGCCGGCAAAAGAGATGTAGAGTTTGGACTTTTGTAGGTCTTTCTTGTTATTGGCGGCCATAATCTTATTGAAGGCATCCTCCAGTAGATGATCTCTTCGTACATTAAGTTTCATTTTGTTAGGTCCCTGACCCATACCCTTCTGTTCGAGTTTACGATAAAAATTACGAAGTTTGGCGTCAAAATCACGTCTGTAAGGTGCCGGTGGTGTCGGTGCCACTCGGATCTGGTATTAAAATAAAAATACAATAAAATGATAAGTGAAATATCTTGTAATAAAAAAAACTTAGTAAATGATTATACTTGTGATCGTTGAACTTGTGGTGAGTTTTGTGGTGATGTGTTGTTGGCAACGGTACTACTCCTGGCAGCAGCGGCAGCGCCACCAGAAACGGTTGGTAAATGATCACTGGATGGCACGTATGACATAATCTCTTGTTCAAAGAGTGACAATAGAATAGTTAGCTCGAGATCGTCGCTAAATCTATCCAAAGCTAACGTTCCGTCCGATCTAATGGTATGCAGTTTGTCTCGTAAACTACTATTTGATTTGACAGCCGGTCGCCGTTCGCACAGTATGTCCATTATGTTTGGTTGACGGAGGAATGCAACAACTTTATCATTGTATGCCGTGGGAACTGCTGATGAACAGGTAGGCGTAGAGGCCGATGTCGTTGGAGGCCGAGGAGGCGGTATTGGACTTGAAGAACTGGCCGTTTCCTCTTGCGGTTCGTTGTCCGCCGCATTATTGTTAGTATTGCGCACACGACGACGACTCGGCGCCATTACCAGTTTGTGTGGATTCACTACCGGCACGTCTACCGGTAGGCGCGGGTCGATAAACGTTGTACTACGACTTGTGTGGTCAATAAAAAACTTTTTGCCTGTTCTGTCAATTTTTGACTCCCAACCTAACGGTGCAATCAAAAGAAGAAAAATTACTTAGCAAATAGAAAATTATATTACAATTATATAGTTATAGTATATAATGAATGTCATACCGGATGGCAATTCCCTATTATTTTCGGCAAATTTATTCAGCAGTGATACCAAATCGCGGTTGTGTTGGTAGCGCTCAAAAGCACTGGTAATCTGGTGTTGACCTTCCCGTCGGACTTTTGTGACCATATGTTTCAGTGATGACGAACTGTTATACTGGGCCAGCGCTTCGTCATTCATATGCATAACATTGAAAAAGTCGGTTCGTGTAAGAAACCGGACGGCCGGCAGGTTTAGTATGGCTCGATTGGGTGAGACAACAGCCGGCGTTGTAACTGTCGATGATTGTGGGGTGGCTGTGGCAGCACTGGTAGTAACTGTCGTAGAGCTACTACTACTACTGGTGGTTGTGGTGGGGGTGGTAATAGTGGTGATGGCGGGTGTAATGGATGTGGTAGGAGGTGTGACTGTCGGCTGTACTAATGAAGTGGACATCAATACTGCTGCTGATGATGTCGATGACGGAACGTGCGATGAATTGGTGGTAACTGTATACGATTGTTGTGTCGATAGTGACTGACCATCGGGCGTATCGGGTGACGGTTGACTAACATTGCTTGTGATGACGGCGCCCACCGATTTAGCTTTGGTGTGAGCGTCACGTGAACCGCGACCAGTCATTGTACGTCTAATGGATTGATAGCTATTGACAAAAACAAACCACAAAAAATAATAATAAAATGTTTTATTTAATTATTAATAATTTAAATTTTTTATTCAAAAAATGCTGATCAATTTTTCTTTGAAAATATTTTATTTTTTAAACTATAAATTTATGATTATTTAATAAAAAAAAGTTACTGTATTCAATTAGAGTAACTTATTTTAGACTAAATTTATTGAGGAAAATAAAAAATATCTTTTTTAATAACTTTACTAGCTACAATATTCATAAATTATACCGGTACAGTTGCTAGTGATGAATTTGCATTAATAGAATGATATACTAAATTATATTTATTTAAAATAAAATAAAATTAATTAAAATTTTATTTATTTTTTTATTTATTTTTTTTTATTTGAACATTTGATCATTTGTTAAGCTAAATAATATTTCTATTGTCATTCAATAGTACTAATTAAATATATACAATATTTACATTTGTATATTACAAAATTTAATCAACAATAAAAATAAATTACAAAAAATTAAAAATAAATGACATTTAATTTTAAATTAGTAAACATAAAAAATAATTTCATGATTTACTTATTATTAGATACAGTAAATTGATATCAAAGACAGGGGAACAGTAGCTAACAAAATCTAGAAAAACCGTTACATACCGTCTGTCCAATTGTTGTCGTTGAATGGACTCATTGTTTTGTGCCGTATTTGTCGACTGTTGTTGGGTCTGATGCTGTGTCTGCTGCGGCCGAGACCAAGTGGTCGTCCTATTTGTATGGTCTATATAGAAGACTCTGCCGTGGGCGTCCACCCGGGCCTCCCAATTGGTCGGCAATGACTCGTCCAATGCTACCCGCTGAAATCGTACAGTACGCTCCGGTATTGACGGCAATCGTGTGATAGTTGCCGACCGATTCACCGATGCTGAACCTGGCGGTGGTCGCTGTGATTGGCCATCGGCTACGGCACTGCCATTTGCTTCGCGTAAGGACTGTACCGACGATAGGGTGGGTCCTTCATGTAATGTAATTGTTATAAGACGTAAAGTTTTCATAATAATATTACAATTAATATAAAAAACAATTTAACAGTGATTTCACGGAAACAAAATTTTATATCAAAACACAATATTCAACAATTTTTTTTTTAAATTTTAGTTAATTATCCATTGATAACATTTAATTCGAGGTAAAAATTATAGTTATTTTTTATTTATATCAAATTCTATAAGAAACAGTATATTATTGAATAATTTATTATAATTATTATTATTAAAACAGTTATCTCACTCTTTATCTCTCTTTCTTTAAATGATAATTATTAACAATTTTGAGGGACAATTATACATTTGGTTATTATTATTATTATTATTTTTACATTATATTGCTATTAACCGCGAAAAATATGTCAAAAATGTTAGTTATATACAAAAACAATATCACAAAAATCACTAATTATTTTTTGAGGACAAAGTCATTCACTCGAATCATTCAGTCTTAGTATTATTATTAGTATTATTATAACTATTTATAATTATATATTTTTCAAAATAATTTATAATTTTTATTTCATTAGTATTTAGGGTTAAACATATCGTTAATTATGCATAAAATACATAATTTATTTGTGGGCAGAAATTAATTGTCGAGAAATTTATTGAAATAATAACTTATTTAATGTCAAATTTCTCGGAAAAAATAATATATTCAAATTGAAATTCATTGATAAAAAATATATTTTTCATTCACCGGTTTTATTTCATTATAAAAATAGATAATATATAAATACAAATACAAATTTATAAACAAATAAATATATATATATATTCAATTAATCAATAAATTCAAAATAATTAATATATTTTCTGTATTATCATTCACTGATTTGAAAACCAATATCAAAATTTTCATATACGGTAAAAATAAAAATAATAAATTATATATTATATTATATATATATATAAACACAACACTAAAATATCAATAAACTATTTAAACAAAAACAAAATTCAATTGACAACACAATAACCAACAAACAAGTTGTTTGACTGATGCGTCCAAAAAGGGATTTTATTTATTTGACTTTTAAAAACACAAAAGCAAGTTATCAATAATAAAATATATTTCCAGTTTTTTTTGTGTGTTTACTATACTATCTAATTATATACTAATACAGTAAATGAATAACAATACAGATATTTCAAAATTACTTTAAAATAAATTTAATTTAAAGCAATTATAGACTAAATAAATAGTACGAAATATTTGATAATAATTGCATAACACACATAAAATAAATAATATCATTACATCACTAGTGTATAGACTAATAGAAATTTAAATAATGATATAATTTAAATAAATAAAAATTGAGAAAGATTTTGAAATACTGATTAATGATTAATAAATAACAATAAAAATAATGAGATATAATTTATAAAACACTTTTATGACTTCATAAGGAAATGGGAGGTATATATGAGTCTATATATGAAATTTCATTATGAATGATAAAAGTGAGATATTTTAGAGAGAAAGAGAGTGAGAGAGCCTTATTGAGAGAGCAATGATATGTCAATGACTTTCACGACTATTACACACACAAACTAGACATATGTTTTTAATGAATCAAATGTAAAGATATATACTGTATATATACAGTATTTAATATATAATAAAACATATTTATGATTAAAAAACAGACTCAAACATACAAAAAAAATCTATTTAATACAGTACAATATATAACAATATAATATATCATAAATTCAATTTGTAAAACACAATTTGTGGCCACAATTTGGGTTTAAGTAAGTGTATGTGTGTGGGGTTAACAGTCAATCACTGTATACTACAATTATAAGATCTAAACAATTGACAACAGTATATAATTTGAAAAAATAGATGATAGACTTTTTTGATATTAGAAAAAAATGCAAAATTAAAATTATTGGTTAAAAGAAAAACTGTTACAAATCAATGAATTTTACAACAAAAATAATCATTTTTTTCTAGAATAGACACAAATATAAGATACTGCATAAAGTTTATACTACTGTATAAACTATTATCTAATAAATATATGAAATTTTATTAACTTAACTAAATAATAATTTTGTATCTGAATAATACTTGCAAAAAAAGCATGCAATTAAATAAACATTTCAAAACATAACTACATATAATAAGATGACTATAATATCTATTATAACAATGAGATGATTAAACTTTTAAAAATATTTCATGTGATATCATGTGATTATTACAATAGTTTGTTTCAAGATATTAAATTTTTTTTAAATCATAACAATGAAAATTTATTTGTTAAAAAAGCCAATGATATTTCCACATTACACACACATACATATATATATATACAAACACACACATAATTAACTTATACAATAATATTACGAGACACACACACACAACTAATTTAAGTGTTATTGAATTTTTGGTAAAAACTTTTTTCTAAACTAAAGTCATTAACACCTATGAAGTAAATGTATAGTTGAAAATCAGGAAAATAAAAACAATATAAAATTGTATGTAAAAGTAAACTTTTTACTATTAATAATTTTTTATGAATTAAAAAAAGTTAATATAATAATATAATTAATTTAAGTCAATTAAAAAACAGATATAAACAACAAAAATATTGTTTTTTTATCTAATTTCAATACATTTGGAGGTGTATTATAGTTGTATGTGTAAAATGATAGTTATGTGGGAGGATTTTTCTCTAAAGTGTCATAAATTTTCATGTAATGAAATAATAAAATAAATCAAGTTTTGGTGTTTAAAAATAAAAAAAAACAATTTTTTTCAACAAAAATCATATTAAAGTAAAAGTTATAAAAGTATCAGAAAACATAGTACAACAACAAAATACAATTAACAAAAAATATTAATGAATGAAATTTTTTGTTGTTTCAGAGACAACAAAAACTACAAATCAATAACCGGTTAATGAAAACTTTGGGGAAAACAGAGCTTTTGTACACAAAAAATAAATAAATAAAAAGTTATAAAACTTTCAAATATATATAAATAACTTTTTTCTCATCTGTTTTTTTCCATCATCACTGATGTACGAAAAAATATAGTTTTATTTATTTCTTATGGAAAAAAACTTTATTTTCTTTTTAGTTTTAATTTTTTCATTTCAGAAATCAATGACTGATTTAATTCATCCCAATCTTTAATGATTTATTATATTATAGTTTTTTATATCACATTAAAAAACTGAAAATATATTAAAGATATATACAAAAAATTTGCTGATTTTTCACTTAATTTACAAATAAATAAAACAAAATAAAAAATTATTTTCTCTAACCTATAGATATAGTTCTTCTGTGATTCTTCTGTTGGCCAACCCTTTCAAGACGTCTGTGACTCACTTCTGGTGCCGTCGTCGACATTACACTGTCATTGTCGGTACCGGTGGCTAATTGTTGACCAGAGTTGTTATGATTATTAGGAAACTGGTGATCGTGTGCTAACTGTCCATTTGTTTGTTGCTCAGGCATTATAGCAACGGTCGTCACATCAGCTGATTGTTGTTGAGTAATAGGAACTGTAGTCCGTTGTTTTGGTGGTGGTGGTGGTGGTGGCACTGGGCTACCGGCTACCGATCCACTGTTGCTACTATTACTACTACTACCACTATTAATGGACTGAGTATTTGAGTCAATGGTTTGTTTAACAATACCACTGGTCGATGCAATAGTCGCACAGTTAGCTATATCTATAGTTTCACTATTATTTTTATCACTATTTTCTATATCACTAGTTGTAAAAACAGCAGATGACTGTATATGAGTGTGTCTTAACTGTTCGCTGAGCTCACCATCATTATCAACATCTCTGTCCTCATTATCATAATTGCAACTCTGGTTTTCTTCTACATCTTCGTCGTCCTCTTGTCGGCGATCTATCTGTCTATTTGTCTCTTCTTCTTCAGCTTCGGGACTACCGCTCAGTGTTGTCTCTTCTTCGCACTCGTAGTCAATCTGATCCCTGTCCTCTTCTTCCTCATCAATGTTATATTCATCAACAGCACTGTTTACAACATTTCTGTCCTCGTTGTTGTCATCATCATAATCATCGTCATCACCACAATCAACATCATGAGCACTGCACTGGGATTGCTGTCGATTAGGTATCGGTGGCCGATCATCAAAACTGTTTCCGTTTAATGTAAACTATAATCACAAATAAAATTAATTAATAAAAACAAAAAATTACAAGTAAAATATATGTCAAACATATAATTTAATCAACAAATAAACAAAAAGTGTTATTTATTTTACTAAATATATATATATATATTATATGAGTATAAAGTAAATATTTTTACAAAAAAAATTATTATTATTTCCTTATAATTCCTAATGAAAACAATAATCAATGAGAATTTAGGTCTAAAAATAAAAGTGATTTTATTTTATGATATTATTAATAAAAACATTATTTTATGGAAACTAAATATACTGTAAGTAATTTTGCGATACATTTAATATTTGATACATTAATTCCTGTGTTTGTTTAACATTGATTACACAAACATATAGTTATTGTCGATTTGGGATTTGATATATCAAATAATGTGATACAAATCATACAATTATATACAGCAGTACATAAAATTTATATTCAAGTATATTATATTTATAGCCCTTAAGGCACACACACACCGACAATAAACAAGACAACAGTACCTTTCACTGGTATTTCATTTAGTGTTAAAATTTATGTCTAAATTTACAATACAATAATAAAATCAATAACAATAATAATAGTTAAACCGGTAATTGAAAAAATAATTTAACGGGGTTTCTACTCTAAATGCCCGTAAGTGTTTGTTCTGATACTACATTACTAAAAAATATAAATAAATAAATCATATGAAAATTATTTTTTGTTATTTAGTTAATTAAATCTTAATTTTATCTATCAAACAATTAGATGTTTATATTGATGACTACTGGTCAGTACATTATAATATTAGCGGCTATTAGTAAACTAAAAAGCCGTGAAATATTGTACCCACCGTTATCTAACCCGGTGTACGCTTCGAAACCTAAACCCAATTAAATTGAAATATACACACATCTAATAAATTAATAAACATAATTTTAATTATAAAACTAAGCCTAAATTAAGTAACAAAAAAATAGGTTAAGATATATGACTTATTTGTTGTTATTTTCAGTAACGTTGTAACAGAATAGACAGTTACGGGTCTTAAAGTGAAGAACAGCCAATTTAACTGATTATCACATCTTTGATATAATTTTACCAAAAAATCTAAATAACTGTATTATAGCTGAATAAAAGCGGGTGAGTGATTGAATCACTTATGTAAGAGTGGGTGAAATTAATGCAAAAAATATAAATGTTTTTTGTACATAAAAATAATTATTATAAAATATTAATAAATTAAGTTTTCAACGATATTTTACTTGAAGTTTTTTTTTTGTTGCTAATATAACATAACAATTACCGGTAATTAAATACAATACACAAATACAGAGCCTATAAATAACTATTTAATATTTAACTAAAAATGTTAATTACTTCATATAATTATTTATATATTACGGTAATTATAATTTTTTTAAAAATACCTCCGATTCAGACACAAAACTTGGCGGCACGTCATTGATCTCTCTGTCTTCATCCTCTACCTCTTCATCTCTGTCCTCATTGCGTCTACCGTTATAGACACCGATATCACTATCATTGTCACTGCCATCAGATCTGTGTCCATCAACACCATTATCACAATCTCGTGTACCACTCGTATAACAATTATGTTGTCCTCTGTCTTCATCGAATTGTCGCTGATTGTCGTCGTCAGATCCCACGGCAGATGACCGTTCGCTATTAGAATAATTATCGCCCGATTGCTGGCCTCCTTCATAAGCATCGGCTGATGAATTGGTGGCCACTTCGTG
Source organism: Oppia nitens (assembly GCF_028296485.1). Taxonomy (NCBI): domain Eukaryota; kingdom Metazoa; phylum Arthropoda; class Arachnida; order Sarcoptiformes; family Oppiidae; genus Oppia; species Oppia nitens. Next base: position 498,050 of record NW_026533251.1, read on the forward strand.
GTCAGGAGTGGCCAATGGTGCCAACATTAACGACTGTGACAGTCTTTTAGGCTGAACAGTGTTATCGACGGTAGTGTTATTAGAAACGATACAATTGGTTGACAATTGTATCGGTCTATTCATGCGGTGCCTTACAGGTGGTGTCGGTGGAGGTGAGTTGTCTTCATTGTTGTCACAATTAATAGAGACCATTGAGTCCCGTCCTCTAACACTGGCAACCGGTGTACAACCACTGGTGACGGGCGGCGGCAAGTGATTTAAACTGCCATTACTTGAACTTCGAGTGCTATTCGAGCTACTGGTGCTCGTACTGCTACTACTGCCTGTTAAGTCCAGACTGTTTGCAACCATTCGTTCCAGAGGTTTGTGGTGTGTCTGTTGTTGAGGCAATGATTGCTGTGTTCGCAACCGATTTGGAGTATTGTTAACTACTGCCGAATGTCCTGAACTGTTAGGTGTTGATAATGGAGCTGTGGTTCCGGTAGGCAGTGAAACACTGGACGCTACGGTAGGAGCAAAAATTTTCCGCAGCTTCTGCTTCGGCGGAAGTGGTGGAGGAATGTCGGACATCGGGTTTACATACATTAGGTTGACCTGCGGTGATGTAGAGGTCGTAATAGTGTTCGCTATTGACTGACTGCCGGTGCCATTTCCAGTCGTGGGCACAGTTAACACGTATTCAATATTCGTAAAGTTATGACCAACACTGGAACTGCTGGCTGTCGTTGTCATCACCGACGATGAAGACGCGGGACTAGCCGTGTGGCCGCCGATAGCTATTTTAGAAGTACTGGTAGGTGTAATCACAACCGATGCCGCCGACTGCGGGTTAACCAACAGTCCGTTTGTCAGATTTATGGTCGTCTTTGTTAGCGACGGATTAAGTGGTAGATGACCTGTTGCGGCCATCGGGTGATGCAATGGTGGCGGATGATTGGGCGGTGATGACGGCCGATGGTATTTACTATGACTTTGACCACCGTTGCTATGCTGTCCGCCACCGCAGCCAATCGATATGTGATAGTCACCGCTGTTTTGGCCGCTGTTTATCGAATTGTTGTTATTGTTGACATACTTTTGACCGCCCAATCGGTGACCACTTTTTGATGAGGACTTCTTTTTAAACATATTAAGCATTTCCTAAATAGTTAGGACTTTCCTAATGTTATAAAATTTACGTCTAATCAAACAGTATATACATTATTATTATTATTATTATTATTATTAGGATTAAAATTATAAGAATATATCATATATGATATATAACTTTATTATATTATTATTTGTTAATTTAAATTAATTTAAAATAGTTTTTTTATTAATAAAAATTTGTAGTTTGTTTTCAACAATTATTGATTTTTTTTGATTTGTAATTAATTTCAAGTTAATTACATAATAATAAAATTACATTATTTGATCAATTTATGGATACTATAGATGTATATATAATATCATATATCGTATTATTTTTTAATCAAATGACGAATTGTTTGCTTATATAACTAATAATATTTATAAATAAAATCATTAGTTTATTAATTTAATGATAATTATATATATATGTGATATATTGGATAATAATATATTGAAATCACATTATTTTTTTTATTAAACGATAACACAATTATCATATAGCGGTTATAACAGTAAGTTATATTATAACGTAAATGTCATTTAAAATAAACAAACAGAAAATAAATCTATTTTCATCACTATTATGTTATTATATCATATATTTAAATTAGCTAGTTAAAATAATAAAATTTTATATAAATTCAAAAATTATAAATATTAAACAGTATATACAAATTTCTAATAGATGAACAAATAATTGTTAACTCTATATATATATATAATTAAAGCAACAATTGTCAAAACAAAAATTAATTTATATTATTATTATTATTTGTTGACACATAGTAAGAAATTTTTTTTAATTATTTAGTTATCATAATTGTTGCATGATAACTAATATTTATAGTTCATAGAACTTATACAGTATAGTCATATATATAAATATATAAATTTTTAGCTAACATGGTCACTTTAAATAAGCTTTAAGATAAAATTGATGCAGGATACATTTTTAATTATTAGTAAATTGAATCTAGCTCACATACACACACATCAACAACAATAATAATAATAATAAGCTAGAGTGAGTTAATTGAAATACATGATCAACACATAAATATATTCAGTATATACACAATAAACATAACATTATTATTATTATTTATATACATTTACAGTCAAAATTGTCTATTTTATCCATAAATAACGTCCAAAAATATTATTGTTATCTATAGTCACAAATTTAAATCAAACTGTACTAATAATTCATATGATAAATATGTAATAATAGTTTATTTTTTAAAATTATTAATACCCACCCAATTCAAACATTTAGTAAACGTAGTTAATGTACATATTTATACATATATTGTATAATACAATCATTTATTAATATTTTTGTCTGACTTTTGAAACCTACTGTTACTCTATCTGTACAATAAAAATGCAAACATTGAGCGTAAACACAACAATCAATTATTTGTGGTCTCTCTCTCTCTCTCTCTCTCTCTCTCTCTGTATATGATATATACAGTATATGTGACGTCACTCTAGTTTCCTATTATTTTATTAATAAATACATTACTATACACTGTGTGTATAGTCGTCGTTGTCGTTGTCATTGTAATATCACTACAACCTTATCGTATAGTTTTCAACAAACATTTCTATTACAGTAATCACTAAACACTGACTGTATGTGTGTTTGTGTTGTGTATTATACACTGTATTATACGTTGAAAATTAATTTCCATTATTATTGAAAAGAAAAAAAAACCAAACATTTATTGTTATTATTATTATTTTCCCATTTATTTAATTAAATTATTATATATTTTTTCATATGTTATATCAATGTCAATGTTTGTTGTATTATTGAATTACATTGTATTTAATATATGATACATGTATTTGTCTCGCAAAACACATACACAAACTAATTGCTTAAATGAAATACTCTATTAATTAATTAATTAATAATTAGTGATTTTAGTTAATATTATTATTATTTTTCCATCTAATGTGTATCAAACATAACATCATAACTATTGAGTTATTATAAGTTTTTAAAATATTTATATATTAATAGTGTGTATATTTTTGTTGTTGTTGTTAATAATAATAATAATAATAAAATAATCCTAGGTCAATAATAAACAAAAATATGGGTTTATTATTTTCACGATTGTGGAGCTATTTTACTCATGAAGGTAATTATAGTATTATTTAATTTTTTAATATGTTAATTAATTAAAAATATCTACTTGATCATTTTATAAAAAACCCACACTATTGAAAAATAATTAGTTGAATTAATATTTACTGTATATGATATATATTATCGCTTAAATTTTAAAATTATATATCTCCATTTTATATTTTAATTAATTTATTTTTAATAAACAATATTAAAAATGACTAAACTATCATGTTTCTTTTTTTTAATTAAATTAATAAAATAGAACACAAATTAGTGATCATAGGTCTGGACAATGCAGGAAAAACAACTATATTATATCAATTGTAAGTAAAAAAATTTTTGTAATAAAATTAAATTTTAATTATTGTTAATATGATATCATAAATATATATTATTATTATAAGATTGTGTGTGTTTTTTTAAAAAATATTGCTTTTAATTGTAATAAATATCTGATTACTCTATTTATTACTTTTAATACTATTACTACCCCAACATTATTGACATACATTTTTTACCATAAATATAAAAACAAGACTCACGAGACAATTATCATATTATATATATATATGTATATCCTATTAGACTAATAATGTAGTTCACGATTAGTGGTTGTATGTGTGTGTGTATGTTTGGATACCTGATCGACCCGTAACCCTAACCCTAATTTTATTATACTATGTATGTGTAGTACAGTATAATATAGCACACACTTAACTGCTGTATAAGACTTTAATTATGAAATACACTAAAAAAAATTATTATTTTTTAATATCTATCTATATCTCGAATGTTATTATAGTCTTATGGAAGAAGTGGTTCATACATCGCCAACACTGGGATCCAATGTCGAAGAAGTTGTCTGGAAGAACATACACTTTGTTATGTGGGATATCGGCGGCCAGGAGTCCATCAGACAGGGCTGGCAAACATACTACGCAAACACGGAATTTATTATACTTGTTGTCGACAGTACTGACAGAGAGAGGATAGGCATCAGTAAGGAAGAGCTGTGGAAAATGTTGGCCCACGAAGATCTACGAAAGGCTGGTGTACTCATCTATGCCAACAAACAGGACGTCAAAGACTGTATGACTGCCGCACAGATATCCAAAGAGCTTAATCTGACGGCCATTAAGAAACATAAGTGGCAAATACAGGCCTGTTGTGCCCTTACTGGAGAAGGGTATGTCGTGTTTAGTTATAATTAACATTATTATTAATATTATTATTATTACCGGTAAGCTATTACTGAGTTATATAATAATTTAAAGAAAGAGATAGAGAGAGAAATGTCTATTTTCTGAAACATATGAATAGTTTTTTTTAAATATATATATAAATGAAGATTTGATTATGTGATTGAAAATTTAATTTTTTCTCAAACGAGTTTTATTTTTATTAAATATAATTATATATTTCCACGATTTTTTTTTAATATAACAATTTAACTTTACAATAATCATATATTTCATTGCATTTATTTGATGCAACTTTCAGTATGAGTTAATTTTTGTTGTTGTTGTTTAAGTGCTGACTAGTCATCAAAATTTATTTGTTTGATTAAAAAAATATTATTAGGAAGTGTAGTGATTGTGTTGTGTTTATTTCCGATCACTAACACCAAAAAAAATTATATATTTTTTAGTTTTTTCGACACTATTTTATCAATTTAATTGTTTCATAGTATTGTATTAATAGATATAAAAAATATTTTCAATTATTCGGTATAATATACTTTATATACATTTTTATGTAAATTCTTTTGTAAAATGTTGTAATTTTAATAATGATTATTCATTTTCTAATTATTATTTTTTTTTAAATTTAATAGTAATGATATTACAAATTCATTTTTGTTGAGATATATTATAACTTATTACATTATTTTATTAATAATAAATTATTATAGTATATAAAAATTTTATTTTATCATAATAAGTAACTTTAATAGTAAATCAATAATTTATTTTCATAATTATTACTATAAATGTTATTTAGGTGCATTTTAATACATTTATATTAGTTTAGGTTCAATATAATTTTATTAAATTTAATGTGATATTCAAAATATGATACAAATTTAGTTTATTTAGTTAGCAATTTTGGATAAGTTTTATTTACTTTTAATTTATAATATAATTATAGATACAATATATATTTTATCTATAAATTACTGTATAAATATTTGCTTTTACAGTAATTTTTTAATCACATGTTTTAATTTCCACAATTATGAAACACAAACGAATGAATTTTTTTTAACAAATTTTTTAAACAAGTTTTTTGGAGATAATTTTGAAGGCAATCATCATATTGTATGTTTGTTTGGCATTTAATCAATTCATTCAATTAACTTTATATGTTTTTGTAATACATTTTTAGTTAATTAGTGTTTAATAATTGTTATTATTAAAATTTAATAATAATTAGTTTTTTCAGTATATTTTTAAAAACTAATATTTAAATTAAGTTTCTATTTTATAATAAAGCATTTGTTTTTTAGACTTTGAATGAATTTGTTATACTTTTATAAAAATATATGGTATTATTTTTTATAGTTATTTATCAGTTATTATTATTTTATAGTTTTAATTGTATTGACACCCAATAGACCTTCAAATCTGGTTAACCCAAACACACATTTTTTTTGTACTTTTATATTGACATTAATTTTATCATTTTATTACAATTTTTATTTTATTATTACTATCACAGACTATATCAAGGCTTAGAGTGGATCGTATCGCAGCTGAAGAGTCGATAACTACCAGTGCTCTTATGTGACTCCAATTAATTAATTTTTAATGCCATTTAATATCATATCGACGACTACGAGGCGACCACAATGACAGCTACACACACACAATAAATGTGTATTAAATATATGATTGTAATGGGTTTTATATTAGATATATATTATATATATATAAGGAAAGGGAGTTCAACTAAGAGACCAATATTTTTAATTGAATCACAAATAACTCAGTGATTATTGTAAATGATAGTCGTTTTATTATTAAATACAATTTTCTATTTATTATATTATATTTAATAATATCTATAAATCCATATATAAATAGAAAAGATGTTTTATTATTATTATTATTATTAAAAAGTTAATATTGATGTTTTTATATTGTATATATTATATACACACACATCTATATTGTATATAAAACAATTATAAGTTCATAACATTAACTCTTTTTTTAAAAATGGTTATACTAATTCAATTCATTAAATTCATTATTATTATTATATTATAAAATTATGACTATATTTTTTATTACTGTGTAAAAAATGTTTGCCAAATATTGTCAATTAGTTTATGAAATATATTTAAAGAAAACAAGTGTTAATGTTTTTTAATGCTCATTATGACAATAATATCAATTAATAAAATTATTTGACAATATCTGTGATATAATGGTTTTAAAACATCAATGTTTTTTCTATGTATTAATTGAAAAAACTTATTGTACAACAAATTGTGTTAATTTATTAACTAACTAAATAAATAACATTTTTATTTGATAAAATACAGTATAACTTAGATTATAAAATTTTAAAAAATTGAACTTTATTATCATTATATAAATAAAAGTAGTAATATTTAAATTATTTAAAAAATATTGTTTAACAATTATGTACAAACATGTGAATTGAAATTGATAAATTTTAAATTTCTATTTATAGATATTAATTAACAAGTATTGATAAATTGAAAAAAGAGACAAATATGTTTTCATATTTAAATTTATGAGATTATAATAAAAGTTATTTTATCAACACTTATAAAATGTTTTTTTTAAATTTAAATCCATGTTAAGTTTTGAACTTTTATAATTTTTAAATTTATGGTAATTTTACATAATTTTAAAAACAATAGTTTTTATTATTTGTGATCTCTTTTTAAATGTTTGGTTAAATTTTCTTTACGTTTATATCTTTGACGACAACCTTTGACCTGACATATGTGTGGTCTTTCTCCAGTATGTTTGAACCGGTGTTTCGTCAAATGCGAGTTATCTGAAAACGATTTGTTGCAACCATTGTACTCACATTTGAACGCCAATTGCCGTAAATGTACTTTACGTTTGTGTCGATTTAGGTGATAGTTGTGAACAAATTGTTTGTCGCAACTTTTGTAATTGCATTTGAATTTAGGTTTCATTGATTTTTGTTGTCGCTGTTGTTGAAGTTTGTCACACTCATTGTCATCGCATTTAGTTTTACATAATTTAATTAAATTAATAGTGCAATCAAAATTGTATCCGACAATATTATTTTTATGCATTTTTATCATTTTATTATCCAAACGCTTTGACAAACATTTCAAATAAATTAACTTTTTAAAACTTACTTTTAACTCATTTTGCATAATTATATTATAATTATACTATTTTTTAGTAGATTTAAGTTATATATTGTTATATATTTAAACATCTAAATTTACTGTATATTATTATTGTGTTCATTGACTTATTAACTAAACAAACAAAAACCGTTACAAATATCATGGCTGGTCTTAACTGTTATCACATGTTTTCCTCAATTGCTTATTATATTACTTGGACCTTGGAGCCAGTCTAAAATTGCAAAATAGGATTTACACATAAAACACACATACATATCAAATAAAATGCATTTTGAGAGCGAGAGAGAGAGAAAAAAAGGATATACAAAATTATAAATATATAAATAATAATAAAAAATAGTTTTTATTAATATAATTTAGTAATTCATTACTTTATTATGGTTTTAAAAATATTGTAACCAAATTTATTAAATAATTTTATAGTTATTAAAAAAATATTATACAAATTTTAATTATATAAATCTAATAAATATTTAATTATTTATATTAAAGGAAAATGATTGATATAAAAATTAGTTAGAAAAATATATATAATTATTAAAAATTTTATAATAAACACTAATATAAATAAATTTTTGAATATTCTCGCAAAATATTTGTAAAATTTATATTATTTTTAAAAATATTATTTTTGTCTTTCACGTAAGATCTCATAAATTAATATATTATATATTATACTCATTTTTATAGATTTTGCATATCATTGTTCAGTAAATAAATATATGAATAGTTTGAATAGCATATAAAATATGAAATAAATTAATAAAAATACAATAAAAAACAACACTAAGATATTTTATATATTACTATATGACAATAATTTTATTTAAACAGTAAAATACAGTACAATACAAAAATATTTTTTACAATTTAAATAAAAATGTTAAAATCTAATATATATATTACAGTATATTCTAATAATTTTTTACATTAAGTAGATTAGAATAGAAATAAAATTGATGTATTTATTATGATTTTTAGTAAGTCATAAAAATATTAGCACTTAATTTATTGTCAAATATGTTTTGTCATTATATTAATATTACTTATGAAAATATTTAATTATAGTTAAATTTTATTTTATAAAGTGATTAATAAAAATATAAAATAATACATATATTTTACTATACTATTATAAAATATATTATATTTTTATAAAAAATATAAATAAAAAAATTATAAACTAAAATATTTAAGTAAAGTTATTTTTGCAATTTAATAAATTTTGTGTATTATATTTAAAAAATTAATTATTGATTTTTATTAAAATAATTTCCAAATTTGACTTATTACTAACAATATGTTAGTCTAATTATAAAGCTATTTCAAAATATTGATATAATTATATATGTTTTTATGTTATGAATCATAGGGACTCTAGTTATGATTACTTAAACATTTTGCTTTAAAAACCTATAACTTATACTTAAGTTATAATAAAATTAGATCAGTATATAAATATAAATAGAATTACTATGGATACAGAATAAAATTATTATTAACATAACATTATTTTATTTTTTACAAAATTTTGATGAAAAAATATATACAATAATTAACTATTAGAGTAAATTTTTGAAATTATAAAATAATAATAATACTAATCAAAAATAAATTAGAATAAATACTTTAAAAATTATTATTATTTTTAATATCCTTAACTATATTGCAATTAATTATGTACTTAATTATGTAACTTAATTGTAATAATATTTATAGTTAACAAAAAAATAATATAGAAAATAATGAATTTATGGTTCATATTTTGGTCGGCTATTTATGATAAACTCTGGTCACTGTGGAAATGGACGGCCCATAAGTGCACCGGTAATTGTGAAATACAACGTCTGTGTTGTTCGTCCAATAATACCGGTGCCGAACGATCCAAAGCTATTGGTAACGCATATTACTATTTAATTGTTGTACAAATTAATTATTAATTAATAATAATACTAATAATTATTATATTAAAGAATATTCAATAGTTAAAAGCAAATCTCAAGTATTGAAGAAAATGAATGCCGAGTTAAGCCGTTTGGCGGACAGTCAACTGTTGACCAATAAGTGGATACTGTTTGAAAAGTATATCGACGAAACAGTTGTACTCAAAGAGATCGATACTAAAACACATGTCGAGTAAGTGGACAGTCGTGTGAATTATAATTTATTAATCAATTAGTTTATGTAACTCAACACCGCATACACACATACAGTAGTTATCATCAGTTAATCAATAATATTAAATCAGATAATATATCAATTGATTACAGACATAGAAACTTACTCTTAATTTTGTAGGTCATATCAGGTCAAGTAAATTGTATGGTTTAAGTCGGATCAGGTATGGCTTCAGAAACATTATTATTTAGATTAGATCTGGAAAAATGTTTCATTTTAATCAAACATAAGCTTAAAATAAAAATATATTAAATTAATATTAGATATGATAAGCAATAACATATTAATTATATATTAATTATATTAATTATAATAGTATATTTAATCAATACTATTCATTCATTCAATATCAATAGTATACTAATTTAATATTATATGAATTTGATTTACTGTCAGTGATATAGTATTAAATTGATATACATTTTATTTTAACAATTTTGTTTATACAGTATTAAATTATTAAAATTTATAATTTATAAAATTATAATATTAATATATTAATATTATTTAATATATATATATATTGTTTATTTAACTATACTATAATATTTATGTTGTCCTCTAATCTAAACAGTTTTATACCGGCATATCGTATATGTTTAGTACACATCTACGGCTATAAGCAATTGATTCGTCAGATTCATAATATGCGGTCCATTATCTGCGACCCGCGTAACAGCGCTCACCAAAAAATGCTTCAAAACCTGTGGTCACAGCTTATGGACGAACCGTTGAGTGGTGTCCACAGCAAACAATGGCAGGACATCGGCTTTCAGGGACCCGATCCTAGTCTCGATTTACGGTCAATGGGTTTGTTAGCGTTGGACAACCTGTTGTTTTTTGTTACCGTCTATCGAGAGATGGCTCGCAATACACTACAACATTCATTGCATCCGACACAGGGGTAAATCAAACCCTCATTAGTACCCAATTATTTGATATTTGTATCTTAAATAGCTATCCGTTTGCTTGGGTTGGCATCAATTTGACTCAATTGGTACTTAAGTTATTATTGGACGGACACTTGAAAACACATTTTTACAATTGTTTTCAGCGTATCTTCAAAATTGAAGATTTTCACAAAGTTTACAGTAAGAAATTAATCAAATATCAAATTATGTATTATTGCAAAAATAATTTCAAAATTTATATTTAAAAAAAAAAATTAGGCTATTTATACACCAAATTTGATAAACTATGGATTGATAAGACTCAGGAATCGGAGCAAAATTTCTATTACATTATCAGTCAATTTGAGAGCCAACTGACCGAACAGTTGGCCGACGATAAGACTGTCCTCAGTTGGGAGGCATCACAGTCTCGTCCGGTTGTTGAGACAAAACTGTGGTAAAATTGTTATGTATTTTCTTGATTATATCATTTTTTATTTAATAGTAAATCATCTATTGTTAAACTATACTATTGTATACTACACTATCAGTTTATTAGGCTAATTATAATTTTATTTATTTAGTAAAAATTGTATTTGATGTTAATAAAATAATTGTAATAAATTGTACATGTACATATAAATTTATATATATACTGTAATTCAAATTTGTCTATACATGTATGAAACCTATCAACAAAAACAAAAATACTGTATTACTTGACCCATAACTTTATCACATTTAAACAATCATTTATTTCTCCACCAAAAAAATGTGCTTAATTTTCGCATAAGTATTGTTTCATTATATAATATATATATATATATATATATCTTTATTTTAATTATATATATATACAGATACTGTCCAACTGTTAAACTATTGAACTCTCAAACAAACAACATTATACCACTACTTTATATACAATGTAAAGTGTATATAACATCTCAATGTTTTTTTTTGTTGAGCACCTGTAGTCAGAGTAGACGACATAACCGATCGATATAATCAATTATTGTTAAGTAGTGACATATGATGTCGACCAATAAATAAATCCCAATTGACATCAATTTAATAAATCTTAATTTCGATCAATTAGAGTGACTGTATATATTAGTGTTGGCAAAAAAAGAGTAATTTTTTCAAATAATAAAGAAATTTCTAGAAATTTTTTAAAAGGAATTTTCTGTCTATGGGATCACCATGTTAATTTTGTTATCTCGATATTAGTTATCTTATAACAATAAATTTTGATTAGAAGTAATAGTTAAATATTATTAGTATCAGTATTTTAATTAATAATTAAAGTAAAAATCTTTTTTATTATATTAAACTAAAAATATAATTAATGATTAATAAAATTTTAGAAAACTATAATTTTTTTATATAGGGATTCCATTTGTATGTATATATATATATATAATTTATATATGTATTGTCTCATTAATATATTAAATAATATTACAAATTAACTATAGATATATGTATATCACAGTACAATAATAAATTAAAATTTCTATAGAAATTTATTCTTGACAAATTTACTAGAAATTTCTAGTGTCCATCTCTAACACATTTACTAGACTGTATGGTTAGTCATCTTTTATTATATTATTGAACATCAATATAATTTTATTTTATCAATATCAATATATCAAAATAATTTTATCAAATATAAATTTAACTTCAATTTAATTAATTACTATTAAACTAATATGATATAGTTAATTGTATTTTATTAATTATAAGTACTATTGCATTAAATCATACTTTTTTAGTCTATAAAATTAGATATAAATTATTTAGATATTTACAGCATTTATAAAATTTATTTTTTGTGCGCTCTTGAAAAATATCTTAAAATTAATTATAATAATAACTTTTGAAAAAAAAACTTTTGTGACTTATATGATAACATCATTAATAATTAATTTATGATTAATATACTGTATAGATATTATACTTTATTATATATATGTTAATATAAATAAAGTAGTTATTAATGTAATATACTGTAATTAACTGCAAAACAATTTAATTAGATTTCGACTATGAAGTGATTTGCATTGACTTTCATGTCAACTACAGTGTAAAACATTGAAATAAATAATTAATTAATGTAATTATTATTAATAAAGTAAATTTTGTCAAATATTATTTCAGCTAATCTTAGATAATAATATACATAAAAAAGTTTGCATATAAATTGCGAGACATTCAGTAGTTTTGGACATCTCTTAGACAAAACAAATATATAAAAAATATTTTGTTGTTCAATAGCGACAACATTGCATATAATGTTTAGTAATATAAAAAATATTTCTATAAAATATAATGTAATAAAAGTTTGAGACTATTTATGTTGAAGAAAGTTATTTTTAAAATTATTTTTAAACATTTAAAAAACATGTATTTACTTAAAGCGTTAGCTATTGTAATGAACGTTGTGTCCCATCAAACACCAACACAACAGTTTGGTAATTCAATAACTGGCGAACGGGTAGATCAGCCACTGGTAGTGCCAAAGTCGGACATTGATTACAGTGACTGCGGACAGGAATTTCAATGTTTTGCATTGGACGACATGTCGTGCATAGAGACTGGCGATTGTACTGTACTGTTGAAAACCAAACCCATAGATACTGGTGCTGTATTCAAGTTATATTGGAATCGCGATGAAGGAGTTAACGGCTTTCAGGACACATGGGTTTGGGTGGGACTCTCTGATGACAATCTACTGGGAAATGACTCATTGACAGTGTTTGACATATCAACTGACAATACTGTAATTCAAAGCCAGGGTATGGACACTGTACCGGCGGGTCAGGTATACGATAATAATAATTGGTACTGGCAAGATAATCAATTTATTAGTGACTCACACGCATACTATTATGATGGCCTGTTGGTTGCAAAATGGACATACGATACAGTGACCAAAGTTAATGATAAAATATTTGATTTCGATAACAATGCTTATCATATTGTATTAGCCTATGGTTGGATAGATAAAGAGTCAGGTAAATACATAATTACTTATACATTAATTGTATTTTTTTTGTAAATAATTGTAATGAGTTTTTTTATTACTAATATATTTTGTTATTTTTTAGGTGAGACAAAAATATCCGTTCAAAAAGTGGTATCTGAGCATGGTGTATTATTTAAATAAATCATTGTTTGTAATAAATTATTTCATTTTACAATTAATTGTAGCTTAAATAGATAAAAATATACTGTATATATGTATGTAATTATCATATTAATATTATTCAGTATTAATACATAAATTGTAAATAAAGTTATATATTTTTAAAGTGCTCAATGATAATAAAAATTGTTTTAAAATTTATCAATGGAAAATGTAAACGGAAAACAATAAACAAAAAATACATTTTTAATAAATTATTTTTTTAAAATTTAACCTTTAAAAATAAAAATTAATTTTATATTTAGAATAGAAATACTTTAGAAATATTTGATAACTTTACAGAAAGTCTATTAATCTATTATATTTTACAAACATTAAAAAATATTATTACTGTATATTTGTTGATTTATTCATATTTCTTTACTACTATATATTTTGTAAATCAAAATCATGTGTTTTACTTTAAATTGAGAAATATTGCAAAAAAATTTGTAATTTTTTGCAATAAATTTTTTAAATCAAGTATATTAAATTTATAATTATTATATTTTATTAAGTAATATTAATAAAAAATAAATTACTTAATGACTACTAAATGACTAAACGAGAATTTAAATAGTTAATTTTTATTAATAAAATATACTTATATTATAATTAAATAAAAATATTAAATTATTTATAATATAATTAAATAAAAATATTAAATTATTTATATTGATAATATAATTAAATAAAAATATTAAATTATTTATATAAACTTATTTTTAAAATATATTTATTTAATAATAGTTTTAATAATAATAATATAATATTGTTTAATATTAAAATATTGATAAAAATTGCTGTCAAATTAAAATAAATCTATATATTGTATATAATTTTATATAGATATATAGATAAAATAAAACCATTTAATAAATTATTTCATTTTTCCATCGATTAGTACCAGATATACATATAAAGTTCTCATTATTAAAAATATTAAAAACATATATATTATAAAAATAGTTTTCGTAAAGTATTTCAAAAATGTTTTTGTATAAAATATTATAAAAAGAAAATATGCAATTGTCACCATAAAAAAATTAAAAAAAACAATATTATTAATTGAAGTTAAATTATTTAATCACTCAATCAATCAATTTCTATTGCAAAACATATATATGCCGCACACTAACAGCCCAGTCGAGTAAACAGTATAGTAGTTGTTATATATGCGGCACTCGCCGTCTAACAGGTGTCGACCAACAAATAGATACAATGTTAGTGCCGACATTAGATAGGCTACCGACGCGATTAGCAACATCTTGAACAGCCAGTAGGCTATTTCTATGCGTTGCATACGTTGCCGGGCCTTACCAATGGAGTCGTCCGACTCTTTCAACAGATGACGCCGATTACCAAAATGCGAGTTACGGGCAAATGTATCCCAATTGATGGATGTCATGTCAAAGTTGAACAGTTGTTTCTCATCCGTGTCCAGACATTGGTACAGTTGTAGCAAATTTTGTGACCGAAACATCCACTCGTGTTGTGTAAAGTAATTCATAACGTGCAGCGCGTAATGCATTTTACCCGTCACGCGGACCATACTATTTAACAATACAAACAATGATTAGGCAAATGGATGTTATAAATAATTATTCAAATAATTAGTCAATTGTTATATACATTCTCCTGTGTCCGCATAACATGATTATTAGGTCGAGAAAATAGGCAAACATCCAGTGAGAGAAAAACACTTTCAATGGATTTAGTATAGGATGCGGACCCGTTTGCTTTGGCGGTTTGATAACCGGTCTAACAGCACGTATAGAGGGTGCCTCTTGAGCTCCTTTATAGCCAGATTCAAAAATCTGGCCCCAAGTTATCGGATGAATGTTGCTTGATGTTATGTTATAGATTTTTAAATTGGTTTCACTATACAAACAATTAATAAGATTGCTTAATTTTTAAATTTTAACAAAAAAATAATTATTCAATTAACTAATTATTTACTTAATAATATAGTATAAATATTTCTATAAATAAATTCTGTAATAATTTTTTTGTTAACATTGAAACATTTCTTTTTATAAATAATTAAAAAGTAAATTATTTAACGAATTTCTGATTATTATATTACATTTGTATTGCATGTATTTAACTATTTATTTATTTGTGAAATTTTTTTTGCTCAAATAACAACATACATATAAATTGAATATTATATCAAATACATTATGATTAGTAACTTAATTAACTTTATTTATTAAAAAAAATATATTTTGAAATAAATCTATCTAATTTCAATATATTATCAAATTTATTCAACAAAACTGAAATATACAGTAGAGTTATTTATTAATAAATACTAATAAATATATTGCTTTTGATTATTGGCACTCCATATAAACGTACTTGACATTGAAAATCTTAAATAAACTATAATATATGAAAATTTATTTATTAATATAATAAATATCCTATCTATATATGTCGTTAAAAATTAGTCTCACAATTTGGTGCAAAAATTATTAGGAGTGTATATTTAATAGTAAGAGTGCTAACTGAGATGCTTAAAATAAGTGCTAATAATATATCTTATTTTTTTAAAAATTATTATTATTGCAGTTTATATTTAGTGAAAAAGTTTTATACATGTTTAGTATTAATATAAATAAATTATTGTCAAAATATGTGACATATATTAGAAATATGACATACCTGTGCACTGATCAGTGCTACCTAAAAATGTTTAATTTCAAGTTCATTGTATCCGTAAATTTGTATGTATATTAATAAGTTTGAGAGAGAGAGAGAGAGAGAGAGAGAGAGAGAGAGAGAGAGAGAGAGAGAGAGAGAGAGAGAGAGACTATACAATACACAGCCTGTGCAGCACAGGTATACTATATAGTACTGTGCGATAACTAACTATTAGATTATCTTAAATGATGCCATTTCTCTGTTGATAAAAGGAAATCTTATTAAAATAAATCGTTGTTTGTTATAATAAAATATGCACTCAATCTCAATGTCAATAAGATTTGTCAATAAAATTAATTTCTGCAAAAATATATATTCCGTATTTGTATAAAAACATTTATTTAGATATAAGTATTTATAATTTTTTTTTATAAATATCATAAATATTAAGTGTTTATGATTTATTTAATTTAGGCAAACAAAGAAATTATAATTTCAATAATAATTTTGAATATATTGTTGGTATTAAAAATAAATTTACTAAAATAACTTAACTTAAATACTGTACTTTTTATAATAGCAATGTAAATAAATAAACTAAAAAATAGATAATTAAACTGATATAAATTTTTTTGTTAATTGATAAAATGATAGAAATCTATTGAAGTGTAATATCTTATATAGTAATAGATAAATAATAATAAAAATATTTAAAATAAAATATAATAATTATATGATTAGTATAGTAATAAATAAGAAAAAACATACCGATTCTGTTGGCCAACAGCAGCGCCGACGGCTATCATAGCGTTGGCAACTTTGTCTACCGGCACAAAATCGGTCTTTGCATAGTAGTTCCAATTGACGGCTCTCAATATGCCCAGTGCTCCCAATATACTTATACCCGACGGTCCATTTACATTGTCTATCCAACCGGGTCGGGGCTCTGTGTCCGAGTTGACCACAATAGCCGGTCGGACGACAGCACAGGGCAAGTCCTGACATTCCTGTGCCACTAATTGTTCGGCCAATGCTTTTGTATAGGTATATGTGTTTGGACGGCCTTCCATCAGATGGTGAGATAACTGATCCAATGACGCCGATGGTAACCATCTATAATAATAATAATTAGTTTTATAATCAATCAATCATTTATTGTTTGAAATAATTATTTTAAAATATATAATAATAAAATTATTAAATTATATTATTTTTTTTGTAAAATGAGTAAATATTTTTACAAATATATAAAATAAAATATTTATATCATTTATTGATATGTGATATTGAAATTTTATTAGTTTTTTTTATAGTTAAATACTTTTTATTGCTGTATTTTTGTTGATTTTCCCAGTAATACTGTATTTAGACATTAATTATTGTTATAATTGTTTGTATATATTAAAAGAAATTTTTGTGTGACATTTAAAAGTAATTTTTTTACTTTTTTATTTTATTAACTATTTAGTGATCAATGACTTTCTAAAATAATTTTATTGTTGTTTTATATGTTGTTAATTTTTATTTGCTTTTTTGTGTTAAAAATAAAATAATGTGTATATTATATATAATATATTGTATGTTACTATTATTTTTTTTATTACATTTTTATTCTCAATCTTGATTGTTATCAATTCAGATAATCTTGATTTATATTTTTTGTGTGTTTGTGTAAGCATTTACAGTATTTATGTGTAATATATATAGTTTTTATATATTGTATAAAAATGAATATATTTTAAATACTAAATTGGGGTCAATAGTAAAATTTTATTGACAATACAGTATATGCTATCACTATCTATCAAAATTACTTTGACAAGAAAATCTTAAAACTAAAAAATATGATATTTTTATAAATAAACTAAATATATAATTTATATATATATATATATATATATATATACTAAATATATTGATAGTAAAAATCTAATACAAATTTATAAATTATTTTCAAAAAAATAAAAAAAAGATAACTTTCCATAAAATTTTTATTAATCTTTAAAGACAAATATTATATTCAGAGATTAATATCAATAACAAATATAATTTTTTGTTTCTTTTAACAAATATTGTTTTAAAATCTATTGCATATATAAATATTTAAAAATTATAGACTAAAAATTTTCCAGAAATATTTGAACAAATAAAAAAATTAATGACAATAAATATGACTAACCTTGACATTTGCATTAACTCATGAGCATCGGCTGACACTTTATAGAACTGTTCGTCGATCTCCCGGCGCTGGCAATGGCTATAAGCTGTGGAACAGTGTATAAAACACGACAACTGTTTGATTTGTTTACACAAATTGATGACCTGTTTGGTTGCAAATACATTGTAATCAAGACTTTCTCTGAAGAAGAGAAAAAATACAATAAAATTAAAAAAATAAAAAATTTAGTATTTTTTAAAACTGATAATTAATGGACAGTTAGACAAAAAATACATACTTAAGCGGTGCGTCAAACTTAACACTGGCTGCACAATGAAACACAACGTTAACGTTATCGCAAATGGACTGTAGATCCGAGTCCGAGAAACCAAGTCCTTCACTAGTAATGTCGCCTTCAACTGGTGTCACCTTATTTTTAACGGGATTGTCATCATTGAGTACATAAGTGAACGGTACTGATGACAGCATACTAGACAGTCGTTTATTACTTGACATGTCATACTTGGATCGCATCAATACATATATGTGTTGGACATCAGGACAGGCGGTCAATATTTTCAATAGTATTATCTAAAAAATAAAAATAGTTGACTTATAATTAATAAAATAAGTAATTGATAGTAATATACTTTATAAACTTACTTTTCCTATGAAACCAGACGCTCCAGTAATTAATATTGATTTGTTGGCATAAAAGTCTCTAATTTTGATACTTTCAATATTACCGTTAATCATGATTTTTGTTGTTACTTATGAACAAATGTCAAAACATATAAATAAATATAAAATTATTAAAACACAATATTTCAATAACAAACAAAATCAATATATATTTATATATTGTCTATGCGTTAGCAAAAAAAATAAAACACAGTCACCAAAAAACTAGTATTTAATAGACTATAGACTAATAGAATTATTGAAAAAAGTAATCCAAAAATTTCAAACAGATTTCTATCACAACTATATATATATATATTATAGTATATATATATATATATTTAGTAGATTGACGTCAAACCCATGTGTCTATATATCAGTCAATACAACTGTTAGAAGCTTAGAATATACAATAATATAGTGAAGACTGGGCTAAAAACAGCCAGAAATTTATGTGTATATGAAATCAATAGATATTTAGATAGAGATAGTTTAGAGTGAGAGTAAGTGAAAGAGAGAGAGAGAGAGAGAGAGAGAGAGAGAGAGAGAGAGAGAGAGAGAGAGAGAGAGAGAGAGAGACTGAAAATTCCGGTTAACTTTCTGTATACTATAGTATAGTATATTATTTATATGTTTCACTTATAAAAACTGGTTTTTACATACACATGCAATGCATTGATATTTATTTACTTATTTTTTTAAAAAGATAATTATAATATTATGACTGTACTGTTTAGTCTGTAATTCTTTTTGTTATAAATGTATTGCCGTTTTGCCGACTGATGTCATGAATTTAATTTAATTTATATAAAAATATTTATAAAAATTCCGTAATTCTATAAAATATATGTTTTTTATTTTGAAAAATTTAGTTTCCAAAACATTCAAGAATTTAGATTTTTTTTATTTAAAATTCAAATTATTAAATGCTTAAACAAACAAATTCAATATAAATGTTTTATCAATCATAGAATTATCTATTGATTCAAATCAAGTTTTACTATTATTCAACCAATATATTCAATTTATTGTAAATATCTATTTTAAAATAACAAATTCTAATAAAATACATTGCTAGACATCTACTTAATATTAATCTTATATTTAAGTTTGTTTAACAATATAACTTTTAAGTTAAAGTTTAAATTTCAAATTTAATTTTATAATTTTAGAATATTAAGTTTTTAGAATTAATTTTATTGAGATTTTTAGATTTTTAGGTGATTGACCAAAAAAAGATTTTTATTTTACTTCTAATTTTTAATTTTATTTAAACTAATTTTTTTATATGTTAATGAGTAATTTATTAATTTTGGTTTTAAACCATAAAACTTGACAAGTTAAATTTTCTTATAATTTCATGAATTATTTATATTAATTTATCTAGCAATATTTAATTTATTTAATAAATAATGAAATATTTTAAAGGTTATCAAAAGATTTTTTTTAAATCAAAATTTTTAAATGTTCAGGGCAATTTTTGGTTTTATTTATTGTACTTAATTAATACAGTACTTTGCAAACATTTAAGTGCAATAATCTTTAAGTAATTATGTAAATAATAAGTAATGCATTCAAAAATAAAAACAATTAAACTTTGAATTATAAATGTCAGTTGAATCGTTAAAATAAATGTAAAAAAACAAATAATAGAAATTAAAATATATAATTTAAATTTGTTAATTTATATGATAATTGACTATTTTTTTTATTTAATTAATTTTAAAGTTGACTAAGTAATAAAAACAAAAATGTTTTCCCAAAATAATGCAATTATCCATGTCATTTATTAAATATTATATTTGAAAATATGTGAAAATAATTTTCTATCTTTTATCATTGTAATTAAATAAAATAAAATTATTCTAAAATTATTATTATTAATCATAATGCTATACGTAAATAACATAATATTTTTATTATATAATTAAAATCAAACAAACAAAAAAATAGTAGTAACTTAATTTGTATAATTGATAAACAATTAAATTAAACTATTATTTATTATATAAATATTTTTTTTATTTAAGAGTTCGAGATAAACAAAATAATTGTTAAATTTAATTAGTGTAAATAATATATTATTTAATCAAATAAATTCTAATTTAATATAATTTAACACAAAATTTTTTTAAACAAAATTTAATGTATTGTAATTAAACTAATGTCTAACTACTATAGATAAACAATTTATAGCTACAATATAATAATATATTACTTTAAATCTATATCCAAATAATTTTGTAAAATAAAACATTAATATTAATTGGAAATACAAAAATAGATTTTTTGAAATAAATTGCAAAAATACAATGCTATCTAATTTAAATATATGTTAAGTTTGATTTATTTATTTTTATAGTATATATTATTTATAAAATTGTTTAYTAACTCATTTGTGTCTAAATAATTTTTAAAAATATATTATATAAATATAAAATAATAATTTTTTACTAAAACAAAGTTTTGATATACTGTACAATAATCGAATAAAACTATCAAATAAACTGATAATTTGTTTTTATGAAATATTTTTATTTTAAAGAAAGGCTTACTAGAAATCTATAATAAAATTTTCAAATATTTATTTTGAATAGTTTTTAAAATTATATGAAACTAACGGAAAGAATAACTGGTAAATGCAGAAAATTGACACACAAATAGATTTCATAAAATTTGTAAATTATAATATAATTTAAAGTTAAAWCAAAGCTAAACCTAATAAGTTAGAGTCTATTTGAGGGTCAATATAGCAAACATAAAAAATATTTTATATTGTAATTATAATTTTTTTCCTATTATTTTCATGTAATTTATAAATTATTCAAGATAACTTTGTTGAAAATTTTAATTATAAATTGTTATTTTTCTAAAAGTTTTACTGACATAAATAAGTAAACTGATCCCAAAAGTATATATTAATAAAAATAAATATAAGTTATTACAATTGTAACGGGTATAGGTGAGTGCTTACCCGTCAAATGCCCGTAAAGTAAGACTTTACGAAGCAATATGCAATGCGGGGTATATATGATAGGGAACTGTGACGTAATTACTGTACGGGATGCTATTAGAAGACTATTTGAAGAGTAACGGTATATTTGGATAGCTTATATATTACGCCACAGTATATATGAATGGCCCATTCGAGGCTCTGGTCATTGGTAACTGCGCTATATATCGGTATTTAGTATCGGAAGCCTTGTATCGGAACTCGGAAGGACTCGTCCGTAAAATGACGGAATTATAGCCCAACTCTGTTACACCTAAGGCTTGCACTTACTATTCAAATAAATGATACAACTGTTTATGAGCCTTGAAGCCCCTCCTAGACTAGCTATTGCTAGCCTGAGCTTCTCATTTATTGATAATATATAATGAGATAGTTAATGATTTACATGTATTGCTTATTACAGTATATTAAACATAATAATAATTAATTTAACTTATTTACATAATTAATAATAAAGCATAAATCATTTTAAACGAATAAACATAATATTAAGTAATAGTAAATGAATTCAAAAGTAGAAATAATATCAAATATAATTAGTTATAATTAAATAACTATGTTTAGTTAAAATATATATATTACATAAATATATACAGTTTAATAGTTATACATTACAAAGTAACTTTGTATATTGATTTACAATATTTAGACCATCACACAATATTTACAAGATTTTGTTAGATTTAATTACAATATTTATATTTTACATATAATAATTACAATGATTTTATTAATATGAAAATGTAATTTTTATTTAAGATAAATAAGTTTATAAATAAATATTTAAATAACAATTTAAAAAATAACAATAATAAATTATAATAAAGTAATGCATTATTATTATTGTGCGATAAGAATATAATTTTTATTAAACCATAATCTTATATGTTGTGAAAATATTATTTATTTATAGTATTTATAGTATTAATCTAATTTAATATTTTATTATTTTTTTTATAAAATATTATTAACTATTTTTTTGTTATACATTATAAAACATATTTTAAAAAATTAATTAAATAAATTACTTAATATTATTTGAAGTAATAATTTTTTAAAAAATTCTATGTATTAATAAAATATATTTTTATTATAAATCATATGTTTTGTCTATCGTTGCGATTGAATATTTACTATTATATTGATATAAATTATATCATATAATACTTTGTAGTAGTGTTCACAATAATAAAGAGTTTAGTTGTAAATTGTTTAAAAATACAAATACATCAATAGTTTATAAATAGATATTTATTGATTAATAAAAAAAATGTTAAATATAAAGACAAAATAAAAATTGAGTGCATTATTATATAGATTTATGGTATTAAATAATTTTGCATATAAATCAATATACTGTACAGTATTTTTTAAATTTAAGTATTACTATTTTCAGATGAATATCTAAATAATTATAATACTTAAATCTAATACAGAAAATGTTTTAAAAAATATTTTAAATAAATTTAAAATTAAAACAAAACAAAATAATTAAAAATTACATTAAAATACATCAATCAAACAATGACTAACTTGTTTGTTAATAAGTTTTAACACTCAAGTGAACTCCATTGATATTAATTTAACTTAAATCATAGATTAATATATAATATTAGAATCAATTCTGAGACCAATGGAGTCCATTTGAGTGTTACAGTAAAACTTATTTAGTAACATAAGTAAAGTCATTATTTATTAAATGTATTTTTTAAAAATTATAATGATATTTTTACATAATTTTAAAACTTAAATAAGATTTTCTGTATTTTAGTCAAATTTTATATAAACCTAAATCAAATTATATTAATTGTTTGTCTAGTTTTTGAAATATTTAACATCAATTAGTGATATTGGAAATTGAAATTTTATTAAATTTTATAAAGATATAATAAAGTCATAAAATAATCAAATATATTGGTAGTAAAGTTTATACTGTATTACTGTATATTAGAAATATTATTTTAGTTGTTATCATATAAAATTACTATAAAATTTATTATACAAATTTATTTTATTSTTACATAACCTTATATAAAAATTTCAAATAATTTATTATTTAATTTATATTTTATATTATTTTATATTGATTTTATAATATTTATTCTATTTTTACTTGTAATAAATATGATAACATTGCATTATATTTTGCTTAAATCATACAAAAATTTTATATAATTATCAAAGTTCATATAAAGCAATTTTTATATTATAAATGATTTTTTACATGAATTTTGTATCAGACTTTAAATGATAAATAGAAATATTATTTTTTGTTATATAAAAAAATTTCAATTTTTTTAATTTTTTATTTTATAGTAAATATTAAAATATCTAGTAGATATTATCTACTGTATATTGAAAGCCTACATACAAATATATTTATTTTTAATTATTTATTTTATATAGAAAAAACCTTTTATAAAACTCAGTTTATTGTAAAAGACCAAAAACTATTGAATTTTTATATATTATTTAAGTTAAACTAATAATAATAATATTATTTATAAAAAAAAACATTTTTAATTTATTTTGCAACAACAGTTAATAATAAACAAACAACTGCTACTAACTTTGTTGACATGACCAGGATAATCCCGGAATCAATAGATTATTAGCTATAAATTATAGGGTAATCTATTTTGTATGTTAAATAAACCCAAATAGTTGATCCTAGATTTATCCCGGAAATAATATAAAACATTTTTTTGTTGTTGAATATTTTGCTAATGTCAACACTAACTATCACTTGCAATATGTATAAAATTAATTGTTGTTTTTCAATAAAAATGAATTTAGTTATATTTTAACAATAGCATTATACTATATCATTATAAGCCATAGGTATTACGAAAAATTTTATTTTTGAAATAAAAACACATCATCTGTCAATTAGATAGTGTTTGCATAACACGATTATTATATTGTGAAACATATATATATATACAGTATATATAATTTACTGGATTTATGATTTAGATGGTCATCCGATTGCTTTATATTAGAATCTTATTACTAGTTTAACAATTTTGATAAAGAATCTGGGTACTATTAATGAAAGCTTAAATGACACATTCAAACTGATTAAATTTCTATAATTAAATAGTTTTGACTGTCTAGACAACAAAATTATGAATATTTAATTATTTTTTTAATAAAAGCATATTTACTTTAAAATTTATATTGTAATATTAAATAATATTAAAGTATATAAGAGGATTTAAAATTATTTAGTAATAACATTTTTTAGTTTATGTAATTATTTAACAAATAACTTATTTTAAAATGTCAACATGTTTAGAAGAAAATATTATATTATTTAATTGCAAAAATCTTGATTCAAAAATTAATAATTTTAACTGATTTTTACATTATTACTTTTATAATCATAGATAATAAATATTATTATAATWAAACTTCACATTATTAAAGTATCATTAAAATTTTGTAATCTAAATATATATAAAATATTCATTATTTCAATGTTATATTGTTTCAAAATATTTATCTAATCAGATATTTTTGTTTACAATTATATTATTTTTAATGATATTTAGATTAAATATAAAAAAATTATTACTTTATCACACTTTGTTTATCTAATAATATAAAAATATTGTCTAAACAGACTTTTATAATTATTTCATAATTACGTAAATATCGTAATACTGTGTATAACTCATAAAATAATAATTTTATTTTGTAAAAATGTTACTTAAAGTTATTTTAAAATATACAAAATACCAAAAAAAGTAAATACTATAATATTAGTGATTGGTCACAAAAAATACTCCATTAGTTTATAATCATTGCAATAAAAATCATYAATTTCTAACAAATATTTAAATAAATATTCAATAAATCTTATATTTTGTTACTTTTATTTATGCAATTTACATATGAATTGCAATAAGTATTTATTCAATATTGTAATCGTAAAAATAAATAAAAATATATATTTTTTGATATTCAATAAATCAAAATCACATTTAATTCTAATATTTGAATAGACATTTTTGGCCATTACTTTATGTATACAGTATTAAGTTTTTCTATATGAACTATCTTTAGTTATTGAACCATATGTATAAAAAAAGTCAATTTCAATTTCATACATAAATAGTTATTATTACAAAAAAAAATCATACAAAAGTTTTCCTATACAAAAATYTATCTATTCATTRAAGTCATATGAAAAATATACATTTCTAAATAGCAAACACACATAAATAAATAAATAAATAAACACACACACACACACATAGACACACTCCTAATTATATTCAATGTCAACAAGTATTATACAGTATTAAGGGATGGGCAAAGTTATTAAATATATCATATATAGTCTATATGGCTAATTAAATAAATATTATACATAATTTTTCTAACCAACATAACTTAATTAACATTATTTGAAAGAAAGAGAGAGAGAGAGAGAAAGCAAGTAAATAARAAATATATAATTATTATTTATATTAATGTACTTTTATTATAATGTTTTTGACATAAACTAAACAGATTAATCTTATTTTGTCATTTTTAAAGGTCATGTCTTAAACTTAATTTTTTGTTTTGTTATAAATCTCTAAAAGACAAACTTCTTTTAGGAATATTACCAAAAAATATGTATATTTAGGAAAAATACTTAGTAAACATTATTTATTAAAAAAACTATTTTTTAATACAAACAAAAAATTAATATAAATTAAAATCCTGTAAATCATAAATATTATGGTWCTAACACTTATAAAAAATCTTGTTATTAATTTAAAATAAAATTTATTAAAATTTAATATGTATACTCATAACATGTATACTCTATCTAAAATAAAAGTTAAGATAAGTTTCTAAAAATGTTAAATGATATTTATTTATTTTTTTATAAATATTTTAAGAGTACTTAGATTAAAAAAAACTAGAATTATTTTAACCATGCTCAAATAAACTAAAAATTATGTCTTTACTTTTGAACATAATATTAATATATAAATATTTTAACAATTTATGTCTGCATTTTTGTATTATAGCTAATAAAATATGTATTGTTTTTTTTRTTTGAATTTTAACAATGTATTACTGTACGTAAAAAAATCTAGAAATTTAAATTTTGTTTAAAAATAATTATATTTACGGGGAAAAATAATTTGTTTAAATATAATCATATTTAATTAACATTCAMTTCAATAAATGTTTTGTTGAATATCTGTAATTACACTCAATTTCATCTCACATATAATCATAAATCTGGAAAATAAATATTAAAAAAATTATTAATAAAAAAATGTCTTAAAATTCAGATTATATTTATTTTATTTCCTCATTAAACATTTATTAGTTGTATAAAATATAAATTATGTACTGTAAACCCTCATATTGATAGCACCTGATCTCTACAAATAACTTTCATACACTAAACACGTGGTTAAAAAAATAAGAAAAAAATAARATTAATTTTTTCTATAATTATATTTTGATGTATTCAAGATATATTAATTGATATATAATTTCACTAATTAATTTTGTGTTTATTRACTTAAATAATTTCAAAAAKATATATTTGAAAAACTTAATCTACAATATTATCAAATGATTACAATTTTGAAAATTATTATAGTAGTTTATTAATTATTTTTTAAATTACATAAATAAAAAAAATAATTTAAAACTAAAAAATATTATTCTATGGTATATTTATTATTGAAAATACATCTCAATTAAAATAATAATAATTATATATATGTAAAATATATTTTTGTTTTATGCATTTATTTTATTATTATTTCGTTTTAGTATATATTTGATATTTTATATTTAGAAATTCATTTATTTTGCAAACAATAAAACTAATACAAACTCAATATCTATTTCAATTAATATTCAACCCTTTTATTACATTTAATATTTTATAGCATTTACTTTAACTTTATGTTATACATGTAAGTACACACATACATACACATAATATCTATTTGTTAAACACCGACAATACTATCTATGCATAGTGTGCGAACCACTTTCCCTTACATTCAACACTATGTGTTAATTAAAAACATTTTTGACAATAACTTTTGAACTATTGTCAACTCATAGTTTTGACTTTAGTTATCAATTATATATACCTTAATTAACACACATACAAAGTTATATTAAAATCCTTGACCGGGAACACCGCTTAAACACAATGAAAACATTTATTACCATTAGTTTATATATAAGCTGGTGTTCCACTTTACCCGCCATTCAGTGACTGAGAGCCAAACCTAACACATCACACATGTGCCACACATCTGGAGCCAACTCTCCATCACCTCAAACGGATCCAAAGACATCCGACGACAATATTGTGAAACATTAACATTAAATAAGATAGTTTGTGCTCTACAGCTCAAGTAAATTCATCACTGGATCAACACTTATAAACTTTAAACTCCACTTTTTATAAACTTGTGTATAATTTATACTTTTAATTTGTTTATTAAATAAATAACTTTTTTAAAACCTTAAATACGACTGCAACCCATCATTTATTTTACATATATAATAATTATGATAWGTTAATTTGTTATCTGTATATTAACTGTTGATGTGTGATATTATATATCAATTAATATATGAATTTAAATATTATGTTTAATAAAATTATTATTATTTTTCCACAATTCCTTAAAAATACAAATACATTAATAATTGTGAATATTATGATAAATTAATTGTCATTATAATGTTGTTATTGTTGTTCATAGAGATAGAGTCGAATAAATAGAATTAAATTTATTTTATAAATAAGTTTTATTGAGAATAGTTTTTATAAAAATAAATAAAAATTTAATAATAAAATTAACTTCAATTGAATAACTCAATCAACCAATCAACTTGAATAAAATATGTGTATAAATAAAAAGTTTAATTAATAAAAAATCAAAAAAATAATATCTTTAAGACATAAACAATAAATATAAGTTTTTATTTAATGTAATTTAAATTATTACATTTTTATGTAAAGAATTATAAATATAAATTATATAAGTAATCAATTGTGTAAATATATATTAAACAAACAAACAAACAAATTATATAATCAAAGTCAATATATCATTTTATATAATTAATAACATTATAAACCATAACATTTTATATTGATATTAATTTAGTTATGAATAAATGTATATTATGTAYAATATTATGTAATAAAATACTGTATTGATTAATATAAATAATTAATAGCATTTTTATTATTTAATGTTCAATAAAAATTAGTCAACTTTAAATTAATTATCTATTTATTTGAATTGTATCATTTTGATAATACTATATATCTTTTTGTAAATGTGTAACATATGATAAAATAAATACTGTATATATTATACAGTATAATATATATTTTAAAAATATTATACAATTCCATAACAAAATAATATTTAGCATATTTAAAATATTGTTATTATACAAAAAAAGATATAAAGTGACAAAAATATCAAATTAATCATAATATATCTAGTGTAGGCAAAAAAGAGAAATTTATAAAAAAAAATAATAAAAGCATTTCCACACGCTTAATAAAAAGGAAAAAAATTTAAAAAATAGTTGAGAATGCTTCAAAAGCATTCTAATACGATCTCCTTAACTTA
This sequence comes from Oppia nitens, assembly GCF_028296485.1. Taxonomy (NCBI): domain Eukaryota; kingdom Metazoa; phylum Arthropoda; class Arachnida; order Sarcoptiformes; family Oppiidae; genus Oppia; species Oppia nitens. Next base: position 528,089 of record NW_026533251.1, read on the forward strand.
AAAAAGAAAAAAACCAAAAAAAATTTGTAGCGGAGCCTGGATTCGAACCAATGTCCTCGTGGGACAGACAGACAGACGGACAGACGGACAGACGGACAGACGGACAGACGGACAGACGGACAGACGGACAGACGGACAGACGGACAGACGGACAGACGGACAGACGGACAGACGGACAGACGGACAGACGGACAGACGGACAGACGGACAGACTTTTAGAATGCATATACGTATTCCTTTCAGGAATTCGTGAAAAAAACAAAAAAATTTTTTTTTAAAATTTTTAGACGCCATTTTCTCTATGTTCCTGATGAAATATCAAAATTTCAATACTTATCCCATAGCTCATTTTTTATGCTTTATAAAAAAATAAAATTAAAAAAAATAAAAAAAAATTTTGTAGCAGAGTCTGGATTCGAACCACTAATCTATGTGGGACAGACAGACGGACAGACAGACGGACAGACAGACGGACAGACAGACGGACAGACTTTTAGAATGCATATACGTATTCCTTTCAGGAATTCGTGATAATAGAGAAATTTCTAGAAAGTTTCTAAAAGAAATTTCTAACTATGGTATCCCCATGGTTAATTTTGTTTATCTCGATATTAGTTATCTTATAAGTTATAACAATACATTTTGATTAGAAGTAATAGTTAAATATTATTAGTATTAGTATTTTAATTAATAATTAAAATAAAAATTTATTTATTATATTACATTCTTATATATATATAATAAAATGATTATTAAAATTTTAGAAAACTGATTATTATTAAATAATTATAATTATTTTACATATAGGTATCCAATTTTGTATAGTAGTGTTACTACATTACATAGTTAATGTTAAATGAATAGTATTGTCTTATTAATAAAAAAATATTACATTAGCTATAGATATGTCATATATATCAATATCATAGTATAACTATAAATTTAAATTTCTATAAAATTTATTCCTGAGAAATTTTCTAGAAACTTTCCAGTTGMCCATCTCTATTTTAGTATCTATGATGCTTTAGTTATGAATAAAATTTATTATAAATAAAAAAGTATAAATATTATTTATATATGTATGTATATTATGTAAATGTCTATTATTTAGGATAAAATAATGATATTGTTAAAAAAATTTATTTTGAAGAAAGATAAAAATTACATTATTTCAAAATTATAATTTGCAAAATAATTTATAAAATGCTATGATTTATCACATTGTTTATTATTGTTTTTAATAACAAATAATTTTTAAGTCAAACATTTGTTTTAGAAAAATAATAATTTTAATATAAAATATTACATAAATACTCAAAGCAAATGTTATCATCAAAACAATAAAAAACATAATTTGTAATTTTTGCAAAAAATTGAAACAATAATTGAATTGAAAGGTTATTGTTTTTATATATAAATTTATTTTTAGCTTAAGAACTAACATTAATTTTTCTATACAATAAATTAATAATAATAAATTGAAATTTACATTCAATATTTTTTATAGATATATAAGACAATTAATTTGCATCCTATGTTAACAAAAATTGCGAAATAAATTTAAAATTTATGAGAATAGGTTGCTTTGAGACTAATCAAGTGATTATCATTATATATATATATATATATATAAACAGTATAGATCAGGGTTGGAAAATACAAGGTTTTCAATTTCAACTTTGTAAAATACAGTAAAATACAATGTATTGGATGTATTTTACAATATAGAAAAATTACATTAACAATGATATATTTATTTTTTATTAAAATTATTATTATTACATGATTTCAATATCGTTATTAGAATCGTTGTTTTCTAAAACTATTAAAAATTAATATTAATTATTTTATTAATATATTTCAATACAAGAATTAAATTGAATAACTAATTTCWATTTTTTTCAAAATAAAAAAATAATTATTATTACAAAACATGTGTTTGTTTGTGAATTTTAGTATTTTTGTTATTARGTGGCGCTAAATTTTTTTTGTAAGCCAAAATTGTCATGTAATTTACATTGTATTATACTGTATAATACGCTTTGTATTATACATAAACTTTGTCTCTGCCAACACTGGTATTGATTTAATTTGTATTATTTATAGATATAAATTCTAATATTATAAAATAATATAATATAATTATAGTTTTTACAATATAATGTCGAAATTTATAATTAATTATGTATTTCAAATGAAAAAATTAATTATATATTTCAACTAAACCTAATGAGCAACAGATGTGCATTTATAAACAAAAAGTTGTGAGTTCGATACTCATAGAAGAAGCAATTATTTTTGTCTAACATAAACAACAATATATTTAAATGTTATTTATATTTAATAAATTATAATAATTATTATATCTTTTAATTATTCTATAAATACAGTACTGTATATTATTATTGATAATGTTTTATAGATTTAGTTATTAAAAATAATTATCTTATTTCTAATAAATTTATGTTTGTAATAAAACTATGACTTTTTACGTTTAATTAGATTTTAACATAAACCACAACAAAATTGAAAAGTATTGTATTATAATTTTATTATTAATAGTCAAATAGTCATATGTCATGGTTTTATTACAATAATATTATACAAATTCAATATAAATGAATACAAATGTTTTATAATTTATTATATCAATATAATATAATAAGATTTTATTTATCAATAGTATAATATAAACATCAAATAAGTAAAATATTTGTATTTTTGTTTTTTATATAAGTCTATACGAGTTTTTTGTGTGTGTGTGTGTGTGTATTTTTTTGCTATTTAAACAATTTTTTAAATGTTTACTAATAATGTATTGAAAAGTTGAATTAAAATTTTGATATTTCATTTTATATAACAAAATGGCGGCCAAAGTAAAAAAAAATTAAATTTTTTTTAAATGAATAAAATATAAGAAATATGCATTCATTTTGATATAGATCATAAAGATATTTTAAAAAAATTAGTAAAAATTTTAAAGTTTAGTTTTATCAAAAATATGATATAATATTTACTATTTTTTTAAATAATAAAAAAATTTTATTTTTTTAATTATAGATTTGAATAAAGGATCAAAAACAAAAATAAAAAATAAAATAAAATTTTGATATCTAACATAATGAATAAGTAATATATAATTTTATATATCAATAAATAAAATGTTTAATATATTTATATCTGTTACTATTATTAAAGAAAATAACAGATTTAATAGTAATAGTAATAATAATATTTATGACAATAATTGATAGTATTATAAAATCTATTTTCTATTATTTAATTTATTTTTAGCATTTTTTATAAGTTTGCAACTATTGAATTAAATCAATAAAATATAAATTGAATATTTGTGTTTTTACAATAGATTATAAAATGTAATATTTTTATAAATTCATAGTTTTTTAGAGATTAAATTTATTTTGTGATACATAAGTCAAGCTTAAAAGTTTATACTATTTTTAAAAACAAATTATTAAATATCTTAATGTTAAAAACAGTCAATAAAACAGTAATTATATATATAATAGTAAAGCAGTCAATTATTATCATTTATAAAGGTATMTATAAATTTTTAACTACTGTTTACTGTATTTATTCAGTAATATTGTTAGTATTGTGTATTAATTGTATGAAAAACGTGATTGTTAGTTTACTTTTGTTATTATTTATTTATTTTGTTATTATTTTATTTGATTAATATAATATTAATAAATATCTGTTTTATAACTAACAGTGTCCAATATAATTTTTTATATATATAAATATTTCGGGCACATTTTTCCGACATACAAATAACATATGGATCAATAAATAATATAAAAAATAAATAAATATACAAAAAAAATTTGGATACACTTGTACGCATATACTGTACTTTACTGTACAATAAACGCGCGTTACAAGTAAAGTCTCTATACTATTGCCAAACAGTCAAACATAAGTTTAGCATTTTATCCCTCTATGAGTTATTTGTCATAAATCAATATAGTTTAATGTGATGAGGATGAGGATGATAACAATATTATTCAATAAAAATTACCAGTCAACTTAATTAAACTTGTTGATTTATCAAATAACAAAATATTTATACATATTAATATAGATATAAATTGAAAWTTTTTTATTAGTGAAAAAAAAATTACATAATATATACTTATATAAAGTTATAATAATTATTATTATTTTTGTTGGTAAAAAATTGATTAAATTTATTCAATCAACATTTTTAAAAATTTATTAAGTTATTAAATATTGTATTAATATTATATATTTATATTTTCGTATAAAAATATTTATTTATTTTATATAAAAATAAATAAAAATTATCATATTATTCTGATTATTCATAAATATATTTTATGTGATATCTATAGTTAAATTAAGAAATAATATATAAATAATAGGTAAGAATTTATTTTATATTTTTATTAAATTATCTGAATATTCTAATATATTAACAATAAGATATATATACTAATCTTTTAGTTTATATATTAGTTGTATGTTATATATGATAGTATTATTTAGCATTTTAATAAATATTTATAATAAATAAAATACAAGTAGTAATCCATTTATTTGCATTAAATAAAATTGTGAAACAAGTGTCAATAATTATTACACTTAAATATTTAGAGTTAATAAATGTCTTTTTATTGCCCAAAAGCTTTCAATTATTTTTTTCAATTTGCTTTTATATAAGAATAAAAATTTTTAGTAGAAATTTGTTAGTTTGAAGTCAGTTTTTTTTGTTAAATCAAAAAGGTATTCAAAATAAGCAATTTTTAGAATTTAGTTATAATTTATATATAAAAAATAATTATATATATTAAATATTAATATAATATAATATTAATTTATATAGTTTTAAACTATAATATTTAAAAATATTTAAAACATCAAAAACATTTTTCTTTGAATTTTAAACAAATATTTGAATTAGCCTTCATTTTTATTATGTTTTTTTTGCTAAATTATTTAATTAGAAAATATTATTGAAAACTATTTAAATAATTTTAATTAAATTTGGAATAAAACTTATTATGAAATTATATAAATTATTTTTGTATATTTATTTTATTGTATTTTATATTGCAAAGTCAAGTAATAATTTTACCCTATACTAGTTTATACTATAGATTAATATTTATAATATTATTTATAACTATTATAATAATGATTTATTATATAATAATTTGGAAATATATTTTTATAGTCTATATTTATTTATAATTTAATAGATTTGTGACAACAATTGTGAATGAAATAATGTCGTGATATATATAATGATTGCATACGATTATAAAGATATTTATAATCATAATAATAATAATAATAATTTCAGTGCTTTAGTTAACTATCAAACAGTGAATACAATGATAAACAACGAGACTTTTATTAACCAAAAGTCAACTATGAATACAACTATAAATATTACAGATTTTGTTAATTATTTTGATGACGAAAACAATAATATATTTACGACATTATCTTTTAAAATATTTCTAACATTCATCTATTCACTAGTTTTTATCATTTGTTTCATAGGTAAGTAATTTTTTAGAAAATTAAACATTTAATTAATTAATATTTAGGTTTTAGTTTTAAATTATGTAATAAACTTAATAATAATTAATTTTGTTATTAATAAATTTTTCACAGAATAATTAATTAAGTTTTTTTGTATTAAAATTTTTTCATTAATAATACAATTAGAGCAATATTTTAATTATTAAGATATATAAATATCTAAGTTATAAATAAGTTATTAACAAATTGTTAAGCAAATATTGAAAAACAAAATTATTTTTTGTTGAATAATAGTTTTATTTTTATAAATTAATTATTTTTATTATAATTATAGATAAAAACCATTAAAGCTTATAAATAAGTATATATTAATTTAATATATTTTTATATWATAGTAAGAATACAATAATAAAAAAACATTAATAGTTTATTTCTTCAAATGATATTTTTAAAGTTAAGTTATTTTAGTTTTATTAATATTATATAAAATAAGATTAAAATTTATATTTTGTTTTATTATATAAGAAATACAATATATATGATATTACAAACATTATCTAAAATAATAAATTTTTAATGATATACTTATTATATACAGAACAGTATAAATGTAATCCTATTATTTTTATAATTTATAACACAATTTTAGTGAAATAAAATATGTAAAAATACTTTATTTAAATGCTCATTTTATATTTTAAAAAGTTAATATAACATTACTTTTTTAAACAGTTAAACAGTTAAGTTTTTAAATTGCAATGTAATATTTACAAAAAATTATAATTATTAGACTTAATTTTAAATATTACAAATAATACTTGTAAATTGCATAATAAAATTTATTTATATAAGTAATTTTAATAAGAAGAAATAATATAATTTACATACAATTAATTTATTTATATAAATAGTTTAAAATATGATTCTTTAGATAATTGATGTTTTAATATTAGTAATATATAATAATTTATATTTTTAAATATAAAAATTAAGTAATTATATTTGTTTATTAATTAATCATTCATTTATTAATAGTAATGTTTTGCTACATATCAATAATATTTGCTAAGATTTTGTAATACAGTACATTAATATTTTTATAGTTAAAACAACTAAAATTGTTTATCAGTAATCATATATTACAAATTTAAAGACAGTTTTATTAATATTTATACAACAATAGGCTTAATATTTTCTAAAATATATATTTAATCAAATAATTATATTTGTCTTATTGTAAATTACAATTTGTAATATACATACTAATTAATACAAATATTGTAGTCATATATATATATATATTCATAGGATATAAACTTATTATTATTGTATATTTTTTGTTATTAACCTTTTTATGATAAAGAATATATTAAAATCTAATGTAATAATTCTTAATATAAATGTTATATATTTATATATTATTATAAATTAATCTAATTTATGCTTTAATAAAGCTTAATAAAATTATTCAAATATCTATTCATTTGACTATTTATTAAGTTTTATTTTTACGAATATAGAGAAATCTTACTATAATATTAATATAATTTTTAAAAAATAATGTCTAAATTAATGAAATTTTTGTATTAACTCAAATATTTGATTTAATAAAAATTGCTTAATATCATGAAAAACAAATCTTAAAACATAATATTTAATAGTTTAATAATAATATATATAAATAGATATAAAATAATTTTATATAATATTAATGCATTCAATTCTCTGATGACTTTATGTTAATATCATATTATTAGGCAATTCATTGGTAATAGCAGTGTTGGCTCTCAATCGTGAAACTCAAACGGCGACCAACTTTTTCCTCCTAAACCTTGCGATCGCCGACTTATGTGTCGCCATATTCTGTGTCTATCAAAACCTATCGATCTATTTGTTTACCGACTGGTCGTTCGGTGATATCCTGTGCCGTATGTATCACTTCATACACGCCCTGAGCTATACGGCATCGGTGTATATATTGGTTGTCATATCCATTGAGCGCTACTTAGCTCTGGTCTATCCATTGATGAGCCGACGGCTCCTAACAATGAGAAAACTGAAGATAACAATAATCATTGTCTGGTTATTGTCRGCCATCTGTTGTTTTCCTCGTTTCATAATTTTCGGTACCATTCATATACCACTTCCACATCAAGGTTAGACATATCATTAATTAATTAATTAATTAACATTTATTTGTCATTAACTTAAATTTAATAATTTTTGAAACATTACAAAATTAGTAAAGTTAAAATCATTGCACAAATAGTTTATTTTTATATTATTTTTTTATTTTACAAAATTATGTTAATTTCTTAGTACAAATCTATAAAAATTACTAATGATGTAAATGATTGAAAATTTTTGAAAATTTAGTTTTGAATATTCAGAAAATTCAGATCAAATTCAACTTTAAATTAGATAAAAACGTATTAATAATCGGTTTTTTTTTGAAAATCTTTTAAAAATTTAATATAATATTATCAATTAATTTTCGATTATCAATAAAAATATTTTTGAAAACTGAACCTTAATATAATATAATAAACGCTGAGATTATTTGATAAAGTTGTTAAAATTAATATAAAATAAAAGTTTAATTAAATAACACAAATAAGTATTTAATAATTAATTATTATTTAAATCATTTTATTGTTCAGTTTAATGTTTTAATTTATAATCAAAATATGATATACTTAAAAATGATTCAATAAATATTAATATTGTTTTATAAAATCAATAAATAATCTGAATTTCCAATTGATTATTCAGCTTTAAAAAAATTCAGCTGAATTTTGCATCACTATAAATTACACTTATGTGTGAAATGCAATTTAAAATAATTTATAACAAAAATTTACAAAAAGTTTGTGAAATATTTTCAATGGTRTTTATTTAATTAACTTTGTTAGTTATTTGTATTTTTTTTAGTTTTTTATTTCTAATATTTATCATTAATTTTATATTATGTTAACAATTTCTAAAATGTAATTGTACTAATTTATGTGTGGGTTTACACTATATAAATCTAAGTGTAATTGTGTGTATGAAATATACATTAATTTTTACGTATATATTATATATTTTTTGTGAATAAATTAGAAAGAGCTGAGAAAGAGARAGAGAGAGAGAGAGAGAGAGAGAGAGAGAGAGAGAGAGAGAGAGAGAGAGAGAGAGAGAGAGAGAGAGAGAGAGAGAGAGAGAGAGAGAGAGAGAGAGAGAGAGAGAGATTATATATAAAAATAATTGTATTCCTAATGTAAATTTACAAAAAATACTAATATAAGTAAAATTAAATAAAATTTGAATCAAAACAGTTATTTGAATTGAATTTTTTTAAATCTTTTTTTCTATCAGAAACCCAAACATTATGTGTACTCAAACAAGTCATATATGACGCCAAACTATATGATGTTGTGTACATCGCTCTGTGCTTTATTACACCGCTTATCATAATATCTGTACTCTATCTGCGTGTATGTTATCATCTGTGGACCAGTCCGTTGCCCGGCTATAGTCTACAAGCGAATCGGTCGACAACATCGACACCGAACAACGTGTCGTCGCGCGAATCGCAACCGGTATGTAACGGCAATAATAATAATAATAATAGTAGTGGTGGTGGAGGTAGTGTTGCCGCCCATAACACTTACACCGATGCCATGTCGTTTAAAACACGACTGTGCTGTACAAATCACGGCGGGGACAACCATCTGAGTGAGTCGTCCATCAAATTGATAATAGAAAGGCGCAAAAAGGTCATCAAATTGCTTATCGTGATTGTTGTAGCCTTTGCCCTGTTTAGTGCCCCATTTCATGCCCGCAAACTGGCCCAACATTTTCTGCACGGCTATCAAGTGGACTCGGCTTTTGCCACAATGTTTACAATATTAACAACTTTATTGCTTTATTTAAATTCAGGGGTCAATCCTCTAATCTATTTGATATTTTCAAAAAAATTGCGTCGACTAATGATTGACGTTATCTATCAGCTGTTTGTCAAAATCCATGGGTGCGCCACTGGCAACACTGGCCATAGTCGAGACACTGCTACSGATTGTTGTAGCGGTGTAGCCAGGTCTACTAATATTATTTTGCCGGTAAAAGTCGTATCCGATAGCTATGATCACTCCGATTGTAACACTAGAGCTACTATGAAAATCATTGGTAATGTCCAAACTAACAATTATAATAATGTTGATGGCAATGATAATGATAATTATAAGCATGGTAATGCTAATAATAATAATAATAATAATAATAAACATATTTATTTTCATAGTGATAGTTTCAATAGTAGTAATAGTAGTTATAATAATAACAATAATTATAATTATAGTGATAAAAATCGTTTGACAACTACTGTATAGTTCGCAATATATTAATATATTGTATGTATTTTTGTAATGTTTTTTCCAAACTAAAAGTTATTATGATTAAATGATATATTAATATCTATATTCAATATTTATATATATATATATATAATATTGTATATTATGAAACTAATTTACTATGAAAAAGTAATTAATAAATAACATATAATATTACTGGAAACATAATAAACAAAATGATCTGTAATAATATAATATAATATTATTGACTGAAATAAAAAATAAATCTATTTTTTATCATAAAATTAGATACACTATTAATGAGACTATAAACAATATTACATTATTACTTAGAAAGATTTTTTATGAAAAAAGTATTAAATATAAAAACAAACAAAAAAACTCTTTTATGTTTTTTGGTTTTGGTTTAGTGTAAAAAATATCAGCCTTTAATTAAGTTTAAGTTTATATACTGTATAATTATAATTTATAATTTATAAAGCAATTGAGTACATACTTTATATATATAAGATTTATTTATTTTTAAGAATAATCTATTTCAAGTACTGTATATATATATATATATATATCTATATATAATTATTGAATTTGTTATAGTTATTAAATTTATTTTTTTAACAATTAATTATAAATTTAAAAATCTGAATATAATTCTATGTAAAATATATATATTGCATATATATATTTGTAAAAAAATGTTTTCCATATATTTATCTATAAATTTTTATATCATTATTACGAAATTATTTATTGATTTTGTGTTATTTTTCTAATATTATATGCTTTTAAATAATAAAAGTAATATGTAGTCAAATGATTTTTTTAATATAATATCTTATTAATAAAGCTTATTATTATTATTATTATCATTTTCTTGGAATCTATTGTGAAAATTAATTATTTTTTGTTTTATTGGACTACTTGTAAAAAATTAATTTATAGCTTAAAGCTAACCACAATATAAAAATAAAATAAATTTTTAATAATTTATATGAGTTTATGTTAATAAGTTTAACAATAATGTAAATATAATATATTTTCAATAAAATTAATTTTGTGCCATTGATTTATTTAAATAATATTTATGTATATTATTGTCGAATATAAAACAAAATTTAACTTAATTAAAATAATTTTTTAATTTCTATTAATTAATACTATTGTAATAATATTGTAAACTTTTCATTATATAAAAATAAATTATTAATGTAAAATATTTGCGCAAACAATAAAATCTAATTAATTGAAAACGCATATTATTAATAATTATAAATTATATTACCGGTAATTTTAATTAAGAAAATATTATTTTATTTGTTTGAGAGTTTATTAATAAATTAATCAAGTTCAATAATTTTAATGTTGAACTAGAAAGCGGTATACAATTTTAGGTAGATAAACTTAATATAATTATTTTATTTTTTAATTTTAACTATAAATAACTTGTAATTTTTATTGACAAAAATTAGTGTATAAAACTCTATAAAAAATCTAGTTTAAAATTGTTTATAATTATTTTATCGAAAAATCAGTGATAGTAGTCTTGATAATATTTAAATCACTTTAGTTTCTTAGTTATTTTTTWCGTAAAATGTTTTAATAAAAATAATTTTTAATTGCATAATTAAAAATATYAACATAAAAATGTATTGTATTAAAATAATTTATTGTTAATAAATTCAGATTTTATTTCTATTGAATTTAATAGTGAGTCAAATACTGTATTTGATAAAATTTATATCCAAAAAATATACATAAATTATAAGATATAGATATTTTTATAAATGTTTAAATAAAACTTAAAAAGTTATTAAAAACTATTTTTACTTCAATTTTATAAACATTTTTATTATATATATTTTTTATTTTATATATTTTTTATTTTATATATTTTTTATTTTATATATTTTTTATTTTATATATTTTTTATTTTATATATTTTTTATTTTATATATTTTTTATTTTTAAAAATTTGCATTTTTAATTTTATTAAACTATTATTTTATGAATTTAACTTAATTATTATTAATAAAAATTCAAATTGTATAACAAAATATTGTATTGTGATTTTAAATTATAAATATTTATTAAACATTTTAGTAAAGTAAAGTAAAATACTGTATATTTACTGTATTAGTTATTGATAGTACTGYAGTTRTATATAATTAATGATTACAAATATTAAATTAAATATTTTTTAAAACAAAATAGTTTTGTTATATTAAAATAATAATTATAATTTAAAAAAAATTAAATAACTAAAATTTGTTGTATCTCATTATTAAATATAGTCTTTKAAAATAAAAATATACTTTTACTTATAATTAATTTATTAATTAGAAATTTATAATTAATAAAACTTAATTAATTAATTACTTGAATAATACGTGTAATACGTATGTGTTATAAGATTTATTATATTAATATCWAAGACAAAATAAATCAAAAAATGTCTGACTATAATAATTTAGTTAATTGTAAATTAATTTTAATATTTTTGATAATTATCCAACAATTGAACAATTRTGTCAATGGCTCATTGGGCAAAGTAGATGTGAYMATACAYTACCAAYTAATATGTCCTCATAGTAAGGAAATAGTGATTGAACAGGCCATCCCTGCGTGGCGTAAATTGGCTAACATTATGAACCTGGAACTCATACCATACGGTCACAGCCATACACTTATTGACAACTATACAACAATACCGCCGTCGGGACTGAACTTTGAGTGCCAACACGGCTATGACGARTGTTACGGCAATGCCCTTATGGTAAGTTAGTGTACAGTATAGTACGGTATAATACAATACATGCAGTAGTACCAGTGCTCAGRATGTTATTAGACTTAATTGTTATAATTTATTTAGTATATAATTTATTTGCAGTTTTATTAATTAAATTAAATATTTTTTTGTCAATTAAATTTATTCAGTAATTTATTTATATAGTTATTCTCACTAATAGCTAATGTATAAAAAAAGGGATTTATTTAAATACTGTATTCTATTAATACAATAATTGTTTTAAATTTTAATTTTGTTCTATTTTTTAAATAATCAATATCTTAAATGTTATAAATAATATGAGAGGTGAATCGTATATTACTTTCTCACATTTTAAGAGACCCCCTCCCCCAATGTTCGCAATTGTTGACATGTAGTCACTTTAAAATTCGTATGTTCCCAATCCCGCCCACACCATCCATAAGAAATAAAATTAATTTAAATAATAAATTAATGATTTAAATAAACATTTAGTTTAAATATTCCAAAAACTGGAAATAAAACTATTTCTGTTCAAAAGTAAAATATTTATTTAAACTGTTTTTATCAAAATATTAAATTTGATAAAAAATAATTTAAATGTGAAAATTCTAACCTTCTCTACCCTCGTTCGCARAAGTTTGCTTTGGTCGACACCCCCTCCCCCAAGTGAAAACTTAATATGTGAATTATCWCTAAGTATATAAAAAAATAAAAAATAATAAAATTAACAAAATTTAAAATGTAAACACATTTTAGTTTATAGACTAAATTCTTCTATTTAATTAAAGTTTATTATTTGATTTGCTTATAAATAATATAATTTAGTTTTCTATGTAAAGTAAATGAATATTAATTTAAGTGCAAAAAATGATGTAAAATATAATAATAATATACAAATTTTATATATAATGTAATTTTAGTTTAAGTTAATACTACATAACCAAATACTTTATAATAAGCTGTTATACAGTATATATATTGAGTTTTTCAATTTCTGTTTAAAAATTATATTTGATATACTATACTATACTATACTAAACTATTATATTAATATTATACTAGTATATATGAATACTAATATACTATTCATAGTATATATTAAAAGACATTTTATTCCCTTGTTTATAGACTCAATATATGCATAGAAAATATTATGACACACTTTGTTGTTAACAATTATACAACTACAAAATTTTATATATTATACATGTTTGTCAAATTAACAATTATAGATTTTATATTGTTTTTTAAAATAATATTAATTAACATGTTTACTAACTTGAATGGAAAACAAACAATAGATATATAATTATGATTAAAATCATAATAGAATATCGATAACAATGTTTAAGTACAGTATATTAAGGATATTATTAGAATTATTTTTTAATATAAACGTTTCATACATTTAGAAAAATATCAACAATTAATATATTAAATCAATAATTTTTAAGTTTAATTTATAAATTAACAATTTTTTATTTTTTAAGGCATGTGCTATGGCTCAACTGCCTCGCGAGTATAGCATTGCATATATTGAATGTATGTATAAACATAACGCTTGGTCGATACCCAGTATAACTGGCCCCGAGGTATATATAGTTATATAATTTATAATGTTTTTTATATATTTATTTTTATATATCAATATATATTTATTATTTGATTAGTATATTTTCATTAAAAATTTAAACAACAAAAATATTTTTATTTTATTTGAAAAAAATAATATCTAAAATCATCTCTCAGTTAAGTTTTTTATTATGTTATATAACAAAATATAGTGTGATATTAATACGGCTGTCAGGTCTCCAAACATATTATGTGAGAGATTAAAGATCTTTATTATATTTTTAAGACTTTTATTGTTATTACTTGTTTTATTATTATTATTAAAGGCATCTCAAAATCATTTTATTTGTTTTTTTATTTTAAATATATTAATATTTAAAATAATTTTAATTCTTATATTAGCATTCTAAATAAATTTAGCTTTATTTATATAAAGTGTTAACTAAAACTCAGTTATTTAAATGTATTAATATATTACATTTAATATTATGGTAAAAATTAAAAAAAACTATATAATTAATATTACATATATATATATATTATTATTACTATTATAACAATGTCGGATAATATATAGTATGGTCCGATACAACTACTGATCCGGAAACTGAAAATTTTGATTTAATGTCGGCTTCTCCGATAATGACTGTCCTGTCCTTTATATAAAGTATATTATTCTAAATTATGATATGATTTTGAATAATATTACTAATAATAATAAAGTTGTTGTTGATTTTGTTATGGTATACTACTGTAACTAAAAATTATTGCCTTAAAAAATGTGTATACACTTGTTATGACTTAAATAATACAAAAATTAATAACATATTATTATTATTGAGATTCTATTTATAATATAAAAAATAATAATAATAAAATACTGTACTTATATATTATAAATGATAATACAGTAATAAGATAATAAAATTTTTCATATCCGACGTAAGCAAATTGCTATAAATAACATTATATATATATATATATATATATAGGGTTAAGTAAGGGGGGGGGGTAGGGGGTAAGGCCAAAATACCCCCCCCTAAGATCGAAAAATTGGGATTTTACCCCCCCAGACTTTTTGACCAAATTGAAAAAATTGTCGCTTAAAAACGAGGAGAAATGACCCCCCCCCTAAAATTTCGGCGCCGAAGGCGCCGAAAATTTTTTTGAAATTTATAAAAATTTTAATTTTAGTTGATACTATTTTAGTAAGTGTTTTTATGTTTTTAATATTTATAAAAATCTAATTATTGATTAAAAATAGTTAAAATAACGTTAAAAGTCATCAAAAAATAACATTATTTTAATTAAAATAAACTAAAAAATTAAAAATTACCTATTTGTTGAAAAGAGTAATCATATTACAATTTAAATATAAGTTTAAGAAGTTAATAAAACAATAAATACTTATGTTTTTATTAATAATTTTTAAATTTTAAATAAAAAATTTAAAAATATTTTCAATTTTGTACTTAATATAATTAAACTTTAACGAAATTTGAGTTAAATAAGTAGTATTCAGTCAGTATTTGTATAAAAATAAAAATATATAACAAACTATAAACATTAAGTATTGTTTAAAAAATTAATTATGTTAAAAGTTAAAAATTATTAAAATACTAAAAATAACTCATAGTGTATCATTAATGCTTTTATCAACTATTTTTAAATCTTAAATACATTATTTTATTTTTTTTTGTAAAAAATTTAAGTTTTTATTAATTTTAAAAAAATTTTTTAAAAAATATTTATTTTTTGTTAAAATTTAAATTTTTGTTAATTTTTAAGTTTTTTAAGTTTTTTTTTATATTTTTGGAAATTTTACCTATTTTCCCGGGAATTTATACGGGAACTTGTGGGAATTTTATTGAATTTACATGGGAATATTCGGGAACTTAAGGAATTTTTAGGGAATTTTCTCTAGACCCCCCCTTGATTTTGGATTTTTGAAAAAATTGCCGTTTAAAAATGCAATAAAAATCTTACCCCACCCAATACCCCCCCCAAGATTTTTTGAGAATTTTGTAAATTTTACCCCGGTCTACCCCCCCTAAAATCCAAAACCTTGCTTAACCCTGATATATATATATTTATGAAATATAATTTATACAGAAACTAATCTTCACATTAAGGTCTATAGACTCTATACACACACAAAATAAATATTTTAAACATATAAACCGATTATTAAACACAATATATAAATTTTTGTTATTTTTTTATTACATTAAAATAATATTTTGTTCTCTCTGTAATAGAAATGTAAACTAAAATTACAATTTATTACATAATATTGCTAACAAAAAACAGTTTATTTTTAAAAAAAATCCTGATTTACTTTATATAATATATTTATTTTAACAAACATATAAATAGTGTGCCAAACAATTAAGTATTGACTGGATTTTGATGGATGAGTGCACCCGTTCACCGATAGGCAAAACATTTCAATGGCTTAACGGTAGAAAAGTTGAACAATTGCGGCCCAAACATACACACGTGCCATGGATTACCATTGATGGCAAATATAGCAAACATAATGAATTGAAAGCATTTGAAAATATGATTCAATTGGTGTGCGATAGCTATAGAGTAAGTGAATGCTATTTTGTTAATCATAGACTTACTCTAGTTTTTAAAAATTTTATTATTATTATTAATATAAAATAAATAGTTATTTATTTTTAACATAATTTGAAATGTAAGTAAAAAAGTTTTTTTTATAAAAATTATCAAATAGTTATTTTTTAAAAAAGTTACTTAAAAATAATCACAAAAATATTATTATTAAAATTAATCTGAAATTATTTTTTTTTGAGAGTTTTAAATGTCTTTTTTTAATAATTGATAGTTTTATCATAAATAATTGACAAAAATACTAATTGATTATTGATTTTATCATTATTGTTTATAATGAAAACATTGCCAAATTATTGGCTAAATTGTCTAATTTGAGATATTATTGATTACTTTGTTATTTTTACAGCTTATTATACARTATTACTTAAGTATTTTTTAAAAATTAATATAAATAGTCAATTGCAACTACAGTWTATAGATTTRAATAAAATAAGCAAAATTAATTTTKCACAGTATTTTTTACTTTYTATTTTTAAAATAACTTTTATATATACTGTATGTATAAAATAACTKWAKAATGTATATATATATATATAATAAAAATATTGCTCATTTTTTAAAGTATTTTTATTTAGTGAATAAATAGTATTCAAAATGAAAATATCTTTTAAAAATATTTTTATTGATTTTTTGTTGCCTAGCATAGTTAATAAATAAAATATTTTTTTCACAAAATACTTAAAACAAAATATTATATACTAATAATTTGATTTTYATACAGTATGAATACTTCAATATAAAACTTTATATTACAATATTGWATTACTATGTTTATATTTAAATCTATTTTTAAAATTAATATAAAATTATTATAATGAATAATAAATACAGTATATAGATATATACAGTATATTTTAAATTATAATTTATAAAAATCKATCYATATAATTATATGATAAAAATATTAATTTAATTAAAATTTGTTAGAATTTATATATTTTATATAAATTTAAAAATTTATAATTCAGATAAAGTAAATTTCTGTTAAATTCACTATTAATAACTTATATAAAAGAATTCATTATACTGTATATACAAATATAAAATTTTATTATTTAATCTCATTTAAATGCATATAAATTAATAGTTAACAATACAGTATAATAAAGTTTAATTTATTTTCTCGTTTTTTGTTATTATTAAATCWAATCAAAACTCTATTTTTACATTTTCTTAAATTTTWAAAAACAATGTATTATAAGGTAAAATAAACCAATTTTATATATCTATACTTRTATATAAAGTTATATTRTACATAAATTATTTAACAATGTTACAAACATAATAAATTTATATTGTAAATGCTTTTGTTATAGTTACGGWTATTGTCTATTATGTTAATTATTATTTTGTAAGATATTTGTATACTATATATATGTATATATATATATATATAAACTGTATATATAAATATATAWTATATAAGAGTTAATRAAAACCACTCTTATGTAATAAAATTAGATTTAATGGCAACRTAACTGGGATTATGTGTTAAAAATTGTTGTCCCGTCTAAAGTAAAATAATATATTCATACTGTTATCGTATTTATTTAAAATAATAGTAATAATAGTAATACGATAGTATTAATACAAACCTTATTAGGGCTACAAACCGGACATTTGTAATGAAACCACTATTGATTCGGTTTATCCAACAAAGTTTGGTTTCACCCAAAAAAACAGTACATTACCGACCATTTTGTTGACAAAAAATCAGACAATACTGCCGTCACTAAATAAATACCAGCACCAGCACCATACCCATGAAAATGTTACCGCTTTAAAAGACASGAKAAAAGATCTACCAGTGCCACACTTAAACACTGTTGAAATTATGGATAAACAACAGGAAGTATTTCCGGGTAAAGATAACAAAATGATTAATCAAACATTAGGTAAATAMAGAATACATTATCTATTTTTATTTCAAACAAAACTTTTTTATTWCTAAACTATTACTGTATTAAATAAAAACATTACCATTTATTAYAATACAAACAAATGGTTATTTAAAACAGTTATCATATTTRTRATGCTGTATATTATACTGTACAATAAATATGTAATTCATGCAAATAATTAGATAAATATTTGTTTTTAAATATAGYTTTTTTGGATGACTTGTATTTTCTATATGATTTATATTTAACTTTTTTTTATTTAGTATATTACAATATTTTTGAATATAWTATTATTWTTATKAYTACATTAGGTGATGATCATTCACATCATGATCATAAAAAATGTTCACTTATGCATCATTTAGACGATGAAACYATGGATGCATTRATAGCTAATAACAGTCACATAATTCCCGGTGTTCAGATTCAACCCGACCCCCATCARCCCCACCCTMATCCCCACCAACATGAGCATCATCATCATCCCAGTGGTTCTTCATTATACAACAACGACAAAAACAGCATAATAGTGCCTAAAGTACTGGTATATTATTATTACTTTATTWATTATATAAAAATATYTAATAGTTAAATTATTAATATTTATTATCTATATAGGTACCAACTAGTAATGTAAGAAATAWTAGTGAAAATACTAAAAYATTACCGGTATTAGCAATACAGACAAATGGTAATCAAACAAGTATTTTATTTTTTTAAATACTGCATATATTTTGTATAATATTATATGAAAACATAAAAATTTTATTACGAAAATAATTTAATTAATACTCTATACTCTATTTGCTTTTACCAGAAAATTATTATTTTTTATTTTTATAATTTCAATTTTTTAATTTTATATACATTTTCGTCTATAATTTTGTTGGCTAATCGGCAAACTTTTTTTTGACATTTGACCTCAAACTGCGGTCCAATTATATTATTTTTATAATTTATTTTTTTACTCTATTTATATATTTCAATAATTTTTAATAATATCATTATTATTATTATGATTACATTAGGTGATGATCATTCACATCATGATCATAAAAAATGTTCACTTATGCATCATTTAGACGATGCAAACTATGGATGCATTGATAGCTAATAACAGTCATATAATTCCCGGTACTCCAYATAATTCCCAATCTAATAGTGTTAACAGTGATAAAAACAATASTATATCACAATCCAATATTAACGGTATGTAAATTTCTATTATTATTAATATAAATAATAATAATAATAACTTTTTTTTATTTGACTCTTCAAATAATTATAATTAGWTATACAATAGTATATTCATAATAATCTATTTATTTGACTAATGTTTAGCTAACGGCACAGTTGTCACTAATCATATATTGCCGACATTATTACCATCAATACTGTCACAATCAGATATGGGTAAAAACAGACAACTATTGATTGATTCGCATTCAAACCACATTAATCAKGGACCGGGCAATCAGGGAAGTATATCTCGAGGACAGGAAGCACCTAATAACCAAACTAATAGTAGCACCAAWCTATCWGTGCCATTAATTTTTAATAAAGATAGYACACCACAAGCCACTGTTTCAGCTAATAATAATAATAATAATAATAATAATAATAATAATATGTCTATTACTAGCAATATGAATARTGTGTCTAATAGTAATGGCTTGTATAACAATCGTAGTTTACAGTCGACTAATACACCCGGAGATATATCAAACATTGTCAACAAAATTGATGTAAATGCAAATAATGTAAATAATGCAAACAAAACTGTATSTATGATGTTTAACTAAACAAATATTATTATTATTTTTTACCAAAAWTTTTTATTGATATAYAKATTCTTATGAAATTTTAATTTTATTTTTATTTAAAAAACTAGAATGTTTATAAACCAGGCRCTTWACATGGCTAATAAATTAGAAAAAATTAGTAAATGACATTGATACTATTTTTCTATTATCATCAATATGGAMATKTGAAGGTGCAAAAAAAACTAATAATAATTAATTTAACTATTTTTTTATTAAAGTAAAAAATATTTATTACCAATTAATGTATAATTAAAAAAAAGTTGCTAAATTAAAAAACATTTACAACAAATTCTTGACTGATTTTTATTAAATTATTTTAAATGCTTACTAAATATTTTTAAAATWAAAATATTATGTTTACAAAAATTATTATGTAATCTACTTAAGTAAATAGTATAAAAATAATAATAAAAAATTTCMAACTAATTTCCATGTGAGTTTTTTTAGAAAAAAGTAAATAAAAATTTTATTAAACTTTTATTTTAGTTGTATTAAATTGTAATTTTCCGAATATAAATGAAAAATTTACATGTATATTGTATATGTAAATTACAATAAGCATGAAAATTGTTATTTTTTCTAACACATTATATWATACGAAAAAAAATCTTAAGTCAAATAAAAACTATTTTTATTTAGATTTTGCTTTATTTATAGCAACCATAAARAAAATRGTAGAAACCATCATAATTGAATTTTAGTATTTTTTATTAGATGATTAAACATAATTATTTTATAATTATTATTAAAAACATTACTTATWCAYAACAACAATAATAACTACTAAATTATATACTMCACGGAAAGCCTATAAGTGCTGTACATATAAAACAACACTTTAATAGCTATAAAGTAKATCTACTACTATTAGTCTACTAATGATAAACAGTTTTTGACAACAATTACAGTACAATAACTCCGATAAGTTATTTCCAAGTAAAATAAACTTATATATATTTTGCCATTTAATTAAAATATATATCAAACTAWTTAACAATGATTGTTAAATTACTGWTTTTCAATCCGTATTATTATTATCTAATATATACTTTATTAWAATAATTATAACTGTATATATATTAATTTATGAATACTTAATACAATTATTATTATTATTATTATTATTATTAATATTATTATCGTCAAAAATATAATTATTAAATATGCTTTTATTTCAATCAATGACAAATATAACAGTATTGTATACTTAGATAATAACCAGACATTAATTATAAACAATATATTTTTGTTTGTTTATTAATCTAATATTTATTAATTAGTAAACMTTTTGTTATARAATAATATATAAATATATTAAATAATAAAAATATTTAAAAATATATTTTTAATAAATTATTTASAAATTTTAAAACAATATTTGTGACATTAATAATAATATGACTAATTATTTTTGCACTATAATTTGWTATCTTATGCTAAATTTGATTTATAAATTATAATATTTAATTTAAATATTCACAATTAGTAAATTACTTTTTAGTTTTAATTYATAATTATTATCATTTTSAATATTAACTATGKGTTTATGTCTAGTAAATATTTGTTTAGTTTAATGCTATATTATTTTTAAAATGTATCTCTAATAAAAAATATAATATAGTATTATATATATTATAGTATATATACAGATATTATATACCGGTACTGTATTATAATATTTATAAATTATATTAAATAGTATTTTTATGTCGTAAATATAATATAATAGAAATCACATGTTTTTATTGATAATAAAATATCCACTATATAATTTAGTAATCGCTAATAACAATTCACAATTAACTAATCATATACTTTATATATTATTTGTATATTTATTAAATATTTTGATAATTTGCTATCGTTTCACAAATTAAGTAGAAATGTTAGAAAAAGTAATTTAATGCAATAAGATAAAACAAAACTAATTAATAATCAATATATATATATATATATACTGTATATMTTGTTAGATATAAAAAAGTTAAWTTTAGGCACATTAAAATGATTAAAAAATGTACAGTATATTAATATCCTTATTTGTTTTATTTATTATWAATAAATTAAAAATTAAATTATAAAAAACAGATATTTTCTCAATAGCTATCTAATTAATTAACAATACATTTCTATTATATATATTTCTTTAAAAAATAAAAATTATTCTAAATAAATATTTAATTACTTTTCAAAATTAAATTATCAAACAATAATTATCAGAMAATTTAGTAATAATAATAATAATAATATTAAATTTTACAAAAATCTAAGTTACTATCAGCACTATGCTGTTAAGATATAGTCATAACAAATAGCAATAAGGTTAAATTAATAAAAAAAAAGTTAACAATAAAAATAGACTATTAAAATGCAAAAAAATAAAATCGATAAATAATTTATTTGCAACAAGTTATTGAAGACTACAATAAAATTTCTATTATTTTATTTTCTAGTAAATCTAAATACAAAAGATTGAATTAATAAATTGCTTATTCAAGTAAAAGAAATAAATTTTTATTTTGTTTGTTTGTTTGTTTATTTTCTCGTTGTTTTGGCAAAAATATAATCAAACGCAATGTACCATGTTAAATTAGTTACTGTAGTTTTATTGRTGACTACTACCAACCTATTGGTATTATACACACAGCCTGGTTATGGCCAGTCARCCGTAAATATTAAGTTACACTACGAATCGTTGTGTCCGTATAGCAAACAGTTTGTTGTCGACCAATTGATACCTACCTATACTAAATTAGCCCAGATCATTGATTTGCACCTGGTACCGTTTGGCAATGCAAAATGGAACAAGTTTCTTAGATCGGACGGTGATTTTGATGTAGATTTTACATGTCAGCATGGTACTAATGAATGTATTGGCAAYAAAATACATGTCAGTATTTATTTATTTTTATCTAATTGTTTATTTAGTCAATTTTTATTTTATTTTTTTAAATATAAAATTTATACATATATTATAGATTAAAACCATTAATTATTTTTTTAAACAAAAACGTTTGCTTATAAATAATTTTTTTTTCAATGAAAAAATGAAACATATTTTTTTAGTTAATTATCAGTGTGTCTAAAATAATAATTATTAGTTTAAAATAAATATTTTACATATACTATATATATATATATATATATATATATTAAATTATATACAATATACAAAATATGTATACTATTACATCATATACTATTAATTAGGAAATTATGTTTCATTTGTATAACATTTCACAAACTAATTAATGTTGGAAATGTAAAATCAATGCTAATTTTATCTTAATTAATATGTTTATCTATAATTATCATTTAGGACTGTGTATTGCCCACTGTGTCTATCGATCGATCACTAAAACTGTTTGAATGTATGTTTAATGACAACAATTGGAAGGATACGACAGCGGCCGGTAAAAAGGTATTATAAAAATACATTAATATAACAAATATTTTTATTTTTAGTTCAAATTAATTCCTATGTGTCTATGTATTTATGTTTGATTGTTTGTGTGTGTATGTATGTATGTATGTATGTATGTATGTATGTATGTATGTATGTATGTATGTATGTATGTATGTATGTATGTATGTATGTATGTATGTATGTATGTATGTATGTATGTATGTATGTATGTATGTATGTATGTATGTATGTATGTATGTATGTATGTATGTATGTATGTATGTATGTATGTATGTATGTATGTATGTATGTATGTATGTATGTATGTATGTATGTATGTATGTATGTATGTATGTATGTATGTATGTATGTATGTATGTATGTATGTATGTATGTATGTATGTATGTATGTATGTATGTATGTATGTATGTATGTATGTATGTATGTATGTATGTATGTATGTATGTATGTATGTATGTATGTATGTATGTATGTATGTATGTATGTATGTATGTATGTATGTATGTATGTATGTATGTATGTATGTATGTATGTATGTATGTATGTATGTATGTATGTATGTATGTATGTATGTATGTGTGTGTATGTATGTATGTATGTATGTGTGTGTGTGTATGTATGTGTGTGTATGTGTTTGTTTTAAATAGGTTAGAGTTTAAAGATAAAAAAAGGAGTGAAAGGGATATAGAAATTAAATTTTAGATTAAAAATAGAGAATTATTGTATTATTGTCTATTAATAGTAATATACAAATATATTATAAGAAATAAATTGATTATCTTTTTTGATAATAAATTTAAAAAACACACTTCAATACACTTAAATAATAGTACTTATGTACAAATTATATTATACAGTATATCAGTCCATATATATACTACCAGATTTGTAATGTAAACTTTTTAGTTATCTATATTTAAATATATATATATATATATATTATATATATTTGAATAATTATTTTTGATTTTAAAAATAAATCTGAATTAAAATWAATTAATTAAAAATAATTATTAAACAAACATTTATATTTTTAAAATTTTTTAATTATTTTTACTATATACGTGTMAAAAATACTAATTATATGAATAGATTTAAAATAATAATGCTTTATCTATTATTTAAATWTATTTTACTAAAACAAACAATCATTAGTTTATAAATAATTTATTAATACTTATATATTTATTTTATATTTTTTATATACACATAATAAGTATTACATATACTGTATTTACTTTACATTGATTAAATTTTTTTCAGTGCGCCGATCAATTGTCTTTCAATTGGACTACAATTAATGAGTGCACTACTGGTCCATATGGACGGGGTCTACATTTAGTGCACGGGGAGGACCGTCAAAATGAGATACCTAAACCAAACTATGTACCCTGGGTCATTGTCAATGGCGTTCATAATGATAATATTCAGGAACAGGCACAAAATAACTTGCTCAAATTAGTGTGCGATACTTATCAGGTAAATTATAACTATGATAATAATAWTATTATTATTTYAATCAATTAWCTAATCAACTAATTACCTRTTGTTTYAAAAATATGCAAATAATTTWTMTTATTAATAATTAAAAATATTTTGTATATTTTTMAAATACCAGTAATTATTTASATATTTWCATATTTTCTTTCTTATTATTTATTAGGGCACTAAACCAGAACAATGCAAACAAAGTTTATAATAAATTTAAAATATTGTTATTGTAGTTTTAAATTAAAATAAATGATTATTTTCTTAGAAATTTAAATTATATTTTATTAATATATTAATAATAATAAAAAATTTATTTCGAAATATATTTTTAAAAAGATCAACATTAAAAATATTTTTAGTGGCTAATATGTATATTTAAAAAAAWTAATCTATAATAAATTWAAATTAAAATGCAAGTAATTTTTCTATGATATTTAATATTAAAATTTGTTATGCTTTCAACTGTAAATAAAYTAATAATTAGTGAATTGTTTTTTCTATTATTTATTATTTTTCTACATAAATTTCTATTTTTTATATTTCAAATAATAATAATATTATTAATTTTAATGATAATAATATTAAAATAATATGATCATTATATTTACTAATGTTTTTATTGGTTATAAAAATACTATATTTATATATTAATATATAATTTTTACATAAAACTCTTAATAAGTAATTCATATTAAATTCATATCAGTATATGATTATAATTTGTTTTTTGTAATACGATTAGAAATGTTTTTTTCAAGTTTTCTTAATTTTAATAATTAATTTATTTTAGTGGTATTACTTTGACTCAATAATAATGCAAATATAACAATAATCCGTAAAAATCTATAAAAATAATGCATTTTTTATTTTCTAAGTGAACATTCATTATCATATATTTATGTRAAAATAATAAATATTATTCAATGTTAGAATTTTATGAGAAAAGTATTTTTTTGTTRGATTTATATAATAGGTATCAATGTTTTATAATATTATTARATACAAAAATTATRTATTAAATATTAGACTAACCAAATGTATATAAATTATATTATTAATGTCCTATTATACAGTGCATAAATATTACAATTGCATTATCCAAAAAAATGTAAAGTGATTGCATATTTATTTTTTAAACTATTTATTATAATAACATTACTACAAAAAATAACAAATAATTTATAAATTAAAAACTATTAACAATTTGTATAATATCTATATAAAAAACATTTAATTGAAAATGTTTAAATATTTAGGTCARTCAATCTGAAAATATTATAATAACAAAACTATCATATTATAAGAATATATAGTACTGTAGTAATAAATGACAAAAAAATTGCTATAAATATCAATATATAAATTCATTGTCATTAAACTCAAGGCACACATGAGTTAAATTTATTAAATATTAATATATTAATAGATAACTATTAAACAATATACAGTATTAACTATAATAATGAAAAATAACAACAAAAAATTATTTACAATCTACTAGTGAGTCATACATGGCTTAACCAAAAATAGGAAACTCCTGATCATAGTCAGCCTTACTGCCAGTGTTTTCCGATTTCTCACTACTCTCCACACGACCGGCCTTTGCATAACCGGCCGCACCGGCGGCAGACGTCAAACCGTTTTTGTCGTGCGCTTCGCTACCCTTGGCCTTCACTGACACATATCCTCCCTTATCTCCAGCCTTTCCTTCGGCCAGTTTTTTTGTCATTTCGGCTGCGGCTCCGTGTTTGGCATTAGCCCTGTCCCACGACCACGACTTGACAAACCCRTGTCCCCTGTCGTGAGAGTATTCGCCAAAATTGCCACTCTTTTCGTGATCCAGTTCCTTACGTCCCTCTGCATACTTGTTCTTGAAACCACCTAATTTGGAYACTTCGGCCTCTTTGTGACCGCTATCAGAGTGTTTGTTAATTGTAGCAAATTTTTTAGCCGCTGTTTCAAAAAATAATTAATTTTTATTTATTTAAAAATATATAAATAGTTTCGTGTTGATATATTCGTATTAATAGTCTTAATAATAATAATAAATACAATACATTAATTTTTGTGTAATAAATTATTACTAATTACAATCATATTTATGCTTATTGATAGTCATTAAACAATTGTTTTTGAACTAATCTAAAGTGTTTTAAAGTTTAATGATTGTTTAATCTAGTATTATGTCCAACATTTTAAAATTATATTATTAATAAAATAGAATTTTTAATCTAATTCTAATTATAAAATATTTTTAAAAATAATTTTCTAAATTTATAAATATATATAATGAGATATTATAGTTATAATTACAGTAGTAGTTGTAGTAGTAATATAACTGTTATTAAAAAATACTTTTTAACTTAAAATTCAAGTTTATTGTTTTAATGTTTATTGAACCGGTAACTGATTTCTATTATTTTTTTAAAAATAATTATTCCAACTTTTTATAATTTATAGGTATAAATATTTATGTAATTTATATATTCATTAATTTTTTCGAAAATGATATTAAAAATTCAATACCTCCTTCTTTATGATCTTTTTCATAATGTTTGTCACTCTCCCGGTGCCGATGTTCACTATCACCAAGAAATTTGTCGGGTATTTTAATATCCCTATCTATATATCCGTCATCGTCGACATACTCGACCCCTTTGAGAGGATAATCTCTATTCCARTGTACACTTTCCCGATAACCGTTGGGTTTATAATCATAAATATGTGAGACTGTAGGCGGAGAAGCCCTTTGTCTCATATAGGGTGCCGCCAGTGACGACTCATCGTTGCGATAGATATCCCGTTCAACATGTCGTTGTCGAGGCACTGGTGACCGAAACAACTGTCCTATTCTCGATGATGACGATGATTCCGATGYTGGCAACTGGCGTGACGTGTGATATGCAGGACCGGCATCGGCRTAACGGTTATAATATTGAGCCTCACATATAGTCACTAATAAAGTCACACAAATTATTAGCAAAAATTTAGTTGACAAAATTAATAGCATTTTTACAATAGTAAAATCTATTTGTTTGTATTGCGGTAATAATTTKTAACAATAATAAAATATAACAAAAAAAGCTTAAACAAAATGTTTCAAAATTTGAAATACAATCATAATATAATTTTGCTGTTATTGTTGATGTAGTAACACAATAAACTAGTTAAATTCAATTGAAATAATAATAATAATAATAATTGTTTATTTTTCGAAAAACAATAGTATATACCAGTAGTTATAAACAATAATTAGTTATAAAACTTTTTACTTTCTATAAAACATGCAATAAATAAATATAATAAAACATTTTTTCCGACACCACAACTTTACATTTTCCCCTTAAATAATAATAATAATATTATTATGTATTATAATATGATATACAGTTATATAAAAAAACATTGAAATTGAAAGCGGTTTTGAAATAAGACAATAGCATAATAATTATATCCGTTATAAATGTGTTCACACAATTTGTTTGGCATTTAATTGAAAACATAATTTTCTCACTCATGAGAGAAACCCTAAAATCATATATATTTTCTTTAAAAAAAACTTAACATTAATCTAAAAATCATAATATCGCTTATTTTACAAATGACTAACTTTTAATATGCATTTTTTATATTATTATTGTTGTTGTTGTTAACACACATATAGTTTTGGATTATTTATTTTTTTTGTATCTAAAAACCCATTAAATCATAAAAATATATGTACTTGAAATTTGTAACAGAAAAACATAATAATGAGACAAAAAATAAATAATAAACAATGCTTTTTAGATTAAAACATTTCGTGTGTAATTATATTGAAATTATTATTTAATTAAATTAATAGTCAAATTTTGTTTTTATGTTTTTTAAAAGTGATTTATATGTTGTTTTAGATTACTGTTTGATAAAACAATAATTTTAAATTCTAGCTAATGTACTTTAATATTTTAAGTTTTAAAATTGGAAAGTTTTATCATGTATTAATAAATAATTACTAAAATACTTGAATTAACTTAATAGTTTGTTAAATGTTTTATTATCATAAATTTAATAAATATTCTCTAATTAAATTCAATTTTTAATACTATGATTACAATGTTTATAAAATGTTTATATTAATTTGAATTAAATTAGTTTTTACATTGTTTTTATTATTTACGTTTGAAATTAAATCTCATAAATTGTAATATAAGATTAATGCTATTAAGTGTAATACGATAATACAGTATAATATTATTCAATTTATTTTAGTAGAAATAGATAATAATTAATATTAATAAAAAAATATTATACCCTTTTATATTATAAAATTTGATTTTGTGTGTGTAATATAATGTATATTTTAAAAGAAAATTATAAAGAATATTTTATATATTTTAATTTATACGGTATATTCTATGTATAGATACAATTAATAATACTGTATATATAATAAAAATTAATTCTTATATTTTTAGTTGTTAATAAATTTAAATATTTAAAAAAAAAGTTAAAATATATCTATGATTTTATGAAATCTACAATTAAAATATTATGTATATTAGATTAGAAGATACATTCATGCAGTTTAAATAAAAACTGTAGATTATTTATATTATCATTTACAACAAATTGCACTAACTTTACAAATACTTACTTAAAATATTATTTGTGTATCAGTTTTGTCCGTCTAAAGCTAATAAAAATAAATTTTTAAAGATATGATTATAACTAAAACTTTTAGTTACAACAATTTAGGTTACAATAATATAACTTAATATCTAAAACAATAATTACATTATACTGTATATTTTATATAATTGAATATTATTAAAATCTATTTCAGTTATTGTTAGTTATAAATAGACATTTATAGTTTTTTTTATTCATTTGAAGATTGCTAAATTTTGAAAAAATTACTATTAGTAACTTTCTTTAAATATATTTAATCAAATAACACTATTATATTACATTAGTTTTGAATTGTTTTCCACAATACAATTACAATTTATTTGCAAAATATTAATATCTAATTAAGAAACTCTATTATTGAAAAAGTCATACAAAATTACAAATACTATGTTTCGCTGCAACAACAAAAAAGGCTATAAAATCTATTATCATATCATATATTAAACTTGTTATAAATTTATTCAATAGTAATGTTAACTTGAATAAGTATTAGTTAGTTTATCTTAAAATAATTTAAGTAATAGACTATAAAATTACTTTTTATTATGAAAAATACATAATAGTATCTATTATAGCTAAAAGTGTTTTCTTAAAAATTTTTCTTAAATCTATTTAAAATTTTAAAAATATTTTGTAAGATGTTTTTTAAAGAATAAATATATAAAATATAATTAATGTTTATAAAAACTAAAAATTTTATCAAAATTATTAATAGAAATAAATTTATTGTTTTTTTTAAATAAATATATATATATTTCAATACAATTAGTGAAACATATGTTCCCAACTCAACCCAACCGACCCCTTGTATCACTTTATAGACTAACTATTGCCGTTGTTGTCACCACTATTAGTAGTAATATGGATAACATTTTGTGACGATTGTTGTGACAATTCATTGTCAACTGTTTTCTTAATCAATTTAATAGCTTCGGCTTTGATGACCTCTTTCTTAGCCAATGTGTTGTCGGCGACAGGTTTGGCATTTCCGGCATTATCTGTGTGTATGTGTTGGTCACTGTCATTGTCGTCCAAATCAATTTCGTTTGCACTTTTGATCCATTCGATTACCGGCGAAATAAAGTGAAGCACTTTGACCTCAAGTTCGGTCCACTGTTTGGTCATATCTCGCCTATATTTAGTTATAATATCGTTGGCCACCTGTTTGGATGATTTAATCGGATCCATAATCCGATGATACAGTGCATCATAGGTATCGTTGATAGTATGTGTAAAACTATCCCAATCGTCTTTGTATTTATGTTTGGCGACTTCGGTAAGAAATTTGATATCTTTAGCCCTCAAACGTTTTACAGCTAACTGTTTAGTAAACCCGTACTTGTCTTTCGGCCCCTTTTGGTTGATATTAGATCCCCGCCATATCTCTTCCCAAAGCAAACTTTCCTCGTCTTCGGTTGTAAGCTCTACCGGTGCTCCGGTTGCCGGCGACTGTTTGCTGTAGCCGTCAGCAGTAGCACCTGTCTGACCCCCCTCACCACCACCACCACCACCACCACCACCAACATCATTGTCGCCGTCAGCGGCATAACTGAGCTCAACGTTTAGCAGTGCTATTGTTGTCAGCAATATTGTCATACAAACAACGAGATTAACATTCATTATGAGATTATTAATATTATTTTTATTAATATTATTATTTTGCTCAGAAAATAGTAGTATCAATAATATGAAATATAATAAACAAAATTAATAAAAAATAGAAAACTTTAATAATAATAACTAGTTTTTATTTTCGGTATCTTAAATAAACACAAATATTATTGTTATTATTATATTATTTTTTATATTTTAATTAATAATATAATGTAATCCATTTTGTTTTTCTTTAATATTATTAAATTTTCTTAATTCATAGTAAACTACTGTATACTATACATAGTTATACGATATAACACAATGTGTTTTAGCAGATGTTAATATGATATGTCTTAAAATTATTTATTTTAATTGAATTTCCTATTTTATTTATTATATTTTAATAATAAATATAATCAATAAATGTTTTATATAACATTATTTTATAATTATTTTTTGTTATAAAAATAACACTAAAAAACAACAGTAAATTCTTATACATATTTAACTTATAAATAGTTTTTGTTTTGACGTTAATTTATAATTATGTTTTTTCAAAATTTTATTTCATTAATTTTATAAATTATTAAATTTTATTTATTTGTTTTTATTATAAATATAAATAAATATTTACTAAAACATACATTATAAACATTTGACTATATTGTAAAAAACTAAAAATTAAGAAATTATTGGACATCGACTCGAGGATAAAAACCAGGATAGTTGGACTGATGATTATTGTTATGATTATTATTATGATTATTATTATTATTTGTAGGCCTAACCAGTATACTAACTGTTGGTTTTGTTTGAAATGTATAGCTTTGTGAACCCAAATTTGAGTTCAACAGAGGATACCCGGGTTTACTAATCACGGCATTAGGTCCATGATATACACCATCGTATGGTTTTCTATGCGGTGGCCTATTCTGGGTTTGAGAGATAAAATTATTATAGTTATTGTATTGACTGTTATAGTTGTCTTGCGGTGCCACATATGGATAGTTAGATTGAGAACCGATATCCGGTTTGTCGGTTGTCTCACTTATTATTGGCACACTGTTAGTCTGGTTATTGACCAGCGGTTTATGTGGCGGTCGGTTAGGTTTGCTAACAAAACCGGTCAAGTTTTTCAATGTGTTCACAAGCGGTGAGCCCGGGTTTAGCCAATCCAGTAGTTGAAACTCTGTGTCTATTAACGGATTACCCGATTGACTGATAGTGTTGTTGTTTCCGTGTTGTGTAGCGTTTTGTCTAATATTTTGTATAATATCCGACAAAATAAAACTGTTTCCCCTGTCTAGCGATGACACTGTATTTGATTGTAGAAATTATAAGAAATATATAATGCTATTTAAATATGAATTTTACAAAATAATAAATTATTTTATGAAACTTTATAATGAATATTAGGTTTATTATAACATTATATTAAATATTGTGTTGACAAATCACATTATGACCTTGCTAACTTTTAAATTTAAGAAAATAAAACATAAATTATAATCTCTTAATCAAAAATTTATTTAAAAAACATTTAACAAATTAAATTTTAAAATGTCATTATATAAGTGTATTTATTTTTTTGTTCATTCTATAAATTCATTCAATAGAAATATCATTTATTTGATATAATTAATATACTGTATATTATTATATAAAAGTTTAATTTTAACTTAAATAGTTAAATCCATATAAATAACTTATGAAAAATAAGATGTATTTTATAATATAATATAATTTTATGATATAAATTTAATAAGCTATAAAACATATAATTAAAATTTTTAATACTAAAAAATATTGATTTAGGTTGAAATATTATTATAAAGAAATCTTTCAAAAAATTTTTTTTAAAGCATACCATTTTCAACATTATTATTATTATCTGCTAAAATAACATTGGTTATTATTAATAATAAAATAAACATCACATTAATAAATAACTGGATATTTGTTGTTGACACTTGAATTTTTATAAAATTTTTATTATAAAGTAATCTTATAAAAAATTATTTAATTAGAAATAGTGTTTAACAAATAGTATTTTAATCAATTAATAAAATCTTAACTATCTATAATAATAGCAATGTTTTAAATTGTTTAATTTTATACTAGTTAAAAATATATATAATTTATATAATATTCTTATTATTATTATAATCACTATTCAAAATTGAAACAAATATTTTATATTTAATAAGAAAGTTTAATATAAATTAAAATACATTTATTTATTAACTAATTTGTTAACATAAATTAATGTTTATTAATTTAATTTAAGTTCAGAATTTTTGACATAAATTACAAAATATTAAATACTATATAAATTACACAAATATTTTTAAAAAATATATTATAATAACTTTTATTTAGCCTAATTTTTCGGGAAAAAATAATAAGTTAAAAATTAATTATAACACACAAAATAACATTTTAGATATTAGCAGCTGCATATGTAATTAACTAAATACTGAATTGCAGTAATTTTATTTAAAATAGTAATAATAATTAATATGCACTTTAAAATTACATTTTATAATTGAGAAAATTAAAAATGTAATAATAATATAAAGACACGAAAATATTATTTTTATTTAAAGATGGATTTATTTTAATTTTGTATTTAAATTTTTACAATTTTTATTAGAAAATCAAATTTCGAATTTAATGTTTGTAGCAAAAAATGCTATAATACTGTATAATAAACATTTAAATAAAATTATATACAATACGGTAAATAAATTATCAATAAATTTATATAAAAATAAATTATTTAAAACTAAATGAATAATTATTAAAATTTATGATATTTTATTTTAAATAATAAAATAAATGAAAATAATATAATCTTATAGTAATCTTTATTTTATTATATAGTAATTTATATATACTATATATATTAATATATATTATTATAATAAAACTTTATATATAAAATAACTTATAATAATTTTTAGCATTATATAGAATTATATAACAATAAAAGTAATATGTTAGTATTTTCATAAAACTATATTATAATAAAATTAAAATAGTAAAATTCATTATTATTCTGATAATTTATAAAATAAAATTTTTATTTATATCATCAAATTACTAATAATAATTTATTAATTTTAATTGAAAAACTTGTTATTATATTGTAACTCAATTTTGTGTGTTGTGTAACTCAATAGGATAACAATAAAATCTTTATAAAAACAATATACAGTATATGATTTATTTATTTTTTAAATAAAATATTAGGATGACAAAAAATATGAACAATATAGATTTTAGTTTTTATTTTTATTATACAATGATACCAGTTTAATAAAACCTATATATCAGATAAATATCTTATTGTACAGAACTGGTATATCTAAGCAATTTATATGATAGTAAACTATTAATATTTAAACTTTTTTTTATAATATATTATATATATTTGATACTACTGTATTACAGTATATTCACACTGATTCAATTTTTATATGTTTGAATTATAACAATATGTTGTTAAAATTATTTCAAGTTTTATTTGAAAATTTATGTTTCACATAAAGTTGGCAAAAAAATAAAAATTATAGAGAAATTTATAGAAAGTTTCTAATATAAATTTCTCTCTATGGGATCCCTATGTTAATTTTGTTTTCTTTCGATATTTGTTATATTGTAAAAATGCAAATAATTAAATAATAATTTATTAGTATTTTTTATTTACTATAATATTACATTAGCAATAGATATGGAGAATCCCATAGTATAATAATAAAGTAAAATTTCTATTGTTTTATTCCTCAGTTAAAAAAAATTGTCATGGAAATTTTTAGGGAAAATTCTATTTGCCCAACTCTAATTTTATGATACATCAAATTTAGTTTCAAATATTATTAACACATAGATATTTATTTTAAAAATTGTTTTCTCACTATTACTAGTATAGTAGTATATAAAGCCAACAATGAAACTAATAAAACTGTACTTAATATATGACTAGTGCTTGAAATTTTATTCACGACTACTCACGAGAGTTTTATTAGTTTTTTATTTTATTTTATTTTACTTGTTATACAGTATAACTCATATGATAATAATATGATACCTTAAAATCACTTTCACTGTGTATTCAGTTTCAGTAAATCAATTATCAATCACTTAAATGTAATTACAATTTAATCGATTTGTTTTTTTCTGACATTAAATTTCAGTAATTTTATTGTAACCTTAAATTGAAAAAAATATTTCACAACTAAAGTATCGATTAATAATTATTTAAACTATCAAATAGTTATTTAAAAATAGTTATTTAAATAGTTATTTATCTTTTTAAATATTTGCAAATAATAAATGATTTACTTGTTTTATGCATATATAACAAAGATTTAAACAAATATACTAATTATTTTGATTGTTAACAAAAAAAATATTAATTAAAAAAATTAGTTTTTATATAATTTCTGTAACTAATATTTTGTATTATTTAAATAAACTTATAAAAAAATTTACAGTTTAATGCTTATATTTTTCAAAATTATTGAAATAATAATTTATAAGTTTCTATAGTTTCTAACCCATCAAATAGTTATCTATAGTTATAATAAAATATCGTAAAAATCGTCTCCAATGGTTATGTTTAGTGAATATACTAAGTCTCAATTATAATCGTTAAACCGAAAAAATGATTTTTAAGTTGGAAATCAAGACACTATTAATAACTTACAAACTATGTTAACAAAGAAAACACTATAAATCCAAAAACTCAAATTTAAAACAGAAATTGTAAACCTTTTGATTATTATTATTAATTTTTAAATCCACAATATTATCAATATATTCTCTAATCAATATTATTATTTACTACCTGTATATACTTTATATACACTATAAATATATATATATATATAAATCATAATATTTTATTATTAGTATGATTAATTAAATAAACAAAAAAAACTAATAATTTTTTATACTAAAGAAAACATATTTTTTTAAAAAGATAATTAAATTTAAGTATAATTGATTTAATGACAAAAATAAATAACATAATTTTATTACATTTTTATAGTGCAATCAATTTATCTTAACTATTTATGTGTGGCATTATTATTATTACTATTGGTATTATTATTATTTTTAATTTTATCATCCATTGACTGTTTTCTCAATTCATTGATCATATCTTTAAGTAGGCTTTCCTTAGACAACTGTTCAATTTTACC
Source organism: Oppia nitens (assembly GCF_028296485.1). Taxonomy (NCBI): domain Eukaryota; kingdom Metazoa; phylum Arthropoda; class Arachnida; order Sarcoptiformes; family Oppiidae; genus Oppia; species Oppia nitens. The sequence continues at coordinate 565,072 of NW_026533251.1, forward strand.
CGTATTATCCATTGTAACAATTTGTTTGTCAGTTTGTTTTTGTTGGTCTTTAAACCATTTATCTAAGAAATCATTCAATTTGTTTCTTTCCATTGCATTGTTAATATCAGTAACGGTTTCGTTGACATTGGTTTTACTTCGGATAAAGGCTTTCAAAATTCTAGAGTTTTTCATATATTTAGCCAACCGGTCGTACCATTTAGTAAAATAATTGTGAACTTTTTCCACAAATCTCTCCATCATTTTAATCACCTTTGACTTACTATCTTTGTCTTTGTATAGATCTTCCAGAAACTTGAGATCATCAGCGCTTAGTTGCAGTTTACTGTTTACATGTGCACCTATCGGTGCTACACTAGGAGTAACCGGTGCTATATCAGGATTAGCCGGTGCTACACCAGGAGTAACCGGTGTTCCTGCAACATTACCCTGTTCAATAGTAAAATTAGTCAACTTACTCTTTTTAAAACATTTCTATAATTTAAATTTTTTTTAATAATATTAATTACAAAAAAATTTAACTACAGTAATATCTAATTATTGTCTATTGTAGTTGTTATCATTATTATTTTATATTTAAAAAATAACAATAGTAATAATGCAATACAGTGTTTAAATAAAAATCTAATTATTATAATTGCTATAAATAAATACTATTATTTAATTTTTATAAAATAACAAAAAAAACAAAAAAATATCTTTTTAAATTATATATTATCTTATCTTATTGTAAAAAAATCATATTTATAGTATAATAATAATAATAAAAATTTATTTTATACTATTTTAATTATTTTCAAAAAATATTTACCGAATTTAAGTTAGAATTTTTTTTATCAGTATTACAATTGACATTATAATCTGAAAATTGATATAACAATGTTATTATTAATATAAACAAATATTTTATCATTTTTAACAAATTAAATAATCTTTGATATTGTAGTCTTAATTATATTTGATTATATTAAATATTTAAATTAAAAATAATTAATTAATATTATAAAAATATTTTTTATTATTAAAAAATAGTTAACATTATTGCAAAAATATACAGATGTTTGACGTACGTAATGTAAATCTTTAATAAATAGTTAATTAATTAAATTTAATTAAATAGAATTAATAACAATTTAATTAAATAATTATTGACATAATATTTTATGAAATATTTGTAAATTAAAGTTAAATAAAAAATTTTATTTTTGCTTTAATAATAATAACATTTTCTATCAATACATTAAAAATAATTTCTAATAAATAAATAAGTATATAAAATATACAATTATTTTAAAAAAGATTTAGCATTTAATTTTTCAGAGATTAATATAATAGGAAAATCAAAAGATTAATTTATATTTATAATGACAACAAAAATAGCTGACATTATTATTATTGGACTACTAATGAATGTTACGGCACTACTGGGTTTGCCTGTTGTTGTCAGCACCGGACTAATAGTTGGCTTTGATGTTGGCGGTGTTGTTGGCGGTGTTGTTGGCGGTGTTGTTGGCGGTGTTGTAGGCGGTGTTGTAGGCGCTGCGGTTGGCTGTGTTGTTGGCGGAGGTGCTGTTGGCTGTGTTGTTGGCGCTGCGGTTGGCTGTGTTGTTGGCGGAGGTGTTGGTTTTGTTGTTGGCTGTGTTGATGGTAAAGTTGTTTGTATCGTTGTCTTATGTGGATCGGCCTCAAAACTTATAGGATTGTGCGATACATAAGCAGTGGTATGATGTATAGGATTACCTAAATACCAATTACAGTAAGTTAGTATAATAATTAAACAAATTGTCTGTTTAAAAAGTACCTTGTTTATCTACCGGCCCATAGGCAAGAAATAGATAATAGTTGTTAGCTTTTAAATTGAAATGAATAGTATCGACATCCGTTTCCTCCGGTCGCCACCACTGACCAGTCAATTGATTGTCGGAAAACTTTCCTTTAGCTGCGGGCATACCTTTAACGTCGACATATTTGATACCACAGTTGGTATCACAATATGTCAGTCCTTGTCTAGACTGAACTGAATCATCAGTTCCCATTGAAAACAGGGTCACCGAATCGTTTCCCATTTGTGTATCACTGGACAAACCAATGCCCAGATACCTGTCCTCTGATGTGGTCTGACGTTGCCAATAAATTTGAAACATGACACCGGGTTTATCATTTTGAGTGGACGGTTTTATTTTAAGCAACACTTGACATGATTTTTTGCTGATACACTCATCAGTCATACCGATGCACTGGTAGGCAATATCGCAGTCGGAATAATGATCATCAAGTATAGGATTGCTGTGCACTGTAAGCACATATACTAAAATCATAATAGCTATCGACAAACAACTTAATTTTGACATATTGTTATTAAAATTAATTATAAATATATTTTTAATTTAAATTAAATATATATTTTTTAAAATATTAAATAAGTTAATATTTATTTTTATTTTTTGAAAATTTACATTAAAATATATACATAATTTTTATCTTTAATAGTAAACAACAAAATAGTTAAAAATATAATTAAAATTTATTTAACTTACCACACACTAACACAAACAACGTTAAAAGTTATAGAAAAAAGTAAACGATAAAAAATATTGAATATATATTTAATTTCATGTTTATTTGATATCTATATATTTTTAAATTTTTTATCAAATTTTCAAAAAATAATTAAATATAACTTCCGATAAATTGTTAGTATTATAATTTAATTTAATATAATAAAAATATTATTATTATTTGTAAAAGAATACTCTGATAAGTTTTAAAATCTATTATTTAAAATGACAATTATTTATTAATAACAAATAAAAATATTATTTTAACAATAGCTTCAATATAATAGTGTTTATCATATGATGCTATTGTATTCAATAATACAGTTATTGAACTTAAATATTGTATATAATTGAAATAATATTGTTTAAAAGTTTACATAATTTATAATTGAATTTTGATTTTTAATTTGTTTAATTTTGAAAATAAAATTTTCTATTTAACTTATAAATTTATAATATACTGTATATATTTTTTTACAAAATTTATTAATTTTGTTATATGATAGTCTCTATAATAACAAGCAAAATATAAAGATTAGTTAAAATATAACAATAATGTTAATGTTAACAATTAATATTGGTTTATAAATCGTAAAAATTCATAAATTGTTTTGTCTGTATATTAATATATAAATTGTAGATACATTAATTTTTAAAAATTATTGTAATTTATATTTATTATTTGCTGATATATTTATAGATATGTTAATACAATAAAATTATATTATTTTAATTATCATATATACATAAATATTTATAAAAAAAAATATTTTTTTTAGAGTAAGATATTTATGATAGAAATTAATTAAAGATTATATAACTATTATTGTTAATACCATAGTATTATTAAAGTAATTATAGTTGATATAAATCCATTATTTATTATTATTTAATAAAATTGTGTTACCCAAAGCAATCTAAAAAATAACAATCTTACTATAATGTAATTTGTTTTTTTAGTCACAAATTTAACTACGATGTTAATAAAAAAAAAAATTTTAAAAATAACTGTACAATAGCTTTAATATATATAAATTATTATATAATTATTTTTTACTTAACTTTTTACTCTACACTCCTACTGTATAATAAATAGTTAAGTTTTTTAATAAATTAAAGTATACAAAAATATAACTTATTATTATCTAAATATATTATATTTAGATTCTCAAAATTTTCAGTAAGTTCAACACATATTTTAGTATCATTTAAATTATTTTATTATTAGATTTTAAAATTAGCCTTGCTTTAATAATATTTAAAAAATATTTTATCATCTCGAGGGTAATAAATTTAAACTTTATAAAATTTATAAAATTATAATGATTTTTTCAACCTGTATATATAAAATATTAATAAATTAATTTTATTTATAAATGATATTTGTAATATAATTTTTAAAAACATATTAAAATTATATTAAATAATATATATTTTTTAAACATTTTCTATTAAAGAGATACTATAGATTTAAATTCAAAATTGATATCTCTTTTGTGGCAATATTTTAATATCAGACTTCCGACTAATGATTTATTTTGAACAATAAGTAAACTATATTTTACATTTAAAAATGACCACAAATGCCAATGTTATAGAGTCTATAATATAGACAATTTTATACTCAATATATTTATACAATTTTATACATCATTTTTTATTTACTTGTATGATTTGATCACATAATTTCATCTGACATTTCTTTAGTAGTTGAATGCAATTTTTTTGGTTAAACATATAAGTAAATAAAAAATAATCAAATACAAAAATATACAGTATAAAATTATGTTTAAAATTATGTTTAAAATTATGTTTAAAATTGTGTCTAAAATTGTGTTAAAATAGCCATTTTTATATGTAAAATATGATTCAATGTATATTTAAAATAAATCATGAGTAGGAAAACTGATGCGGGTATGATATAAGGATAAAACCTCTTTCATGTTTGTTTTAACAAATTTTAATAAATTATATAATAATTTAAATATAAATATTTATATTAAATATTTTGTAAAAAATATATTTTGTAATTTTTAAAATACTATGCAGATATTCAATTTGTCTTTAAAAATAAACTTTTTGTTTATAAATTACTAATTATTATCTCACTATTTTTTTGAAATATTAGATCATAATAATGTTTAGTGCAAGTAAATATAATTGTATAAATGTAAAATTAATTTTTTTAAAAAAGTTATTAATTTCGTCAATTAATGAATCAAACAAAACCAATAACTTAAATATATATTTCTTCATGAAAATCTTTGTTTTATAATTTTATTTTTTCACTTATTTAGATTTTAACTTTTGATTGTTAATATTTATACATATATACAATATTATAATTATTAAAAAAAAACCTTACATTCCATTTAATAATATTATTTTTTTATTTTCCGAGAATTTTTTATACTGTAATAAGTCTTGTTTTTCAAATGTATATAATTTATATAATTAAATGTTAAATAATTAGAGTAATATAAGTAATATAAGAAATATAAGTAATATAACTGTATAATAATATAATTTTAATTAAATTTTACATAATGTGATATTAAAATAACAAAATTATTTTTTTAAAGTGACTAGTAAGTAATTCTTTTCTAATTGATTAATTGAAAAATATTATATTGAATTGATATAAATAATAATATTATGATTCGTATTATTATTAATATTAAATATGTAGAATAAATATAATATTTAATTTATTTAAATACTAATAATGATACTAATAAATAATCAATCACATTTTCATTTTAGTTGTTAATTCTTGATTGAAATATACAATATAACTATTTTTTAATAATAATAATATTATTACAGTATAATATAAACACAGGACCACCAATAATATAAAATATAGTAAAATAAATATCAGATTCTATAGGATTAAAATATTTTTTATTCAATGAATTGCTACAGAATAAGAAAATTTGCAAAAATTTTTTATTAAGAACTAATCAAATATTATTAAATTTCCTGAGAAAAAATGTTTTAAAAATAGAAATAAATTTATATTAGAATTTATTTATTTTTTTTGAATACAGATCAAAAAGTTCTTAAAGTTTCATATTATTACTATCAATATATAAGAAATAAATTAAATTAGTTTTTTTTTAAATATACAAATGTGTTGTAATATAAAATCTTTGACAAAAAATTTCTCAAACATATCAATCTACTGTATTTTGTAATATTTATTACAGTAAATGTATTATCTATACATTATATATCATATACAGTACAGTATCTAAAAGTATATGTATATAAAGTATAAGATAATAATTGATAATATATAATATAAGACAAATTTCAAAACTATAATAAAATTATAATTTTTGTTATTTCTATTTATAGAAATGTTATTAAGAAAGACAAACATTATATACAGTATATAAATTTATATATTATTTTGTTACTTAAAATATCACTGAGTAATAGCATTAGACTGTATTATTAATTAATAATATTTATAAAGATGTTTCAATTATACAGTTTGTTAGTTTCTATACTAATTACAGTCTAATGATGTTTTTATTTTATCTTAAGTATTACGAAATTGTATATTATTTTTAGATTAGCAAATAATACAGTAATTATACTTTAAATAAAATAAACAAATTTAATATAAAGATTTTAATAGTATAATAGTATAAAGATTTTATATTTATTTTATTACTGTTAACTAAATATTTATTATTTTATTTATGTTATTTACTTTATTGTTTAAAGGGCAACATTTTCAATAAGTTATTTAATAATTCATTAATTTATTATATTTGTTTGATAATTATATTTTTATGCCTTATAAGAGCTACAATTGTATAAACATGCAAACATGCTTATTTTATTGATTTTTACTCAGATACTAACTATTTACATATACAGTATCATATAATTAAATATATTATAATGAAAATAATAAATGTTTTTTTTAAAAAATAAACATAATATTTATTAGACAAAATAAACATTTACGATTAATACAATCCAATTATTGTGTAATTATAGCTTATATTATAATTTAGTTAATCTTATTTGAAACTATCATTAATTTGTTTTCTTAGACATAATATTGTATTTACCGTTTGACCCAAACATGAAGCAGTAGTTTAAATCAGATTAAAAACTATTAATGTCTTAGAAATAATTTGTTGACATTACCATCACTGTCATCATCACTGCCACCATAAGTACTATTGTTGTCGTCGTTGTCACAAATAATATATATATATATATATATATATATATATATATTACATATTATCCGACATCTCCTGTGCACTGAAATCGGTTTGTATGGAAATAACTTGTGGACCGGAATAGTTATCTTTAGGATGTACTTCTTCACCTAATTCAAAATCATGAGCAACATTGGTGGTGGTGGTGGTAGTAGTGGTGACGGGTGTCAACTTTAGGCCCACTAATTTAACAATACGCCAAACAATATCCAACATCAGTCGTCTGAGTTTTTTTGAAAATATCAAATAAATCAATGGATTTACGCCTGAGTTAGAGTATAGCATCAAAGTGGTCGATATAGTCAAAAATGTAGCCATTTTGGAGGACACGTCATACGAGCACAGGTAGTGTTGTACGAGTTTTCTGATATGAAACGGACCGGTCAACAGTGTAAAAGCCAACACAACTGTTATCAAAAGTTTGATAACTTTTTTGCGGCGCTCCATTAGAAAATTGACGGCCGGTTCGTTAGCCCATTTRATAGGTGTGTGTCGCTGGTGGTAGTGGTCGTTATGTCTGTCGACTATATTTGGCAATACTATTCCTCTTTTCATACAACAGGACGTCAATAACGATGATGTTTGGCCATCCCTTCTGACAGCTATTGTCACCAAACGATTTGCCTGTAGTTTATAGCCGGGCAGCGAACTGGTCCACAAGTGATAGCACACCCGGGCATAGGTAGCCGTTATGATGGCCAGTGGTATAGCAAAACACAGTATGATGTATACGGTGTCGTAGGTTTTGGCGTCGTATGCCGTCTGCTTTAATACACACAATGTTTTGCTCTCTTTTTTATTTTTAATACCCGATGTCGAAAAATATAATATTTTTAACAATTAAAAACAAAAAGTTTCATAATTTAAATTATTTATATTAAAAGATGCATAAAAACTGTTTTATAACTATAAAATTTTTCATAAATTAATGTAAAATAAATTTAAAGTAATATTTTAGTAGATATTAATACAAATTTTAAATAAATATTAATAAATTATAGGATTTGTTTGCTATTAATTAATTTTTGTTTATATATATATATACAGTATATGGATGTATAGCTAATATAAAATAAACAAATAACTGCATAACTAAAATAACATATAAAATATCATGAAAAGCAAACATATAATGTTAATGTATTGTATAAGACTTAATCCATATAAGGCGTCCATAAAGTAGTCAATAAAGTAATTTAATGTATTGATTATTTAAAAAAGAATGTTAAATATTATTATATTTTTTGGACGTCTATTGGGAATAGTCCCATATATTATATATAAATTATCTGAATTTTATATTTATTTATTGATTTATTTGTATAAGCATTAGAAAAATATTGAATATTTACAAATCTATTTTTCATCTATAATTTTTTTCTAAATAAACAAGAATATGTAAATAAAAAATCGTTGCCAAAGGGGTTTTTACTGGGTTTCGGTTGATATATTAATAACTAATTGAAATAAATCAATATATATATTAAAATCTCATTTTTAAAAACATAAAGTTCAGAAATGTAAAACATATTTTTACATTTTATTTCAATAAAATCATATATGAAATATCTCAAACGATATACTAATAAAATATATTATATATTAAATATACAAATATGATGTACTTATTTATTATATTATAATTATATTTAGATTTAGATTAACATTATTTTTATTTTATTGTTAATTTTATTTAAATGAGTTATAATATTATAATAGAAATTAATGTAAGAAAGATCCGGTTGACAACAAATTAGTCAATAATAAAAATTAGTTATTAAATAGTAAATAAGTTAATATTGCTAAGATAATATTGTTTTTCATATAATTTTAATTGCTTTATTTTAATCAAATATTGAAATATCAACTAAAAAACAAGTAAAAACTTTATAAATATATTTAAATGTCAAGTGTTGAAAATTAAAATATTTTTCAATATAGTTTTTTATATATATTTCATAAATAAATTTAGATTTTGCAGTTTAATGTGATAATTGAAATTATTAAAAAAACTACATAAAATATCTATAATAGATTTTTACATAATTTGCAATTTTAAATAAAATAATATACTTTATTTATAATTCATTTAAAATTATATAATTCATTTTGGGAATTTAATAATAAGAAATTATTAAATAAAATAAAATATTTATTTCTCAAAAAAATAAATAAAATAATTACATTCTTAACATTCTAATGCTTTAATCAACAAAAATATCTATACATATAATGGTAAATATATATATATTTATATATTTATTTATATATTATTTAATAGCATAAAATATATTTTAGTGTTTATAAATTAAATTCTTAATTTAATTTAGAAAAAAATATTTACCGATTGGAGATAATTGTATATTAATGGTACCAAAGATAATAAAACGGGGAAAACAACAGATGGCTGACAATAACCAGACAATGATTATTGTTGTCTTCAGTTTTCTCATTGTTAGGAGCCGTCGGCTCATCAATGGATAGACCAGAGCTAAGTAGCGCTCAATCGATATGACAACCAATATATACACCGATGCCGTATAGCTCAGGGCGTGTATGAAGTGATACATACGGCACAGGATATCACCGAACGACCAGTCGGTAAACAAATAGATCGATAGGTTTTGATAGACACAGAATATGGCGACACATAAGTCGGCGATCGCAAGGTTTAGGAGGAAAAAGTTAGTCTCTGTTTGAGTTTCTCTATTAAACGCCAGAACCGCTATTACCAATGAATTGCCTAATAATATGATATTAACATAAAGTCATCAGAAAAATATAAAAATCTAAAATATGACTATAAATAAATACACATTAATCCTATTAAATCATAAATATAAAATATACAACATTACATAAAAAAATTATAATAAATTTATTAATGGATTAAATTAAAAATGTTATTAAAAATTACAGTTGCAGTAGATATAGATAAATTGTAATTAAAAAGTTTTGTAAAATAACTATAATAAGTCAATGTAAAAATAATATGTGTGTTTTGCCCCTTGAAGTTAACTTTTCAATATTAATATCTAAAGCTTTCACAAAAATACGTGTTTATAAAAAGAGTTGCGAAATATATAAACAAAATTACAAATTATATATTAGTATAGATATTTCGACATAAATATTAATATTTTTAGACAAATGTATAATACTTATGTATCACATGATACAGTATTAAAATTTACATATAAAGTAATTTGCAATTTTTCATAAAAAATAAATGAATATATCTTATGTAGGGTTTTGTTTAATTTTGATGAAACCTGATTTGAATTAATGAGAAACTATGAAAAATTTGTTTTAAATTTTAAATTACTTGTTAACTCAAATCTTATTTATTTAATTATATATTTTGATTTTATTTAAAATTTTTAACACCTTAGTAAATTTAAATTAAAATATAATTTATTATTTTTTAATAAGCAAGAAAATCGTTTTATTGTTGACTAAATATCTAAATGAGAATAAAAAATACTAAAATATTAATTAAAAAAATAACTGCAAATGAAAATATTTCTAAGTGTAGGTTATTTTTAATATTTTTATCATTACAATTATATAGTGTTGGCAAAAAAGAGAAATTTATAAAATAATCGAGAAATTTCTAGAAAGTTTGTAAAAGAAATTTCTATCTATGGGATCCCTTCTTAATTTTGTTATCTTGATATTTGCTATCATATAACAATACATTACCGTAAATATTATTATTATTATTTTAATTATTAATTAAAGTAAAAAATTAATTAATTAAATTACAGTATGATATATATAATACAATTTTACAAAACTAATTATTATTAAATAATTATAATTATTTTATATATAGGTATCTCATTTGTATAGTATTGTACTAATTTATACTGTATAGTATAATATATGTATAGTTTAATATTATATCTTATTAATATAGTATTACAATAACTATAGATATGGGGATCCCATTGTATAACAATAAAGTTAAATTTCTAGAGAAATTTATTCACGATAATCTTTCTAGAAACTTTCTCAAGGAAATTTATTAGAAACTTTCTATTTGCCCATCTCTACAATTATATCAAAATATAGTATATACAATAAATTGTTTTATTATTATTAATATAACTATTATTATTATTATTATTATTATTATTATTATTATTATTATTATTATTATTATTATTATTATTATTATATATATATATATATACGATAATATTATGAAAAGCTATTGGGTATTTTTACTTTTTTCAAATTAAATTACTTATGCAATAAACTGGTACATACTATAATTAAATTGTTTTGAGTGCATCACTAGCTGATCTTAATACAAAAATATAATGTTATATATGATATATAATGGTAAATATATATAGAAAATTATATTGTTAAAATATTTACTAAGATATATATGTAACAAAAAGTTATTATTAAATAAAACTAAAAGGTTTTATTTTTATTATTCTGTATAAAAAATATTAAATAATACTTTATGGCACTGTATATTATTTTTATTAAATTTCTATTTTATAATATTCTAATAAATATTATAGTATTTTCTAAATGCAATGTTATATATAGTATATAGAGTATTGTAATTAACTGTCAATATATTGAAATAAATTATATATAGTCAACATGTTATACATTAACACAAAAGATTTTATTATTAAAACAAATCTATTTTTAGACTCATTGAGTAGTTTTATACGATTTTAAAAGTTATAACAGTTTATTGTATATGATATATATGTTTAACAAATATAATACAATAATATTGATTTATGATGATTATATAACTTTATACTATAATATATACATTATATAATTAATATATAATTAGTTTATTTTATTACTCACCTAAAAAGCAAAGCAAAAATACAATTGTGTAGAAAATTATTAATATAATGTGAAACCAATAACTGCTAAAAATATCATTATTTTCAACAAATGTCATTTTAGATAGCGTGTCGTTTAATGAATTCATAATCTAAAATAAAAATATAATATATAAATAGAAAAAATAATTAATATTAAAATTTAATATAATTTTTTTTATAAATTCATAGATATTAAAACATTTTTAAATATAACATTATTTTCTTACCTTATGTTTGAAACATATTAACATTAATTTTTAAATTTACACATTATATTTATAATTAATTAAATATTAAATTTTTGTTTATACGATATAATTATGAGTATATAAAATTTTATTTCTAAACATGGGAATTTTTAGTAAATACTTATAGATATAATAAATTTTATTGTTTATGTTTAATAAATATATAATTTATTGTTATTCTGTTAAAGATGTCATCAATATATACAATACAATGTATTTATATAGAAAGTAAATTACATCATTGATAACGCTATACAGTATAATAAATACATGAAATAATTTTTGTTAGCATTAAATGGATTTCTCAATTTTAATATTCATCATAAATTCAAAACAAATTTGAAAATAAATTTGAAAATAATTTATATAATATATTATATATAATCTACTTATTATATGATATGACGAAATACACTATAGTATAGCTTTAAATCAATTTATTGTAGTATTTATGTGTCGGTGAAGTTCAGTATAAACCGTTGAAGTTTTCTTTACTAATGCATAGACTGTTAAGATATTTGTATAGTAGAGTACAATTGCGCAAAATCACCTGGATGATCAGCAAAAATTTATTTATAATTTAATACTCTACGTATAATATTGTAATATATAAATACTAGATTTTTTTGTAAAACTTTATAATATACTTAAGTAAATGTTATGTACTTTTATTTTTAATCTCCATTTATTTAATAAAATAAGTAAGGTTTTGCAATTTATTTTTAATCAAAATATCTAAACTATTATTATTATATAACGTATATACAGTATATATTAGTTAAAAGAACAACAAAAATCATAACTAATCTTTTGACAAAAAAACAAATAATCTCTCTCTTTCTCTCTCTTTCTCTCTCTTTCTCTCTCTCTCTCTCTTTCTCTCTCTTTCTCTCTCTCTCTCTTTCTCTCTCTCTCTCTCTCTCTCTCTTCTCTCTCTCTYTCTCTCTCTCTCTTTCTCTCTCTCTCTCTTTCTCTTACTCACACACTCTCTCTCTCTCTTCACTTTTTTTCTCTCTCTTTCTCTCTCTCTCTTTCTCTCTCTCTTTCTCTCTCTCTTTCTCTCTCTCTCCTTGACTTACAAACTAATTTATTGACTAATAATAAATAACCATATATATATATATATATATATATATATATATATATATATAAACACACTTACACACGATTTATTCCTAGATTATTATATTTTTTAAAAAAATAATAATCTTAATTCGATGTTTACAAAATAAATTGTTTACACAAATTGAAAATTGTAAATCTATTCATAAATCTAATTTACAGTAAATATAATACAATTTTATTTATTAACTAATTATGTTACTATAAATAATCGAATTTATATTTCATTAATTAAAATTTTGTTTTTAATAACTGATTTATTTACAGAATCCATTCATATTTAATATATAATAATATATTTAATAAAAGTTAATAAAATAATCAGATTATTATTATATTGTTATTGTGTTAATTTATTGGTTTACTTATTTATAAATTATTAAAGGGTTCACTTAATGTCAAATTGTAAATAATAAAATAAAATAAGAAAAAAATATATTTTTAAAATTATCATAATTTTATCACAATTAGTGAGTGATATGATATGATATTATAAATTTACACAATGCTTACACTTTACACAAAAGCTATATAAAGAAAGTTTTTAATAAAATTTTTTAATTGTCTGACATAATAAACATGATAACCACAATTGTGTCCATAATTGTCTTAAGCACAATAGGCATCGCCAGTGCTATGCCTACTGTTGTCGACACCAACAGTACTGCCGAAGCTTTCAATGTGTTGGCATTTTGGGCGACTACTGGTGACGAAGCGCACACCAGTTTCTACAATGAAGCCAATCGATGGTTTCCACAACAGGCCAGCGCTCACGGCTTCACATACAGAAGCACAAGCAACTGGGATGAGCTGACTGCTGAAAATCTAAAAAAATATCAGGTTTTATTGTTTCTCGATGACGTTCCCTACTCTGACAGTCAGCACCGGGTGCTACAACATTATCTGGAATCAGGAGCAGGCGGTCTAATTGCATTTCATGCGTCCATGTATAACGATGCCGATCCGGGATACACATTTCAATGGTTTTACAATACACTGTTTGGCGCCGGGAGATATGTATCAAATACGTGGTGGCCAACCAAAGCTAAACTACATGTGGATAGTCCTAATCATCCGGCAATGAAAGGACTGCCGCAAAAGTTTGACGCCTGTGTTAACGAGTGGTACCGGTGGCAGCACGACCTGCGCCAGAATAAGGACATTGAAATACTGGCCTCAATTGATCCGTCGAGTTTTCCGTTGGGTACCGACCCGTCCCAGACCTGGCACAGTGGCTATTATCCGGTTATTTGGGCCAACAAACATCATCGGGCTATCTATATGAATGTGGGACACAATCTCATGGATTACGGTAAACATCAAACAAAGTCGTCGACGTTTGCCAGCGAAGAGCAAAACAAGTTTCTATTTCAGGCCATGCATTGGGCGGCCGGTAGGGCTGTCCTCTAAATATGTGATATTAATGCTATTGTTTTATTGATTTATATAATTACCAAATAAATAAAATCTTTTATATTTTTTTAATTCTTTTAAATATTTTTTAATTAAATTCTTCTAAATTCTTTTATTAAAATATTAAAGTAAAGTTTAATAAATAAATGAAATTTTCAAACTACCTAAATACTATTTATTATATTTAACCTTGAAAATATATTGAAACTTAAAACAATAAGTGTATCTTTAAACAAAACAAGAGCAATTGAGCAAGGTACAAGGTATCATAATATAATCATAGATTAATATTGTTTTAAAAAAACATTTGTAAATAATATTTTCATATTATATCAAGGATTAAGTGTGCAATTATATCCTGAAACATGTGTACGCTATTGAATTAATTTTAATAAATATAATCTTTAAAAAAATTAAAAGTACCTCTTGTTTGATATTTTCTAAAAAGATATTTAATAATATTGTACTTTATTTTGTTTAAATGAAATATATTTTTTCTTATAAAATTGACAACTATCTAATATATTAACAAAAATTATTATTTTAAAAATTAATTTTAGTGGATTAAATTTTACAATTCATCAATAATTAAGAAACTATGAAATTATTTACACTGCTATTATTTTACATGGGCACTGCCCTAATTCATAGTAAGCCTACAAGCGATCCCTTTCATGTGCTAGCATTTTGGGTGCCAAGCGGTGATGAGGCACACGTAAACTTTGTCAATGAAGCAAACAAATGGTTTCCGGCACAGGGATCAGCTCATGGATACACCTATACGGCCACAAATAATATGGAACAAATGACTGTAGAAAATATGCGCCGGTATCAGGTCATACTGTTTCTCGATGACGTACACTATGCTATGGGCAATGATGAGCACCGGGCTTTCGAACAGTACGTGGAGAACGGTGGCGGTTGGATGGGCTTTCATGTGTCTGCTTTCAATGACAATCCAAACGAATGGCCATGGTTTTTCAATACGTTTTTAGGCACCGGTAGATTTAAGTCAAACACATGGTGGCCCACAAAAATACACTATCATATTGATAGTCCCAATCATCAGACAATGAATGGATTGCCTAATAAATTTGATTCATCGGTCAATGAATGGTATGCCTGGGAAAAGGATTTGCGCCGCAATCCCGACATTGAGATACTGGCCTCAGTCGACAACTCATCGTTCCCGGTCGGGACAGACCCGAACCAGTCCTGGTATAGCGGCTACTATCCGGTAATTTGGTCGATGAAAAAGTTTCGGGCAATTTACTGTAATTTTGGTCACAACAATATGGATTATGCTCATCATAGAAATACATCATGGACGTTTGCTGCCCGCGACCAAGATCAATTTTTATTTAATGCACTAAATTATCTAGCTAATCGATAGGTTTATATTATGTAATATATTTTTAATAAAAAAAAGTTAGTAAATGTTGGTGCAATTTATTTAGTAAATTGATTATTTATATAATAAATTAATATATAAAATTTATAATAATAAAATTTTTTATAAATATTAAATTATTTATTTCTATATATATTCTTACATTAATAGCTTATGCCTTAGATAACTTTATAAATAATTAAATATTATCATAATAATTCAAGTTAGCATATTAAATTTGTTTCTATTATTTTAATTTATTAGAATATAAACTATATTATTAATTTAATTATAACATGTTAGTTTAATTTATAATGTTTAAAATATTAGTAAATAAAATATTTAAAAAAAAAATTGTTTATTGATTGCAAATACTTACACTATTCAATTAGTTATATTCTAGATTGATAATAATAATAATAATAATAATAATAGTCACATAATTATCCTTTAATGAGGGATTATTTTATCAAACAATAATTCATTTTTATTATTAGTATTATTATTAGATTAAACAGTATAATTGATTCATTGGAAAAACAATTTATTAATATAAAAAAATTCATTTCTAGACTAACTTTTAGTTCAAAGTATATTATTCTACTAACTTATCATATAATGTATTAAATAAGTACTGTATTTAAGTAACTATTGATATATACTTTATACAATTTGTACTAACTTATACAGTATTTAAGTATAATTTACAATAATATAGATATTGTTAGATTAGGTTCAGTACTCATAAACTTATAAAGTATTGGTTTGGTATAAAAACTTATTAAATTGGTAAAGTATAGCTCATAAATATTTCTATATAATAATAAAACAAATAATGAACTTAACATTATTCATAGTATTGACGGTACTGGGTCTCTGTCAGGCCTTACCTATTGACAACAGTACCGGTAGTAACAACAGTGCGTTCAATGTGTTGGCCTTTTGGCAGACAACTGGAGACGAAGCGCACACCAGTTTCTACAATGAGGCCAACCGATGGTTTCCAGAGCACGCCTCGGCCAACGGCTATACCTATCGCAGTACTAGTAATTGGGATGAGCTATACAATCTGAAAAACTATCAATTGGTACTGTTTCTCGACGACGTTCCCTACAGTAATGAACAGAGACAACAATTACAACACTGGTTGGAACAGGGAGGCGGACTGTTGGCTTTTCATGTGTCACTGTTCAATCAAAACCCATCCAAGTGGTCATGGTTTTATAATACACTGTTCGGTGCCGGTTCGTACGTGAAAAACACGTGGTGGCCAACCAAAGCCACACTACATGTGGACAGTCCCCAACATCCGGCAATGGCTGGCATTCCCCAAAAATTTGAAGCCTGTGTTAATGAATGGTACGCCTGGAGTAATGATCTGCGAAATAATCAAAACATTGAAATACTGGCCTCAATTGATCCGTCGAGTTTTCCGTTGGGTACCGACCCGTCCCAGACCTGGCACAGTGGCTATTATCCGGTTATTTGGGCCAACAAACATCATCGGGCTATCTATATGAATGTGGGACACAATCTCATGGATTACGGCAAACATCAGACCAAGTCGTCGACATTTGCCAGCGAAACACAAAATAAATTTTTATTTCAAGCAATGAAATGGGCGGCACATCAATAAACAACTACACAAATAATAAAAAAAATTAATTGTTTTTAATTTTCAAATAATTAAAACTTTTATGTAAAAATATACAGATTAGTAATATTTGATTGATAAAATGTGTTAAATTTTTAAAAATAATTAATAACTAATTTAAAAACACATAAATCTATTGATTTTTATTTATTTGTGTCGCAAAACAGGCGATATTAAGATAGCCGTTAATTATATTATAATTTAATTTAATTGTAAATACTATAAATATCAATGCATTTTTAATTAAATTTTTAAATAGAAAAATAATTATAATTTTATTATAATAATAAATTCATATAATTTTAAACAAGTCTGCAATCTTTACATCATTAAACATACAGTTAGATAAATAGTATTACTTAAATAAATATCAAAAACAAATAAAATAAATTTTTAAAATCTCTTAACTTATTAGTCTTTTAAAAATAATAAGAATATTATAAAACTTTAATAAATAATAAAAACAAAATTTAAATTTAAAAAGTAAGTTAATTTTATTTGAATAATTATTTAAAACATTTTTCATTAAATGTGTAAAACAATTAATTTATCCTTGAAAAAGTCCGCCAAGTATTCCAGTCACTAATTGTGGTAACGATCCGACCACTCCGGTCACTAACTGTGGTAACTGTCCCACCAATGCCGGCACCAGAGCCGGTATTAATTGAACTAACACTGGAACCAATAGCGGCACCAATACGGGCACTAATATTGGAATCAATTGCGGCAATATTGGTGTTAAAAGTGCCAAAAGTATGCCAACTATTACGCCGAGCACTGGTATGAGAATAGGCTGTAATAATGCCAAAAGTTGTGCCACAATATTACCCAAAAGACCGACTATAGGATTGAGTAAATCATTTAGGAATTCCAATTGCATTACATCTACCGGTGCTAATGATTTCAACTCCATTGACTCCATTTTTTCTATAGATCTGCTAACTATTTGATATAAAAAAAATTATTAATATTTTTTTAATACTTTATTTATTATATCATATAAAAAATATAGTTAATAATAGTTAATATATTAGTTAATAATTACCGACTAGGCCAACAATAGTGGCAATGGACAAAATTTTTAAAAACATATTTTTTTAAATTTATAATTATAATATAAATTTCAAGTTAAATATGTTGTTAATTTAACTTACAGTATTATTGTAATACTAAATTAATTTAATAAAGATAATTGTTTAAATATACATGTACAGTACAGTACAGTGTATTTTTCAATTCATAATAATTGATTGGATGAATGTATATTTCTTAAAAAGGATGATAATTAAAATTTTAATTTATTATACTATATTTTGTAATATTAATAGTGCTTATTAAGTATAATTTATTTTATAATATATTATTTTTTTTAATTTAGATTTTTAATTTAGAATTTAGAATAGTTTAATTTAATTGTAACGCCTAACTTATATTAATAAATTAGTATCTTATGATTTAAAAAAAACTTAATATTAAAAGTTATGATTGACAATAATCTTGTTATAATTAATAGCTAACTAAAAACAACAATTAAGTAATTAATTGACTGTTTGTAATTGATGTTTACAAGTAGGCGTAAAATACAACATTATTATAATAACTACATATCAATATTATGAATTAAATTCATAAATATAATTAAAAAATTTAATAATAGTTAGTATAAGTTTTTAATAAGACTATTGAATTTGCATTACACTAAACATTTATAAACAGTAAATAATTAGATAAATATAGAAAATAAGTTAATTAATTATTTTTTAGAAATATCTTTCAAACATTAGTTTTAAAAAATAGTATTAAGAATAAAATTTACAGTAAGTTTTTGCTTACTTTTATGGTTGAAAACACTTATCAATCACTAAACTAGTGATAATGTGAACGATAGGCCATCGTTTCGCTGATACCACTGATCAGCGTTGGTCACCACATATGCACTGGAATTTTTTGGCTACCAGTGCTGTAAGCGATACGGGAGGTCGGCAGGGGTTGAGTGGACATGTGTTATAGTTTGTGAACTTTTTATTACTCAATTCACATATCAGTAATATATATATATATATATATTTATATTTAAATTGTTATAAATAGTTAAATGTCTAATGTTTTCAAAAAATATATATATCTAAATAGCTTCGCCAACATAATAATTAAGAATATTATTAAACTAAATTATTAAAATAAAATAGACAAAATAATAATAATTTTAAAAATCAATTTTATTTTAACATTTAATTAAAGCATTTTTCTCCATAATCTTAATGACCAATTAATTTAGCCATTAAAAAGTCCACTGACCACACCAGACAATATCTGCGGTAATTGTGCGATCAATGCCGGTGCCAATTGAGATACCACTGCTGTCAATATCGGTACAAATAAAGCTAGAAATAGTGAAATCAATTGAGGCAATATTGGTGTTAGACCTGCCAAAAATACACTGACTATTACACCTATAAATGATAGTAAATATGGTTTCAATTCAGATAGCAATTGTGCCCCCAAATTGCTAAAAAAGCCAACAATCGGATTGATTAAATCGGATAGAAATTCCAATTGCATTGAATCTACCGGTGCTAATGCCTTAAACTCCATGGACTCTAGTTTTTCAACAGATCTGCTAACTATATAGATATAATAATATTTGTTATTTAAAATAAAAATAATATATTAGTTAATAATTACCGACTAGGCCAACAATAGTGGCAATGCACACAATTTTCAACATTTTTAAAATTTATAATAATACTTATTATTATTTTGCTTAAACAGAGTAGTGAGTACTTAAAACTTATTATTGTATATTAACTTAGTTTAATAAAAATTATTGCCTTGAATTAAATGCCGGTATACATGTATTTTTAAATAAATATTTGATTACATCAATTTTGTATTACTTAAATAGAATGATAATTTAAATTTTGTTTTCTTATACTGTATTTTGTAATATTAATTCCGTAATAAACTTATTAAATAGAAAATCTTTCAATAATTTTTGAATTTAGTTTTTTACTTAATTAAAATAATCTATAATTTAAGAATATTAAATAATTATTGTTATTTATATTGATCTTTATATTATCTAAAATTTTAATTTTAAATCAAACTTAATATAAACAATAAATTGACTTCACCTAATAAAACATTAATGCATTTTAATAATTAATTGATTTTATTAAGATTATATTTTTAACTTAATATTAATAACTTTATATTTATTTAATAAGATGATTATTTTTGTTGTTTATTGTTTTACTGTTTATTTAAATTGATTTTGTAAAATAAACTACTATAACATTATAATATTGATTAATCAACATTTATTTATTTAATAATACAACATAAAAAATTAAAATCATTTTTTAAACTTATGATTAAATTACAAAATAAATTCAATGAGTAATCTATTTAATATATTTAGATAAACAAAGACTATTTAATTAATTTTTATTTACAAATATCTTTATTTTTTATCAATAAATTAACTTTAAAATAGACAAAAAATAATTATATAATAATTTATATAGTTTATAAAATTATCAAAATTTTAATTAATTAATTACAATAAATAATTATCAGTATTAAAAATTTTAATTAAATATATATAAATCAAAATTTTTTTTAAATAATTTAAATTTACGCTATTTTAATTTGCGTCATAAATGATATGACTTTTTATCATATCGGCTATTGGTTAAAACTATTATATTAAATACAATTAAGTTACACAATCTGTATATCATATTTGTAAATTAATACTTTAAATTTAATAAATTTAGTTTCGTCCAATAGAGAGAAAAAACATAAAATTTTTGAAAATTTTAGAAAGTTTTTACAGTAATTTTTATCTATTAGATAACCATGTTAAATTGTTTTTTATATTTTTATCTTGTATTACAATATAATTTTTAGAGTTAACAAAATTGATACATATATTATATATTCAATTTTTTTAAATTAAAAATCCTATTATTATAATTATTGTAATTCTAATTAAGATCTATAGGTAATTTAACTTGGAATCCGATAGTATAGTTAAAAAAAAGTAAAATATTTATAATAATAATATTACTGTTAGGAATAAGTTTCGAGACAAACAAAGAAACCTAAGTTTATGTCATTACTGTATGGTCTCTGTTATTGTTGTCATAATTTTATATAATCAAATCAGTAGTCAATACTTTAGTTTTCATTTGTGATCAGTTGTTTTGGTGATGTCTTCAAAAGTAAAAGAGGTAGATAGAATATCATCAAGAGATCCACATATCCGTAATGTCATGCTTAACAAATATCGTCGTGGATCAAGTGCATCAGAGACATTCAAGAAAATTAATGAAGTGTATCCAAATGCTTTCTCTAGAAGAGATATACGAGTGGTTTCAGCGATTTGACAATAAAGACTATTGTCTGGGAGACAAAGAAAGATCGGGTGCGCCATCAAAGGTTGATGACGATTATATCAGATCCCTGATAGATGAAGACCCCAGATTAAGTACCACGGAGATGGTATGATACTCGAGGTGGACCAAAAGACTGTTTGGAATCATTTGGTAAAGATTGGAACGAGATATTTGGCTCGAGTTTGGGTGCCTCATGAGTTTTCACCGGCAAAAAAGCCAAACGGGTAGTCATTTTTCAAAAATGACCCGCCAAAAGTTGGTAACCCTAGATTGGGAAGTCATGGCACACCCACCGTATAGCCCAGATATCGCACCGTCCGATTACTAATTGTTCCGATCTTTGCAGCATTTCTTAGATGGTAAACGTTTCAATAACAAAGAGGGGGTCAAAACTGCCATCAATGATTATTTGGCTCATAAAGACGAAGCCTTCTTCAGCAAAGGGATGAATGAGTTACCGATGAGATGGCAGAAGATCATAGATAAAGACGGCGAATATTTTATAAATCAAGACATTGATATTAATTAATTAAATTAGTTTCAACTTTTATGCAATTTTGTCTCGAAACTTTTTCCTACCCGTAATAATATGTCACATAATATACTACTAATTAATTATGTATTATTATTAAGCTTTAAATTAATTCTACTTAACAAATATTAAATTAGATTTGCACAAAAAAACAAAGTTTATTTTTTACAAAAAAATATTTTATTTTTTTTTATTTAAAAAAAAGTTAAACACCCAATATCTAAATATTAACAAACATTAAAATAAAAACAAATTGTTTATAATCTAGATCATTATACTAATTAAAGTTATGCCAAATTTAATGCCGCCTCCAGTGCTAATAACGGCAGCAATAATATTGGTTTTAATGTTGGATACAATGGCTTCAAAAGTGCGGCCAACAAAGTGCCCAAAAGAACCAATAGTGGAGTTAGTAGCGGATCCAATGGGACGGACAATAATTGTAAAAGAGGTTTTAAAACATTTCCTAAAACCCCACTCAACAATGGCATCAAAATACCAGTGAGTAGACTAATAACAGGATCGAGTAAAACATCTAATTGGTTTGCTTCCGGTGCCAGTGGCTGTACCATCATTTCAGTTTCAACTGTTTTACCAGCTATATTAGGAGAGGAGGTAAACAAAAATAATACAAAATTATTATTAACAATATTATACTTTTGAATAATACTAAATATAATCTATTTATTATTATTACCGACTAGAGTGACCAGAGCGGCAATACAAGCGACTACTACTTTCAAAGACATTGATAATTATGATTGTTTGAGGATCTGATAAAAAAAATTTTAATAACTTAATTATACTGTTGTAAGTTAGATGAATAACTAATTTATACTAGCAAATATTTTTCAGGCTATATAGGTATATATTGCATATTTATACCTATGATGACTAATATGTCCAGGTTTATTCGACACAATTAAATTATTGTTAATTATTTTATACACTAACTGTAACTCATAATTGTACTGTACATTTTAGACTAATAGTATTTAAATCTATATATTATGTATAGTAATGCAGATAAATTAATTTACACACAAAAATTGTCAAGGTTCAATTTATATTTTGTTATAGTCACTATATAAAATTAATTTTTATGTCAATGATGATGATTAATTTTTAAGAGTACTGTTTTTAAAAGAAATATTTATTTAATTTTGTAATTTTAAAATATAAATTATATATTAGTCATAACCAGTAGTACACAATTAAAATACGTAATCAATTTACAAAACATTAGATGATTAGATATTTTTAGTTATATTTTTGTAATTAAAAATGTATTGTATAATAGTTACAAATAATATTTTTTCTATACAAAATTATATAACTATAATTAAAAATTAATTTATAATCTTAAATAATTATGCTAATTTAAATGTTCTTTTTAAAATAAATAAATAATTAATAAATTAATTTTTCTAATATTACTTTCAAATCATTTTCAAATATTATCACATTATTGAGTGAAATATAAGAAACTTTTAACAATTTAATTTAAAAAAACATTAGCAATTTTTTTATTTTAACAATAATTTATTTATTATTATTTATTTTTAAAAAAATAATTAATTTTGATTTTATTACAATTTATTATTTTATTAAAGTTAAAAAAAAATTTACAATACTATAATTATAATTTTCTATTATTACTATAATAACAATTATTATTAATATTATTTAATAATACAATTATTAATTAGAGAACACCAGTCCGAGAGTAAGTGGAGTTATAAGTGGTAATAATATCCACTTTAACTCATGTAATACTGGACCCAACAGTGCGATTAGTAAACCGGTTAGAGCAAGGAGTACTATACCTAATAAGGGTCCCAATGGGCCCAACAATGGACCCAATATGGGATTCAAAATGCTTAATACTGGTGACAGTGTAGTCAACAATTGTTGTAAACCATCGGTTAGAGGTTTGAGTAAATCCAAAACGGGCTGCAATTGGTTGGCTTCCGGTGCCGATCTCGCATTTATCATCATTGTCATCATGTCCTGCACTGTATTACAGGCTAAATGTTTTTGTTTTTTTAAATAATATAATAATTAGTAATATATTATATAAATTATATATATTATATATATATATATTACCAACTAGGTTGACCAATACGGCAATCAATACAACTTTTAACAACATTATTGGAAAATAAAAATTACAAATTATAAATATCTGACTAAACTATAATTTACTAAATACTCGTTTGAAAGCTATAGACTAACTAAACTAATTAAAGGCATAGATATTGAGCTTATATATGACAAATTGTTTCATAATTTTACTATATATGATGACAATTATGTTTAATTTTTACCGATATTTTTTGTCAATATTTATCAAATTATTTTTAATTAAATTTTTAAAGAAAGCAATTTGTAAATACATTTAAATTATTAGGACCATCAAAAAACAAATTTGTTATTATGTTAAATTTTTTGTTATAGAAAATAGATATGTATTGAGAAAATTGTCCAGGTTAAATATATATAATTTTCTTCACTATTATTTATTTACGTAAATATATGATGGTTAATTTTTTTGTAAAAACACTATTTATTTAACTATACAGTAGTAGTGTTTATATTAGTTGTAAAATAATTTTGAAACAGTTTTATTAAATAGCATAATCACGTTTAGTGTTTTGAAATTTAATAAAATCAAATTATTTGTTTAATAAGCAATTATTAATATAAAAAATAATTAAGTAACTTTATTTAAAAATTATAATAATTTGTACATTTAAAGTGTGGAAAAACTTATTTTTATTAAAATATTGTATAAATACAATATAAATACAATATTAGATACAAACTAGAAAAAATACAAATTATTAGAAAATACAAATTAGATGTAACTATCAATATAAAAATATAAAGTTTTTAGTTTTATTTTAAAGTATAATTAATGCTTTTTAGTTAATACTGTAAATTGTTATGTATTTAATGAATTTTTTCTTAAAAAAGGTTATTATTATTATACTGAATACTATTTTTTTGCTTTAAATTAAAAAAAAAACATTAATTGAAATTTAAATTATAAATAAAATAGTCTAATGAATAGTTACCGTTTTTTGTTGGTTAATTATTTACTAATAATATTAAACTTTCTATAATATAAAATCAATTTAAAATTTGTCTAATGTAATTATAATTATTAAATTAATAATATATAATCATAGAGATCATATAGTAGTTAAAAACAATTTAAATCATTAGATTTTATAAAATTATATTTATTATAAAATTTAATTATTAAACTAGAAATATTTATATCATAAATAATATAAACTTAAATAAACATATTTATTTGGAAAAACTTTTTTCAAGTTTATTTGAAATAATTGTTAACAAATAATACATAAAAGTAAGAAAAAAATAATAAAATTATTAATTCATTATTTATATTAATTAATTATATTAAAAAATCTTAAAAGAATTTATTAATTTCATTATAATATAAAAAATAATTTTTAAAATATACTAAAATGTTTAGTTAGTATTAGTATCATTAAAGTTGTTATTTTGCTGCAATCAATGCCAAAGTTATTGGCAATAAAATTGGTAACAATAGATCTCTTAATTGGGGTAACAATGGATTCAATAGAGATAATAGAGAAATGATGAGATTGCCGACTAAGGGTGATAGTGTTGATCCCAATAGACCGCTAACTAAAGTTAAAATGGGTCCCAATAGACCTGATAACAATGGCTGTAGTAAATTGCCCAGGACTTCCAATTGGTTGGCTTCCGGTGCAAACGGTAACGACATCATCATCAAATTGTTTTGCATTGGATTACATGCTATTTGGAAAATAAAATAAAATCTATTATGGTAATTAAAAAACTATATATTAATTATTTAAATATATATTATTACCAATAAGATTGATACAAACAACAATAAATGCTAATATCAAAAACATAGTGAAATAAAATAGAATACTTTTTTAAAAGCTTTCCGAAAACAAAATTACAATAATTAAGTTAATACTTGTTTAACAGCTATAGACTAAATAATAAATTTTAGACTAAAACACTTACTTTTACTACTTTACTACATATGCTGACTAAGTATATATATATATATATTAACTAATTGTAATTTAGCTTAATTAATAAAACAAAAAAAATTGTTATTATAGTCTATAATTTATAGATACATTAGATTTTATAATATAGAAATTAGATATTAAAGTGAAATAAAATCAGTTTTAATATACCAGTAAAACATTTTAGACAATCGTATTTATTTATGTTTATAAAACAATGATGATTAATTTTTGTAATTACCATTTGTTTTATATAAAGTACAGTACATTAGAGTATTTTATATAAGTTATAATAATTTTGAAATTCACTTTAATTAAATAGCATAATCACTTTAAATTTTTTTAATTTTGTTATTTTATTAAGATCAATATATTCAAAAAAATATGTATAATATAAATTTATATCCTTAATAAACAATTCAGTAATTTAATTTTATAATAATTAATCAAATAAGATATATTTTACATTTTTTTATTTTTTTAATAAAATTGCATACACTTGTGATATACTTTTTTTATTATTTCTAAAGAAAACTGCATAAAATATATTAAATTTTATAGAATAAACCAGTTGAGAATGCTAGAAAGCATTTCCATACGAACTCCTAATATAATTAAAAATTAAATTCAGTATGATAAAATAAAATCAACTATAGTCATGTAGGGTATCAAATGATTCAGTATTACAAAATAAACTACTATTTTCTCCATTTTCGTGAAAAATAAACTTAAAAAAGAAAAAAAAGAAAAAAAATCAAAAAAATTTTTTAAAAAATTCAAAATAAATTAAAAAAAAATTTTAATTAATTTTTGGACACCAATTTCTTTAATTTCCTAAAAAATAAACTTAAAAAATCACAAAATTAAAAAAATAATCAAAAAACATTTGTAGCAGAGAGTGGATTCGAACCTATGTCCTCGTGGGACAGACAGACCGACTTATAGAATGCATATACGTACTCCTTTCAGGAGTTCGTGAAAACATAAGTGATATAAATTTTAACTATTGCATTTAACTAATGTATAGCATATTATTGAAAAAAATATAATTTATAATATTATAGTTAAATGTATAAAAAAAAATTGTATTTTTAGATCATTATAATTTATAAAATAAACTATTTGATCTTGATTATTTAATAATTATTAGTATCTAAAAAATAAATTCCTAAATTTTAGACTTCTAAAAAACCTTGACAATTATTTGTTGTTTAAAAACATGCGCTAAACTTACAATTAAATGCATTTATTCAATAATATATTATTTACGCATGTATAGTTTTTATATTTTCAAATAAAAACAAGTCAATAGCATAATAATTAAGCCAATTATTTGGGGGGATATAAATTACTATAACAAATAAATAATATAAAATCACATTTTTAATAAAAATTATTATTTATTTAATATTATGTAATAAATTTTAAGATTTTGAAGAATTTATTAATTATACAAAAAACTATATGTATATCAAATATGTCGGTAAAAAAGGTTAGTCAATATCTGGTACGAGAGTTGCGGGTATCGGACGCGGACAGTGTTCGCCAAATATGGACTGAATCGGGATTTATGGCTATGAAATATGGGCCGGAAATATGGCGCAAATCATTCAGTGAGGGTCTATTCGTGGCCGAGGATGTCAGCACAGGTAGTTATATGACATAGATTTGCTGATAGGTTATATATTTTTCAACAGTCAATTCATGAATAATTAATCTTTTGTGTTATTTTCAGGTCAGGTAATCGGTTATTGCGATGGCGTTAACCTCACCAACGATTTGGCATTTATTGGCGGCTATAGTGTTAAACCAGAATACCGGGGACAGGGAATCGGTGCCGCTTTGTGGGCCAAAGCAGTGACATATATGGGCACCGACAGGAATATTGCACTGTTTGCCGCCACACAAGCAATGGGCGATTATTATCGCACAAAGTGTGGCTTCGGTGTTGTACCCGACAGACGACTGGTCCATATGACTGGCCAAGTAGTGGTCAATGATGACATCATTAAAAATATTGATGGCATCACTTTGTCTGTTATCACAAATGAAATACTGCCACTTGTGGTCAAATATGATAGCAATGTTTGCGCCGGATTGAACCGCACTGTCTATATCAAGGAACTGACCAAAAGCCCCGACACTTGGAATTTGGTGGCAATTAATGAGAACCGCGATGTTGTTGGCTATTGTATTATATATACGACCACTACTGAGGTGACAATGGTTGGACCTCTCTATGCCGACAATGATAAGATAGCTGAGCTATTAGTAGGTCAGTGTTGTCATCAATTGCCGGTTGAAAGACGAAATAACTTTTTATATTATTGTTGGAATACTAATGACAAGTCAATTGGTTTAGCAAAACGTTTAGGACTGACCTATTTAAAGGACAGACCGTTTTTATTTAACAAAAAACTAGTTGATGGACAGTTAGATAAACAATTTTGTATTTCTAATAGTTTTCTCTATCCATATTAATATTCATAATTATTGTTAATATATAATTATATTATATTTATTATTGTTATTGCTTAAATTTTAATTTTAAACATAAGTTTTTAATATTTTTTATTAAATCTATATATTTACAAAAATCATTTTTTATTATTTTTATAGACTAAATATTTTGAAAATAAATATGTTTTGAATCAAAAATACAAATCAAATTAATAAAAAAAATATTTCTAGCCAGTTTTGCAACCTAAAATTATATTGTTGATAATTTCATACAGTTTTAAAAATTTTATAGAAATCTGACCTTGAAACAAAAATCATATGTTACATATTTTATAGATATTATGTTTAAATTATATTATACAGTACTACACAGTATAATACTGTAAATTAGTATAGTACATAATGCACTAGTAATTAATATTAATATAAAATTACATCATTTAAAAGATAAAATTATCAAATTAATAATTTAGATTCAGTGTATACTATATATTATTATCTTTGTATATAAATTAAAATTAAATAATAATTTTGTTATATAGGTTTTTGTATAATGTTTTTTATATATCTTATACAATATCTATAGAATATATCTAATTTTTTTTCACTAAATTTTATTTTTGTAAATAAAATAAGTTATATAATATAACAATATAGTCAACAACAAAAATAATGACCACCAAAAAAGTCGTCCAATTTGTTATACGTGAGATGAAACTGTCCGATGAGGCAGAGCTACAGAGTTTGTGGAAAACGGTAGGCTTTTCGCCGATGTCATGCGGTATCGGTATCTACAGGCGTGTCCACACTAGCGGACTATTTGTAGCTCAGGATGTCGACACAGGTTAGCATCACTTATAATAACAATATTTTACTTTATTTTAACAATAATATTCAAAATTAAGAGAAAATTATCGGCTTTTGTCGTGGTGTCCACGCGCGACATGATCTCGGCTACATTGGCTTCTACTGTGTACAACCGGAACTCCAGGGACAGGGCATCGGACACGCAATTTGGTCCAAAGCCATGAACCACATCGGCGACCGAAATGCCAGTCTGTTTGCTTTCAATGAAAAAATGGGTGAACTTTATCGGACTAAATGCGGCTTTACTTATGTACCCAATAGACGATTGGTTCATATGACTGGTCAAGTGGTGGTCAACGATAGTGTTGTCAATAAAGTTATTGACGGCATAACTTTGCAGCCGTTTACCGAAGATATAGTGCCGACAATAGTCAAATATGATGMTCATGTATGCGATGGTTTAGATCGACGGATACTCATTGAAGAGCTGAGCAAAGCATCGGATACGTGGTGTTTAGCCGCTGTTGATGAACACCGTGAGGTCGTAGGCTATGTTGCAATGTATGCAACGGTTTTGGGTGTCACCAAAGTTGGACCACTGTATGCCAATAGTGCCGATATAGCCGAGCTTTTGGTTAACGCGTGCTTTCAAAGCGTGCCATCCAAATACACACATAACATACTTTACACGTGTTGGACGACAAATCCAACAGCAATAGACATAGCAAAACGTATGGGACTTATCTATCAAAAAGATCGACCATTTCTACTGACACGACATAACTATGAGGGACAACATATAGATAAACAATTTTGCATTTCTGATAACTTTTTGTATCCTTTTTAATACAAAAACTATTATATTTTCTGTTAATTTTTTTATAAAAATATAATATAAATTTTTATTAAAATATGCACTTTTATTATTTCAACTTAATTATAATTATATTTTTTCTGTCGATTTTGATAAATAAATGTATTATAAACTAAGAAATTACAATTTTAATTTGATATTTTTCAAATTATAAAATGTTTGTAAATTTATTAATAGTAAATTTGCTGGAATATTGCATTTATAAATTTGAAGCACAAATTCTGTTCAATTGATTTATACAAAATAATGTTATACAGTAAGAGTTGGATACTAAAAACATTAAAAATTAGGAAACTTTATAGAAACTTATTAAAATAAATTACTCTATATTGTAGTTTTATTTGTTGTTATATTTAATTTAAAGTATCTATATTAAAGTACACTGTATTAATTTAAAATAAACAATTAAACTTAACTATGAACAGATCAATTTAATTCAAATTTATTTTTTAATAATTTTTTAGTATTTTTATGGCCAATATTTAATTTATAAACTGATTAGTAATAATATAAATAAATATATTATCCGCGAAGCATTATATAGACATTTAAAATAATTTGTATGATATGTGTGACAGTCTTATGACAACAAACGAGTGACCAAAACTGTTAATCACTTTATGTCTGCAACTTATTAACAAAAATTAAATGTTAAAAAATTATTTTTAATTATAATTATTAAAATCTAAAATAGTGTAAACCAATTAATTATAATATTTAGCAGCAATTTATAACAATTCTAATATTAAGTGCAGACAGCACTTTAGTTTATCTGATTTGGGTATAAAATTTTAATTCAATTTTATTAGTTTAATATTTATCACTTTATCAAATTAAATTTATTAATATCAATACAATTACTTATCAATATTACATGAAAGCCAATGTTATTTAAACAGTATTTATGAAATGTATGTAATATTTAGTTATAAAACTGATATAATATTTATTGATTAAATAAAAAAGTGAAAATATGTTTTGTTTTTTTAGAATAATAAATGATTATCAAATGATAAGTGCATTGTGTACTTTAATAATTTTTTAATTAAAAAAATTTACATAAATAAAATGAAAATACTATAAATTGCAAACATTAATCACATTTATTTCAAAATAAAAAAAATTCATTACTTTGTCTTTTTTTATAAATAATAATATTTTATTTTAAAATATTTTCATTTCTTAATAATAATAATGAGCGCCGAAAATATGACAAAATATATTATCCGTGAAATGCAATTGAAAGACACCGATAGTGTCCGCCAATTGTGGACAGATATCAAGTTTGTCAATGCTTTCAAATGGTCGCCAGAATTATACCATAAAGTGTTTGACTGTGGAGTTATGGTAGTTGACAATCAAAGCACTGGTATGTATGAAAAATATTTATTTAATAAATTTAATTTATTTATGATAAAATAATATAATCTGAAAAGCGTATACTGTATATTGATTATTAAATATTAGGCAAAATTATCGGTGCTTGTGTTGGCGTTAATGTGTCGAAAAAATTAGGATTTATTGGCGGATATGGTGTACTTCCAGAATATAGAGGACAGGGAATCGGACAGTCACTCTGGAACAGGACTATGGCTAATATGGGCGATAGAAATGTAGGCCTGTTTGCTGTCAGCGATACAATGGGAAATATATACAAAACAAAATGCGAGTTCAGTGTTGTACCCAATAGAAGGCTCATACATATGACCGGCAAAATTCTAGTCACCGATGATGTAGTCAAACATATTGATGGCATTACTTTATGTCCACTTAATGAAGAAGTGCTAACAAAAGTTGCCAAATATGATACAGAAGTCACCGAAGGATTAGATCGTAAAGACTATATTGAAGAGCTATGCAAAAGTCCTGATACATGGAATCTGGTGGCCATTAATGAGAACCGGGATGTCGTCGGCTATTGTGTACTATATATTACTGTGACTGAGCTAACAATGTGTGGACCAGTCAATGCTGTCTTCTGTTACCTCAAGAACGGAAAGAAAACTTTCTGTACTATACGTGGAATACAAACCAAAAGTCTATTAGTATTGCAAAGAGATTGGGACTCGACTTTCATTGGGAAAGACCTACTCTTTTCAACAAAGAGGACATTTATGGTCAGTCAGAAAAGCAATACTGTGTGTCCAACGTATATGTTCATCCATTTTGATTTTTATAATTAATAATATATATATATATATCAATAGTAGATAATTTTTGATGAAAAAAATATTCCATACATTATATATTTTCTTAAATTAATAATTTCAAAATAACTTAGAATATTATATAAATTTAATAAAGTAATAATGATATTATTATTTTTTTTAAAAACACTACTTTAGTAGTATTTTTATAATCTATTGAAAAAATTAAATTTTGAATTATCATTTATGATTATGTTTGTCAATGTCATTTATATGATATACTGTATATCATAGATATTTGGGTAGAATTGTCAAAAATATTTTAGACAGCTATTCATCTTATTTTCAAAAACCTTGAA
The DNA here is from genome assembly GCF_028296485.1 of Oppia nitens. Taxonomy (NCBI): domain Eukaryota; kingdom Metazoa; phylum Arthropoda; class Arachnida; order Sarcoptiformes; family Oppiidae; genus Oppia; species Oppia nitens. The sequence goes on from NW_026533251.1 coordinate 598,209, forward strand.
ACTGTTATATATTTTGTAATATTATATGAAAATATATGTTAAAACAAGTAACGTCACATTTTTTTAAAATACATTGAAAACTACTGTACATTTTTGTGTGTATATTTTTGAGACATGTTATTTTTTCTAATAATAATTATTACAATCTAATAGTAATATCTTACTGTAAAATTTAGTTTTTATTTTCTAAATTATCTATAGTATATACCATAGTGATAAAACTATTGAATATTATAATTATAATATTGCTTATATGAATGTTAAAGTTATATAGTATTACTAAGTATATAAATACTGTATGAATTAATTGGTAAATTAGTATATTTATTAAAAATATATATATTATTGTTTTTTTAGTTTATGCTAAATAATTGTTCAAATTAAACTTAATTTATATATATAATTGAATTGTCATTTACTATTTTTTTAATTTGTAATTATATTAAATAAAATGAGTGAAAATAGTTTAGTTGATTATACGGTACGCGAAATGCAATTATCGGAAAGCGATGCCGTCATACAAATGCTAAGAGCCGGCGGTTTTAAACACGGCTTAAGACACGGACCGAAAATATTTCGTACGATATTTCCGAGCGGAGTATTAGTGGCCATCGATCGGAGCACTGGTATGTAATAATAATTTAAATAAACATTAAATTTAATACTAAAATTAATATATTTAAGAAAAAATTATCGGATTTTGTCTCGGAGTCAACATAGCCTCCGATTTAGGATTTGTTGGCGGCTATTGTGTACTACCTGAGCATAGAGGAAAAGGTGTCGGACAATCACTGTGGGCCTCAGCTATGGCTAATATGGGAGATAGAAATGTAGGCCTGTTTGCTGTCAGCGATACAATGGGAGATATATATAAAATAAGATGTGGATTCAAGTTTATACCCGATCGACGAGTAGTCAATATGGCGGGCAATGTTGAGGTCAACGATAATGTCGTCAAAAGCATTGATGGCATAACTTTGTGTCCAATCAATGATGAATTGTTACCACTTGTATCAAAGTATGATAGCATAGTTACAAACGGTTTGGACAGAAAGGACTATATTAATGAAGTTATCAAAAGTCCTGATACTTGGAATCTAGTGGCCATTAATGAGAACCAGGAGGTCGTGGGTTATTGTATTGTTTATGTTGCTATCGCTGAAATAACAATGTGTGGACCACTTTATGCCGACAATGAAGATATCGCAGAGTTATTGTTCAGTCAATGCTGTCTTCTGTTACCACAAGAACGGAGAGAAAACTTTCTGTACTATACGTGGAATACAAACCAAAAATCAATTACTATTGCAAAGAGATTGGGACTCACCTATCAATTGGATAGACCGGCGCTATTCAACAAACAGTCTATTAATGCACAGATAGACAAACAATTTTGTATATGCAATGTATATGTCTATCCATTTTAGATTTTTTTTATTCGACATTCTTGAGTCTAAATTAGTTAATAATTATAGTTTTTCATAAATAAAATTAATTAATTTTAAATCTCGATTTATTTTTCTTAATAAGTTATTGTTTACCGGTTATTATGATTTTATAAATAAGTTATTTATTATAAAATACTTATAATTACAAGTATTTAAAGTGAATTATACTGTACAGTAGTACTGTTTGTTTTATTAAAATATATTTTAAATACTGAATTTCATTTGTATTTGGGATAAAATTTTTTATTTTAATTACTAATAATTATTTTCAATTGAAATTATTACAAAATATACGGAATAAAATTATAGACAATACTTAATATAATATTTTTAAAAATTAACAAATAATAAGTGTATCTATTATAAAAAAAGTACATATCTGTTAAGTACATTAAAAAAAAAGTTTTTCAAAGTTTGTTAATTTTGTAGTTTTGTGAAATGAAAAATATATTGAAAACAAAATTAATAATCTCAATAAGATATCAATAGTACATATAAACTTACCTGTGCTAGAAGTCTGCCTAAATTTTTTTATCAATAAATTAAACAATAATTAATATTCTTAAAAAATATGTCATTTAGTACTTGTTTTTTCTCATAGATATGATAATAACAAACAGTAATGTCTTATAAAAAGTAGATCACAATTCAACAACTGTTCACTGATTAGTTGTCATTCAATTTATTTAAAAAACAATGAATTACTTATTTAATACATTATTATCGTTAAGTTTGGCCACTTTGGGTATGAATTTTCAAATAGTAAACTAAAACCATCAATTATTAAACTAACAAACATTTTTTTTTTGGCAACTATTGTACCGATTTTATACAGTCTATTCAAGAAATCTATGCCATCCTCAAGATTTCGGTAAGGGATCGATAGTGTGTGTCTGCAATACGTCATACTGTGATGACTTGGATCCGTTACAGAAGACACCGTCCGGTGTGATCACACTGTTCGAGACCAGTCGTAATGGCGACCGATTTAAACAGACAAACCTCAAGTTTGGTGACCATCACAGCGAACATCCCACCAAATCGCAGACCATAACCATCGATAAGAATAAGAAAGTTCAGAAAATTGTCGGTTTCGGCGGTTCGTTCACCGACGCTACCGGTTATATGATCTCCCAATTGCCGCAATCACTACAGGAACACGTAATACGCGACTATTTTTCGGCCAACGGTTTGGAGTATAATCTTAACCGACTGCCGATCGGTGGCGCAGACTTTTCGCTCCGAGCCTACAGTTACGATGACAACCAAAACGGCGACTTTGATTTGAAACACTGGACTCTGACCGATGAGGACAAGAAATATAAAGTAACAAATAATTTCTAATATAATTAGTGACTTATAATTTTTAAATTGTTTTCAATTGATTGTTTAACAAATACAACAACAATCAGATCCCATACATGAAATTAGCCAAACAGGTTAGTCCACACCAGCAAAAGTTTTTTGGTAGTCCGTGGTCTGCACCGGCCTGGATGAAGACCAACAATCAGATCAATCACGGAGGCTATCTAAAGGGAAACCCAGGGGAACAGTATTATAAGACATTTGCCAAATATTTTATTAAGTATGTGTTTCATTGATATAATATTAAACTTAAACATTAAATATGCTTTCCTTTGTTTAAACGACCAGATTTTTGGACGCCTATAAGGCTGAGGGATTGCCGATGTGGGGCATCACTATCGAGAACGAGCCGTCGGCCGGCAACCAACCCAACTATGGCTTCAATAGTATGGGATTTACTAAAGAATTGCAACGAGATTTCCTGAAAAAAGATTTGGGACCAGCACTGGATGCTGCCGGCTATCAGGTGGGAGCAGACAAACTCAATGTACTAATATTTGACGACCAACGGGACGTAATACACGAATGGGCCCAAACAATATTTCCTGATAAGGATGCGGCAAAATATACTACCGGTACAGCGTTTCACTGGTATGCTAATAGAAACGAAAATTTAGGTAATCTAGAAAAGGCCCATAACGTGGATCCAAGCAAATTCATATTGAACACAGAGGCCAGCAATGGTGCCGATCCTAACAAGGGTGTCGATCTGGGAAACTGGAATAACCTGGAAAATGATGCACGAGATATTATCACTGTGAGTATAGGTGCACTGTTTTATCATGTTTTTCACTTTTTCTATATTGTTGTTTTTGTTTTGTTATTAACTTGAGATAACATTACATAATAAAGTAACAGTAAGTATATGTTCCTTGATATGAGATAAATACCGGTGCCAACCTTATAATCTGTAGACAATTAAAAATAAACGATACAGTTATATGACTACAATAATATAATAGAAAATTTTTCATCTATAATGATAGTTAATTATTTACAGTATATATATATACCTCTACAAATATACTAATTATTAATTCATATTCAAATAACACTAATTTATAAGATAAATCTATTAATTAAAATTTAATAAAATAATAATAAACTTAATTAATTTGGATAACTTTAGGATCTAAATCATTGGGTTGCGGGTTGGGTTCAATGGAATATGGCTCTCAACCCTAAGGGCGGACCAAATTGGGCTAACCTGGCGGCTGATGCGCCCATCATTGTGGACCCGAGCAAACAAACCTACTATAAGCAGCCATCCTATTACGGTTTGGGTCATTTCACCAAGTTCATTTTGCCCGATTCGGTTCGTATCGATGCCCAACAGTCACTAACATGGGATCAGTTGCACACAACTGTCTTCCAGAGACCGGACGGCGGTTTAGTTGTTGTAGTGCTGAACACTAGCGACGAATTGGTCGAGTTTAACATCAGGGATGGCTCACAATTGCTCAGTCATGTAATCCGACCGCACAGTATCCAGAGCTACCTTTACTACTAATAATAAGTTTTAATAATTTTTTTGTTGTTCAGTACAAACTACATGTACTTTTGCACTGGTAATTAATATTTAAAATGCTTTATATTTTACAATCTACACATGTTTTATGTAACATATAATACACAGTATGATGACTTTTTAAAAAAATAAAAGTAAAAACAATAATGTAATAAATTTTATATATTTTATCATATAGTTCATGGAATAGTACAAAATATTTATTTTAAAAAATTAATTAATAAATATTAATTACTAAAAAGTGTGTAATTTATTATACTTAATAATTACTGTACATGTACAGTTTATTAGATTTTTATGACTAAATATAAAATTTTAAAAAAAGAATCATAAGTAATTAACTAATTAATAAATTTATCAATGTCAATATTTTAACAAGAATTCGTAATAATCAAATAATATTTTTAAGACAATAAAAATATTTTAAATTTTTTTACATATTATATAATCAAAATATTTGCAAAATATTTCGCAAATAAAATAATTGATTACTGTTTTATTTGTCAACTTTATAAATTGTATATGACAAAAACTAGAAATTAATATTACACTAATAAACTAATAAATTATTATATTTAATTTATTTTACTAACTTTAAGATTATTATAATAATGTAATATTAATACAGTACTGTATATTTAATATAATATTAAATAAATATTAGAGAACATATACATGTATAAACTATATTATAAAAATGTTAATAAATATTTAATTTATTATTACAATTTTTACTGTTATATAATTTATATAATATAAGTATTGCATAACAAATTGCTTAATTATATAGATAAGTATTTAAAAACAAAGTCATTAAAGATTATATCATTTTTATATAGCAATCAAATAATAATAGATATGGAATCATAAATAATAAAATTTATTTTAAATGTAAGTAAATTAATAATAACTTAATATTTAAATTAATAATAATATAATTACTTAAATAATATAATAAAAATTTTTTTTTATTATATATTCTTAATTTAGAACTATTTAATTATACTAATTAATAAAAGTTTTTAATTATATTATTTGTTTAAATGGTTAGAAAAACTGTCATTTAATAAATAATTTTATTTAATAATAAAAAATTTTTTTTTCAAAACACAATTTTTATATACCGTAAAATATAAACAAAAATATAAAAAACATAAATATTTTGTTTTATATATAATGTAATAATATAAATAAAGTACACAAAAAATAATAATAATAATAATTTATCAGATTTTGACACAAATTTATTAATTATTATTATTAAAAAATCATAACAATGATATAAAGTTTACAGTTATATATTCTTAGATTTTATAAGTTTTTATTGATAATTTATATTACATGATTACTATCGAAACAAATAAATAATCAAAATATTTTATTAGATATCATAACTAATATTATCAAATGAATCAAATGTATAATTGAAATACATATCAACAATAAAAATAATTGTAATAAATCTTTAGATAATTAGATTTATTTTATAAATAATTAATAAAATTATATACTGTACAGTATATACCGTAGTACAGTATATATTGTACAGTACATGTAAATATGTTTATATATAAAGTTATAATTAGCAATAAATATAGCACGTGTTTATCAAATAATTATAATCTCACATATTATAAACATGTACAGGTATATTTATTACAGTATATATAAAATTATTAATATTTTAATTTTCTTAATTTAAACTATTTAATTAATTTTATCATTTTATGCAATAAAGATAATATATATATATTTTTATTACATAATTAAATAATTATTTTGTTTTTTGATTAAACAAAAGAAAACTTTTGTTTTATGATATTTTTTAACTTATTTTAGTCAAACATCCAAACATCGTATAAAAGTATCACTTTTACCTAACTTTACTGTCAATTGTTTGTCAAACTATCCATCGGGAAAGTTAGCAAAAAAAATAATACAAATAATTTTTGTGCACTTTTGTTAATATCTATCATAAATACAAGTATACACTTAAAGTGTATACAGTATTGCAATCAATGCCCATAAGAATTATCAATCATAATAGAAATGAAGACAAAACTTATTATCCTTTTAGATGAGTCTCTAAGTATGCGAAAGAAACGCCACGAAGTCATCGGAGGTTTCAATACATTTCTTAGAGAACAAAAACGTCTGAAAACTGATTCATCGAAACTGTATTTAATTAAATTTAATACAAACGTCAATATTGTCTATTCAGGTCAGTTGTGTCCCAATAACGTAGACAATCTCTCTCTCTCTCTCTCTCTCTCTCTCTCTCTCTGCCTGTCTCTGAATTTCTTTATTATTGCCCATAAATCTGAAACAAAATTTAAAAACATTTGTGACAAAAACTATTTTTTAATTTTAATACAAATTTAGGAATAAACGTTAAAGACGTGCCCGACTTGAAACCATCAATGTATACGCCATGTGGTCGGACAGCACTATTTGACGCCATATCCGAAGGCATATACATTGCTGAAGAAGACATGACTGACAGTGAAAACGAGAAAGTGATTTGTGTTATCATTACTGATGGCGAAGAAAACTGTTCAAAGGATACGACCAAAGACCAGGTTCGGCGACTGTTGGCTCAGTACGAGTCCAAAGGCAACTGGGCTTTCGTTTATATCGGCAAAAACCCCGACCGTTGGACCAAAGAGGTCGGTATGTCTGCGGCAATGGGAATCTCATACAACTATAATGAACCGCGAATTACATTCAAACATATCTCTAATACGGTCACCAAATATCGGGTCTCAAAATATAAGCTGAAGAAAACACTGCTTCAGAGATTTGGATTAAAATAATCTTTAATTGTTTGTTGTTTTGTTGTTTGTATTCAATTATTTCATTTAACAAAAAAAACGATAATTTAAATGTGAATTTTAAGTTTCAAAGCAATCTTATTATATAATTATATTTTTAATATATTGACTTAATGTTTTGAAAACCTAATGAGTCCTTTATATTAACAATAATAATAGTAAGTTATTATTTTAATTGTGATAATAGTTTTTTAATGTTATAATGTAAACACAAAAATGCAATATATAAAGTTATATATATATTAATATATGTAAAATTATAATAATATTTCATTTTAAATGATACTAAATAGAAAATAGAAAAATATTAAATATATAAATTATTAAAATATTCAATATAATTGAGTTTCAATAAAATAGTAAAATTACATAAAATATACAATATTAATATTGAATAAAATGTAAATAAAATATATTTGAATATTATATGATTATAAAATATTAATTTTTATAGAATAAAACATTATAAATATATACTGTATAATATAAATGCAAACAAATTGTAGTTTAGAAATAATTGTACAATTATTGTAAGATAGTATAATCATAAAAATATTTTTTTTAAATAGTACATAATTATAAATTTATTTAAACAGTAATATACTTGTATAATATAGTATTATTATAATATTAATTATTATATATAATACATACAGGTACTATAAATACTTTATGTGAATATTTATATAAATATTCTGCATTATATAATAATTAAATTATGAATTTAATAGTAAATTAAACTTTAATATTCATTTTTAAATGATAATTTCAATTTTAATACAAATGAATGTAAAGATCTAATTGAAAATAAATATTGTAATATTATATTTTATAATAATAAGTTGTTAAAATAATAGTCATATTACAATTAAACAATTAAATATTTATAGTAATATGGTATAAAATTAAATATTAATATATCAATCAATCATCATTTAATTACATAATTATAATTTATAATGATGATTCATGTTGTATGACTCAAATGAAAAATTACTAATAATAATATAAAGCTCACATTGAATTAATCATAATTTAAAAAATACCCATTAACAATTTTATCATAAAATAATTAATTATTTGTTAAAAACTTTAATGTTGGATACAATTATTTAACATTAGAAAATAATTTGAAAAATTAAGTATATATTGTATATACAAATTATTTTAAATAAAAATTAATCAATCTTTTAAAAAACCAAATTAATAACTAAATTAAATATGTTTTTACAATACAGTAATATCGATACTTAATTTGACAACAAATTGCTGCTCTGTTTGGACAGTGATTTGCGAAACTGTGAAACGGCACTATTGGCCATCATATAGTTGCGTCGGGTGTCCACGTGATCATAGTTGATGGCATTGCCACCGGACATACCGGCGTCACGGCTCCATCGGTCCGGGTTTTCACCGATATAGACGAAAGTCCAGTCGCCTCTATTCTGATACCCGGTTATGATATCTTTTACCTGTTGTTTGGTTGTCTCGCGAGAGGAGTTCTCCTCTCCGTCGGTCATAATAACACATATGACCCGTTCATCGTCTTTCTTGTCTCTATCGGCAAGTCGTACGCCCTCTGCTATAGCGTCGTACAGTGCGGTCATACCTCCCGGCAAATAGTTATTTGCTGTCAATTCAGGTACGTTGGCTAAGTCTATGCCTAAATTGTCAACAAAAAATTAATTAATTATTACCATAAATACGTTTTATTGTTTACATTAACATGACTTAAATATATTAAATAAATCTAAGTTTATTGTACTGTATATACTGTAATAATTTTAGTAAAATAAATATTTACAAAAATAAATTATTCTAAAAATAAATAGTTGTACTAAATTTAAAATTAAATCTGTCTAATAATAAAAATTAGTTGATTTATATTTTGGTAGTGATATTGTGACAATAGATTTAATTATAAACAGTAAACCTTATATTAGTACTTATCAAATATAAAAGTTTAAATTCATTAGAAATCAATAATTATTTTTTTTAACAATAAAAATAATTATAAATTAATATTTTTTAAAATGATTAAAACAATAAATATTAATACTGTATACAGTATAGTATAGTGTATAGTATAGAATAGACTCTACTATAAAGATTAATATATAGAAAAACAATAATTTATCAATGTAATACTAACAAAATAAAATATTATCTAACATAAACAACCAAATATGGTAATTATAATTTTTCATAGTTACTGAAATATATATATATATCATTGAATGCATAAAATAATTGTGTAACTAAAATTAGATAAGATTAAACAATTACTATTTTATGTACAATAGTTTTACTGTACAATATGACAATATACCAGTATATAATTTATTTATTGTATAATATTTTATATGTAATACATGTAGTAACATACATATATTTTTAATGGTCATGTTTAATTAATTGTATTATATAATTGGTATAATAACTGTATTGTATATTTATGCACATTTAAATAATTATGTAGTGTTGTGTAAATAACATTATACTGTAATACTGTAGATATTATACAGTTTATAGATTCTGTATTATCAATGTATGTGGGTTTTCAAACAAACAAACATAAAAAAAATCATGAATTGCTTATTAATTACATCACCAACATTAGGCATTTTAACTTTTAAACGTATAATAAGTAAGATTACAATAAAATACAGTATAATACACACACAGTGTATATTATAAAGTATTCAATTATATGAATCACAAATATACAGTATTATCTTTTTTTAGTATGATAAAAATGTGATATTTAGCTATAACATTGTTTAATTTAGCTTTGTTTAAAAAAAATTATTTGCAAAATTTTTTTTAAAAAAATATAATACAAACCTTTATGTACAATGGAAACTGTAGTATTAAATTTGACCATGTACAATCTAGCATGATCATTTTTGATTTGTTTTTGATCGGACACAAAACTATTGAACCCACCCAATACATCACTCTTTTTGTTTCCCATACTTCCACTTTCATCCAGAATCACTATAATCAATGTTTTTGGCATATTTTTTTAGCGATGATTAAACACTTATGTAAAAATTTAAATATATATTCTGTATTAATATTATTAATATACAATTTATTTATTATACAATTTTTTTTAAAATTATTTTTAAATTGTTAAGTTTAACTCAAATTTTAATAGTTGTTTAATTTCTAATAACTGAATGCATTTCATTGCAGTTATAATATATTTTTAAATAAATTATTTATGACTCATTATTAGCTATGCAATTAATATATTACAGTATGTACTGTAAATAATATACAATATAGTAATATACGTTTCAAATAGATATTTTCTAAAAACATGTAAAATATTACGGTAAACATTGTACAATACACTAATTGCACATGCTCATTTATGTGTTAGCATTTTATATACTTACGACATCTAATAAAAAAAATATTATATATTTATATTTATTAATGTAATTTAATAATAGTATATTAATAAATAATTTTTTCAAACAAAAAAAATTTATGATATGTTTTCTAAAAATACAATTTATTAAATAATTAATTAAAAAATACAGTTATATCGTATACAAGTATACAGTTATATTTTATAGTTTTTATATAATATGCTTTCAGTTCAATAAATATTATTTTTTACATAATGTTGTTAACATTATGACAAACTAAAATTTAACATTGTTTAAAATTTTTGTTACAAACTAATCAACACTTAAAATGTATTAAATAATTAAAAATATTTAGTAAATTTTTATAAATAATAAATTTAAAATGTTACAAAAATTAATTTAAAAATATGCTATCAATCAAACTCATTGTCATAACAAAATGTGTTATCATAAAGAGATTATATTAAATTTATAAATATATATTTTTGTACTTAAAGCTGAAATAATAAAGCAAAAATCTATCAGTTGAAAGTTTCATATAAAACACATTTTTTATTGTAAATAAAATTTCTAAAATTTAATTTTTTTGTAACGCAAAAAAAACTTTCAAATATGTCAAACCCTAATCCCGGCTTTAGTTTCATTGTACGGAAAATACGTGTCACAGACTGTCCGGCTGTCCGACAATTTTGGTGGCAAATGTATTCAAATAACTCGAGTAAATTCAATTCAGCCGAATTGGCCATAAGTATAGATCCGAACGGTGTGTTTGTGGCACAGGATCTCAGCACAGGTATACAATATATATATATATATTTAGTATTATTAAATTTTATACACATTTAAGTTTATATATTATTATTATTTAATTAAGCTTTATTATAAGCAGTAATTTACAACTTTAAAAAATAGTTATAATAAAAAAATTATAAAATAATGAATGATTTCCATTTTATTGTATTTACATTATCAAGGTTACATTATTAAGTAAACGTTTGATATGTATAATATACTGTATCGTATAAACAGTACAGTGAATAAAAGTATATGAATTTAAAAAGAAATATTGTTTTTATAAATTGATAATTTTAAAATAATTTTGAAAATATTGTGTAAAATTTCCAAACAGTTTTCTAATTATGTGGGAATTCTCACAGAATAAAATTAAGTATATAATAATCAAGGTTGCAAAAGATTATCAATCTCAAGGGGTATAAGGGGTTAAATTGCAATAATTTCGAATAATCTTGGGCATAGTTAATATATTGAATTTTTAAGTAACAATTTTTACCTAATTTTAGTAAATTCTAAATAAATTCTTTAATACAAACAAAATATTTTCACAAACAATAATATTTATCGACATTTACTCGACACCGGTATATAAGAAATAATTTTATATATATTATGGTACTATAGTATTGTAAAATTAAAATTACATAAATGTTTTTATTATAAGTCAATTAACTTAACTATAAAACAATAAAATTATAATTTATACAAAAATTATAAATAAATAATTAATTTATAATTGAATGTTATTTAAATAGGAAAACTCATTGGATATTGTAGTGGAGTTAAAGTATCGCCAAACCTGGCCTTCATTGGTGGTTACTCAGTGATACCTGAGTATCAGGGACATGGTATCGGATCGATGATCTGGGAAAAAGTTATGGACTATTTGGGTGACATCAATATAACACTGTGTGCTCCCACTCAAGAAATGGGTGAAAAGTATGCCAAGAAATGGGGATTTGAGATCTCAAAACACAAACGTATGGTGAATATGATGGGAAAGGTTGTCTTAAATGACAATCATATTAAAAGTATTGATGGGATAACAGTGTGTCCAATCACTACTGATTTATTGCCCGGTGTTATTGAATATGATAAAAATATATGTGATGGTATTGACCGCCGATTATTCATTGACGGTGTTCTAAAATCTGTGGAAAGTTGGAATTTAGTCGCTATTAATGAGCGCCGGGAGGTCTGTGGCTATTGTATTATATATATATCATGTTCTGATGCGACATACGTCGGGCCATTATATGCGGACAACGAACGAGTGGCCGAATTGTTGGTCACCCAATGTTTGCAACTCCTACCCGAAAATCGACTGCAAAAAGTTTTATATTTATGTTGGGATATAAATCTCAAAAGTATTGCAATCGCCGAGAAATTGGGACTAAAGTTAACCAGAAATAGGCCTATAATGCACTCAAAACAAGCAATTGATGGCAAATCAGATAATATTTTTGCCCTTTCAAGTGCTATGTATTACCCGTTTTAATAAAATATTTGAATAATTTTTAACAATTTGGTTTATCTTCTTATAAACATTATATTATAATTTTTTGTAATTTAATAAAAATAAAACATATATTATATTCAAAACATGTTTAAATAATATCTGTTAGTCCTTATGAATGATGTTATAATTAAAATGTTAATTTCTAATAACGATTAGTTAGTATTGTATAAATCATATTCAATGATATAATTGCTATTCCTATGAGTAAAGACTTTAACAATATATATAAGAATAGTATTCAAATATTTAATATAATATTTAACTAAATTAACTAAAATTTGTAATAATATCTAAAAATAAATTTATTCGTTTTTAATAAAATTAATTATTTAAAAAATAATAGTATTTTTCATTGAGAATATAAAAACTTTTTAAATTAAGCCGGAATTTACTTAATATAAAATTTAAAAAACTAAAAACTAACCTGATACTGTTTGACTAGAATTAAAATTTACAAAACAAATTAAAAATAACATTAGCTTAATTTAAATTACTAATATTATAAATTATTTTTAGTTCATTAAAACTAATGTTTTTATTAAAACATAATTAAATTTATCTATTATTAGTTTAATCTTATTTTTAAATTGTACAGTATTTGTACATATGTGTTAATTCACAAAATATATAATTAAATGTTAAATGTAAATATGCAAAATTAACTTCTACTAAAATTACTTATTATTATATTATATTATATTATTAGTCATATTTAGATATATTACTTATCAAATCTAAGCCATATATCAATATTACCAATAAAATTATGTTAATAATGTAAAATAGAAGTCTCTACTTATGACTGTCAATTCAAATGTTTATTTGTATTATTCAGTTAAAAAAAAGAGTGCACTCTATGAGTGAAATATAAATTATAGATCAAACAGACAATCATTGTATTGCCATAATATTGTCGTATAAATTATATAATATAATTTATATATTATAAAATAGACCAAACAAATGCATTGACAAAAATATAGACTGTCAAACCTTTTAAAATATATAAAATTAATTTAATAATTATAATATACTTATTATAAAATTTAATCCCCGAATTGGCCATCAATATAGATCTGAACATTTGTGGCATAGAATCTCTATATAAGTATTTAATATATATTTGTTTATTATTATTATATTTTATATATATTTAAATTTTTATACTATTATTTATTTAAGCTAAATTATTAGAAGTAATTTAATTTCATTCATAAATAATTATATTTTTAAAAAAAAATTAAATTAAAAATGATTGCTATTATATTATATTTACATTATCAAGGTTACATTATCATGTATCATTATATGAATAGTACTATATGTTGAAGTATATTTTTTATTAATTGAGAATCTTATATAATTGATTAATTAAATTTCATCATAAATTGCAGTACACTATGCACTAACAAATTAAGTTTATGAATTTTTTTAAAAATATAATATTTTTATCACTATATTTATAAAATACTTTCTAAAATTTCCACAAAAAATAACAGTTTTCAAATTATCTATATGTGAGTTGTCGATTATCTTTTTATTTATATTTTTTTATCTTTAAACAATTAATAGATTGACAAACAAGTAGTGGTCTATAAATTCACTTATCATCAAAATAAAATTAGGTATATAAATGTGTACAGTAGTAATGCAATTTTAAAAATTGTTGAATAATTTTTAAATTATATCTTATATATTAATTATATATTATAAGTATACTGTAATTATTAAAAAAAAAATATTATAAAAGTTATGTCAGACATTATAAAGTTAGTCAACATTAATGTACGCTTAATGCGTGTCTCCGATTGCGATGTTATACGCGATTTATGGCCACAATGTAAGGCATCGATATTCAAAAGAGCTAATGAAGTCATGTTAAACATCGACCCGAACGGCATATTTGTGGCCGAGGAGGTCGACACTGGTATATATAAAATTATTACATATAAATATCGTATAATTAAAATTACAATATTAATGATTAATAAAAATAATTTTATTAACACAACTTACTGTTTATATATAAGTTAATTTAAATTCATAATTAAAATATTAATAAAATTTTTATTAGAGAAAATGTTAAACAATTAGTAATAAATAGTCGTAAAAAAGATTAGCCAATTTCAATTTGATAATATTTAATTTTCCAATTTTTAAACAAAATTTTAATACTATTAAAACTCTTTTAAATTTAATAAATACATAATACATTGGAAAACAATAAAATTATAGTTTATACAAAAATTATAAATAAATAATTGATTTATAATTGTATGTTATTTAAATAGGAAAAATTATTGGATATTGTTGTGGAGTTAAAGTATCGCCAAAACTAGGCTTTATTGGTGGTTATGCTGTAAGACCTGAATATCAGGGACAGGGAGTCGGACCGGTTATCTGGAAAAAAGTTATGGACTATTTGGGTGACATCAATATAGCACTGTTTGCTCGCACTCAAGAAATGGGAGAAAAATATGGAGAGAAATGGGGATTTCAAATGATGAAACACAAACGACTGGTGCATATGACAGGAAAGGTTGTCTTAAATGATGACATCTGTGTTAAAAGTATTGATGGGATAACTGTGTGTCCGATCACTACTGAGTTATTGCCGGGAGTTACTGAATATGATAGCGACATATGCGATGGTATAGATCGCAGACTATTCATTGACGGTGTTATTAAATCCCCGGAAACCTGGAATTTGGTCGCTATTAATGAGCGCCGGGAGGTCTGTGGCTATTGTATTATATACAGAGCCCTTTGTCATGTGACAGTCGTCGGGCCGTTATATGCGGACAACGAACATATAGCCGAACTGTTGGTTACCCGATGTTTGCAACTCATACCCGAAGATCGACAGCAAAATGTTTTATATTATTCTTGGAATATAAATCTCAAAAGTATTGAAATCGCTGAGAAATTAGGATTAAAGTTAACATACAATCGGCCGATAATGTATTCAAAACAAGCAATTGACGGAAAATTAGATAAAATTTTTACCGTTTCAAGTACTATGTATTACCCGTTTTAATAAAATTTTATTATCATTTTTGACAATTTTTTATAATGTTTTTCATTTAATTCATAATATTAATTTTTAATATACCTGTTTAATATTTTACTGCATTTTATATTATATAGTATTTTTTAAAATTATTATTATTATTATTTATTAACTATCTTTATTACATTATTTTAAGTCAATTTCTCTATAACTAAAACAAACAAACAATAATTTTTTCATTTAATTATTTATGAAAATTACATATTTCTTACATTAATAATATGGTCACACATTTTTTCGAAAAATGTTTTGTGTTAAATAATGTTTAAAAATTTAAATTATGATACAAATGAATTGGTTTTTAAACAATTTTTTCCAGAATAATAGACAAAATACAATATTTCGATTTAATTCAAGAGAGAGAGAGAGAGAGAGAGAGAGAGAGAGAGAGAGAGAGAGAGAGAGAGAGAGAGAGAATAGAGAACATCCACTTTTATAGTGGACAAAGTGTTTTATGACTATTTCATAAAAAATATTTAATTAAATATTAATAAAATAAAATACATTTTAAAGGTAAATAAATAATAAATATTTAATTATATATTTTACATTTTTTTCTAAACATAATGCAATATCTGTGAAATTATAGAATATAATGTGAGAATATAATGCTTATAGTAATACTGTAGTATTTAAATGAACATTAAAAATATTATAATAGTTGAATTACAATAAATACAATTATTTTATAACTACACGCTAACCGATAACTAATTTTAAGATTATTTAAGTCATTAAATATTTAGAAATTGTTTTAAATAAAAATTACTTAATTAATAAAATTGAATTTGAAATATCACCATGGTAGTTTATATAGTACTTTAAATTCAATGCAAAAATAAAATAGAATTTATTTTATTTTCAAAATTTCAATGACAAAAAATCCATGTATTTCTATAATATAAATAAATATTTTCCTAGTTTTTAGTAAATATTTTATTAAATATTATCGTTTATATTAAATAATTTTTAATAGTCTAATGATAACTGTCAACTCAAACTTGATTTTTGTATGATTGAGTTGAAAGGAGTGCAATCTATTGGCATAATATAAATAAATATTTTAGACTTACAGTAATGTTTCAATACTAATTTCAATAGTAAAGTATAAAATTTAGACCTATTACCTAATACTGTATATATACTACAGTATAAATTTATATACTGTATTATGGGATCATAGAGTATAGAAAATTAGAGTGCCCAACTGATATTATATCTAAAGTATACTAAAAATATAAATAATATATAAATAAATGATAAATTTTGCTAAATAGCTATTTATTTTAACATAAAAAATTAATGAGTATTAAATATATAAATTCATACAAAATTAAATTTAAACAATTAATATAAAAAACATGAAAATATTATAAAACAATTTTCCTTATTTTTTTATGATTATTGGCAACTATACAATTGTGTAATCAATAATCATATGAATAGCATTATATGTATTAAATGTTTTCCCTCTTTTACCCATAATATGCGCAATTGGTTGATCACACTATCTATATGTTTAGGTTATATACTGATAGTAATAGTAAACAATATATAAATTAAAAAACATTTTTTTAGTCTAAATAAAGAATTATTTAGTTATTAGTTATAACTTGAAAAACAAGAAGAAAACTATAAAAAATATGTCAAACAGTAATCAAAACATTAATTTCATTGTACGGACAATACGAGTGGCCGACTGTCCAGATCTACGTGAACTGTGGTGTCAGATATATTCAAATAAGTCGAGTAAATTCAAATCGGCGCCCGAAGTGGCCATCAGTATAGATCCAAACGGTCTGTTTGTAGCACAGGATCTCAGTACAGGTGTGTAATATATATTTGTTTGTTTATATGATATTAAATATGTTTTTTTTGCTAAAATTTTCATTAAAATTTATATATTAATTTATATTAGTAAAATTAACAGTAGATTATTATTCTTTAAAAACTTATATTAAAAAATAAAATTATAAATCATTGCCATTGGATTTATATTTATATTATCAAGGTTATATTATTAAGTTAAACATATTATATATATTTTTTAAATAATATATGATATGAAACCACAATGTGATAAAGTGTAGTAATTTAAAAAATAATATTTTTTCATCAATTGAAAATTTTATATATTATGATTTGATTAAATAAAATTTCAACATATACAGTACAATCTATGCATTAACAAATTATTATAACAAAATATAAATAATAGAAAATTATACAATCATATAAATTATAATAATAAAACTAAAATAAAGCAATAATATCTAATAAATTAATTATCAGTAAAATAATTGAATATATATTTGACCGAAAAAGGTTGAACACCGGGATATCAAATAATCAAATATAGTTTTTGGATAATAGAAATTAAATAAATTTTTAAATACTATTTTATTTTAGTCGAAAATGAAAGCAATAAATTATAATTAGTTTAATTAAAATTACCACATTTTAATGATGTAATATTTAACTTTTTGATATTTATTTTAACAGTATCATAGTTGAATTAAATTTCTAAATAATCATACATTGCTGCACAATAAAATTATAATTTATTAAACAGTAAATCTATATATATATATAAAAAATGTTTATTAAACTAAATAAAATAAATATATAGATTATAATTGAATTTTGAATTATATATAAAGGAAAACTAATTGGTTCGTGCAGTGGAATTAAAGTTTCACCAAACCTGGGCTTTATTGGTGGTTACGCTGTAAGTCCGGAATATCAGGGACAGGGAATCGGACCGGTTATGTGGAAAAAAGTTATGGACTATTTGGGTGACATCAATATAGCACTGTTTCCTCGCGATCAAGAAATGGGCGAAAAATATGGAAAGAAATGGAACTTTCAGATCGCAAAACACAAACGACTGGTGCATATGACAGGAAAGGTTGTCTTAAATGATGACATATGTGTTAAAAATATTGATGGGATAACTGTGTGTCCGATCACTACTGATTTATTGTCCGGTGTTATTGATTATGATAGCGACGTATGCAATGGTATAGACCGCAGACTATTCATAGAAGGTGTTATCAATTTCCCGGAAACCTGGAATTTGGTCGCTATTAATGAGCGCCGGGAGGTCTGTGGCTATTGTATTATATACAGTGCTAACTGTGACGTCACAATCGTCGGACCGCTTTATGCAGACAACGAACAATTAGCCGAACTGTTGGTCACCCGATGTCTGCAACTCCTACCCGAAGATCGGCTTCAAAATGTCAAATATCACTGTTGGGATATAAATCTCAAAAGTATTGCAATCGCCGAGAAATTTGGACTAAAGTTAACCGTAAACAGACCCATAATGTACTCAAAACAGACAATTGACGGCAAATTAGATAAAATTTTTACCGTTTCAAGTACTATGTATTATCCGTTTTAATAAAATTTTATAATTATTTTTGACAATTTTGTTTGTTTTTTATAAAATTTATAATATTAAGTACTAATATACCGTTATATTGATATACTGTACATTTACTTATTAGTCTATTAGCACTTACCGGTACATGTATATTGTATAAATGTATTAACGTTAAGTGCATTTTCATATTAGACAATATTTTTAAAATTTATATTTTTATTATTATTTAGTTTTTTTTTATTTATCTGTATCGCAGCATTTTAATTGAATTTATTCATAATTAAAACAAACAAAACATAACTAAAATCACGCATTTATCACATTAACTATATTTAGTCAAACAATTATGAACTAAAAATAACTTATTATTGTATAAAATAAAATATTAGAAGAATTATATAACTAAAAAAAAGTTAATTGAACTTTTATATTTTATTTAGCAAAAAAACAAGTATATTTTAAGTATAGTAGTTAGAAATAATGCATATTATAAAAAATTAGTGTATTTAATATCATTAGTTAGACTGTGAGGCTTAAAAATCAGGGATAGTTAGTTTCAATGAAACATAAATATGCATTAAAATTTAAAAGTTTAAATAATTGACTACATTAAACAATAATTATAGATATTTTTGTAATAGTTAAATTTAATTTGATTACCAATGTCTTTATAAAAAAAATTTGATACATTTATTGTTTTAAGTTTATATTTTACAATATTCATTATTCACTACTCAATTAGCCAAATGTGTAATTTACTAATTTATTAGTATATTTAAAGTTTTTCTACTTATTTCATAGTTATTTATCACTTATTGATTTTAGATATTTTTTGTTTATAACTAAAATAAAAAAAATAATAAAATATAATTGAAGATACTAAGTAAATATTAAAGTATCATAAATCATATTGTAGATTGTGTTTAATATCATATTTTATATTATATATCGTTTATACAAATTATATTATTTAATAGATCAATGACTTATTTCTATATATAATTAATTATAAAATTATTCAAATTTATTTATATATTTAAAGACTGTTTAAATATATAGGGTACTGAATTATATATAAAAAATAAAAAATGTCTAACAATAAACATTTACAACTTGTATATTATTTACTATATCTTGTTGGTGATACATGTTATAAGTATGGATATCCCAAATATAATATTAATTATAATCGTAATAATAAATTTTGTTATTTTATAAATATCATAATGCTATTTGAATTATGTAAGCTAATAATATTTTACAATAATCAAAGTGAATATATTGCATTAATAATTGGCGAATTTACATACTATTGGACAATTAAACGCCAATTTATTAATTTACAAATTATTAGTTTATTCAATATGTTTATTATCAAATTAATTTCAAATAATAATAATATTATTATTAACAATCAAGACAACAATTATGATATTTTAGTAAAATTTAATTATCTTATGCTGGGTCATTATTATAAGCTAACTAAATATTATCAGTTTTTTCAAAAATATTTGAAAATTAACATGTACATTTCTACAGTTGGCCCGGTAGCTTTGACATTTTTACTAAATTGTGAACCAACATATCTATTAACATTTGGTATAT
Organism: Oppia nitens; assembly: GCF_028296485.1. Taxonomy (NCBI): domain Eukaryota; kingdom Metazoa; phylum Arthropoda; class Arachnida; order Sarcoptiformes; family Oppiidae; genus Oppia; species Oppia nitens. The sequence goes on from NW_026533251.1 coordinate 619,138, forward strand.
TTTGGTGTATTTACTATAGTTATATTTGGACACATTTTGCATCAGCCAGTATTAATCATGTTTTATATTTTTGTTTACACTGTATGTCAGTTAAGTGTGAACTGAAAATAATTTATGATAATAACATAGACAATAATGACAGCAAATTACTATTGTTATCTATGACTAAATATCATAATCAAATTAACAATTTAGCAAGGTCATTGGATGAGTTTAATTTAAAAATGCGAAAACTAAATGAAGATTGGTCAAAAATTTTATTTTGTTACTGGATTTGTTTGACTTTAGTTATATCTAATTTATTTGTTACATTGGTTTTTGTCAAACTACACAAATTGTTTGCAATATTTTTGGTTATTTTTATTTTATTGACATTTATTTCGATAACATGTCTGATATTGTCTGCCAGTGGTGTTAATACAAAATTCAAATCTATACAAAAATTATTGCATAAGAGATATATTGATATTGTTGACAAAAATTTAATTTTTACTAATAAATCACCAAAATTATTGTTAAAGGTATACCTTTACATATAATATTTCAATCGATAATATATTGTACAGTATTTATCATAATATATATCATTAATTTAATAGATATCGTATTTAATTCAATGGTCATCTAATGCTAAAATTGGATTTTATTGTTGGAACTTATTTTTGATTACACAGTTTACATATAATATAGTAAGTAAATTCAATAGTAATTTAATCAACTATTTTATTATGATTACACAATGTTATTACAAATATTATCTAACTATAATTTACATAATTATAATTTATTATTATTTTTTAATTAATACTATTTTTATGTAAACAGTTTATGTATACGACAACCAAAACAACAATTAAATTCTTCTTATTATTACAAGATATATCATAAATCAATTAAAATATGAAATAAATATACTGTATATATATATATTGTATACCTTTTTCAAAATTTTAAGTTCACTGATATATAAGTGTTATACCAAAATAAATGTTTTCTACTTTGATATATAAGTTACCTATAATTTCAAATGCAGTCTTAATTAAAAAGTTGTGCAATAGTTACGATATAAAATTTGGTGTCGTATTAGTGTGAATCGTGATGTCCTAACTGTTTCTGATATGACAATGTATGAGCCGATTAAGTGCTATACATGAAATACAAACAACAAAAAAGTCAATTCAAAGAGATTTGGACTGATTTAATAGTCTATTAATGTATAGTTAGGAAATTATTTTGTATAACATATATTTATGGATATTATAAAATATCATCTGATAATAATAACAATTTCCAGTAGTATATATAAATTTATGTTACTTGTTTACAGTATATTAAATAATATAAATTACAGTTTAATTTTGAGAAATATATAATAAAAATATTTATAAATACAATTAATTTATTACGAAATGTTAATTATTTTATTTTTATCTATCTATCTATCAATCTATCTCCCATTCTTTCTCTGTTTATGTGAATATTTGTATCAGTAAAACAAAAAACAAATTATCACAATTAATAAAATTATCCATTTTTCACATTAACTGTACTAAACAAGCATTATCACATTAATAATATCGTATAATTATTACTAAATATATTATATTACTCGAACATACTGTATATTTAGTAATTATAATAAAATTATAAAATTTAATGTAAAGATCTAAACATCAGGGACAGGTAGATTAATTGTTGTGAAACACTAAATTATATTTAACATACATTACTACTGTATGTTATAAATTGTTTATTTATTGATTTATTGTAAACTTTAGTACAGTAAAAAATATTTTTTTTTTATTTATATCAATATATAATATCTAAAAATAAGCTTAAATTAAACTTTTATAAACTTTATTGTATTCCTATTCAAGTTGTAGTTTACGTTTTTGTAAGCATTATTAAATACATTTATAATATACAGTATTTATTAAGCTATTAATACGGTATATATTAATATTATAGTAAATGTTTAATATTTTACTATAATATTAAATTTAAGATAATAAAATATTTATAATTTAAATATTAAATTTTTAAAATGTCATATGATGAAATATGAAAATAAATTCATTTTGATAATACAGGACATCATTAAAAAAATTGTTTGCTATTTGTTAAATAATCTAGATACTTGTTATATTTACTAAATTTAAATATTAAATTATTAAAAATGTCTAGCGATAAAAAGTTACAAACCATATACTATTTACTGTATCTTTTTGGTGATACATGTTATAGAAATGGTTTATCCAAATATAATATCAATTATAATCGTAATAATAGATTATGTTATTTTAACAATATCATGATGCTATTGGAACTATGTAAATTATTGATAGTTTATAATAATCATAATGAGTATTGGTCATTATTGTTTGGTGAATTTACACACTATTGGACTATTAAACGTCAATTTATTAATTTACGTATAATTAGTCTATTAACATTGTTTATTATCAAATTAATTGCTAATCATCGTAAAAATTATGACAATAATCAAATCACCAATTATGACATTTTGGTAAAGTTTGATTGCATAATGATTGGTCATAATTATAAGTTAGCTAAATATTATAAACTTTTCCAACATTGTTTGAAATTTAGCATGTACATTTCCACTGGTGGTATGGTATGGTTGGCATTTTTTCTAAATTGTCAACCATCCTATTTATTAACAATGGGCATATTTTGGTCTATTTTCTATAGTTATACATGGACATATTTTTCAATAACATTTATCAATCATATTTTATATTTTAGTTTGCATTGTTTGTCAGTTAACTGTGAGCTTAAAACATTTTACAATAACAGTTTTGGTTTGATAAAAAATAATCAAAAAATATCATTATATAAGTATCGTAGACATATACATAATTTAGCAAGGTCATTGAATCAGTATAATTTAAAAATGAGAAAACTAAATGAAAATTGGTCAACAATTTTATTTTGTTACTGGATATGTTTGACTTTAGTCATATCTAATTTAGTTGTTACATTGGTTTTTGTCAAATTAAACAAATTATTGGCAATATTTTTAATTATATTTATATTATTGGCATTTACTTTAATAACATGTCTGATATTATCTGCCAGCAGTGTTAATACAAAATTCAAAATTATTCAAACATTATTATATCAATTATTTATTGATATTGTCAGTAAAAATTTAGTTTTTTATAGTAAATCAATACAAGTATTGCTAAAGGTATGCATATATTATAAAATTACAATTAAAAAAATTAATTGATATAATTTGAATCATATATTTATAAATAGATATCGTATTTAATTCAATGGTCATCTAATGCTAAAATTGGATTTTATTGTTGGAATCTATTTTTAATTACACAGTTTAGCTATAATATAGTAAGTAAATTAATTTAATATATATGTATAATAATAATACATAGTATGTTAATACAAAAATTTGTTGCAAAAAAACTTAATAAAATAATAATTTCTTTTATTTATTTAAACAGTTTATGTATTCGACAACCAAAACAACAATTAAATTATTTACATTATTATATGATATATCATAAAAATAAATCAATTCATAATATATATGATAATAATAATACAAATTACTATTATAAATGAATGCATTATTAAATTAATTATTAATATGATATATAATATTGATTTGTTTGAAACATCATATTATTGTATTAATAGATGGCGTCTAAAGTGTTTGTCATATAACACGACTCACACTTGTATTGCATTATTGTTTTTATTGTAATAATAAATAATAGTATTTTCATAATATTACAAATAAAAAAAATAAATTATTTATTTACAGTATTGTAAAACTAATAATTATTTTAACAAAAACATTGAATTGTTAGCTATAATACTGTAGTCTAACATATTGTCATTTATTTTCATAATCAATAAATAATACGTTGACTATTATTACTACTATTATTACAGTGTATATCAAAAAATATTATTAAATTATAGTTGATTTTTGTATAATTAGTTAATTGTATGTACAGTATATGTAAATTATCTGTATATAATTAATATAAAATATGATTATTACTAAAATATGATCAAGCTAATTTAACAATTATTGCACAATTTTCTAAAATCAAATTTAGATATCATTGTATTTTTAAAAAAAAAATAATAATAAATAATAATTGTGTTTCAATAAAAACAATAATAATAATCAATTTTAATAGTATTTAATATTGATTTTTGTTGGTTTGATTAATTGATTGAAAAATTTTCAATAAAAATCTGTATACCTGGCAATCCTATTCAATACTAATAAAAAGGTATGTAATTATAATTTTTTAATGTTTTTTTTATTAATACTGTATTTAATTTCTATAGTCTAGACTCTAGACTAATGTATTGAAAATCTGTGTTTTTTTTGTGCAGATATAAGAAAAATAATAAAAACTTTATTTACGACCGACTTATCAATTGTTATGATATAATGATGAAGAAGTCGAAGAGGAAAATGAATGGCAACTCAAGCAGTAATAGTAGTGAATCATCGCTAAGAAGTAGCGCATCGTTTGATCGTTTCGGCGATGACTTCACACAACTGATACTATCGTATCTACCGATTGACGACAAACTGCGACTACAGTGTCTGTCCAAACACTTCCGTACGATGAGTCACAGTTCACAACTGGAACTCATATTTGACGGCTATCTGAACCGTGAATTTGGTTTCAATGTAGTAATGAATTGGTACAGACATTGTGCGGCACACATAAGTACCGTTAGATTCAAGAATCTACACTCCAGTGACATAACCGATGATTATCTTGATTTCCTTGTGGCCAACTGTCCCAATTTGAAACATCTCAATATAGTCATAATAATGGGACGCCAGTATCTGACGGCGCTTAGCGACCAAACAATTGATCGCTTTTTCCAGACATTTTCTGCACAGTTGCGGACATTTGAGACCAACATAACTGATCCCAGAATTGATAAATGGTTGAAACAATTGGATAGACAGTCGGCACCAAATCTGGAAAGTCTTGTAGTCAGTGGTGATCTGTATCATAACCGATACGTTGGTTTAACTTCATTTTCTGGTCAACATCTAAGTCCCGATTTTGGCAAACAGTTGAATAGTCTGGCGTTTCAATTGACACCAAACTGTATGCCATTGTTCAAGACATTTGTAGCCGACTATCACAAACAGTTGGAATCATTACATATAAGATTAACCAAAGACTTTGAACACTTATCGGCTAAAGAGTTGATCACTGGTTTGTCTCAAATGTCTTCAGTGACACAATTGAAGCTCGTGTTTGAGCGGACAAACACCGAGTATTATATCATTGAACTATTGAAACAGTTTGGCCACACATGCGGTCATCAATTGAAATCATTGCAACTCATAGCCTATGATCGTACTATCAGTGAAAGAGTATTGTATCAATTGGTTGATATTGTTGGCGCACGTCTTCAGCATTTACGACGACTGGCCATCAAATGCAATGTCATTATCGATGTCGACGATGAAGACAACGATAATAACAACAGTGAAGCCATCGATAATAACCAATGTCGGTGGCAATTGACCAGCAAATCATTTAAACGGTTACAACAATTGACACATTTGTCGCTTAATTTTTACGGTTATCAACAAATTTTTGGCGACTTTTTTGTTAACATTACCGATCACTTACCGAGACTACAGTGTCTTGACATCGATTATTTGCACAGAAATCAAAAGACAGTCAGATTGATAGGAAAGTTGCCTAACTTGAGGACAGTTAGACTCTACTGTTGTCGCAATCAATGGTTGGAAAGGGAAAAAATTTATAGACTATTGAAAACTAAAACAAACGTTAATAACATTTATGTTAAATATTCAGATTCACCAAGGCAATTATTTAACATTGATAATTTTGTTTTAATTAGTCTCTAAACAAAATACATATTTATTATTATTTTTATTTTTATTAAATTTAGTTTTCTGTATTGTTTTAACTTTATTTAATTGTATGCACAATAATTTATTTGTTTTTTTTAAGTTTTAATATTGTATATATTAAGTATTAAATAATTATCTATTATTTTCAATACAGTTGTTTAATTTAGAATTTTAATTTATTTTAGTAGACTATGTAAAAATATTTTAATAGTACCGGTAATTTGTTGTATCATTTAATGTTATAAATATTATATTTATATTATAATTTATTTTATTTTACCGGTAAATGTTTTTATTTCAATAAGTTTAAAATTTATTTATACAATATTAAGTATCTTTTTAATAATAATTGTGAATTAGATAATATGATAGTAAATATTAAATAATCTAAAATATTTTAATCGTGAATATTATTATCATTATTATATATCATAATTATTACTATAAATGTTTAGTTTAGATTAATTTTAATTTTTTTTCATGTAAAATCATATACCAAATATTATTAATAAACAAAATCTAATAAAGCATTACACTATACGGTATAATAAAATGATATCATATGAATCCTATGAATCATAAGTATCAATATCTAAATGTATTTAACTCTTACAGTATTTGTATCAAATTATTAAAATTTTCATAATATTAAAATAGCTTACAGTAAATACTGTATGATTATTATTTTTTAAAATACTAAATATTTATCTCATCTTTTAAATAATTGACAACTAAAAATCTAATTATCCATTAAACAAAAAATACCATTTCACTATTTCAAAACATAAATTATTATAATTACAATGTATTGTATTAAACAGTTTTTGTTTACATAATAAGTAAAATAATTTATTAAAGTTTATGATTACGATTTATATCATTTGATTTCACAGTTTATTATATGAAAGACCTTGAACATTAAGGAACAGTTTTTATCAAAAAAATATTTAAATGCAAAAAAAACTAATACAAAAAAATACACTCATTATTATTATTATTACAAAAATAAACCAATAAATTTTAATTTCAATAATCTAGAATAATTTAGAAAATCTAAAATGTAATAATTTTAAAAAATTATTTTTATCTATTCTATAATTGATTAAAATTATACCTAACTTTAAATGTAAGGGATAATTATAAAAATAAATGCGCAAAACTTTATTTATAATTGACAAATACAGTATAAAAAGATTTTGAAAATTAAAAAAAAATTAATTAGAAATATCATTATATGTAATAATTGTATCATTATTTTTAATAAATTGTTAAATAACTTAAATATTTTAGTAGTTAACACATCAATAATAATAAAATATGAACATTAATAATACAAACAATTATGAAAATGTTAATAATATTATTAAAAGCAATGATGATAAAAAATATAATACAATAAATAATAACAAAAATGTTAATTTTATTGTACGCCAAATACGGGAAAGCGATTATCCATCAGTGGTTGACATATGGTGTCGATGTAAGTCATATTTATTTAAATCGGCAAATGAAGTGATCGCTAATATTGATAGAAACGGTATATTTGTGGCCGAAAATCTTGACAATGGTTTGATTATTATTATTATTATTATTACATTTACTGTATATAATGTAGTTATTTATTAATATAAATAAAAATATCTTAATTTAGGCAAAGTAATTGGTTCCTGTAGTGGAGTTATTATAGCTCCACACATGGGTTTCATCGGTGGTTACGCTGTTTTACCCGAATATCAAGGATTGGGAGTTGGCTCAAGTATTTGGCAACAAGTATTGAAACATTTGGGCGACAGAAACATTGGTCTTTGGGCTCGTCATGATATTGGCCAACAATATAGTCAAAAGTGGGACTTCAAAGTTGTTACACACAAACGTTTGGTTCACATGACTGGCACTGTTGTGGTTACCAATAATATTGTTGATAGCATTGATGGTATTACTGTTCGGCCAATTAATAATCAATTGGTAGCAAAAGTTGCCAAATATGATAGCGTAGTAACCGGCGGTTTGGACCGCCAGGCATTCATAGAGGGTATGATCAACTCACCCGAAACATGGAGTCTGGTGGCCATAAATGAGCGCCAGGAGGTTTGCGGCTTTTGTATTATAGTCACTGTCACTGGCGATACCACTATCTTTGGTCCACTTTATGCCGAAAATGAACAATTGGCCGAATTACTGGCCGGCCGGTGTTGTCAACTACTACCCGAAAACCGGCTGAAAAATGTTAATTATTATTGTTGGGATATAAATCCTAGTGCTCTGAAAATAGCTAAAAAACTGGGTTTAAATCAAACTGATAATAGTATTATAATGTTTACCAAACAGCCATATGACGGACAGTTAGATAAAATTTATACAAAATCTAGTCATATATATCCGGTTTAATTCTACATAGATTTTGTTTGCTAAAAAAATTACATTTGGATAATAAAATAATATAAATTTAAAATAGTAATTATAATAATATTAATAGTATTAATAGTATACTTTAAAATATAAATATTCTATTAAAATGTTATTGAAGTATAAATCATATATACAGGTAGTAAAACACTTTATTTGGGGGAATTTAAATTAATTTTATGAATAAGTTTTTTATCTAAATATAAAGTGTTATATATTATTTTAAAGCTTATTTATTATATTTTTAAAAAATAATTTACAATTTATTTAAAAATAAAAAATATCTAAAATATTGACCATTTCCTTATAGGTCAAAAATAAACATATAAAATCCATGTTAAACACCAATTAACTAACTTAAATTTTGTGATGATAATTAATTTAATAAATTTTAAACTATGAATATTAATGATAAAAAATAAGTTATATTGTAGATTATAATGATATTATTAGGTTAAATATTTTTAATACAAAATTAAAAGGCTCCAAATTTATTGATGTTTTTTGTTCACCTATTTTATAAATCTATAAACAAGACTATAACTTTTGAGTCATTTTATATTTTAATAATAATTTTTCTATTAAAAATATTATTATATTTAAAATTATAAACTATTTTTCTATAAATAGTCAATATTATTTATTATTTTTATAATTAATTCTAATTAATGAATAAAAATTTAAATATTAGTGTTTAAAAGTACCTTTATATGACCATATATTTAAAAATATATTTTAATTGACCACCCCTTATTTTTTATAAATTTTTAAATATAATTATTAAAATATATTAATTAAGCTTTAAAATGGTATATAATACTTGACATTTTATTTTAAAACTTAAACATAAAATTAAATTAAATTCCCCCAAATAAAGTGTTTTACTAACTGTATAAAGATTTTATCATTATAATACTTTATTATTTAATATTATATATAATACATCAATAGATTTTCTTTTACTCTATAATTTAAATATTACATTATCAATTTTTAATATTTATCATTTAAAAATTTTATTAACTTTTAACTATAATGATGAGACTAAGTATTAATAATTTTAAATATAGATTATTTTAAACATATATTTATATCTAATCATAAAAAATGATATTCAAGTATATACCAAATATTGCATTTAAGAAATTTGTTATATAAAGTTACAGAGAATCTAAATAAATTAGTAACAAATTTAATTGTTATTTTAAGATAATTAAATATATAAATCTATGATAAAGTATCTACAGATTAGAAATATCTCTAATTTTACTATAAATAATAAAATTTACTAAAAATCTAACACTTATAAAAAAAAGTATAAAAGGTAAAATTAAATTTACATTTATTCTATTATTGTATATTATTTAAGATATAATAATATAATTTTGTATCATTAAACTTTATATAGAAATAAAAATTATTTAACTAATAATTTTAAAATTTATTAAATCTAGAATATGAAAGATTATAATACTAACAATACAAATAATAATTGTGATATTAATAATAATAATATTATTTCAAAGAATAATAATAACAAAAGCGTTAAGTTTATTATACGCCAAATACGGGAAACCGATTACCCGTCAGTACTTGACATATGGTGTCGATGTAAGTCATATTTATTTAAATCGGCAAATGAAGTGATCGCTAATATCGATAGGAACGGCATATTTGTGGCCGAAAATCTTGAAAATGGTATAAAATATATGATTTGTTAATTTTGTTAATAAAATATTTTTTTATGAAATATCAAAATTTAGAGGAAATAATTGGTTATTGTAGTGGAATTATTATTGGGCCAAACATTGGATTTATTGGTGGTTACGCTGTTTTACCCGAATATCAAGGACTGGGAGTTGGCTCTAGTATTTGGCAACAAGTTATGCAACATTTAGGCGACAGAAACATTGGTCTTTGGGCTCGCAATGAAAAAATTGGTCACAAATATGAAGAAAAATGGGGTTTCAAAGCAATTACTTATAAACATGCGGTTCATATGACTGGTAATGTTGTGATCGCCGATAATATTGTCGATAGTTTTAATGGCATTACTGTGTGTTCAATAAATGATAAATTATTAGCAAATGTTGCTAAATATGATGGCATAGTAACCGGTGGTTTAGATCGTCGGGTATTTATTGATGGTGTAATCAAATCGCCAGAAACATGGCATCTTGTGGCCATTAATGAACTCCAGGAGGTATGCGGCTATTGTTTTATAATCGGTGTTTGTGGTAACGCAGCAATGATTGGACCGCTTTATGCGGACAATAAAACGGTAGCCGAACTACTGGTAGGCCGGTGCTGTAAACTCGTACCCAATGATAGACTGCAAAAAGTTTATTATTATTGTTGGGATACAAATCCCAATGCTATTAAAATAGCTAAGAAATTGGGTTTATGTCAAACATATGATAGTATTATAATGTTTACTAAAGAGTCATACGATGGACAGTTAGATAAAATTTATTCAGTTTCAAGTCATGTATATCCAGTTTAATATACAATTAATAATTATGATAATAATTTATAAGAATGTGTAATTTATTTAAAAAACTTTTATAATAATTATTAGTGTAATCATAAATAGTTTTAAAATTTTGTTGATAAATTGCTATTACAGTAAATATTAATAGTTTAAAAATACATAAACTCATATAAATACTGTTTGTACTGTATATAAAAATTAAAATTAAAAAAATAATAATATTATTATTTGTCGATTATTAAATAGTTTAGATTAAATATATAAATATATTTTACTAAAGATTGCATGTAAAAAATGCAATTAAAAAATTATATTTAACATACATTATTACTATCTAAATTTATATATGAAATTAATACTGTATTTATTGAAATTTATATTTCAACAAGCATAGTTTCAAATCAAAAAATCAAATATTTTTTTGTTTAAATAGTATAAATATTATGATAAAGTTATATAATATAAAATATATTTATTAAAAATAGATTTTAGATAAAATTAATATTTAATTTTCTAAGGTTTGCTGATTCATACCAAACCCTTTGAATAACTCCATTGGTATCTAAATTAATAACAAAAAAGTTAAAACATTTAAAATTATTATTTTATTAATTACTATAAATAAATAAATAAATATATATATATCTAATATTATAATATTTAAGACTAACCGGGAAAACAATAGTGGAGTTTCTTTCGGTGGCAATAGTTGTTAGAGTTTGTAAATATCTGAGTTGTAGTGCAGATGGAGACTCACTGATCACATCTGCCGCCTCTTTCAGGGAACGGGCGGCTCTCTGTTCGCCTTCAGCAGCGATTACCTAACCATACAAAACAATTAACAATTAATCGGACATTGATTTATAAATTTCATTAGATATACAATAATACTACTGAACCTTAGCTCTGGCATCTCTGGCCGCTTCTGCTTCGGCAGCCATAGACCGTTGCATTTCTTGCGGAAGTTTGACATCCTTTCTAATGTTTATGATTTCCATAAATATATAGTTAATTAATTTAATATTAATAATTATTCAAACCCCATCCCGAATCCCTGAGTTGCTTACATTTCAACCCTTTCCACTTTGACACCCCATGGATGGGTGGCCTCATCTAACGTGTTTTGCATTGTACTCGATATGGTTTCTCTGTCGGCCAATATATCGGACAACACTCGAGTGCCCAAAATGTTGCGCAACGCCGACGCGGCCATCAATTGTGTGGATAAGGTATAGTTTTCGACATTGCAAACGGTGACCGTCGGGTTAAACACTCGATAGTAGACAACGGCGTCAACCGTAACAGTGACCGAGTCTTTTGATAAGACCAGTTGTGGCGGAACATTGAACGACACGGTTCTGAAAACATATTTGTTTTTATAAAAATTAATTTTTATTTTAAATCTAATGAGTGTGTGTATATGTGTGTGTGTGTGTGTGTGTGTGTGTGTGTGTGTGTGTTATAAAAATATATGTATTTAAGTATTAATATAATACAAATAAAATAATTATTCATTAATATACAGTATCTCTAATATATAAATAATTTAAGTAATACAATAGCAACAATTATTATAAAATATTAATATGATAGATTATATAATAACATCAATATTAATAATTAATAGACTATTAGTTCAATGATTTGTAATAACATACCTGATATCAATGCACCGGTAGGTGTCAATGCATGGTATGATAAAAAACAATCCCGGACCTTTAGCACCTCCTTTTACTTAATTACAAATAATCAACAATAACATTATTATTAAATTAAATAATAAATTATTGTTTTTGAAAATTTAGAAAATAAATAATATTTAAAAATTACCTAGACGACCCAATCGAAACATTATTGCCCTCTCATATTCGTTGACTACCTGTACACAAATATAATTAATTGGAAATATTGAAACAATTATACAGTAAATTAATATATTGCAATAGCAAAATTTGTAGAGTAATTCTAGTAATTAATTAACAAAAATTTAATTAAGTACTAATAGTTGTAAGAAAAATAAATAAAAAAATATTATTTCTAATGGCTTTTTGTAATAAATAAAACATAGATTTATTTTAAGATTCTGAATAAAAATAAGATTTTACAAAATATAAAAAAGTTAATAAATAAATAATATCTTAACCTTAATACAGAATATTAGTGAGAACGGTAGGGTACAGATAATAAGTATAACCGATAGCACCGTCAACAACATAGAACAACATCCCGATGAGGCACTGGTATCTTATATTTATCAATATATTTACCAAAATATAAAATATAATACTTATTTATAAAATATTTCATTATGTTTTTAAATTAAATAATTTTTACATTAATTACACAATTAAATACACAATTACCATTGTTATGTCTGTCCGTTCGTAGGCTGTCCTCAATGGGCACTATATTGTCTTTTCTTTCATCCATTATATTAGAAATCAGTTGACTCGAGTCACTCATATATTATTATATTTATATTTAATTATAATATGACAAATGACAGCTAAATGATTGTATTTTTTTATACGGCATATAAAATAATATATTTATATATATATAATTTTATCTGTTATTAATTACCTGTATACTGAACATCATAATTATTATCTAAAATGTAATATATTGTAAAAATATAATATTGATACTTATTATTGCCAACTATGAGTACAATAGAAATATCATGATTTAGTTTCACTACAGTAAATACATTCAAAAAATATTGTATAAAACTTCCAATAGTAGTAGTAATAGTAATAATAATAATAGTACTAATTTAATAATAATAATTTGATAAATTTATTGCGTATAAAGTTTGATGTTTTTCATTAAATATGTAAAGTACACCCATTTTTTTATTAAAGATGACTAATATATTTAATCAGATTTTTTTAATAAATAATATTATTTAATATATTACACAAATATATAGCGTGTTTTATTTGTATTTTAATTGAAAAACAGTTTGTTTGATAAAATATTTTTAAAAAATTATAGAAATGCAATTGTGTAATACATTGTATACAATACTATAAATTTACATTCACAATTAATTGCGTTTATAATGTTAATTGCTATGATATTAATAAATAAATAGTTTTAACTTAAAAAATATAACAAGATTAATAAAAATATTTAAAAATTTATTAATGATATTAAGTTATTATTTTTTTTGTTAACTAAATTAATATTTAACAAATTAATTAATATTATATTAAATCATTTTTAATAAACTATGAATAAATTAAACCAAAAACATTTTTTATTAAAGTTTGAATTAATCTAAAATTTATAAATAATTTTATATAAGTTATACATCCTTCATATATAATAACATAAATAAAAATTCTAATAAAATATTTAATTATTTTAATAAAACAGGAAAATAAGTTTCAAATTAACAAAAAAAATCTTATCTACTTTTATAAAGATGAATTCAATATATATTTATATTATTTCACTTTTAAAAATTTATTTTAATTTTAGAAACTATATATATATATAAGTATATATAATTATAAAATTATGCTTATCATATTTTACGAAAATATTATAATATTTGCTGAAGTTTTTAAAAACAATTTTATATAACTATTGAACTAAATTTTTTCATTAAAAATTTGTTACTATTCAAAGTTAATATTATTAATTTAAATCATATGTATAAAATTGTTTAAATAAATTATTAATTTAAAAAATGACTATTTTTATCACAAAAATTATGTTGTTTTCATTGCTATTGTTATGTTCAACGATAACACCAATTATTGGTTTGAAGAGCAAAGCGATGCCACAAAAGCTTAAAATTAGACAATTATTGATTAATGATAAAATTAATAATAATAATAATCTCAATAATAAACAACAGTTATTTGAGATAACTAGTCCTAAATTGAATGAACCTAGCTCATTACCCAATTTTGAGCATGATAGATTATTAATTGCTTCAAATACGGACAAAATTGAAATGATTGAAGACATATCAGGTTTTTTATTTGATTAATATTTATAGATATTTTGATATTAACTTGAAATATATGTATTATATATATACTACAGGTGACGGTGAACTATGGCACTCACCTGAACTTAGGTCACTTCAAACAGATATTAATAGAGAGTCAGTAGTCAACAAAAAATGTTGTCATTTTCAATATAATGAAAGTATGTATTTATGACCTATGAATAAAAAAAAACTATTTTAATTATTTATTAATATAAATAATATCTTATATATATATATTAATTTATTAATATTTGTACTGTAATTATTTATATACAGATAATTGGGTTCACTATAAGGATAATAAATCTTATTATCTGATCAACAAAACTGTTACCAAACACGAAGCCGAAGAAATATGTCATACATTAACTGGTAAAGGAAGGGATGTCTCCATCCAATTGGCTATACCTGAATCAGCCGGTGAACAAAATTTCATCAATAGCTACCTTTTCTTTACGAAAAACCTGTACAAAAACGTATGGATTGGCAGATCTACTGACACATACAAAGATCGCAGAGGAAAACTAGCCAAACGTCGGGTGCTATACGCCAACTGGATTCGAGGTCGACCCACCCGATACCTCAAGCCATGTATACATATCAGATCGCCATCAGAGCATCAGGTGTTAGGCGATTATGAGAAAAGCAACGGCAAAAAGTTTGTCGGCAAATGGGAGGACGTGTCGTGTTTTACCCAAAATCTGGTACTCTGTGAGCGCCGACAGCCATGGACTCCATCGCAAGCTTACGATATGATTAAATACATGAAAACTGAGATAAATCAACTCAAACAACAAAAAGGTATTTTTGTATATTAAATATAATTATTATACATTAAAATATATATTACAATCTCTTGAACAACAAAAATAAATTAATGTAAATATTGTATAATTTTACAAATATTAAAACATATTATTTTTTCTATTGTTTAGTAACAAAATTAAATTACGTACCGTTTGGCTACATATATATCCAACTGCCCGACCAAATGAAGCCGTCGGACATTTGGCCTCAATTTAATTGGCTGGATATCAGTCAAGCTTATGAAGGTCTGTTTTTGCGTATAATGGGTGGACAATCGGGTAGGTTTGGAGAGATACAGGAGCCGCAGGCACCACATTTGGTTGGTGTCAAAAGCTATGGTATGCACGGACTTCCAAACGTGGAGGACATCCATGAAGAAGCAATCCATGCAAACAACCAGTGGTCGGACGGACACTATAATGGATTTCCCGTTGCTTTTAAAGTAAGCTCTGGTGAAGTGCGGCCTAAAAATATTGCCGTAAAAATATGGCGAAGAGTTTGATATCAATTCATAATAAAATAAATAATAATAAATAATATTATATAAATTTTTTAATAAATTATACTGTTTTTATTAGTTTAGAAAATAATATTCAAGTTTAAAGTTTACCGTAATTTTGTTTTAGTATAATTTATAAAAAATAAGATAAAATTGATCAAAAATTATATTTTAAAATTTTATACTGTTTTTAGTATACAGTATTTTAAATTTTTATTAATAAACTATAAAATAAATAAAACAGTCTATTTTTTAAATATTTTATTCATAATTAAATTAATTAATATCACACAAATGCTTTATCGAGTTTTTAATTAAGATATAAAATAATAATATAAAAGTTTTATAATGTAAAAATTAAATAAAGATAATTAAAATATAAATGCTAAATATTATATTATATTTACTGTAAATGATTGTATATCATACTAGTATTGAGTAAAACTTAATGAATTACAATAAATGTGAATATTAAAAAAATACAATTAAAACTTGTATTAAATAATATAATTAGGCGATAAATAGTATAAACCAAATAGAAATTAAGTATAAATTATTATTTAATTTTTTTTAATTTATTTATACTGTATATAATATTGTAAATCTTATTATGAATGCACGCTAACCAATCCCATAAAATAATAATGACAAACAATTTATATTTAAATTTTTTCTAAATAAAAGCTAATAATTTGCAATAAATTTATTTAATGCATATTGAATAGTATAATATATTAGTTAATTCATAGAATTAATAACTAAAAAGAAATGTATATATATATATATTAAATTGTATAAATACTATAATTATATTTTTTTGCTAACCATAAACAGTACGGTAACTATTGTATAGTTAATTTATAATGTAAATGTGACACATACTGTAATTAGAAATTAAACTAATTTGTAAATTGGAAATGTAGTGCTATTAACCACAAACCGGATGTGCTAACTGTGCCGAACTGTGAGCACTGATATAGTATTTAATATATCGTCTAGTATTCATCGCCGGCATCGGCGTCTCCATCAGCCGAATCGATGCCAACCTCTTCGTAATCCTTTTCCAGTGCAGCCAAGTCCTCGCGGGCCTCACTGAACTCTCCCTCCTCCATACCCTCGCCTACATACCAGTGTACAAACGCCCGTTTGGCGTACATTAGATCAAACTTATGGTCCAATCGGGCCCACGCTTCGGCAATCGCTGTAGTGTTGGACAACATACAGACGGCGCGCTGAACTTTAGCCAAATCTCCGCCGGGAACTACAGTTGGCGGCTGATAGTTGATGCCTACCTGTGCTCATTAGAAAAATACAATAGAATTGATTATCATACTAGATGTTTATACAAATTTCAATATAAATTATACCTTGAAACCGGTTGGACACCAGTCGACAAACTGTATACTACGTTTAGTTTTGATGGCCGCTATGGCCGCGTTAACGTCTTTTGGGACCACATCTCCCCGATAAAGCAGACATACGGCCATATATTTTCCATGTCTGGGATCGCACTTAACCATCTGGTTTTGCGGCTCAAAACAAGCATTTGTAATCTCAGACACTGTCAACTGTTCGTGATATGCTCTTTCAGTGCTGATCACCGGTGCATACGTGGCCAACGGAAAGTGTATGCGCGGGTACGGCACCAGATTAGTCTGAAATTCTGTGAGATCTACGTTGAGGGCGCCATCGAAGCGCAGGGATGCTGTAATAGATGACACAATCTGGCCAATTAAACGGTTCAAGTTTGTATAAGTTGGTCTCTCAATGTCCAAATTGCGTCGGCATATGTCGTAGATGGCCTCATTGTCCACCATAAAGGCACAGTCGCTGTGTTCGAGTGTCGTATGAGTGGTCAACACCGAGTTGTACGGTTCCACCACAGCTGTCGACACCTGAACATCAGTGATAACATTAACCATTTAATGGTCACATCCGATGACAAGACCTGATAATGCAGACCTGAGGTGCGGGATATATACTGAACTCCAGTTTGGCTTTCTTTCCGTAATCAACGGACAGTCTTTCCATCAACAGTGATGTGAATCCACTGCCAGTTCCGCCGCCAAACGAGTGAAATATGAGAAATCCCTGAAGTCCTGAGCACTGATCGGCCAGTTTGCGAATCCTATCGATTACCAGATCTACAATCTCTTTGCCAATAGTATAGTGTCCGCGCGCGTAGTTGTTAGCGGCGTCCTCTTTGCCAGTAATAAGTTGTTCCGGATGAAATAGTTGTCTATAGGTACCGGTGCGTACTTCGTCCACTACTGTAGGCTCCAAATCAACAAACACAGCACGCGGTACGTGTTTACCGCTACCCGTCTCCGAGAAAAACGTATTGAACGAGTCATCGCCGCCGCCAATGGTCTTGTCGCTGGGCATCTGGCCGTCGGGTTGTATGCCGTGTTCCAGACAATATAGTTCCCAACAGGCGTTTCCCATTTGGACACCTGCCTGTCCCACATGTATTGATAGACATTCACGCTATTAAACGGGTAATAAAATTAATGATTATTATTATTTAATAGTAATTATCAAAATTATGATTAGTAGTGCCGCACATGTCGTTTGCCATTCATTGCTATCCAAATAACGGGTAGTTTTTTATTTATTTATTTAATTTTTATTAAATAGCAAACAAATATATATAATATATATAATTAATAATTTTATTTAACATATTTTATAACAACAAAAAAATATTTTAAATATCACTATAAATTTAGAAATTTTTTTAATTATTTAAATTAATCAACAACTAAACTGTTAAAAATACAATAATTAACAGCAAAATAACAACAAAAATACTTAACAATATTGTAAAATAAAAACAATTGTACTCAATATTATATTTAAAATTTTAACAAAACTTTTAAATTATAGACCAAAATTTGCTAAAATAACCACAAAATGTTTATACATGTCTATTGAAAAACACAACAAATCTAACTAACAATAAAAATCAGTTTTTGACATGAATTATATAAAGAAACTAAAACTAATGTAGAAAAGTGTCAAAAAAGTTGACTCCAAATTGATTGTCAAAATTTGTGTATTTTTTTTTGTTTAAAAAGTTGTTTTTGTTTAAAAAAACACAAATGAAAATCTTTTTTTTAAATATAATAATAAAAGATGTGTTGGCTTATTGCTGATATTACAGTCTAATCCCGCTATTGATTATACAAAATACAGTAATAATTAAATATATATATATATTCTGCAAAAATGTTCAAAAAATTAATTATTAAAATTAATTGTTTTATATTATAAACTAAATGCTATTTTCAAACAAATATTGAATATTACATACATTTTTCTACATTTATTCATAACCATATAAAAACTTTATGAAAATAAACAATATTTATAATAGTATTATCGATTATAAACTATATCTGATTTTTTTAGTACCCTCCCTGTGCTTTGCAAACATACTTGAAGTTCAGGAAAACAACAAAAAAAGGTTATCTACTTTTAATATTGTTTTTACGATTTACTGATGCATTTCGTTTGAAAGAAAACTTTATTTAAAAAACTATATACAGGTATATATATATATATATAAAATAAAAACACTTTTTATAAACTCAACTAAAATTGTTTTATATTACTATACTGTTTGTTACGATTATTAAGAGCTAGTGATCTATGTCTCAGAACCGACAGGTGCTCTATGTGTTTGTCAATGTGACTGATATTAAGTGTTAGTTCAGTTAGTTATAACAATTATTATATGAATATAAATAAAATAACTCTATTGTCAAATAATTAGTTATTTAATTATTAACAATAATTTGTTATCAATTTGAATATTTTTTAATTTGAATTAAATATTTATTTTTTAATCGATAAAATCAAATGTATAGTAAAAATAATAATGATAATGAATTATTAATGATACAGTATATTTAAAATAACTATAAATATATGATATATATCTATATACAATATATATATAGAATTTTAAATAATTTATTGCTAATTTATTTATATAATCTAATAATTATAATAAATAATAAATAAAATAACTTATAATTTTTAAAATGCCAATAAACTATACTAATACTATTACAAATATAATTTTATTATTATTAATTCATATGGAAAAAAAACTGACACTATATTTCTAATTAATGAATACTTGTCGTGTTATTAACTAATTTAAGTAATATTTTTGTTAATATGATTTAATATCTATAGTGTATATATATTTTATATTATACTATAATAATATATTAAAACTTTCTGCTATATAAACAGTATATGAAATATTAGTAAATAATTGTTATTTTGAGCAATACTAATTTTGATAAATAATTCATCAATAATTTAAATAATAATTATTTTATAAATTTAATATATAACATATTTTATATAGTTAATCTATATATTGAATATATAGAAATATAAAATTTTAATATTTTAGATACTGAAAATTGTTATTTATAAAAATGATATATTTAAAAATTAATAAATTTTATACTTTTAATTATTTTAATTATTTAAATTTAAAAAATAATATTTATTGTAATAAAAAAACAAAAAAATTGTCAATTTTCACATTAATGTTTTCTAGTTATTTTTAAAATATACTTTTACTAACTCTATAATATAAATACTGTATAATAGTTGTATACACTATTAATTAAATTGAAGTTTTCACATAATCAGTATTACGTATTATAATTAATAAGCAATTTATTCAAGAAACATATAACTTATATACATTTATTTTTAGTAATAACATTATATATTCTGATTATTTCATATATTTTAAAACAAGACAAAAATATTAATGACTATATTATTAAAGCTATTAATCATAATTCCGGGAAAATTTTTACAATAAAAATACTTTTTTCTGTTATTTTATGAATAACGTCTAGAAAAAATTGAAATTTTATTTGTGATGATTTATTTTTTGTTTTTATAATTTTATTTTTATTATTAATAAAGCTTTTTATAGTAATTATTATTATCTTTATTTTAATCACACTTAAGCAAAAATTTAAAATTAATCCCGGATACATGTTATTTAAAAAAATATCTCAATTATAATTATGAAATAAACGTAATGTTCTAATATCTAAAAAATATATTTTCAAGTTTATCACAATGACATTGATTTTTTCATACAAATGTCATTACAATAATTGTTTATTGTTAAAAATATATTGTAATTATACAGAATAATACTTTTTAAATAGTAAATACAATTTTATGCTAACATTAAAATTACAATAACATAATCAATCTTTTACTAATAAAAATATTTATTGTTGATTATAATATTTTAAATCTTTTTAAAAACAAGATATTAAAATTGAATTGTAAAAATGTTAGTTTAAGTGTAATATAATATACAGTATTAAATATCAGCTAATAATATATTACAAAAAGTAATATTGCATATAGTTAAACACTAACAATTTATAATACATACCATTTCATCCATAATATATTAACTCTAGTTTATTAATAAAAAATTAATTTGAGAACTACCATTATATTTATTTTTTTATATTTTTAGTAAAAATACTATTTTAAATATATTATAAACTTCATTATAATGATAGTGTCATATATTTGTCCAAAACAGGGATTTCAAGGATAACATTGTTGTAAAACATCAAAACAAAATCAAATTTAAATAATTACAACTAATAATTAAGATGTAATATTTTATTTAATGACAAGTTTACTATAAAAATAATACACATTCAAGTCTAATAATTAAACCCACAATTATTTATAAAACAATTATATCATAACAAAATTTAAAAAAATATTTTGCGTTGTTTACACAAATGTTTCTCTCAATATTTTTAAAAATAAAATCAATTTTTATATGAAATAAGTTTCTCTTTTTTTTAAAAAAATAAACTAATGTTTTGGTGTATTCAACATATTTGACAGGTGTTTCTCTAAAGTATTATTTTTAATTAATAATAAAACAATTACTACTTCTACTCAACATATTAAACCATTAAATTGTATGTATTTTAAAAACTAATAAATATTGATCAGTTAATAGTATGATAAAAAAATTTGTAGTCACGATATTTTTTTATATATTTAACTCATTTTTTTGTGTAAAATTTATTGAAATATTTAATTTCCTTTAAAGCAGTGTTAAAGCATAATTTAATTTGGACCTTAAAATTAGTTATGATAACTACATTTTGAAAAAGCTATTATATACATAATAGTTGAAAAAATAAAAAAAAATAAATAATAAAAATATTAATGAGATTATTATTGAAACAAAAATAATAGTTTTTTAGTAAAATAAAATTTGCTAACATTTACTATGAATTTATTCTTATTGTTTTATTGATTAAATAATTAAATTTTTATAATTATGTTATATTATTAATGTACCGTATAATATGAATATATATCAATATAGAAAAATTATATATTTATAAATTATATAAAATATCTTTTAATATTTATCATTATAATAGTTTCTACAAAATACAATAATAATATTCACATTAATAATTAATGTGTTTGATGTCAATACGCTATAATTTATTATATATAAAAAACTTCATTAATATTATCGATATATTTTTGAAAAACAATCGATGAGTTTTAATAATAAATATGTTACAAAAACCAAATAGTCTCATAATTTCACAAAATGTTTATAATATTATAAATTATAATACTCTATAATTAACATTAAAATATTTTAAAATTACTATTGATTATTTAAACTATAAATTATTATTTTTCAATTATTCATAAGCAAATAATTAAATAAGTTATTAAATAAAATACTTACCATTTTTATTTTAAATTACTAAGTAATATACTGTACTAATAATGAAATCACAAATTTAAGTTGAATTTGTTTTTCTTATTGTTAGCTTTAATAATTAATAATAAAATATTTTATAAATTTTTAACACAAACACAAAAATACTTTTATAAAATTAAATATAATATATAAATATTTGTTAGTTGAAAATATTTATACAATTTTAAATACTATTAAAAAACTTTTGGTATAAATGTTATATTAATATTAATTAATTTTTTATTAGTTTCACTATTTTGAAAAATCAACAAGTATAATTTTATTAATCACACACCAGTGGTATAATTATCTCACTGTTAGCAATAGTGTTACATATATACTACAGAAGACACAACTCAAATATAGACACTATTTTTGTTTATTGCAGTTACGGGTGTGCACTCACCCACACAATAGGGATATTGAATAAATCAATGAATGAAAAAAAACTAATTACAAAATCCACTTTCTTGAAGTGTCTAATCAAACAATTAGCTCAATATTGACTATATTGAGCAGCAGCTTATGTATGTGGCCTCTGATGATGGCTAATATAATTGAATCATTGTAAGAAGAGAGAGAAAGAGAGAGAGAGAGAGGACTGGGATGTTAGACTAGAGGGGGCGGTTCTGGTAAATACCAAATAATAATACAATGAATACTATGTGCACCAAAAAACTAGACTTTTCAAGAGCTCTGGTATTACTGTATAATGAGGTATAAGAGCACAGACGGTTGTCTCACCTTTTTTTCTATTGATGAGCTACCTGTGCGCTACACACACACACAAACAATATTATACAAGACTTATTTATATATTGTATTGCATAATAAATATAGCACTTTATTGTTTGTAAAAATACAATATATTTGATATGTTTGAGTATACTGTATATCTATATTTCTGTGAAACACAAAATCATTTAGCAGTAACTGAAAAAATTGAAGAAAAAAACTTTTAGTGAAAAACAATGATTTTTATATATTATAATATAAATTTATATTATTCATATGTATCTTATTGTATTTATAATGTATGATAATGTTTTTAAAAGTATTGACTTCAAACTAATCTTTAATAGCTACAATTTTTTTAGATGCATAGATATAATATTACATAATATGAGGAACGGTATGTACAGTACTATACAATATATATACATTTATGTATATATGTATTTATTTTTGACACAAGTCGATACACATCAATGGTTTCCATGACAATCACTGAGAGAAACGTGCGAATAATGATTGTCTATATTGTGTATTGGAGTACAGGTATGTATTTGTGTGTGTGTGCGCTAAACACCTTACACATACCTTTCCCGAGAAACATAGACATATACAGTAGACATTAAGCTGCTATATTACATAAGTTTTATTTTTCCATATGTTTTAATAAAAACGCTATTAGAAATATTATTATTCTTATTATTGTAATACCAATGTATTAASTACTTAAAGATAAAGAGAGTACAAGTAGTTTGTTGTAATACCTGTCCCGATCATCAAGTATTCTATAGTATGTTTAGGTAGGGTTATGACTCATGTAATCAAAATGTATATATACTTTACAGTATATAAAGTATTAAACTTTAAGCTTTTCAATGGAATAAATGTTTATATAATATAATAATAAACTTATGTTTTATGTTATTATGTTTTAGTATAAATAGATTATATTAAATAATATAATGCTTTTTCTAAACATTGCTTGTTTAATATAGTGTATATAAAAAATGTTTTTATTTTTATGTTAACATTTCATTAATACTGTTTACAACAGTATCATCCCATCGATTAAATTTACTTATTATGCAATACATTATATTTAATGATAATTTTTTAACAAAACTTATTAAATATACTGGTATTAAACAAGTAATGTTATTTTTTCTTAGTCATAATATAACAACAAATTATTTTTTTTTAAATTTTCTAAAGTCTAATTGTTTAATATTATTATAAAAATAATTAAATAAAAGAAAAAACAATAAAATTAGTTTATATTAAAAGATTAATAAACTTTTATTAATGATTATTATAATTATTAAATAAAAATAAATTTAAATTAACTACCAAATAAAATTAATACATTAATAACATACTGTAAATTAAAACTATATCATAAAAATGTCATATTTATAATACATTATATAATAAATATTTATAATTCAATCAATAAATGAATAAAAAGTATTTTTTAAACATTTCAATAAATTTACACCAAATATACTGATGAGACACCTGGGGATTGGTATCTAATGTATATAACTATTACTTATCATTACTTGTATTATACAAGTTGTAAATCATAATCTTGGGTTGAATTGCTATGAATAAAGTTATACAAAATAGTATCCGATTTATAAATAGTAATAAACAACAAAAAAGACAATAAATAAATAAAATATAGCTAATACTAAATTGTTGTCAACAAGATATGGTGTCGACTCTTTTCCCTCCCGGAGCGCATCATTTTTAGCCGAAATAATAGCATCGCTTACAGTCATTCATTTTTTGAGTATTTTCTAAATGATTAGTAGTTAATTTAACAATAAATACACAATTTATTATTTATTATTTATTTAATAATGTTTGTGTTTTAATGATCATAAATGTTTAAATATATTTGGTATTTTAAAAACTAAAAACTTTTTGTCAATTAATTATTATTAGTAGTAGTACTGTAGTAAAAATACATTAGTAATAATATTGTATTATATAAATTTTATAAACAATAAGAATATAATCATAATTTTTATAAATAATTTAATTTAAATACTAATATACAAAATAGCGAAATATAACTTTATTTATTATTAAAAATAAAAATTGTTTTTAAGATAACACACACTAAAATGATTAAGATTAAAATAATACATTTCTATATAAAACTTATAATATTTTACCGAATATATTTAACMTATTATAGTATTTATTATTAATCAATAATTATATATATATAAAGTATATCTACTTTATATTTAATGATAACTTATATATAGAAATATTTCACAGAAAATAAGTAATAATTTAATTAACAAATAGACATAAATTTAACATTTTTGCCAATAATAGAAAATATTTTACTTTCTATAACTTTATTACTTTTCAAATAACTGCCGACTATTTTAAGGGTCAATCTATTGACTTAAATCCCTATATAAGGGATAGCACTGACCATACCTTTTATGCTTTGATATGCCAGTGCTTACGACTGCAACATATTAACTACAAATGTATAACAAATTCATAATTAAATAAAATAATAATTTTAAAATATGTAACGGATTGTTAGCTTTGACTACAAGTTTATGATATTTTTGTATAATATTTTAGAGTCAAAAGTTTAAACTATAACATTGTATATATATTTTAGGTATTTTCCATTAGTTTTGAATATAATTTAATGATTAATATTTTATAAGTAATTTTCCCAATACTGTTGAGTAGTTTTATAGATATTTTTGTGTATAAATAGAGATACTTTTATGTATTTTAAAGACAGTTGTTATTTAACTCTAAAACGGGCGACACGTGTGATGTCGTTCCGTAAGTACTAAACATTTAATTCTATTGTTTTTTATATTTTAAGTTTATATTTAAGTTTTGCTTTTAAACGGACGGCACACATAGTGGCCATACCGTACAATACTGTATATTAAATAATTATTTTGTTAATGTTTAGCAATTTAGTCGCTTAGTTATGTTAAATATATATAATATTGTGTTTAAGTTAATAATAATAAATAGTTTTGTTGTTTGATTACTGTCTTGTGTTACTTATTGTCAAGTGTTTAGATGCCGACGGTTGGGATACCGATCGGCCAACATCTGAGTTCCCCTAACAAATTCAAACCTCTCCATTATAAGATTGCCTTAACCGCTTTAAATACAATGAGTTTTTTAATGTATTGGTGCGCCTAATAAACAATTGCGGTAAAACTCAACTAAAGTTTTACATATATATAATATTTTATTAATTATAACTTAGTTTAAGAGTAACGTTAATTTTAGATTATTAAAACTTAGATTTTGTTTAATGTAATTGTTTTTATTAATAATTTTATTTAAAAAAATATTTACATATTTTAGTAAAAAATATATATATTTGAAATATAATTAAAGATATTAATTAATTATAATAACTTAATTTAATAATTATTATTTTGTTTTAAACATAATTTTATAATCGAAAGGAGTATAATTGGGATCATTGGGATCGACATCAATGCCTTTATTATTCTCCAAAACTAAATCATATTTTTGAGTGCTTTGCAAGAATCTGACCAAAACAAGAAACAGGTCAGCGATGGCTAACTTTTCACCTAAACATACACGACGTCCGACACCAAAGGGTATGAATGCCGGCGAACGGGTTGTCATATAATGGCCGTCACTATTGAGAAAGCGCTCGGGTTTGAAGTCATTAGAATTAGTCCAATATTTGTTGTCATCGTTTCTCAATACAATTCCCTGGTATGCAAATACGGACATTCCCTCTGGTATTGTATGTTCCTCTAAGTTTTTTTTTATAAAATAGTATGATATTTATAAAAATTATTTAAATAAATATTTAAAGTTAAAAATACCTATTTTACTCGTAACAACTGCCTTATGAAAGACACCGGTTGGCACAACATTTCTGAATCTCAGTATTTCCGATATAAATGCCATTATATAATGACATCGATGTCTGTCCTCATGTGTTGGCATTCGGTCACCAATTAATGACTCGACTTCTTGTCTTAATTTATTTTGTATCTCTCGATAGTATAACATAATTAATAACATCCATTGAAATGTTCGCTGAGATGTATCGGTGCCGGCAAAAAATATATCAAATATAGCCATTACTAAGTTATTATCTGTAAGATATGGTGCCGATTCCTTGCCCTCCCGGAGCGCATCATTTTTAGCCGAAATAAGTGCATCGCAAAAATCGCGTTCAATATTCTGATCGTAATCTATATAATGTTTTTTGAAATTTTTCTCAGATATTTCTATCATTTCACTGAATAATTGTCTGTGTTTTGTAACCATTTTATAGTCAATTAGTCGTATAAGTGGTGAAAACTCCCACAAAAGTACTCTACTTCCGGCTTCTTTAGGAAAATCTCTTATTATATATAATAACTTTTTGAATTCTGGTTCATCAAAATCATAGCTGTATAACAAATATTTAAATAACAATTAATTTTAATACTAAATAATAWTATAKAGATTTTCTAACCTATGGCCAAATGTACTGTTGGCTAATATATTTAAAAACAAAAGGTATATATAATTGTTTGCCGAAAACGGTTTGTCTGTACCCTCCAGTGTTAACATCTTTTTCACTGTACGGTCAACACTATCGACAGCAACGTTAACCAGTCGTTCATTTGTTGAATATTTTCTATTTTTTTAATTAAAACAAAAATTATTAGTAAATATTATTAAATTATAAAAAAATTATATATATATATTCTAAAACATTAAAAATTATTTATGTTAACTTTTATTATTTCAAATATCATTTCACTTATCATTCAATATTATTACAACCAATCAATTCAAAATACTTTTAACCGTTTGTAAATACTATATATATATATATACACTCATTTCATTGTATTTAATATTATATCCGTTATAATATCACTTCAAGTTATTGTCATTCATATGAAAACATCACACAATTCATTACTAATCACTTCAGTTCACGTGTTCAGTCAATTACTGTCTTTAATGATAATTCAATTCAATCAATAAATTATTATCTTATATCTGGTGTTGTCTTCATTATTATCAATTGTGGTCACTATCGTAGTCATTGCCGACTACTAATCACTGAGTGATATCGGCGACGATTGTATGTTGTGTTTGGGTGTAAGTTGGTAGACATCATTGGCTATCAATTATCACTGCTTCCCTAGTCAATCACATTTGGCCATAATCAAGCTATCACACGCACCCGACATAACAATATATATATATTAAATGCCAAATATTATCAAATCTGTACACGTCTGCCCAAATACAATATTTCATTTGAAAACATATTTGCTATTAATAATAATAAATTGAATTATTTAATAAATTTCTTAATAATTTATATTATATTTACTAAAAAATATAAATTTAATTCTAAAATTTTTATTTTCTATATTAATTACTGTATTATTATTATTACCAAAATATGATGAGGGTCGTCCAGAAAACTCTAAAAAAATAAATAATTAGTAATATTTAATATATTGTTTTATATTATTAAATAATATATTATTATAAAAAATATTTTATAAACTAAAAATACCGTATTACCTCAAATAAAATTTTTAAAAAATATAATATTTTTATTAAAATAAATATAAAAATGATACCGTATTACCTCAAATAAAATTTTTAAAAAATATAATATTTTTATTAAAATAAATATAAAAATGATACCGTATTACCTCAAATAAAAATTTTTTTAAATAAAATATTTTAATTAAAATAACTATTAAATATATAAACGTATATTAAAAATACAGTACATATTGGAAAACACATTTTTTCATTATAATTGAAAAAACACATAATATGTGTTGGTATTACGGTACATATGGGAAAAACACATTATAATTGAAAAAACACATAATATGTGTTGGTATTACGGTACATATTGGAAAAACACATTATAATTGAAAAAACACATAATATGTGTTGGTATTGAACGTTTCTCGAGCTACCAGTGGATCAGTTATCATAATTTGTGGTTCATTTCCCATATAAAGTGTAAATACTGGTCCATACTTTTTTGTCAATTGTCGCATAACATCATCGAAATGTGATTTGGTTTTAAATACTGATTTATATATGTTTAAAAAAAATAATGTTATTTTTGAAAAAACAATTAATTGTAACAATAATATTACATACATAATATATTTCCCAATAGTGGCAATGGAAATGGTCCGGGAGGTAGTCGATAATACTGTGTATAAAATTTGGTCAATTTATACACTAAATAACCGATCAGTATTGTAATAAATGTTGTCCGCAAATCCAACGAAAACAATGACAATAAATATGTTATAATTGACATTATTTTTAATGAATGAAAAAATATTTGGTTAATCTTTTTAAATGCAAACAATAGAAAAATTAATTTTAATTATTTAATTTTTCATACAAATTAAAACTATTTGCAACTGTCTAATATAATATATAAATTAAATTCATACATTTATATACAAGTTGTTTATAAATAGTAATTTTAGTGTAAATCACTGATAACTAAYTGTCCGCAATACACTTAGTTAATAACATCAGTAAATTATCTTATCATTCAAATACAGTAAATGTAAGAATACTGCACTGTATGTAATGTATCTTAAAAAAARGTTTTTTATAAATCTAAACAATTTGTTGTTTTGTTAATCAATAAAAACAAATCAACACTCAAAAAAATTATAGTTATACAGCAGTTATTGCATATTTTATACTTAGAAAGATATTAATTATTTTATAATTTAAAAATATCCAAAGTCTGTACTTATCTAAACTTATATTCAATGGCCTTCAATCTGCCTGTCCTCAGTGCACCTGACAACATTTTATATAACCTATTATTACTGTATAATWGTAATAATCATATAATCATTGTTTATTATTTATCAATCATTGATAATGTTTTTTAATTGAAAATTTCAAGGTTAGTCTTTAAAATAAGAAACATAAAATATATTAAGTAGTTTAAAAATTAAACAAACTATAACCATGCTAATAATATCCGATATTATATAATAATAATAAAACTACAGGGTGTTTATTAAAAATACAAAACCATATAATTATTTTTTATATTATACTGCAATACAATTAATTRAAATAATATTCAATAGATACATTTTTAATTTAATAAACTTTATCTAACATTTTAWCAATGAATAGATCTTTTTAATTTTTGTTARATTTGTAAATATTTATTTGCAAAGATAATAATTTTTAAAAGTATTATTACAATTATTTATTAATTATTTTAATTGGTTTTTAAATTAACAAAATATAAAAATATATTTAAAACTAATTTTACTTTTATTATATAATTATATTTAATATTTACATAAATATAAAATTATTAATTAATWATATGATTAAAACATAAAATATTTAATATGATATTTATACTGTATGCCAGTACATCTATTAAAATATAATATACATTTATTATTTATTTATAATTATTTAATAATTATTGTGATTTAATTTTGAATATAACTTTATATTCAAACGGTACGACTGAATCAGTCAGATCTGGATCGGGAATTATACCATTATTTTCACCCAAAACTATATCATATTTTTTTGTCGATTGTAGAAATCGGACCAAAACCAGGAACAGGTCAGCGATAGCCAACTTCTCGCCTAAACATACACGACGTCCCACACCAAAGGGTATGAATGCCGGCGAACGGGTTGTAATATAATGGCCGTCACTGTCGAGGAAACGCTCGGGTATGAAATTCTGACTTTTTGGCCAATATTTCTCATTTCGTAAAATATTTCCCTGCAATACAAGTACAGATGAATCCTCTTCAAGAGTGTATTTATCTATTATATTGCAAAAAAATATATATTAATTATTATAAATTTATATAAAAAGCATATAAAATATTTGATTACCAATTTTACTTCTGACTACAGCTCTATGTGGTACTCCTGAAGGCACGACATTCCTTAGTCTCATAGTTTCGGCAATAAAAGACATGACATAATGACACCGCTGTTTGTCCTCATGTGTTGGCATTCGGTCACCGATTTGGGACTCAATTTCTTCTTTCAACTTCTTTTGCATTTCCGGATAGTAAGCCATAAACAGTAGAATCCAATGGAAAGTTCGCTGCGATGTATCGGTTCCGGCAAGAAACAAGTCAAACATAGTTATCGCTAGATTAGGATCTGTTAGATACGGTGCCGACTCCTTGCCCTCCCGGAGCGCATCATTTTTAGCCGAAATAAGTGCATCGCAAAAATCGCGTTCAATATTCTCGTCGTAGTCTTTATAATGGTTTTCCAGTTTTTCAGTCATAAGGACTGCCATTTTGGCGAACATTTTATTTTGTTTTTGGACCCATTTGTGGTAAATTAAACGAAATAGTGGTGACAACTCCCACAGTAGTAGACGGGTTCCCGCTTCACGATTAAAGTCACGCAAAATATATAGAATTTGTTTAAATTCTTTGTCATTATCATTATAACTATATATTTATAAAAATAATTAATTAAAATTTTATTACAAAATATTTTTTTTAAATATTTACTTTTGTCCAAAAGTACTGTTCGCCAAAATATTTAGAAACATTAGATAAATGTAATCATTTGGACTAAACTGTCTGTCAGTTCCCTCTCTATCCTCAATAATCTGTATTGTTTTGTCCACTGAATCGATGGCTACGTTAACTAATCTTTCATTAGTCGAGTATTTTCTAATTTTGTTAAAAAAATAAGATTTATTATTATTGTTGTCATTATTGATAATAAATTGTTTGTTAAATATTTTATTTGACACGTACTGTACGGCCGCGTGAGCCACACGTCTTAGTGCTTCCCATGTATGGCCGTAATCGGTAAACACCACATCTTTATATTTATCATTAGATAATAGACTTCCTATAAGATTATAGTTAAAAATTAATAAATAATATTAATACTAATAATAAATTATTTTTTTTGTTAATTACCAAATTGTGAATCAGTTTGTCTGCCGGCGAAATCATTTTTTCTAAACGCTTCTCTAGCTATGTCTACATCAGTGATCATAATATGCGGTTTATTACCAAAATGTACCGTAAATATTGGTCCATATTTTTTAGACATATTTTCCAAAACAGTGTCCCAATGAAGTTTAGTTTTAAATGCTATTTTATAATAAAACAAAATAATAATAATTATATACTGTAATAAAATAATTTTCTATTAATAATATTATTATTTATTTTATTGACTTACAGAGAAAATTGCCCAAAATTGGTAATGGAAAGGGACCGGGAGGTAGACTAGAGTATCGGTAGTAGAACTTTGCCAAATAATAGACAACATAACCTAATATTAGGCTGAAAATTGTTGTCCGAAAATCTAATATAAACCATCCAAACAATTGTGTCAATATAGACATTATTACAATAATTTTTTAGATACAAAAATATTTAAATATACTGTAATTATTAATATATATATTAATTCTTATTATTTGCAAACTATTGGCAAATAAATCTATAATTTATGTTTGACTAAAAAGTTAATACATTTATATACTTTTTTATTACTGCATGTGTTTTGTATGATAATAATTAGTTGTCCTTCAAAACTTACTGTCCGTAGTGTACCTATCATTCAACTGACTGAAAAACAAACAAAAATATATWTAATMTAATTGAATGATTAGATAATTACCARTAAATAAAATAAAGAGTATTTTTTAAATTTTACTTACAGTAATAATTACTAAATTATTATCTAATAAACATTTATGAATATTTAATAACATAGTTTGAMGTTYAAAATGWTTWAGTTTAGTACATTGCGTTCAATAAATTATAAATTATACTATTTATTATAGTTTTAAGATAAAAATAAATGTATATTTAAATGTATATGTATATAGTATAGGATATATTRCTGATAAATAATATTTTTTAATTATTAAATTTAAAATGTTAACTGCGTTAATTGAAAAAATCACAAATTTAAACAATACATTATATAAATTATTTTATTTATTAAAAATAATTATTATTAAATTATCATTTTAAATACAAAGTTATGAATTTTCTAATAAGTATATTATTTAAGATTAATAAATAACAAAAAATAAGTTATAAATATTTTTGCATAATTAAGAATAAATGAGAATATTTTGTTTATTTAAAAATAAAAAATATCTGTTTAGTATAATTATTTTGTATTTAATAATAAATTTCTAGATAATGTATATTAATTATCTCATTTTAGTTTTAAACATAATTTTAAATTTTTTTGGAGCAATAGATTCATTAACATTGGGATCGGGTTTAATGTCAATATTGCTGTCTAATACTAAATCGTATTTTTGWGTCGATTGTAGAAATCGGACCAAAACAAGAAACAGGTCAGCGATGGCTAACTTCTCGCCCAAACATACACGACGTCCCACACCAAAGGGTATGAATGCCGGCGAACGGGTTGTCATGTATTTGCCATCACTGTCGAGGAAGCGCTCGGGTATAAAGTCGTCGCATTTATCCCAATATTTGCTATTATCCCGTAAAATGATTCCTTGGTGTGTAATTATTGACATATCTTCGGGTATAGTAAAGTCACCTAAATTTATAWAAAAGAAATAAATAACTGTAATTAAAAAAACATAAAAATTATTACCTATTTTACTGGTGACTACAGCTTTATGAGGAACACCRATTGGCACAACATTTCTCAATCTCATAGTTTCAGCAATAAATGCCATCAAATAATGACATCGCTGTCTGTCCTCATGTGTTGGCATTCGGTCACCGATTTGTGATTCAATTTCGTCTCTCAATTTTGTTTGTATATCCGGATAATAAATCATAAATAGGAGAAGCCATTGAAATGTTCGCTGAGACGTATCGGTGCCGGCAATAAATATATCAAACGTACACATTATTAGATTGGAATCTTTCAGATAGGGTGCCGACTCTTTTCCCTCCCGGAGCGCATCATTTTTAGCTGTAATGAGTGCATCGCAAAAGTCGCGTTCAATAATCGGGTCGTAATCGGTGTAATGTTTAACAAATTTTTTGGTCATCAATTGTTGAGTATATCTTATATTATCTAAATGTTTTGTAACCATTTTCTTGTCAATCCATCGCATTARTGGTAAAAATTCCCACAACAATAGTCGTGATCCCAATTCATTAGGAAACTCGTTAAACATATACTTTAAATGTCTAAATTCYGGRTCATCCAAAGTATAACTATATATTTTTTTGAATGATAATAATGTTTAGTTTATTAAAATTTTGTAATTGTTTTTTTAAAATTTACTTTTCACCAAAAGTACTGTTCGCTAAAATGTTGAGAAACATGAGATATATGTAATCAAATGGATCGATAGGTTTGTCTGTACCATCTCTTTCTAACATTGTTTGTATAGTTTTATCGACMGAATCGACGGCAACATTCACTAAMCGTTCATTAGTCGAGTATTTTCTAAATATTGAATTAAAAAAAAAGTTTATTAAAACACTTCAAACTATTTAGTGGTGAAACGTACTGTACGGCCGARTGAGCCACACGTCTCAACGCTTCCCAAGTGTGGCCGTAATCGGCAAACACAATATCCCTGTGCTCTTCATTTGATATTACATTACCTGTTAGTTAAGACAATATAATCATTATTTTTTGTTTGTTTGTTTTAATACCAGTATTTAATATCAATAATATAATTATTTAATTACCGATATAGCTCTCAGTTCTTCCCGCGAAATCATTTTTACGAAACGCTTCTCTAGCGATGTCCGCATCAGTGATAACGATATTTGGAATATTCCCCATATATATAGTAAAAACTGGTCCATACTTTTTGGACAATTGTCGAAATATTTCGTCCCAATGATGTTTAGATATAAATGCTATTTTATACAACAATTTTTGTTTGTTTTTAATATTGTATTTATTTATATATAAATTATAAATATATTATAATATTTTACTGAAAAGCTACTTGGACAAATTAAAAGATTATCTAATGATTAACTTACATAAAATATTGCCTAATATTGGCAATGGAAATGGACCGGGAGGTAAACTGTAATATCGGTAATAAAATTTGGCCAATTTGTAGACMAAATAACCGACAAATAAAGTWATAATAGTAGTCTTRAAATCAGTTGCAATCCAAGCAAATAATTTTGTCGAAAAAGACATAATTATTAATATTAWTATTATTATTACTATTACTATTACTATTTTTAGCAAATTTATATTATTAATAATTACAATATTTAAAACTATCAATGTTTATACTGATTTAAAATTATTAATATAAAAAGTTTATATTTATAWACTTTTTATAATAACTAGYTGTCCTTCAAACTACAAACAGGTATATATAAAGCTTCAATAAAGTTTAAGACAAGTCTCTCTATAAAACATATAACCGCTATAARCGAACCGCTAATTACTATAATTAAAACAAAGTAACTCATTATAAATGTTTAAATTAATAAATATTAGAAAAAACAATTATCAWTAGTTATAAACTAATTTAAATTATAATAAAAAAACTATGTAGATAATTTAGTTAAAATTTTTAATTATTTTAAAGTAATTTAATTTAGACAAAAATCAGAGTACTATWAATTTGAAACAACTMATTAATAAATAATATATTAAATCATTTATTAATGTTAATAATTACTTTATTTATTAAAAATATTTAATGTAAAAAATGTAAATTTAAAAAAATCAAGCAAACCWTGATCAAATCCAAACCGTTTTTCATATCTAACTCAAACTTTTTGTACTCATGAAATCAAAACAAAACTTTGATWTCATGAGTACAAAAAGTTTRAGTTAGATATGAAAAACTTATGAATTTATGTTTAAAAAAATTGAATACAATACTTATTATCAATTTTATTAGGCTTTATAAATCATTTAATTTATATTATAATACAATTTATATTTTATAATTATCTTTAGATTATGTTACGATTAATTTTATTATYATTTATTATTTTWTAGTTTATAAATGTAACTAGATAAATTTTATTTTAATTTTTCTTTATTTKTATARTTATATAAAATATAAATTAAAATACAATAGAATAAATTATCATAAATAATGTGTTTTGAATTATATTTTTTATAAATAAATATTTCATAMATATTC
The DNA here is from genome assembly GCF_028296485.1 of Oppia nitens. Classification (NCBI taxonomy): domain Eukaryota; kingdom Metazoa; phylum Arthropoda; class Arachnida; order Sarcoptiformes; family Oppiidae; genus Oppia; species Oppia nitens. Next base: position 655,951 of record NW_026533251.1, read on the forward strand.
AAAAATATGTTGTTATCTGGATTTAGTTTTAAAAACAATTTTATATTCCTCGGGAATAATACCCATTGTCTTAGAAGGATCGGGTTGAATACCCTTATTAGTGTCCAAAACTATATCATAGTTTTGAGTCGATTGTAGAAATCGGGCCAAAACAAGAAACAGGTCAGCGATGGCCAACTTCTCGCCCAAACATACACGACGTCCCACACCAAAGGGTATGAATGCCGGCGAACGGGTTGTCATGTATTTGCCATCACTGTCGAGGAAGCGCTCGGGTATAAAGTCGTCGCATTTATCCCAATGTTTATTATCCCGTAAAATAATTGACTGATATGTAACAACAGACATATCTTTAGGTATCGTATAATTAGCTAAATATTAAAATTAATAATTATATTTTTTAATTAATAAACACTATTAATTATTAATACTAAATTTAATATTATTTAAAAAATCTCTATTTTAATACCTATTTTACTGTTGACCATTGCTTTATGCATAAGACCAACGGGAACTACATTTCTTAATCTCAGTGTTTCCGATATGAATGCCATAACATAATGACATCGATGCCTGTCTTCATGTGTCGGCAATCGGTCACCAATTTGTGTATCAATCTCTTGTCGTAACATTGTTTGCATCGATGGATARTAAGTCATAAACAATAAAATCCAGTGAAATGTCATAAATGATGTATCGGTTCCGGCAACAAATAAGTCAAAGATACACATTCGCAGATTAGCATCAGTAAGATAAGGTGCCGATTCCTTGCCCTCCCGGAGCGCATCATTTTTAGCCGCAATCAGTGCATCACAAAAGTCTCGTTCAATACTTGGATTGTAATCTTTGTAATGCTTTTGCAATTTCTTTTCCATTAAATCAAAAACATCCGCCAAAAGTGATTTATGTTTGTTAACCATCTTATTGTCAATCCATCGAAATAGTGGTGATATCTCCCAAAACATAAACCGAGTTCCCATTTCCTGAGTGAAATCACGTACAATATATTTGATTTGTTTAAACTCAGGGTCGTTCACAGTATAGCTAATTCAAAAAATAAGTTTAAAATACTAATTATTAATAATTTGTTTAATTATTTATTTAATYATAAATTTATTATTACTTTTCTCCAAACGTACTGTTGGCCAAAATATTGAGAAACATAAGATAGATATAGACTTCCGGTATAAATGGTTTGTCAGTGCCCTCACTGTCCACTATTGACTTAATTGTATTGTCCACTGAATCCACGGCTACATTAACTAATCGCTCATTATTTGAATATTTTCTATAATATTATTTTTAAAAAAACAAATTAATATATCATTTAATACAATACTTTTTTATAAATTAAACAAAATATGATTTCATTGAAATATTTATATCATWTTATAATATGCAAAATAACACATACTGTACGGCCGCGTGTGCCACACGTCTCAGGGCTTCCCATTGGTGGCCATAATCGGCGGACACTATATCCGAAAACTTATCATTTGATAAAGTACTACCTGATAATTAAAAAATAAAATATGATATTTTATTTATTAATGCTTTTTCTAATATTAAGTTATATATATATATATATATATATATATACTTATAAAACTTGTAGGCCGTCCCGCAAAATCATTTCGCCTAAAAGCTTCTCTACCGATATCGGCATCACTGATGACTACTTGAGGAGTGTTTCCCATATGTACGGTAAAAACCGGTCCATACTTTTTGGCYAATTCTCGCATAACTTCATTCCAATGGAGTTTCGATTTGAATTCTATTTTAGTTAAAATAAGTTTTAAAATATTTTAATAGTATCTAAATATACCAAAAAATAATTTTTATACACTATTAACTAAACATTTCTAAAAACAACCTACCTAAAATATTACCAAACACTGGCAATGGAAATGGACCGGGAGGTAGACTGTAGTATCGATAATAAAATTTAGCCAATTTGTAGACCATATAAGCTATAAATATTGTCAATATTGTTGTCCAAAAATCCGAGACAATCCAAGAAAATAATTTTGTCAATATAGACATTGTTATTAAGTGTTTAATTTTGTTCACTTAAAATAAAATTTAAAAATAAATAAATAAAAAAGTTTATTTATTTTTATAATATTCAKTATTATAAACTAATGAATAAACTCATATAACATTTCGTATTTATATAGTATCATAACTTTATATGTTATGCTGTATTATCTACTACTAAAACATAGAGTATACCTGATGTCCTTGAAAATAGATTAGTAATAACTTTCCCATAAATATTGGGGAAATATTTATAATTATCCGAAACCAAACCTAACATTAAATGTCAAATGAAACTAAAATTAAATTAATGCCAAATTTTTGACTTTAAAAATTAAAATTATCATTAATATATATTTTTTAATTTAATTGTTTTAAAATATTCTAATTAATAAATAATCTTAAATAATACAAATAATATCTCTTTAATAGTACCTTACATTTCTTGTGATAAGAATAATAGATTATTTTATTAAATTTAATTTAGTAAATCATTAGTAAATTTAAGCATAAATGTAATATTGTATTTATTTAACTTATTAATAGTTTTAAAAATATTAAATCTTATAAAAACCGAATTTTCATATTTAGTTTAAACTGAACGCACTATCAGTAAAAACTTTTATTACTATAGTATAAGCACTTAATAAAATAAAGTATTATTTATAAATAGTATTAAATTTATTTGTGTATTTATGATAAAAATATAAATATCATAACATAATCAAAACGTTATTATGATAATAATTTTTTTAAATAAATAGTGTTAAAATTATCTATTACATATCTATTGTTGAAATTATAAATATTGTTTTATTAATTTAATAATTACATAATACCTGACATTATAAATAAATAAAAACAAAATTAAATTAATTCTAAAAAGTCAGAAAATTATTTTTTAATTGACAATAATTTTGATATAATTAAATAACTTAATACAAGTAGTTCAATAATATAAACATGTTTTATATTGTAATTAATAAATATATAGATTTTTAAAAATTAATATTTTTATTATAATTAATAAAATAATAAATTAGTAATTAATAGTTTGTATAATTTAAAAATACATATTTATTTAGGATAAATCAGAAAAATTATAAATGTTTTAAAATAATAATGTAATAATAAACTATTATTTTAAATATTTGAATGTTTTTATTTAGTTTTTAATACAATCGTATAATCAAATGGATCCATAGCAGCACTTTTATTAGGATCGGGTAGAATACCATTATGACTGTCCAAAACAATGTTATAGTTTTGTGTCAATTGTAGAAATCGGACCAAAACGAGAAATATGTCAGCGATGGCCAACTTCTCGCCCAAACATACACGACGTCCCACACCAAAGGGTATGAATGCCGGCGAACGGGTTGTCATATAATGTCCGTCACTGTCGAGAAAGCGCTCGGGTRTGAAGTCATTAGCTTTAGGCCAATATTTGTTGTCATCGCTTCTCAATATAATTCCCTGATATACAAACACAGGTATACCTTCGGGTATTGTGTAATCACCTAAAAACTAACTGTTAGTTTATTGAAAAACAAATTCAGTTAATAAGTTATTACCTATTTTACTGTTGACTACWGCTTTGTGAGGCACACCAAATGGGGCGACATTTCTCAATCTTARTGTTTCCGATATAAATGCCATCACATAATGACATCGCTGTCTGTCCTCATGGGTTGGTATTYKGTCACCGATTTGCGACTCAATTTCTTCTCGTAATTTATTTTGTAAATTTGGATAATAAGATAAAAATAATAGTAACCATTGAAATGTTTTTTGTGAGGTATCAGTTCCTGCTATGAAAAGATCATATATAGTTATCGCCAAATTTGGATCAGTCAGATASGGTGCCGACTCTTTTCCCTCCCGGAGCGCATCATTTTTAGCCGAAATGAGTGCATCGCAAAARTCGCGTTCAATACTCGGATTRTAATCTTTGTAATGATTTYTCAATTTTTCTTTCATAATATCCTGCATTTGATACTCTACTTTGTTTAGTTTGCRTACCATCTTATAGTCCAACAATCGTATTAGTGGTGAAAATTCCCATAAAAAGAAATGGGATCCCGCCTCCATTGCAAAATCACGTAATCCATAGCTCAGTAATTTAAACTCGGGATCATCATAATTAAATCTGAATATATTGATATTGATTGATTTATGATTGAATTAAAYTTTAAATAATAATTATATAATAAAAAAATAATTACTTTTGTCCGAAAGTGCTGTCCGCCAATATATTCAGAAACATATGATATATATAATCAATGACTTTTATGGGTGTATTTGTACCCTCTTTTGTTAACATTGTTTGCACTGTTTTATCAACACAATCGACGGTCACATTAATTAATCTATCATTAACTGAATATTTTCTATAAAAAAATAAATTAATTTATAATTATATATATATAWATATATATGTTTTGTTTTATATAATTAAAATAGACGTACTGTACGGCCGCGTGAGCCACACGTCTCAATGCTTCCCAAGTGTGGCCGTAATCGGTAAATATAACATCTTTTTGTTTGTCATTTGACATATAACTTCCTATTATTTAAATATCATATTTATTATACAGTATATAGATTTTTCAACAAAAAAAAGATAATAAGTATTTTATTAATAATAAATGTTTAATATCTATATTAATTCAATTACCGAAATAAGATTCAGGTCTTCCCGCGAAATCATTTTTACGAAAGGCTTCTCTAGCGATGTCCACATCAGTGATCATAACCTGTGGAGTATTGCCGATATGTACAGTAAATACTGGACCGTATTTTTTAGACATTTGTCGGAAAACATCGTCCCAATGATCTTGAGTTTTAAATGCTATTTTTTAAGTACAATATCACAAAAAATAAAATAAAATACATTATTAAAAATAAATCTACTTAACTTACATTATATAAATTTTAAAATTATTATAAAACTCTGAATTTTAAATTTTAAAAAATAATTTTTTTCTGCACTTACCTAATATATTTCCCAACACAGGCAATGGCAAAGGACCGGGAGGTAGACTATAATATCGGTAATAAAATTTTGCCAATTTGTAGACCACATAACCAATTAATAAACTTATAATTGTTGTCCAAACATCCGATATTAACAATAAAAATAATTGATTTAATATAGACATCTTTACTATTAGTAATTACTAGTAAACAACTATTTTATTATTATTATTATTATATTTAATAAAAATTCGAAGTTTAATAACTTATAATAATTTTAAATTAATAAATTTTGACTATTCTTTCACTATTTATATACTATGAGTGTTTAACTTGAATTTATTGATATAATATTAATCAATTTGGCCTTGTTGTACTTGTAAATTATTATTTGAACTTAATTTAATTATTTACATTAATAATAATAGATAAATAACATGTAATAGTTTATATAATAATTACTAGCTTTTGTAAAAAAAATAAAATCTTCAGAAATTATATATAAATTAATTTAATTTTAATGTAATAATTTTATTTATAGTTGTGTGAGTTTACATAAACTTTGATCTCACCTTAAATATAAGATTTATAATATACATTTTTTATCTGATAAACTAAAAAATTTATAACGCATTACTGTAAATTTAATCTAAAATTTACTATTGATAGAAAATCAATTATTTAAAATTAAAAAATAATAAYTTTATAGTATGCCAAAAAAAATTACAGTAATTTTATTATAGTTGACATTGAAATTTAAATAAAATTTAAAATGTAGACATTTTTAAACAGTTTAAAAAAGTTATTACCTTAATGTCTATTCAATGCATTAATATATAATTTTGTAAATTGAAATTAAATAATAATAATAATAATGCATTAGTACGCAATGTATACGTATTAAATATGCTAATTAGCAAACACGTTAAAGATTAAATTGTATATATTAGAGGTATTAATAAATACATATGAATTGGGCATTCATGCTCAGGATATTATAGATCTATATATAGATATCATTTTAACATTTATTTTTTATATTATTTTATATTTAATTTTTTAATTTACATTTTTAAAAATTTTAAACTTTTTAAATTGAAAAATTATTAAATAATATTTAAATAATATAGCAAATTATTACTAAATAAAAACTTAATATAATAATTAATAAGATGATTAACATAATATGTGGATATTTATAAAACAATTTATTAAAAAAAATTATGTAATTATTTCTATATGTAATTTGCAATAAACTGTATAAAATAGTAATTAAGATTTAGATTTAAATATAATTGTATATCTATATGGATTAATAGAATCACTAATATTAGGATCGGTATCCAAACCATTATGACTGTCCAAAACAATGTCATAGTTTTGTGTCGATTGTAGAAATCGGACCAAAACAAGAAACAGGTCAGCGATGGCTAACTTCTCGCCCAAACATATACGTCGTCCCACACCGAAAGGTATGAATGCCGGCGAACGGGTTGTCATATAATGATCTTCACTATCGAGGAAACGCTCGGGAATAAAGTCATTACCGTTAGTCCAATATTTGTCGTCGTTTCTCAAAACATGACATATAGAATGTAATCTTTCTTTTAACCCGATTTATGATATTATAGATGACATTGTAATTGTTGATCAAAGTTAACAATCAAATCTATAAGAAGTCTATTGTCTTGTGATGACTGTCGTAGCCATTGAACAATACAATCCTAAAACAAACCATAAGATGTATATTATAAAAATCATTATAAATCTAATTCATACCATCACTTGTTGTGTTATGACTTTGAATTAATTGTTAATAAATATTTGAATTATTTTCTATAATCTATTAATAATATTACTTAAACTAKTAATTAATATTTAATTAAATCATTTTATGTAATATGTCTTTTATTGAACTAAAATGTTACGATTGTTTGTATTTTGTATGTTACTATTTTGGCCTAAAAGACAATAGAGTTTATGRTAATATAAAATGATATATAATGTAAACTATACCCCCTATTAAATAAATACATACAATATAATTGTTACAAAATTATATAATATGGGCACACAATTGGTTGGCTTGAAGTGCAAGCTGTGATACAATYGTGTTGTYTATCAYWTTGTTTTGCATTGGATTAATAAAAAAAACTATATATATTTATTCATTATTTAAATATATATTATTATCAATAAGGTTTATGCAAACTATAATAAATTCTTATGTTAAAAACATAATGAAATAAAATTCAAACAAAATTATAATAAATAACTTAATACTTGTTTAACATCTATAAACTAAATAATAAATTATAGGCTAATTGCAATCTATATATGCTAACTAAGTATATATTTTAAAAATTAATTGTAATTTAACTTAATTTATAATAAAAACAAATAATTTATAGATATATTAGATTTTATAATATAGGAAATAGATATAACATTGAAAAACAGTTCTAATACAAAAAAAAATTAGACAGTAATATAATTACATATTGTATTACAATGATTTTTAATTTTTGTAATTACCATTTGTTTTATATAAAGTAAAATACATTACAGTATTTTATATAAGTTATAATAATTTTAAAATTCACTTTAATTAATAAATAATAATAATGTTATTAATAAAGSACTCTGTAGTTGATGTACTTATTGTTTACTGTATTATACGGATAAATACATTAACTACAGAATGTAGTTATTAATAACATTATTTTTATTTATTTATTGATTATATCATTAATCATTTTAAAAACATTTTATAAAACATTAAATTAAATTTACTTTTATAATATTAACAAATAAATTTATAAAAAATAAACAAAACTTTATTAGCAATTTTTTATTAAATCAAATTTACTTTTTTATGTATTGTTTATAATATAAATATTTTCTATAAATGAAATATACAATTTTTTAAAAGCCATAATATAATTAATATAATAAATTACTGTATATTTAACAACAATAATACTATCGATAATATTTTTATGCATTAAATAGTTTAAAAAACAATTATTATAAACAATATAATTACATTAATTGATTGATAAGATTTAATCATTGATTTCGGGTAATTGTTTTGTATGTAATAATTATAATTTATTTTTTTTGTTTATTATCAAGTAATAATATAAATAATAAGCATTCATAAAGTTTTCAATTAAATGTTCAAATATATTAATATATAAAGATTATCAATTTATAATAACTATAYTGTATGAATAGTAAAACATAATTAAATTAAAAAGTTTGTTTTAAAAAAATATATAAAGTATTATTTATATATTTAAACTGAAATTTTGTTAAAATATTCATTTTAAGTATTAATAATAWTATTATACCGATTAWTCTAWGAATATTTATTCAACAATTTTATATAAACAATGCATTAATAAGTGCTGTAATTGAATAAAGATTTGTTGAACACCAAKAAGTATATTATATTATTTCTATTTAGTCTTTAATATAATACTGTATTTATTAGGATTAAGCGCATCGAAAGAACTATTGGGATTGGCATCTAAACCATTATGACTGTCCAAAACAATGTCATAGTTTTGTGTCGATTGTAAAAATCGGACCAAAACAAGAAACAGGTCAGCGATGGCCAACTTTTCGCCCAAACAYTTACGACGTCCCACACCGAAAGGTATGWATGCCGGCGAACGGATTGTCATATATTGACCGTCACTGTCGATGAAGCGCTCGGGTATGAAATTCTCACTATTTTCCCAATATTTGTTGTCTCGTAAAATAAATCCYTGATATGCATATACAGACATACCTTCTGGTATTATATAGTCTCCTAATTATATTTTTAAATATATTTAATGTCATATAAAAATATTTTGTTTTTAAATTTAATTAATACCTATTTTACTCGTGACAATTGCTTTATGATAGACACCGCTCGGCGCGACATTTCTGAATCTCAAAGTTTCGGCAATAAATGCCATCACATAATGACATCGTTGTCTGTCCTCATGTGTTGGCATTCGGTCACCAATTATTGACTCTATTTCTTGTCGTAACTGTTTTTGCATCGATGGATAATAGGATAATAACAGAAGWAGCCATTGAAATGTGTTTTGCGAAGTATCGGTTCCGCCAATAAAAAGATCCAATAAAGCCATCGCTAGATTTTCATCGGTCAGAAAGGGTGTCGACTCTTTTCCTCCCGAAGCGCATCATTTTTACCAGTTATGAGTGCATCACAAAAGTCTCTTTCAATATTTGAATCGTAATCTTTATAATGTGATCTATATTTCTCAAGCAATAGATTATAAAAATCATCAAATAATTGATCACATTTTGTCACATTTTTCCTATCAATCCATCGAACAATTGGTGAGAAYTCCCAYAACAACATTCGTGGACCAAATTCTTCGTTTAAATCTTTTAACACATATTTTAATTGTTTAAACTCCGGGTCATCAATATTATAGCTATTCATCGGTAATCATATATATATATATATTATAAGTAATATTAATTTTTTATTAAAATCTCAWATTACTGTACTTTTGTCCGAAACTACTATTTGCCAAAATATTAAGAAACGTAAGATATATGTAATTTAATGGATCGATAGGTTTGTTTGGGCCCTCCATTTCCAACATTGTTTTCACTGTTTTATCCACACAATCGACCGCTACGTTAACTAATCGTTCATTAGTTGAGTATTTTCTAACAATTTATTAAAAAGTTTTAATAATTTTTCATATATTTATATTATAACATACTGTATGGCCGCGTGTGCCACACGTTGCAATGTTTCCCAAAAAAATGCCGTAATCGGCAAAAATAATACTATTTGAATATGATTTTCCTTTAAWAATAAATAAAAATAATAATAATAATAATAATAATAAATTTTAAAATCATGAATGATTACCAAAAAAACTGTCCCGCAAATTCAGGTCTCTAGCTATGACTGCAAAATCATTTTTATTAAAAGACCATATTTTTTTGCCATTTTTCTTATAAGCAATGATCGAACTGCATCAGTTTTTAATCATACAATTATTTTATGGACTGTTTCACAATCACACATTATATATAAAAAATTACCAATTTGGACCATATTTTTTGGCCATTTTTCTTATAATGTCATCCCAATTGATGTACATTAGTTTACTGTAGGTACTTTAGAGGGCACTAAACATGTTATCAATTCGTCAAAAGCTAAAACCAACAGTTTTCCTAAATAATGTCACAAAATAAAATTTTTTATATATAATTATTTTATAATTTAGATATCTATAAAATAATATTTTAATAAAATAATTGGTATACAAACCCAGCAAATTGCCGACCARTGGTAATGGGAATGGACCGGGAGGTAGACTATAATATTGGTAATAAAATTTTGCCAATTTGTAGACCACATAACCAATTAATAAACTTATTATTGTTGTCCAYATATCTGATATGATCCACGAAAATACTTGTGACAAYACAAACATATTGTTAGATTAAAATGAATATAAAATAAAYTTTAATTTAAAAATTCTGAWAATTATTATTATAAGTGTCTAAAAATATTTAATATCTTAATTATACTGTTGTAAGTTAGATCAATAACTAATTTATAATGACAAATATTTTCYAGGCTATATAGGTATATATATATATATTGCATATTTATACCTATGATGACTAATATGTCCAGGTTTATTCGACATATTTAAATTATTATTAATTATTTTATACTCTAACTGTAACTTATTAGGCATACATTTACATAAAAAAATTGTCAAGGTTSAATTATATATTTATATATTCACTATATAAAATTAATTTCTAAATCAATGATGATAATTAATTTTTAATATATATATTATTTAGTACTGTAGATAACATAATTTACACACAAAAATTGTCAAGGTACAATTTATATATTGTATTCACTATAAAAAATTAATTTCTATATCAATGATGATATTTAGTTTTTAAGATTATTGTTTTTWAAAGAAATATTTATTTATTTTAATTTTGTAATTTTAAAATATAATTAATATCTTAGTCATAAAGAAAACACAATAAAAAATATGTACTGTTTTTRCGAATAAGACATTTAATGGCAGGTAATGCCATAAATGATAGGTTTAGTGATAATTGCTATACTCCTGGAGTTTGTTTGATTTTATGGTACAAAATCCTAGTCATGTTATATAAGTTTTTATTATCTATCAAATTCATGCAATTCATGATTTATTCTCATTATWTGATTAATGCTAATTTACAGTATTGATCGATCATTCATTAATTATTGATTAATCCTATGATATTAAATTATTTATTTATTTGATCGATCATATATTTAATTATTTATAACTAAATTTAGATATTTTAAAAACACTTATAATAGTRTAGTTACCAGTATTGTCACATTTACTGTCAGTCGACTATTTTAGTTATYGCATTATCTACCAMAGTATCGAAGGTTTTGAGATAATTATTTGTATATCATTATGAAATTTTTTTATTAATTTTTAAAATTGATGTCTAATTAAGTGATTAAAAACGGTGTTTTAATATTAACAAATAAAGGTATAAAAGTTAGCAAAACATATTGTAATTAAAATCACKGTATAGTTTTACGCGGACSGTATTGTGCGCCACCCGTATAGTTGTATGAATTGTCTAATAAAACACAATTAATTGTTATATAATAAAAGTAATTTTATTGTTAATTATTAATATTAGTTAACAAATGTAAAAAACATTGACTTTAAATACTCAGTAAAATATAGCTTAAGTACAGACTAACAGATTCAGTACCTGAGTTAAGGTTCGGTTGATTGTTATATAAACCGTTATAGAGGGGCGTTGTRTRGCCATTATTGGCTGTCCTATACTAAACAATTATTTAATATAAGCTACAAAACTATATGTTTTAACGAAATATATATTATTTTGTTTTAATATTAACAAATAAAWTTATAAATAATAATCAAAACTTTATTAATAATTTTTTATAGTCATAACATTTATTATAATCTAATTTTGATTTTTATTGTATTATTTATAATATAAATATTTTTTATAAATGAAAAATTCAAATTGTCAAAAGCCGTAATATAATTAATATAATAAATTATTGTATATTTTAACAATAATAATATTATTTTTATACATTTGAATAGTTTTGAAAACAATTATTTTTACAAAAAAAAATACTTATAAACAATATACAGGTTTAATGTTATAATTACAGTAATTGATTGATTGATTAGATTTAGTCATTGGTTTGGGSTTTGTTTTCGTGTAATTGTTTTACAATTTTTCTTTTAACCCGTTTTAGCGTATTTTTGATGATATTGTGATTGTTGACCACAATTAACATCACTTTAATTACATCCATAARAAATCCTAGTCTTTTGTCTGATGATGACTGTCGTAGCCATTGAACAATACAATCCTAAGACAAACAATAAGATGTATATTATTTTAATTACCGTAATATTATAAAATCTAATCCATACCATCACTTGTTGTGTTGGATCAAATTCAGTGATCACTGATAATCGTTGAAATGTCTTATACTTGTTATGTTTGTAATAATTAATCAATTGTTTTACTTCGCTTTTATTGGTCAATGCAGTCAACAATATCTTMAACAATCGATACAATTGATCGTCATTTCTGTCATCACATTGGATCCAATTCAAGAGTTGGGTCTGAAAATTATAGGTTTAATAAGTATATAATATATATAGTAATAATACCRTACTTTGAATGGACTGTCCATTGTTTGGATAAATAAGATATAAATGATTGGCTATTGATTGGAGACAACACTGAAAGTCAATGAATAAAAAAAACAATTAATTAGTTATTTGTAAAAAAATCATAACTTTATGGATGAAAACAACTGAATAGGTCATCGATGGTCATCAATGGCTAACTTAGACTTACACTTAAAATTATTTGTTTGAWAATCTGTTTMTTCAACAATTTGGTTCAACTAATGGATTCAAAAAAAAAAAATTACTAAAGTAATAATATATCTATTTTTAATTAAAAAAAAACAATTGAAAAACTATAGTTAATGTTATGGATTTCAGACAGGGTTTTTAGTAGAATACACAATAGTGGGAAAGTAGTGATGTTATTATTGACATAACTAGAATGACCAAATAATACTTTAGTAATACACTTGTAATTATATAGTAAGCAATATATTATAAATTTTTGATGATTTTAAGATTACTATAATAACAATTAAAAATTCACGAAAACTTACTCAGACTTATAAAGTGACAATAAATTATGTTTACATAAATGTTTCAATAATATGTTATCATTGTGTGATTGAAAGAACATGTTATCCAAAGGGTTCGAAGAGCACAAACCGGTAATGAAAATCCCGCAAAGTATGATTGCTCAGTCATATCAGAGTCACACCATACCACTTACATACATATCCCTCTACCGCAGTTTGAGATATTCGACTAAAGTTCGAAAATCGAAATTTTTAAATTCACGTTATTTATGCATATGATACATGATTTCAATGTATTTTTTATACTAATAATATATCTGAAAACAAAATATCAATGTCATTTAGAATTCGAAATATTCTACATTAATTATAAGTGAAATAATGAAAATAATACAATAATTAATTAAAGTAAAAAACTTATCAACAATAAAAATATTACAATGTTAATTTCAATAAAGTAATTAGTTTAATTAGTAATTAGTAATTAGTAATTAGTAATTAGTAATTAGTAATTAGTAATTAGTAATTAGTAATTAGTAATTAGTATTTATTTAATTAAATTACTTTATTGTAATTAACATTGTATTATTTTTATAGTTCATAATTATTTTACTTTAATCAATTATTGTATTATTTTAATTTTTATTATAATTACAATTTAAAAATATTTTATATTAAGATAATCAAAAAAATTAAAATAGTTTTCATACGAGTATAAAAATTATTTATTAAAAATACAGTGAAATAATTTATCATATGCATAAATAACGTTAATTGAATTTTAGTCGAAAATCTCAAATTGCGGTAGAGGGATATGTATGTAAATAGTATGGTGTGCCTCAGTGATGTCTGGGCTATCATTTTGCGACATTTTCAGTACCGGTTTGCGCTCTTCGAACCTGATATTATCTAAATATCATCCGACAGGTATTTTTTAATTTGATTAAATTAATTAAATAATTAAATAAAATTAATTATTAGATGTTAAAAATTTTTAAAATTAATTTTGTATAAATATAAGTTATATATTATTATTAAATTATTAATATTTATTTATTTATATTTATTTCATAATTAAATTAAAGCAACATAATTTTTTTTTAGTTTATATTTTTAATTTTTAAAATTTGGGTTGTTATTTTTTTTATTTGGTAACACTGCATAGTATATTTTGTATTAATTGCTAAAAGCATTAATAATACTATATAACATTTGTGCAGTAATTTACTTATGATGTCATTACTACCTTTACATTGATACCACATGTGTGTATTGTTGTAAAAACACTGATTTCAGACAACACAGTATAAAACTTATAGTTTCATATAGTGATGGGATTAACCAATAGTGGATATGGGAAAAGGGTAAGCATGGAGGGGAAGCATTAATACATATAAAGCTATTTCATTCAATCAATAGTTATTGCTCAATAATATTGAAATAAAAATTTTAGAGTTTCCAACAAAAATAAAAAAATAAGGAAAATTTTATTTTGTTTATTATATAATTTTTAAATTTTTATTAATTACTAATTTCTTTAATTTATAATTTTTATCAATTTAATATTAAATTTATATTTAATTAATAAGTTATTTATCAAAATTTGTTTTATTTTTCTAATTTGTATGTATTATTATTTAGTACTTCAAATAAAATAAATTTTGGTCACTCTAATTTTTTCATACTCTATGGTCCCACAATATCAAACTATAAGTTTTACAAATCTAATAAATTATTAGATAAGTTGTCTGACAACAATAACAATAAAAAAACAATTAATACAATACAACCCAAATACTTTACTATGCAGTATACTGTTCAGGTATTTGCCTGTATTGTTTGTCTAATAATTGATTATTTTTATGTACAGTAATATACTGATAATKAATAATTAATAAATAGTTTCTTAAATATTTAATACCTKTATTATTATTACTTAAAATACTAATTAACATTTAAATTAATCATTTKGTRTAATACTTGTGATGTAATATAAGACATACAAAAGTGAATCAATAAATATGTCATTTATTGAACTAAAATGTTATAATTGTCTGATTATTTTGGTTTAAAAGACAATAGAGTTTATGCTAATATAAAATGATTATTTTACTCACTATTAAATAAATACATACATACAGTATAATTTGTATATTAGTTATTTAAAATTATATAATACAATTTTGAGAAAAATATTATTTGTTTATTATAAAGTAATAATAAAAATTGTAAATATTTATAAAGTATTAAATTAAAAGTTCAAATATACAAACTTTCAATTTATAGTAATCAATATGAATAGTATGAATAGCAAAAACACAATTAAAATCAAAAGATTGTTTTAAATATATATATAAAGTATTATACTATTAATATAAGYTATATTTAAAATCATATTTATTAAAMTATWGATTTTTATTAATACTGTAGTATTAWTAATATTATTATATTATATATTCTATTATTTTCTATTTAGTCTTTAATATAATAGTATATTTATAGGGATTAATTGCATCGAGAGAACTATTGGGATCGCCATCCAAACCATTATGACTGTCCAAAACAATGTCATAGTTTTGTGTCGATTGTAAAAATCGGACCAAAACAAGAAACAGGTCAGTGATGGCTAACTTTTCGCCTAAACATACACGTCGTCCCACACCGAAAGGTATGAATGCCGGCGAACGGGTTGTCATATATTGACCGTCACTGTCGATGAAGCGCTCGGGTATGAAAGTGTCACTATTTTCCCAATATTTGTTGTCTCGTAAAATAAATCCYTGRTATGCAAACACAGACATACCTTCTGGTATTGTATAGTCTCCTAATTATATTTTTAAATATTTTTAATATCATATAAAAAATATRAATAMAAATAWTTTTTTTAATTAATACCTATTTTACTCGTGACTATTGCTTTATGAAAGACACCGCTCGGCACAACATTTCTGAATCTCAAAGTTTCGGCAATAAATGCCATCACATAATGACATCGTTGTCTGTCCTCATGTGTCGGCATTCGGTCACCAATTATTGACTCAATCTCTTGTCGTAACTGTTTTTGCATCGATGGATAATAGGATAATAATAGAAAAGCCATCGAAATGTATTTTGCGAAGTATCAGTTCCGGCAAAAAACAGATCCAATAAAGCCATCGCTAGATTTTCATCGGTCAGAAAGGGTGTCGACTCTTTTCCCTCCCGAAGCGCATCATTTTTAGCAGTTATGAGTGCATCACAAAAGTCTCTTTCAATATTTGAATCGTAATCCTTATAATGTGATCTATATTTATCAATCAATAGATCTTTTAAATCATCAAAAATTTTCTCACTAATTGTCACGTTTTTTCTATCAATCCATCGAACTATTGGTGAGAACTCCCATAACAGCACTCGTGGACCAAATTCTTCGTTTGAATCTTTTAATACATATTTTAATTGTTTAAACTCCGGGTCATCAATATTATAGCTATTCATCGGTAATCAYATATATATATTATAAGTAATATTAATTTTTTTAYTAAAATCTCAAATTACTGTACTTTTGTCCGAAACTACTATTTGCCAAAATATTAAGAAACGTTAGATATATGTAATTCAATGGATCGATAGGTTTGTTTGGACCCTCCCTTTCCAACATTGTTTTCACTGTTTTRTCCACACAATCGACCGCTACGTTAACTAATCGTTCATTAGTTGAGTATTTTCTAACAATTTATAAAAAAAGTTTTAATAATTTTTCATTTATTTATATYAGAACATACTGTACGGCCGCGTGTGCCACACGTCTCAGTGCTTCCCATTGATGGCCGTAATCGGCAAAAACKATATCATTTTTAAATGCTTTTCCTTTAAAAATAAATAAAAATAATATTAATAATAAATTTTMAAATTATAAATAATTACCAAAATAACTGTCAGGTCTTCCCGCAAAATCATTTTTACGAAAAGCTTCTCTAGCTATGACTGCATCAGTAATCATAATTTGTGGACTGTTTCCCAAATGTAAGGTAAATACCGGACCATATTTTTTGGCCATTTTTCTTACAATGTCATCCCAATGATGTTTAGATCTAAARGCTAACAGTTTTTCATACAAAAAAAAAACAATTACTTAATAATTTAGATAAAAAAATCATATTTAAGTGAAATAGTTGATTATTATACAAACCTAATAAATTGCCGAYYAGTGGTAATGGGAATGGACCGGGAGGTAGACTGTAATATCGGTAATAAAATTTTGCCAATTTGTAGACYATATAACCAATTAATAAACTTATTATTGTTGTCCATATATCTGATATGACCMACAAAAATATTTGMGWCAATACAGACATTGTTATATTAATATAAGTTGAAAATAAAAATAAACTTATTTAATTTTTGTTCAAGMACAATATATAATATTTYCAAATTAAAATAACATTAAAGTTAATTTATATTAAAATTCAATTTGTTTTATACTATTACACATCAATTCACACTAATTTAATTGAATTCAATTTGATGTTTATATACTACTAGATTTAATTATAAAACAATTAAATAATAGGTTTTTTCATTTACTTATAAGCATTAACTTTATTTTTTATTTTAAACAAGGTCACATTTAATATAMAGAATATGAGTTTAACACATATAAAACAAACTTTATAATTGTTATTATTTATAAACAAAATAATTATTWATATATTTTTGAATACATAACAACTATAAAATATTAATTATAAATCTATTATAACTTGTAACTAAATAAAAYATTTCTTTATTATCAATACATTTTGTAACACAATTTTAGTKCATTAACTACACTTTAATATCTACAGTACTAAACTAAACATAATAATAAATATTATAAGAAATAAATAATTTCAAGTTTTATTTATTTAATTTTTATTATAAAAGTTAAAAAATAATCTTATATGAATATTATATTGTATTTAATTCAATAATATACAAGTAATTTTTTTATACATATGTRATCATTTAATAATTACAGTACATTTTATAACACATTATGAGTGCATTTTAAAATTCAATTATGTTTTGTACTTTTATCAATAAACAATTYTGAGCATAAAATTTATAGTATCTATAGTATAATATATTTATAGATTCTAAAAATCCTAATAGATATAATTCAAACAAATTCAAAAAAAATTAATATAAAGAGTACTTAAAAATTATGTAAATTATAATAATTATACAGTATATACTATATATATATTATATACTATATATATATATATATATTATATACTATATATATATATATATTATATACTATATATATATATATATATTATATACTATATATATATTATATATACTTAGAGTAATTATATATTTATTTAAAAAAAKATTTATTAAAACAWTTAATAAATCGCAAGTARACTAATATAAATTTATGATATGACAYTTATATACTGCACAATAGATTAATTACATTATATAAATATAGGATTGATTGATACAGAATTTATAATTATATTTTTACTAATTTTATGAAAAGTGAAATAAAAAAATTTATTTAGATAGTTTGAATCGAGTGAACTATTTGTATCAAGCTTAATTATATTTATTTCTAATAATTTTCTTATCAGTAAATATTTTTATTAATTATAATAGATAGTAATTAAGATTTAGATTTAAATATAATTGTATATCTATATGGACTAATAGAATCACTAATATTAGGATCGGCATCCAAACCATTATGACTGTCCAAAACAATGTCATAGTTTTGTGTCGATTGTAGAAATCGGACCAAAACAAGAAACAGGTCAGCGATGGCTAACTTCTCGCCCAAACATACACGWCGTCCCACACCGAAAGGTATGAATGCCGGCGAACGGGTTGTCATATAATGTCCGTCACTGTCGAGAAAGCGCTCGGGTATGAAGTCATTAGCTTTAGTCCAATATTTGTTGTCATCATTTCTCAAAACAATTCCCTGATATACAAACACCGGCATATTTTCTGGTATTGTATAGTCRCCTATAAATAAAATAATTATAGAAGTTTAATACATATTTTTAATCTATTATAATTTTTAAAAAATCAATACATATTTTACTACTAACTATAGTCCTGTGCGGTAAACCAAATGCAACTATATTTCGGAATCTYAAAGTTTCGGCAATAAATGCCATYACATAATGACATCGYTGTCTGTCCTCATGTGTTGGTATTCGGTCACCGATTTGAGTCTCAATTTCTTCTCGTAATCTATTTTGCATATTTGGATAATAAGACAAAAACAATAATATCCATTGAAATGTATTTTGCGAAGTATCTATTCCGGCAAAAAACATGTCAAACACASTCATTCCAAGTTTATCATCCGTTAGATACGGTGCCGATTCCTTGCCCTCCCGGAGCGCATCATTTTTTGCCGCAATCAGTGCATCACAAAAATCTCGTTCAATACTTGGATTGTAATCTTTATAATGATTTTTAAACTTTTCAATCATAATATCTCTCATCTCATCAAACGCTTTATTCATTTTGTTAACCATTTTATAGTCAATCCATTGCATTAGTTTTGAAAATTCCCACAAAAAAAATCGTGATCCCGATTCATCAAATATATCTTTCATAACATATTTAAATTTTTTAAACTCGATAATCCTCGATATTATAACTAGTTTTGARAATATTTTATTTTAATGAGAGTTAATATATAATAAATAATTTTAAAGTATTAAATATTTTATACTTTTCATTGAAAGCACTATTAGCCAAAATATTTAGAAATGTCAGATATATGTAAGTAAATGGTTGTATAGGTTTGTTTGGACCCTCTGTTTTCAACATAGTTTGTACTGTTTTATCCACACAATCAATGGCTAYATTAATCAATYGCTCATTGTTTGAATATTTTCTAATAAATATTATAAAAGTTAGTTTTTTTAAAAATCAATATTAAATATTATGTATAATATAATCATAAATAATAGACATATACTTAGCGGCCGCGTGAGCAACACGTCTAAGCGCTTCCCAATTGGGTCCGTAATCAGCCATTACCACATCATTAGCTAATAAACTGCCTAAATAWATATTTATTAATTTTTAAAAATTTTATTATATAATAATAATTATTATTATATTATTATTATTACTAAAATAACTTTTAGGTCTTCCCGCAAAATCATTTTTACGAAACGCTTCTMTAGCGATGTCCGCATCAGTTATCAACACTTGAGGAGTGTTACCAATATGTAAAGTAAATACCGGTCCATATTTTTTTGACATTTTTCTCATAATGTCATCCCAATGGAGTTTAGACTTGAAAGCTATATTATTTATATTATAAAGTTATTAATATATATATATATATATAATATTATAGTATAAACTTACATAACATATTGCCAATAATAGGSAATGGGAATGGACCGGGAGGTAAACAGTAATATTGGTGATAAAACTTTGTTATTTTGTAGACTACAAAACCYAATATTAAGCTTATTATTGTAGTCCATGTCAGAAAAAATCAAAAAATAAAATTGTGTTTTTAGAGTCATTATATTATTCTCTAATTAAATCTTAAATTCTTATTAAAATATTTTAATATTAATATTATTATATTAGAAAAAAAATAATATATTTAATATAACTTATAATTTATAATTTATTGCTTATTTAAACTTAATATTAAACTCAAAAGTGTCAGTACCACTAAAAATACTAGCCTTTATATAGTAAATATAATTTAATTTTCAAACATGTGAACGAATATTTAGACTACTAATATATTTATAACAAATTAAAAGTGCATCAAATTCTGCTATAAGATGTACTTTATAATGATATAAAATTATAAACATATGCAGTATTATACATATATCTAAAACTATATTATATTGTAAATTACGTAATATAAGTATATTTTTAAAGCAAAGTACAATAGATAACTTATAAGCGATTAATATAATATAATATGATATAATAAATAATTATAAACGCCTTAATAATAAAATAATTTAATTTTTAATTACAATAAATAACAATATTTGCTTTATTTTAYTGGAGAATTGATTAATCGTTTTTTCTTGWGTAAAAATCTTACAAACTTTTTTGTATATATTTATATAAAGTTAGTACAGCYTTATTATAATTAAATTWGTGTWATTGATGAATGTGTACTAATTTTTATTTTATWGATCGAAATGTTTAAAARATACTTATAAAAAATGTAATTAAAAATATTTTATATTAATTTAATAATACAAATATTAATTATGATTTAGATTTAAACATAATTGTATAATCATAGGGATGAAATGCATCAGCTATTTCAGGATTGGCTTCAATGCCATTATGTGTGTCTAAAACAATATCATATAATTGAGTTGATTGTAAAAATCGGACCAAAACAAGAAACAGATCAGCGATGGCTAACTTCTCGCCCAAACATACACGWCGTCCCACACCGAAAGGTATGAATGCCGGCGAACGGGTTGTCATATAGTGTCCGTCACTGTCRAGGAAACGCTCGGGTATGAARTCCTGGCCTTTAGTCCARTATTTGTTGTCATCATTTCTCAATACAATACCCTGGTAGATTATTAATGACATACCTTTAGGAATAGTATAATCACCTAATAATTGAAAAAWTAWAATTTTTTAAATACAATAATAATAATTATTAATATTTAAAATTTAATACCTATTTTACTGTTAACTACAGCACTGTGAGGAACACCAGAAGGAACGACATTTCTGTATCTTAAAGTTTCCGATATAAATGCCATCACATAATGACATCGCTGTCTGTCCTCATGTGTTGGCATTCGGTCACCGATTTGGGACTCAATTTCTTCTTTTAATTTCTTCTGTATATTTGGATAATAAGACAACAATAATAGCAGCCATTGAAATGTTTGCTGAGATGTGTCAGTGCCGGCAAAAAATAGGTCAAATAAAGTCATCGCCAAATTAATATCAGTCAGATAGGGTGCCGACTCTTTTCCCTCCCGGAGCGCATCATTTTTAGCCGAAATGAGTGCATCACAAAAGTCGCGTTCAATACTCGGATCGTAACTTTTGATATGATTTTGAAACTTATTGACCATTAGTTTTGTTGAATTTTCAAATAATTTCCTCTGTTTGGTGACCAACTTGTTGTCCAATAATCGTATTAGTGGTGAGAACTCCCACAACAAGAAATGGGATCCCACTTCCTGACCAAAATCACGTAACATATACTTAAGTGATTTAAATTCTGGATCATTCATGTCATAGCTATTAAATTATTAATATTTCAATATTTTTTAAAAATTATTAATATTTAACTAATAAATACTTTTCTCCGAAAGTACTGTTCGCCAAAATGTTTAGAAACATGAGATATATGTAATCAAATGGTTTGATAGGTTTATCCGGACCTTCCGTTTCTAACATTGTTTTCACTGTTTTGTCCACAGAATCGATGGCAACGTTTACCAGCCGTTCATTTATTGAGTATTTTCTAAATAAAATTATAAATTTATAATATTTATTAATATATATATATATTATTTATTTTTAATAACACGTACTGTACGGCCGCGTGCGCTACACGTCTCAGTGCTTCCCATGTATGACCGTAATCGGTGAACACGACATCAGAAAATTTTTCATTTGATAATAAACTTCCTTTTTATAATAAATATTTTTATATAACAAAAATTATTAGTATTATTATTAAATATTTAATTACCGAAATAACTTTCCGGTCGTCCGGCAAAATCGTTTTTTCTCAATATATCTCTTGCAATGTCAGCGTCAGTGATAACGATCTGCGGTTTRTTAAACATATGAAATGTAAAGACCGGTCCATATTTTTTAGACATTTGTCTGAATATGTCATCCCAATGATGTTTAGATCGAAATGCTTTAATTATTATTGTTAATAAAAATAAATATTAATTTTTTAAAATCATCATAAAAATATTTAAATATATACTTACATAAAATATTGCCTATTATTGGCAAAGGAAATGGACCGGGAGGTAGACTGTAATAGCGGTTATAAAACTTTGMCAAAAGTAGACCACATAACCGATAATTAGTGTGATAATTGTCGACCAGATATTAGATGTAATCATTGCAAACAATTGAGTTAATACAGACATTTTATTGTTAATAGTTTTAAAATAGTAAAATTTAAAATAAACTGTCAAAATATATAGATATTTTTATATTGTTAAATTACTAGAATACATATAATTAATAATAAACATAATAATAATAATAAGATAAAATACTCTTTTCTATCAACTTATATACAAATTATTTTTTTTATATACTGTATATAAGTTAAATTATGTGTATGTTTAGTACAATTGTTGTATCAAATGTGTGGTTTTATCAATAAAACTTGTTATCCTCTAAAATATGTTGTCCCTAATGTACTGTACTTAGTGTWGTTACTAATGTATTGTACGGTAGTTTAAAAATGCAACAAACAATTACAGTATAATTTGAAACATATGCACAAAAAATAAACTTAATTATTAAATAACATTACASCATAAACTATAATTATTTCAAATAATCATTTTCTCTCACTTGTTTGACTACAATTGTTTTGTATAGTATTAATAGTTTGATTAATAAATAAATAAAAAAATATACATGTACWAKTATGYTATAGTTTATCACCAAGGCTATACTGATTATTAATATTATAATATAATAAAAGTATTTGAATCATAATTTTTGTTGTTGTTGTAGATAATATAGTTAACTAACTATTACTATTAATACCATATTTTTCACAAATAGATAACATTTTATTGACTTTTATAAATAACAAGTGTTTGGACTTTAAATTACAAAATATCTTTTATTTATAAACTTTATTTGATTAAAATTAGTAAATATAGTAATTTTATATAATGATTATAAAATTTAGTTTAAATTATTTTAAAAGAAACTAAGTCATAATTKTTTGTTAATTTTTTATTATTTTTATTAATTATTAAATTTTATGTGCTATTATTAATATTATAATAATTTATTATATACACCAATTTATTTCAACATTAAAGTACTGTATTATTTAAATATTAATAAATTGTTTATATATAATAAAATATAATTAGTCAATATAGTAAATAATTTATATTACATATTAAAAATTGTGATTTATATATACATTTTACTATTACAGTAAATAAATATACTAATTACAGTATATACTGATATATATTTATATTATGATCAATAAAATACAGTTACAGTATTTTCATACAATTAATAAATATATATACAAACATATTTAATTTATACAAGTATTATATTATACTATAATATAAATTATATAGATTATACWGTACAATATTATTATTAGTAATTCACATTATACTATTTTTACAATAAAATTTGAATAGTATATAAATCACAAATTATTACAATAAATACTTCATTAATAAATAAATTAAATAAAAACAGCCGGTTATTACAAAACATGAGATCAATGTTTGTTTGGTCTAATGATATGAAAAAATCATAAGTTAGAAAAAATTAATAATAATTAAGAGTAAATCATTTTATATATAAAAATAAATAATTTTTATAATTTAATTTAAATAATATACTGTTAAGTCTTAATGTATATTATTATTATTATTATTGATTTGCATACCTTATGTATATTATTATCAATATTATCATTGATTGAATCGCTTTGTTTAGCGCAATGTCTGTCGCGATGTTTAGTTGAATAACTTTTTGTTGACTTTTTCAAGTCATTGTCGCCTTTAATATATTTGATAGTAAATTCAGAAAAAAACAAAGTTATAAACAATTATTAATTTTTTCAAAAGTAAAATATAATTATAATTATTTTACCGATACGTTTGCGATAAACATCAACAAAGAGTCGGCTTTTCATATGTTTTTCAGACATGTTTTTTGTTGAACTCACTCTCAATATCTCTCCATTTGTTTATGTTTTGGAAAATAGTGAAAATATTTATGAAACTACTGTTGAGTATATATTTTGTCTGCTATTTCAATATCAATGATCGATACGAGAGTCTGGTTATTATGCTATACACAGTGTGTATACAGAATATGTTTGTCATATWATTACCAAAACTATGTGCTGCTCTCCTACTGTCCAAAAAAATAGAGGAATTCAATATACAGTGTATGATAGCTATTGGTAGACATTATCAAGGTCAKATTAATACTATTATTGGAAAGTTTCAAATAACTACTATACCTATACATTGTATAATATTCAATATAATTTAAGCATAGTTATGTAATAACTAAATACTATAATGTAATATATTTATATAATTACAATATATATATATATATATATATAACAAATTGTTATTAGCAATTAGATAAAATATAGATATATTGATAAAATGAAATTTGCAAAATAATTATTATAGGATGTGATTAATTTTATGCAAACATAATGTTAAACTTATTTTATCATTCATATGATTCGAAAAAAACAATTTTAGCAAAAAAAATATCAATAAMTTAGATAATATGATTTCTATATTAGCGGTATATACTGTAAGTATTGACATAGATATTGAGTTACTTATATTTATAATAAATTATAATATTTAGTTTTTATATACCAGTATTTTTTATATAATCATACAATATTTTTTTATTAATTAATTTTTATTTTTGAAACATATAGTATACTCTTTAGGCAGATAAGACTCGGCGACATTAGGATCGGGATCTAAGCCATTATGACTGTTCAAAATAATATCATAATCTTTGGTCAACTGTAGAAATCGGACCAAAACGAGGAACAGATCAGCGATGGCCAACCTCTCGCCCAAACATACACGACGTCCTAAACCGAAAGGTATGTACGCTTGCGGACGGTTTGTCATATAATTGCCGTCACTGTCGAGGAAGCGCTCGGGACGAAACATATCAGGTTTGTCCCAATAGTCGGATGAATCCAATATAATTCCCTGATATACACCCACATCAGTCCCTTTTCTTACAAATATTTCTCCTTTAAAAGTAATACAAATATACACATAAAAAATGTCATAAACTGTATGTCTTGACAGACATACCTATTTTTGTGTCAACCATTGCTTTGTGTGTGACCCCAAATCGGGCGACATTCCTATATCTTAATGTCTCKGCCATCATTGCCATAGTATATGGACATTGTTGTCGATCTTCATGCCGGGCCCGACGGTCACCTATATGTGACTCAATTTCATCTTTTAAACGCTTTTGTACGTCAGGATAGTAGGCTATTAGTAGAAGAAGCCATTGAAATGTCCGCTGAGTGGTGTCATTCCCAGCAAAGAACAGGTCGTAGACAATCATTGCCAGGTTTTCGTCGGTTAGATAACTGGCCCATTGTTTGCCATCTCTGAGCGATACGTTTCGGGAAGTGATGAGTGCATCACAAAAGTCGCGTTCAATCAGTTCGTTATAATCGTCATTATGTTTGCGAAACTTATTCCTAATCATTAACATGACTTCCTCTATAATACGGCGCTGTTTGAGCACCAGTTGCCGGTCCCACAAACGGATAAGCGATGAGAACTCCCACATCGAGAACCGATTGCCAGCTTCGCGGCCAAAGTCGCGCAAAACGTATTTTATTTTTTGTACTCCGAGTCCTCCAAGTCATAGCTATTATCAATCAAAAAGTAAACAAAAAATACAGTTTCCGCACAGTTAGCTTATAATCAGAGTTAGCTTGTATTCAACAATAAAATTTAATAAACAAAAGGTAAATAAAAATAATTAATATAATTAAAAATTTATTAATAAATTAATTTACGTGAAATATTTTTTTTTATATATTTACCGGTAATATTAAAAGCTTTTAATTTAATTTATTACATTAGTATATTTTATTAAAAAAATAATTACTGTAATTATTAGTTACATAAATTAATTAAAAAAACAAACCTATGCCCAAAAGCACTGGTAGCCAACATATTTAGGAACAGATGATAGGTATAGTCAATTGGTTTGAACGGTTGACCAATGCCTTCATTTTTAATAATCAATTCAATCGTACGGTCAACACAGTCATTGACCAGATCGACGAGTCGGTCATTGTTTGCAAATTTTCTATTGTATTAAGAAATAGCAAAATATTAGACCAAAAAATGAAAGAAGACATGACTGATGTGTAGGCGCCAGTAGCTTACTGTACAGCCAAATGGGCTACTTTTCTGAGTGCCTCCCATTTGGGTCCATAATCGGTGAACACTACATCAGCAAACTTATCGTTTGAAAGTTGACTTCCTATATATATATATATATATATATATATATATATATATATATATAATAATTATAATAATAATTTAAATCATCAATCAATTAGATTGACTAAAATTACCAAAATAAGAGTCGGGGCGACCGGCAAACTCCCAGCGCTGGTAGACTTTTTTGGCCGTTTCGATGTCAGCTATAAATATGAACGGCTTTGGTCCCATCCAAAATGTGAACAGTGGACCATATTTTTGGTGCTGTCGTTTAATCACAACATCCCAGTGATGTTCACATTTGAATACTGATAATAATAAAAAATATAAGAATAAGTTAATGTTATAATTTTTTAAAAAATCTAAATCTTGTTTAATAATAAAATAATTACATACGTAGAGTRTTKCCAAAATAWGGCACCGGTATGGGGCCGGGAGGTAACTCAAATACCCTGATATAGAATTTGCTCAACAAATAGACAATTACAGCCAAAATTACAGTTGTAATTGTTGTAAATATATCACAGAATATATGAGTATTTAAAAAATTAATTATCGAAATCATTTTTATGATAAATATAAAAATATACAGTAAATGAATATATAAATAAATTAATGTATACAAAATTTATATGTATAAAAAATATTTAATTTTAAATAAATTTTATTGTTTATGTAAAATATTTTTTTAAAATAAAAAGTTTTAACCAAATAAGTAAACACATTTATGTTTATTTTATRTAATTTAAATCTAGTTATACTTACCTGAGCTTTATATAATAAGCTATTAACTTAAAATTTAACGTTTTTATAACGCACTGATGATATAAACAAGTATGTTATTGCACTATCTTACCTAACATAATGCAAACACGACCTTGATACTAGTAGTTATTTATATAATACTAAAAACATCTACCTTAACAATAACATACATTCATAAAAATATACATTTACTTAAATTATAAAGAATTATAAAAATTAATATTTATTTAATTCCATAATAGAGWAACTCTGTGTATGGTATTAATCTATAAATTGTTTTTAGATATAATTAAAATTGAAATTAATTAGTTTATTAATATTAATCACATTAATATCATGTTTATCACAAAATWAATATCATCAAAAAACAGACTTATTAAAATGCTGTAGTTTGAAAACATAAATTTATTTTAATYAAAATCTAATTAATCGTAAATATATAATATTTTTTATTTAAAATAATTGTCTATTTATGTTTTATTGTAATTAATAATTGTAAATTACAATTTATAATAAATAATACTTTATTATTAATATTAATTTAACATTTAATACATTAGACATCTGTATAAATATGAATAAATTTAAATAAGTAATAAAATCAACTTAGATTTATTAAATATTATATTATATAATAATTATGTAAATTGATAAAGTTTATTAGTCAAATTTATATGCTAATTTATGAAATAATATAAAATATCGGACATATTTGACAACAATCTAAAAAAATTATATATTATTAATAAATTAAAAAATTATACAAAATTATTATTTTAATTACCAAATAAAATGCATTCATAGTCAGTACACCCAAAGGACCCATTTTGATACCAATTTTCTTATTACTCGACAAATGTTCAAAATATTGCATTACTTTCAGTTTAAATCTTTGTCTAACTGTCCAACCCTTCAGAAGCCATTGGATTAGTTGTAAACGTGATGCCATTGAATGTACTTTTATCGAGATATAGGCTAAACAAAAATTAATACCAAATATAGAAAGCATTAACATTACTGTACATATAATATAAATAATTTGAACTGTGCCGGCTAATGATTCAAATAACAGTTGATGCCATAACATTAGGCTAATAGGTATAAGTAAAATCAATTCACTGAAAACTAATTGACTACCAAAACGATTGTATTCATCAATTGTTTTACAAAACCGATTGTGTCTATCAATGAATGTATGAACTCTATGATAGACATCAAGTTTATTGATGGCAAATGTTTGACGAAATGACAAAATTTTATTTAGTTCATTGTTTATATGTTGAATGTGTTTGAATTGAGCGTAAAATACAACAGGAATTACAACTGAAATACATAAAATATCGGCCATAAAAAATAATAGACAATTATGGGTTAACATAAACGGTATAAATGTATAATAAATATCATTAAGTGAATAATATGTTAAAAATATGGTCAATGCAACCGCAAACAAATTGATATCTGTAATATTAAATATATTAAATTATCATAACCCTATAAATTATTAATATGTAAAAAATATTATTATTAAATTATCTACATTTTTAGCTGTTCATTRAAAATAATTATTAAGATTATCCGATAATTAAATTAGTAATATATAATATGATTAAAATTTAATAAATTTAGAAATAATATATTGATATCTCTCATAAAACAACTTACTCATTAACAAATAAACTAATTCACCTAGATAGTTAGTATATTTAGCCAATAAACTTATTTGATTAATCTCAAGATAATTTAATATAATAAATTTATCATTTGCCATACGTAAAGTTAATTGACAATAATGTTTAAAAATGGTGAATTTATGTTTAACATTACAATGAATTATTAGAAATATGTGTATTAATAATATAATGCCTAATATATTTATTAAAGTATTAAATGTTTTAATGCCACCCATATATAATGCATAGTCGTAAAGCAAGTGTCGAGTGTCCAGGTCCAATATTATACATAATATTGATTTAACCAATGTAAATATATAACATATTAGTTGGATTTGTTCAAAAATATTAAACTTTACATTTTTACTAATATTATATCTATTTAATAATTTTAAATAATAGCCAACAATATCAAAAATCAAATAGCTTTTTGTGACTTGTTTTAATAATTTATTATCATTTTTATTATTTTTGTTGTTATCATTAACATTTTCATCAACATTAACATTATCTATATCCATTATTAAAGTTTATAAGTAATATTAGCTATAAATTAATATTATCATATTATGAATTTATCTTAAATATTCAGAATTATTTAATTTACATTAACTAATATACTGTATTTGTTTTAATAAAACTTAAATAATCTATATATAATTTATAAATTAAATATAAAAATAATTAGTTATTTTTCTGATAGATAATTTTCTAGACATTTTAAATATAAAATTATTTTTATTCAAACCGTGAGATAATTATTTAAATTCTCTCTACATTTCCTCTAAGCGTTGGTATATTTAATCACTAGACACCCAATTTTCAAATTAATTTCAATAATTTTCAATATAGTTTTAATTAATTTTATATATTGTATGTAATCATTACTGTATGTAATTATAGATTATGATTTTATGGAAATAATTTTTTAATATAATCAATAAAAAAATTTTCAAAGTTTTATAATATATTTAATGTCTAAACTTTTATTTATAAAAAATTTCATTATAATTTCATAGATAAATCAATATACTGTAAAAGTAATTAAATATAAAAATTCTACAAAWATATATATTGATATAATAGCATTAATGGCATTACATGTTAATTTAAATAATATAAATATAAGATAACTAGAAACTACAAAAAACATTGTCTTAAGTAATAGCGTTTATTTATTACAATCTACTTTAAATATAATATTAAAGAAACCATTATATAAGTATTAAAATAAATTTTGATAAAATTATATAAATAATATTATTAATTATAAAATTTATTTACAAATAATATTATATATTAATTAAACTTAGAAGATAATTTATGAAATAGAATAAAATAGCGAATATATTTGACAACAATCTAGGTAAAATATAAAATAATAATTACAWTATTATACTTAAAAAGTTCAATATTTAATATATTTTTATTAATAAATAAAATTAATACCAAATAAAATGCACTCATAGTTAGTGTACCAAACGGACCCATTTTGATACCGATTTTCCTTTTACTCGACAAATGTTCTAAATATTGCATTAGTTTTAGTTTGAATCTTAGTCTGACTGTCCGATCCTTGAATAGCCATTGAATTAGTGCTAAACGTGTAGTCATTGAATGTATTTTCCCAGACATATAGGCGACACAAAAATTGACACCAAATATAACAATAAGCATTATACTAATCACCAAAGTATATAAATATTTAATTTGTCCACTCAATTGTTCAAATAGTAACTGATGCCAAAGCATCAGATTTATTGGTATTATTAATATCAGTTCACCGAAAAACAATTGACTAACAAACCGATTATAATCGCTGATTGTACGACACAATTGATTGTGTCGATCAATGAATGTAAGAACCCTATGATAGACATCCAGTCCATTGATGGCAAAGTTTTGATGAAATGAAAATATTTTCATCAATTCATTGTTGAGATGTTTGATATGTTTGAATTGTACGAATAGCATGATTGGGATCAACGATATTATAAATATTATATCCCCGGTTGCAAATTGAAATGATAAATGAGTTAATATAAATGGTATACATGTAACCACTATATCATTTGTTGAATAATTATTTGTCAATATTGTTGTAGCAATTAAATTTACATAGATAACTATAAATAATTAAAAAAAATAAAAAAAWTAGTCATTGTTTATAAAATATTTGAATATATTTAATAAATTATCTAATAAAAATAATAATTATAAAATCTATCATATTACAATGAATAGTGATAATATGCAATAAAATTATTACTTACTTACTAAACACCAAAATATATTACAAAATATATTATAATATTTTGCAAATTTGCAAATTTGATTTAAATCAACATAATCAATTATCATAATACGGTCATTGGAAATACGTTTAGTAAATATAGAATAATGTTGAAATACTGTAAATTTATTGTTGATATTAAAATGTAAATTATAAAATAAAAAAATAAAAAAAGTAACCAGCAAAAATAATGTGTAAGTATTGAATATTTGTATGCCACCCATATATAGTGAAAAATCATATAATCGATGTCGAGTATCCAGGTCCAATAGTATACATATTAATGTTTTGATAAATGTAAATGTATAACAAATTATTGTCAAATATTCTAATTTACTAATTTTGTTGCTATTAATATCCAATTTATTATTTAGTAATTTTAAATAATATTCTATAATATCAAATAAAATATATCTTTTTGTTTTGGTATTAATGTTAACAATATCGATGTGAGGGTTAATATTTGCAGACATATTATTATATAACTATTAAACAAATTTATGTTTATTTAATAATTTGATAACTAARAATCTAAAATAAGTAATTATTATTATTTGCTTTAAAATAAATAGTTTATTATTAAATATATCGCAATATTATATAAAATATAAAAATGCAATATTATAATTTATTATAATATTATTATTTTAATATGCTGTTTGTAATAAGTAATTAATCAACAACAAAAAATAAGTTCAAAACTTATAAAAAWTTTTAAATGAAAATGTTTTAAAAAGTATAAAATATAATTTATCAAAAACTCAAATAATRAAAAAAAATTTACTGAATTTAAATCATATTTAATAATATTTTATCATTAAATTAAAAATCTAAAAATATTATATCTTCTAATATGACAACTAATTAACGATTATCTAAATTAAACAATTAAAAAATTTAATTTAATAGTTTATTTTTAATATGTAAATGTAAATAATTAATATTTAAATAAAAATTATACTTAATATACTAATAACTTATTTACATAATATATGAATAAAATTTTTGAAAATATCTTATTATCAAATATTTTATTATTTGAATTAAATAATAATAATTTAAAAGCAAAACATATTTAAGTTTAAATTATTATTATATATATTTATTTATATTGTTAATGATRATTATAAACGATCTACAATTAAGATTTTAATGTATTAAATGTAAAATAAAATTTTAAAATATCTGTTTTTATAAACAATTTAAAAAATATGGTAAATTTCTCATTAAAAAACTTTAATAATATTAAAATTATATAAAACTATAAATTAGAAAACTTTACA
Source organism: Oppia nitens (assembly GCF_028296485.1). Lineage (NCBI taxonomy): Eukaryota > Metazoa > Arthropoda > Arachnida > Sarcoptiformes > Oppiidae > Oppia > Oppia nitens. Next base: position 689,433 of record NW_026533251.1, read on the forward strand.
TAAATATTTTTATTCAAATCTAATTTAAAAAGTATTTTTCTATGTATACTTTATTTTACTGTCAATTATTATATATATATATATAACTTTATGATAAATATTTTATGTGAAAATAAATGATATAAAAAATAACTTCATTGTAATGAATCGTTAGTTTATAGGCCGAGGGTAGTGTTGGATCGATTTAATCTCTTATTGAATAAATCGGTTTAATTACTTTACAGTATATTTCCTATTATTTAGTGTATTGTTTACTTTAATACTAACAATAATACGGGGTTTTACTATAAGTTAGTATTTAATTCTAACTCAATAATTAATGATACCGTAAATTGTATTGTTATTAATATTATATTTATAAATAAATAATTACAATGTATTAATGACTCTATAAATCTAAAGTATTTTAGTGATTGTAAATCACTTATAGATTAGATTCTCAATTGAAAGCATGGGTTAAATATGCATTGAAATCAATACTTATAATTTAATTATAAACTAACTGTAAATAATAGTAATTAGTAATGTCTTAAATATAATAAAACTTTGTGGTAAAAGTCGGTTTTATCATAATATAAAAATCTTATTTATAAAATATTTCATAAAATATGAATAATATGTTTGCAAATAAAATCTATATTTCAATTACGTTTAAATGAATTCAACAAACTTATCGTAACAAACATTATATTCAATACATATTCTCAAATATTAGAAAATCATTGTCAAAATAGAGGATAACGTTTTTTGTGTATAAGTTGTTTATTTAGAAAATTAAACAAAGTTATTATATATTAAATATTAATCAACTAAAATAAACTTGAGTCAAAAAAATTTAAATAAAACAAGATCTACAATATATATTAAAATGTATGTATCGTATGCCTAATAGAGAAGAACAGTACTTCGATAATCCCGTAATAGATGCAAATTGAACATCAATCATCAAAATGGTGTTACAGTAGTATATTCAATGTATTAATGGCACAAAACCATAGTTGCATTAAAAAAATTTGTTGAATCTGTTAAATAATTAAATTATATAAAAAACCATTCTCACCTATTTTGACATCAATTWTATATGTTCTTAAAAACWGCAAATAAAATCTTACAAATAATACATACAGTAAAAAATCAATTAAGAGAAACACAAAATATTAATTTATATTTAATAATATGTCTATTGTTTAACTATTAGAATATTTAAATATTTTTTTTAATTACACAAAGTTTATATAATAGTTTATATTATTTGATTTATTTTTTGTGTTTAATATCATAAATTAATATATCAAATATACAGTATAAGTTTTATAACATATTTATATTTAAACACAAAAATAATATTCATTTTAATGTAAYACACTGTAATTTATATAATATATTAATATATATATATATATATAATAAATTAGTTCATAGTATAAATATTAGTTATATAAATTTATATATATATTATTGTAATAATTAATTTATTAAAATTTTTACTAATACTATGATAATTGATTATTATCTTGATCGTAGTGATGCCAAAATTAATCATGSACAAATAAACTCATGGTGGGAATATTTTATACTAGGCACTTATATATTTAACATTGGTAAAATTATATTATTAATTGATCCTAGATATGAAACTACTGTTATACTATTTGACATGTCTCAATTTATTGGTGGTATACATCAATATAATTTATTTATTTATTTATTTGGTTCACTATTTGGTGTCTATTTGTTTAAATATTTTCATCTAACAGACAAACATACAAATTGGTTGAACATATTTTTGATGATCAAAAATTCACAGCAATATAACAAAATAAAATTTATGAATATTGRTATTTCAAATTATGAAATTATCAAAATTAAAAAATTTGCTAAATTTATTTATCAAATTCAGCATTCAATGATTTTTTTAATATGTTTGTATTTTTTTAATATAATTTAATAGTTTAATTTATAACTTTATATCTAAACAAGATAAATAATWTTTAAAAAAAATTATTATTAACAGTTACATCATTGGCAATCATGTGGATGGCAATCATATATAAATATTACACAATATATACATTTTTCGTATCGCTATTATTTCAATTGCTGTCAATGATATCGTTTTGTATGTTTTTTATCGACACATTTTTTGCCATTGGATTTGTGGTAATAATGAATACTTGCGGTTCGCTTGTTATCAAAGGTATTAATGCAAAAGTTTTCAAAGCWATTGGAAAATCTATTGAATCAAATCAAACTAATAATACTCAAATAGTAATTGTAATACTAATAATATACGYATACATGAATTGGTARCTTTTATGGATAAACACAACAATTTTTGTAGATTTCTTATAGATTCTAATAGATTTTGGTCCAAAATCTACCTGGGCTATTTGGTTACTATTATACCAATCAATTTGCTTATATTGTATCAGTTTCTATTTGAGCACCTGGAGCCATACGCTCAATTGTTTTACGGTCTCTCATTGATTGCACTGACACTGGTATTACTATGGATCCAATATCTGTATGCTATGATGTCTMGCGATATACAYTGTACGTGTATTGCACTGTCACGTGCCGAATGGCGGATCAATGGATACCCGTTTCGGATGCGATTCAAACTACAATTGTTARCTTATTTTGAACGGCTTTCCAGTGACAGGAAGATAGGYGTAACTCTCGGTCCRMATATGAATGCATTGACATTCAAAATGTTTTATCAGGTATTTTGATAGTTAAAAAAATTACAGAAAAAARCATTGAAAATAATAATCATATATTTTTATTATATATTTAATAGATAATACTTAAATATATACGATATTTTCTATTGGTATATAAATTTGCCGAAAAAATAAAAACAATTTAAGAAATAATTTAATGAATACTTACTGTAATAATTAAATAATAMTATATTTATGATTTTGAAAATAAATATTTTGAAAAAAATAAAACTAAACAATATTTTCCTGTTTAGCCATAGAGTAGAATAAAGAGTTAGAWTCAGAGAGTAGACGTTGTGGTGAATCGTACTCAACTACCTGTCCCTTATCGAGCACCAGMACCCGGTCGTAGTCTATAATTGTATTCAATCGGTGGGCTATTGTCACAACAGTTGACAATTGAAACTCTCTTCTGATTGTYTTTTGTATCATTTCATCTGTTTCCACATCAATGGCTATAATAATAATAAAATATTATAATTAATTTTAAYTATTTTTTTAGCTATMGTTTTTTTAAACAAACCAGCAGTTGCTTCGTCGAGCACCAATATCATACTTTTCCTCAGCAAAGCCCTGGCCAAACATACCAACTGTTTTTGACCGACACTCAGGTTTTCACCGTTTTCCTGTATTTCATAATCTAATCCAACATTTTCATTATCGACAAATGTCTTGAGATGTGCCAACTCTAGTACATCCGAAATCTCATTTTCTTTATAATTGCCAAACGGATCAACATTTTGTCGCAAAGTACCGGCAAACAGCACCGGATCTTGTGGTATAATAGTCAGCCGTGATCTCAAKTCATTTAAWCCAATACGAGAACAGTCAATACCATCAATAGTAAATGTRCCGGTCGTCGGCTCAATCAGTCTAAACARTGCCAAAGTTAACGATGACTTTCCRGCACCGGTTCGGCCAACTATTGCCAARCGTTGACCACCRTTGACATCAAGTGTTATATTTTTGAGCACCAGATCCAAACCCTGCCGATACCGAGTGCTATATTTGTTGAATGATATTTGTCCAGATTGTGGCCAATCAGGTGCTAATTTATAATCACATTTAGACAATTCAGTCTATGATATTTCATAAAAAATAAAAACATTTTGATTATTATAAATACGACAAAAATAAGAAAAATAATTTAAAATAATACCTCTACGGATACATCCATTAATTGTAGGCACCGTTCGATTGAAACAATATGTGTTTCCAAGTGGCCTATTATTGAGATTAGCATACTCAAAATGCCAATAAAGTTTATAGCRTASGATAATGTTAAACCTGCCGTTCCTGGGGATAGACTATTCTTATACATGACGGCAAACACTGCAACTATAAGCACAATAATATTTCCCAGAAACTGAACCCGTATTTTAAGCCAATTATCAGCACAAATACTCAGATAATCACAGGCATTGTAAGCGTCAATATGACGGTGCGATTCTCTGACAAAATGATCGGTTGAGCCAAAGGCTCGTATAGTAGTCGTACCGCTAAACGATTCTTCAAAGTGACTCATAATCGGCGAATGTGTGGTAGCTTTGATTCGTCCGATTTGCCGATAACTTGGTATATGAATGCGCTGACAGATAATGAAGAGGACTATTATGGGTAATATTGCCAATAATATGAGTGGTATTTCCAAACTAATGAATATCAGCGAAACAATTAAACTAAATGTGTTTTTAACAAAACTGGGGACTGAATAAACTATCTGTCCGTCAATAACATCCATGTCTTGAGAAAATCGATTCACTATACGAGCTAACGGTGTCGTATCTATTGGATTGTATGATAATAACAGTAATAACAGTTTTATCAAAATATATAAATGATATATACTATACCAAAATAGGACATGGGTGCTCTAACTACATGTTTAATCATATTGTTGTGCAAATTTTGAGCTGCCCTAACCCATATCAATCTCAACGATAGCATTCCAACAAACATACAGATGCTCTCGATTAGGCCAATCATACAATAAGTCAGTAAACGGTGATAACGCAAACCGATATCACCAGCGACTTCTGATTCAAGTGCATCGTTAGACCATTGACTTAGCCATAGACCAGATGCTACAGTAGACAAGTGGCTAATAAAATATAGGACAACAACAACGATGAACGATCTGTAACCCATTAAACGTAAGAAACATTGRTAAACATATAGTTTTACGTAACCGGTCTCTGACTTCTCCATATCTATTAGTTTGCCATTAGTTTTATCTGTCGATGGTATCGGTTGTTCTTTATTTTTATCATTTCTCTCATTGTTTTCAAAAAAGGACAGATCAGGTGATGTTGTTGTTTGTCGTTGTCGTTGRGTTKTTGACTTGTCTTGAGAACTGTCATCCGATAAATATCGAGACAGTTGTCTGTTGGCAATCAATAGGTTTTCTGATTGTCTCAATTTTGCTATGAGTTCTGCATTATATTCACTGTTGTCATCATTGTTGTCAGTATTTGATTCACTTTTTATTAGATAATCGGCAACAAAGTTAGCAAACTCTTCATTTTGTTTAATCAATGTATCGAAAGAACCGCTTTCAGAGATACGTCCGTCTTTTAKGACAACAATTTGGTCCACTTTTGGCAAAATCGACAGATTATGTGTAACCAAAATACGTGTCTTGTCTTTCAACAAACTATTCGGTCCTATAGTCTCATCAAATAATTGTCGGCTCACATGTGCGTCTACAGCACTGGTWGTAAAATATGAAAGTAATAGAGAATAAATATATGATTATTGATTTTTAAAAAATATAATAATTTATTAATACTGATATATAKAMTAAAGTGTTAGATAAGTATACCTCAACGGGTCGTCCAATAAGTAGATATCAGCGCCGGAATAGACAGCCCGAGCCAGTGCTACCCTTTGCTTTTGACCGCCAGAAAGATTTATCCCTTTYTCRCCGATTTCTGTCATATCTCCYGCWGACAAAACTTTCAGGTCTGCTCTTAGAGCACAGGCATCTAATACTCTGTTATATAGTTTTTTGTTATACTCATTGGTAAATAAAATATTTTGTTTAATAGTTGTATTTCTAATCCATGCTATTTGTGAAACATAAGCCACTGTTCCCCATACATTAACAGAGCCATTAGTTAGCTCCATATCACCCAAAAATGTTGATAATAATGATGACTTGCCTGAGCCCACTTGACCCACAACTGCCACAAGTGAACCCTTTTTAATATCAAGTGTTATATCCTTTAGTACCGAATCGTTAGACTCTTTAACCCATTTGAATGAAGCGTTTCTCACAATAACAGGTGTCCTGTCGTTAATCTCATGTTTGATCGATTGTTCATTAATTTCATCGCTKTTTAAAAATTTATTAATCCTATKAAAACATGCTTTCGACTATAATGTAAACRTTTAAAAAAATAATTTGATGTTTGCATAAAATTTATWTAATTTTAAAATACAAACCATAATTATTGCTGTGATAGTCGGCGGTATCATAGTCAATGGCCCAGCTTTAATATATAAATATTAACGATAAAAATAATATTGTTAACATTTTAAATAATATGATTATTTGAAAATAAAATTATGTTAAATTTAGCTAGATAGTTTTTAAAAAATATTTTTTTTAAATTTKATATCTATTTGTATGCTTACTCAATATGTTAAACAATGAAAACGATACGAATGCCTTGTTTGCGTCAAATATATTTTTATCCGAAATGAGTAAAAACATTGAAAAGCTAACTGTGCTAACCTGTCCGGTACAACATTAGAGCAATAATTTTTTTAAATAAATATATGATAATAAAATCAAATTATAAATTTAGTTTACCAAAAATGGTCCAGAGTAAATCAATGCTGTAACTGCTGAGCCTAATCTATGGATAGTTTTCAAACAGTCCATCTCTTCAGCCCTAACATTAACAACCCGTTCCAAAAAAGCCGGTTCCCAGGCATACAACTTAAGTATCTTAATGTTTGATAATATCTCGCCGATAGACTTAACTCTCTTGTCTTTGAGTTCAAGTATTTTGTCCCAAAACCGGTACTCTCGTCGAGTAACAAATGAATTGATACCCATTACGGTCAACATTACGGTCATACCGGCCAACGAGGCGGCACCTAATTGTTGCCACAATAATGTCATACCAATACCGATATGTATCGGTGCCAGCAATAGATGATTGATATATATGAACAATGCGCTCACGTATAGCATATCATTGTTTAATAGATTGATTATTTCACCGGTACTATAGTGTTTTCGGCCGGAGCTCGACAGTCTAATTGACTATAATATTAATTTTTTAAAATTATAATAAAATTAATTTTAAATTKACAAAATAATAAGTAATATAATTTATYAAAAAAAATAATTGTATACCTTTTTGTAAATAAGTGATATAAGAGAGGATTTAATTTTCATAATCATAATAACATTTCTTTTTTTGAATTCAGATTCAAGTAAACCCAAACCAATTAGAGGCGATAAAAACAATAGGAATGCATATAAATAGCCAACAGTTTGATAACTATCGGTCGACTCATTAGTCGTAGACATGTATGTCAATAGTCGTCCCAATATTATTGGTTGACTAAATGATAATAATACTTGTATAAGTTTAAWACCCGTCAAAGTTAGTATTGTTGGCCAAAATGTGTATAGTATTGGCATAAAACAGTCAACATTTCTTTTAACATTTTTCTTATAGTGCTTATTGTAATCACTAATATAATTGTCAATTTGTTTATCCCTATCCAGTGACCAAATGTCATCTGTAGTTAACGGTTGTCGATAACCTTTTAGTATCATTGGTGTGAACCACGAAACTGTTAGTCGAGATAAYAAAGAGGACCGACTTTCAGGACAACTATTCTATGAATAATAGATAAAAATCATTATTTAATTAATTACTTTAATAGTATTATTATATATATATATATATATATTCTGTATAATACTTGAGAATATTCTTCTGGAAATATATTATTTTCATTAATTTGTTTTGAATGCAAAATATATGACAAAAACATTTGACTAAATATTGTTATAGAATATAWCATATGTAATGAATGTTCTAATGTTAATGAATTAGATATATCTACTAAAAATTTATGACTATTTTCAAAWATATTATTAAAATTATKATTATAAATATATCCGAYGGCAAGTGTTGTCCAAAACAGTCTYAGARATGTTGGCGTCAATTGACTATTATTTGTATTTTTCATCAAAATTATTAAATAAATCTATTTAKTKGTAAATATAAAAAAAAGTTTTTGTAAAAATTATTTTTAAAAAAACATATTTTACATACAAACAYTAATGACATAATAAAATGTGTTATAATTTCTGTATAGTTWTTGAAACTATTGATCCGATATGTAATGATTTCAATTGTTAGATAATATAGATTAATTATCAACAATATCGATGTTAATGTCTATTTTTAAATAATTGAAATATATATATATATATATATATATAATTAATATTTGTAATATAATTAAAAATTTACAATTATATTATGAATAATAACTAAATGAAAAATAAAGTTTACATTTTGCGCTAAAAATATTTTGTTATTCATAGTGTTGTTATAGTGATTATTGCTAGCGATTGATGTTTTATTAGCAATATTTGTTGACATCATTAGTAAAATCATTAATAATATCAATGCTATTGACATCTCATTGAAATAATATGTGATCTAAGTATTTAAAAATAAATAATAAAGTAATAAAAATTAAAAATTTTAATAATTTAATTATACAATAATTACCAAATATTGTTGACTAKATATTACTGAAAACATTATTATTAAATACAACAAAAAATATATTAAGTTATCACAATTAATATCCAATTTAAATATCATATACTGTAACATAAAGTTTTAATTTCAAAATATATATTAATTGTTTTTTAAAAAATACTGATGCATGTAATAATAAATTTATATAAAAATTAAATTTTGATAAAAAAATAATGAGCATGCTTAGATAAAATGTATTGAGAAACAAAAATCTATTGTAGTGTCAAACTATAATACATATTATCTCAATAAAATGAACATGTACGTTTATGTTACGATTATTTATGTTAAACAATATTACTGTAATACAGCCTATTGTTACCACAATAGTAATAATAAWGAAATTTTAACATTGATTTTATATACGATATTTATARTATAATAAAAATAATACTAATACTACTATTTATTACAAAAATATAWATATTATAATTGTTTAATTCTGTATTATATAAATGAATTTAATATTAATATGAATCACCAAAAAATATAGGTTTAATAAAAATCTATTGAAAAATAAAACAAAAACACCGTAAAATCGTGGTTTTTCTCCCATATGGAAATGTCTAAGTCATGGGGAATAATGCGAGTTTTGTACCATATGAAAAATATAGTTTTTTATTTTGAATAATAATTTACCACCCCTGTTTTTATATATTTTTTCAAGATTTCCCACCCCTTGTATTTGTCTCTAATGTTCCAAGCCCTTTTAATATGCTGCCTACAATTGTATTTATCGATTTATAATATGTAAAAATACCGTAAATGTATACATATGTCATTCATTTTTAAACACTGTTATAACTAGAGTTATGCATCTTCGGGAGTTTAAATGGCCAAAATCGGTCGGGAAATCGGGAGTAAAAAATGACAAAATCGGGATATAAATCGGGAAATTAAATTTTGTTTTTTTCTTATAGTACTAATAATAAATAGTTTATGTCATAAAATCGGTTATATTTGTTAAAAATAATTTATTTTCAGTTTTTAATTGATTAATTGATTATAAAAATGCATTTAGTTTTAGTTTATAAAAAAACTTTGTTTTACCCATTGTAAAAAATACATTAATTGAGTACAGTATTACAGTACATATGTTTACAATATATACAAAACTACAATTTTTATAGCAAAATTTTATTTGCAGTGTGTTTTTTATTATACATATCGTCATATTCATTGATATTAAGTTAATATTTTATTAGATGTGCCGCTAATATTGTATTCAATATGTATTTAAGTGTTAAGTCAATCTATATTTAGAGAATTTCGGGAAAACACACTTAAATACTGTTTTTCGGTCTTTTTCGGGATTTTCTCAAAATACACCAAAAATCGGGGAAATCGGGAAAAATAGAAGACGTTTATTTGATTTAAAATGTATCCATATTTCTATAAATATTAAATTCCCGACGATTTAATAAATAATAATGTTTCGGGAATTCCCGAAAATGCATAACTAGTTATAACTAATTACTTAATTACCGGTAATATAAAAATATACCTGTTTTTAAATAGATTACTGTTAATTATCGGTCATTACAGTTCCCTATTCCCCCAATTTTGTTTTCCACAGACTCGTTTAATTTACCAGAGGTGGTAAAAAATGCGAGTTTTTACCGTATGAAAATTTTATTTTTCATTTTTTAATTTCATATGAGGAAAAACAGGATTTTACGGTAATAAGATATTTTTTTATTTGAATTTTTAAACAATTAATATTAAAGTGTAAAACGTCATATGAACTAAATGAGTAAAAATTATTAAATGTAAAACAATTTATTAAATGTTATATCATATAATAGTTATATACTGTATAGTTTAATTATAAATTATAACTTATAATTATAGTATTAAATTAAAATTATTTCAATCATTTTACTTATAGTTATATCTTTTATTTATTTTTATTATCATTTATATATCATTTAATAAGACCAGAGAAGACAACTTTCGTTTCTGTTTGATTTTAATGTAAATTAAAATTAACAAATTATTACACAAAACATAAATTTATTTTCTAGTTATTTGTGTTTTAAACAAAAAMTATTAAAGATATTATTATAATTACTGCCGATATCATTGTAATTGTCAATAAATTTTGTGAACAATTTATTTAATTTATAAATTTATTGTTATACATATTTTATAAACAATTCCTATTTTTTATTTATGTGTTATAAAATATAATAATTTTTATTTTACCATTTGATAAAAATTTTTAATWATTTTTTCTGACAAACTTTTATTTATTTATTTARCTRTAAATTATTTATGGAAAAACTACAAACTCATTATATTTTTCTACTAATACATACTGACCTAGAAATAACTGAAATATTAATAATTAAATTTTTATAATAATTTATTTATTGTTTTAAAATTATTAAATACGTGTATTTTTSATAATAMAATATTTAATTATTATTTAATTTWARAAATAATATATATAAACTTTTTTTTAAATATCATAAAAATGTCGGTTTCATATGACTTCACAGGAAAGGTAGCTCTGATAACTGGCTCGAGTTCGGGYATMGGTTCGGCCATTGCTTTACTTTTTTCTAAATCGGGTGCCAATGTGGTGGTCACCGGTCGTAATGCCGATCGAGTAGCCGAAGTGGCCAAACGGTGTACCGATCAGTCACCGAAACAATTGAAAGCATTGCAAGTCGTGGCCGATATTACTAAAGAAGAAGAGTGCGATCAACTGATMGAGAAAACTGTTCAAACATTTGGCAAAATTGATATATTGGTCAACAATGCCGGAGATATTAGGTTTTGTGAAGTAACTGATAACGAGTTTATGTCTAAGTTTTTATCGGCAATAAAATTAATGTTGTATTCATCAGTATATATGACTCACAAATGTGTTGACTATTTGGCCAAAACTCGGGGCACTATTATTAACATATCTAGTATTGAATCAAAACAATCGGTTTGTTTGTTTGTTATGATCAAACACTTTATCTTAATTTATATGACAATAAATTTATCGATAGTACCAAAAGTTATAATAATTTAATTAATTGTTACAATAGATTGTCGGCGTGTCGTCGGATTGTGTGTCCAAAGCMGGTGTCGATATGTTTACGAAATGTATGGCCGCAGAGTTGGGACCAAAACGTATACGAGTCAATGCAATCATGTATTAAATTATATTAACATTTATCACTACATAATTTATAATACACATAATATATAATTATTATTATAAATATAATTATATACTGTAATATATATATATATATTTATATTWATTAACTCTYTCATTATATCACAAGATCTGGTACTGTAATGCCTGATGAAAGCCTTAAGGTATTACCGAATGAGGAAAAGGAAATTTATGAATTATTTGGACRGAAATACCCGGTAGGCAGGGCTGGACAGGGAATAGATATTGCAAACACTGTGGCATATCTGGCCAGTGATGGGGCAGAGTTTATAACCGGCAGTATTGTTGTKGTCGATGGCGGACATCTGGCTGCTAACGTTATGGTTTAATAATTAACATATTTATATAATATAAATAAGATATGTTATAATCTAATTATTCAAAAATTAACTGCTAATCATTAATTAAATGTTATTTTATTAAACAACGTAAGTACACAAAGTAAAATATTAAAAAGTAAGTTATATTCAATAATAACTAATGATAAACTAATAATTAATTTTTGGTGCAATCACATTTTTATTGAAATAAATAAATTGTTTACCATAACTACAAATTTTCTATTATTATTATTATTATTATTGATGCACAATATAATAAAATTTTAGATAAATTATGTATATAAATTAAAAAACAAATTAATATCTTTAAAATATTAAAATAACAACTATTGATTGTATTTTATAATTTGTTTGTACTAAACAATTATCATTTAAACTGTTTTATCATGCATAGAAAATTAAACAAATATTGATTATCTTGAAAAACTTATTGCCGTATTTGTCTAAAGACATTAACAATTAAACAAATAAAAACAATTTCATCTATAAATATATCGTAATATTTCATTTGTTTGATAAATAATTAAATTCTTGTAGTTATTTTAAAAAATAAAACAATGTTAAATATGTTAAAAGTTTTTAATTTCATACTATTGTTTTGTTTGATTKCAGTAAATGCAGGTATTTATTGATTTTTATAAMACTTATTAAAACATAATATTCTTTTGATAATTATTTTTTCAATTTTGCTGTCATTGATAGATCTGTCCGATTTGAGTAATCATATGCGCAATGCAGTCAATAGGGCACAGGAAAATTTTCAGCAAGGTATCAATCGGGCACAGGTAGCCTCACAGGACTGGTTGGCACAGATGAAGACCAATGTAAAACAATGGTCACAAAGAGCTCAGGATTCCATCAATCAGGGCGAGGATGGTATGACTAATTGGTGCGCCGATTTGGACCGCACTATCAACGAGGCACTGGACAATGGTGGTCAGGCATGGGATCAAATGGAYGCMCGATTAGTAGAGTTGGGCCAACAGCTCAATAGGGATGCCCAGACTATGGACGCCAATATGAGAGAACGTACGCAAAAATTAATAGATAATGTCAATAAYAAATTGCAACAATTCAGAGATAGAGTKCAGTCCAATGGGCAAACAAATACAGCTAATTAAGAAAATATACAGTAATTTATCTATTTTTTCAATATTGATATTTTTTAATTATTTAGCAACAAATTAAAATATAATATAACTATTCATGATTATATAAATTGCATAATTTGTATTTTCTAAAAKTATTAGCCTTGTAATAATGTGTATGTGTATAAAAAGTTATTATTCATAAATTAAAATTATATTAACAAATAAAAAAACTTAATTTATATTCAAATTGAATAAATATAGTGGTAATAGTTATGATTCATTTTTTGATTTTTATTTTGATAAAACAAATATTTATATATCATATATATATATATATTTAAAAATAATTATGAGAACTTGTTTGTACTCAACATTTAATTTTGATGTTCACTCAACTGTTAAACATTAAATCAAATGAAATAAACATTTTGATGTTTTTTGATAATTACAAAATAATTATTACCAATTAAATATCACTGTTAAAATAAATTATTTTTATTAAAAATTTCTCATTTATCAAAATTTTCCTATTTATTAAGTGCAATAATTTCTTTTAAAAAAAACTATTTAATAAATAAATTATAATACAAAAATAAATATGTCAAAAACATTAATTGCTGTAATTTTAATTTTTGATATCTTTGTTGTAAATTATGGTAATGAAAAAATTATTTTATATTTATTTATTATTTTTTTAAAAAATTATAAAAATAAWAAAAAACTGTTACTAATATTACTATTTAGGTTTTGATTTAAGTGACATTGGCAATTCAATGCGCGATGCCATCAACAAAGCTGGTGATGGCATACACCAGGGCTTATCATCAGCTCAGGGATCACTTAATTCGTGGATGGATTCCATGAAAGACAGTATGAAAGAACTATCTCAACGAACACAGAATGCTATCTCCGGTGGCGAAGATTCCATCAAACAATGGCACTCAGATCTTGTCAAACAAGTGGATCAGGCTATAGATCAGGGAACCGATGCCATTGATAAAATGCACGACAATATGGTAGACATGGAAAAACAGATGAAAGACAACTGGGATAACATACCGGAGCAAATGAGACAACAATATCAGGATATGTTAGACAAAGTGCACAATCAAATGAGCGTTTTGGAGACTAAATCAGCTGAAAAATCATCGTAAAAATGACTGATATAATAATCTTAAAACTAAATAAAATAATCTTAAAAATTAACCATGATAATTCTTTAATATTATTGTTTAATTCCTTAAATTTAAATTTATTTTTAATAATTTCTAAAAATATTATATAGTATTTTTTAATATAATACAATATATATAATAAAGAATTTTTGTTATAGTTCTATAAGTAATATTTATTTAATAAATGTTTTTTATTTTTATTAATAATAACATTAATAATAACACAGTATTAGATCATTTAGATCAGTGATCAAAATTAAGTGTTATCATAATAACTTTGTGATACATATATAACATAACTAATTTAACAGATATTTAATAGTAATTTTCATAATTTATAACAAACAGTGAGTAAGTTAAACAAACACTTAACACTTACTCATTTAATATGTACTAGTTTATTTGTACAATTTAGTTTTATAAAGTTTAATTTTGATCACTGATTTAGATTATAAAACAATATTTTTTGAAAAATAGCATTATATTATCCATTATAATTATACGTCTAGCTTCTATAACATTAAACTGGATAACATTGTTATCATGATCAATTTTATGATTGCGATTTAATAATTGTTGTGTATAATAGTTGTTAACAAATTTCCCACTAATAGGTAATTGAAATAAATTTTTAATACAATCGTCAATATTGTCTAAATTGATAATTTCATTATTGTTTTCCATATTTTTCATTGAGTCTAATAAAACTATTTTTTCATATTTGCTTTCTAGTAATATATCCTTCAATTTCTGTACAGATTGTTCATCCATTACAGCACTAGTAGCCATCTGTGAGTCATTATGTTTGTCACCATCGATCAGCTGTTCCACATAGTCCTCAAAAGCGTCGTTAAAAGGGGTCAATGAGTTAAGTAAAATGTATTTCGATAACTGTGTCATACATTTATTTATAACATCCCTTTCTTCGTCCAATTTCTTCTGTTTGTCCATCAGTTCAACAATTTTATCTTTTTCTATATCCAGTTCCTTATTATTGGTGGTCATCATTGCAAACTTATCTTCATCTCTGAAATCTGAAATATATTTTATAGTTTCATAGTTACTGTGAACGTGTGTCATATAACTGTGTCCACAAACTCGACAATAATCTTGTTTTGTTTCTTTAATTACAGAAAATTTATTTAAAAAAAACAATTAAACTTTATCTCTAAACAAATTCAATTTGTTTTTTAAAAAAGTATTTAAATTAATAGTCAAACTATTAGTTTAATATAACTTATATATGATTTAACAACCAAGTTTTATATAAATGTTAATAATTATAAAATAAAAAAAAATAATTACCTAAATTGAAAGCTTGGCAATTTAGCAAGCTCAAATCACCCACAATACTGTTTTCATGTGATTTTGGACAATCACTATTGCAAACACTTTTATAATGTTTCAGTAATTGACCATTACTTACGATAGTATCACAACAGTGTTCATCAATACAAACCAGTATCGGATGACTTAGTGATCGGGACTCGACATCAATGCGGGGAACGTATAGATTACGACCAATTAGTTCAATATTTTCATCAATTGTTCCGATATTGTCGGTCCGTATTTCGTTTTCTTTTCCAATAATACCAATATGTTTGTTAATATCCGTTAAGGTCTTTAACAATGTATTTATCATACATTTTGCATAATTCAAAGATATAGTATCAGAAACATTGTGTGGTTCAATGTTTTCAAAGTATTTTATTAGACGTTTACACTCTTTAGATGATCTAAAGTGAAATATTAATCAAATTTTTAGTAATTAATACGTAATATAAAAAAGTATAAAATGTTAAATAAAGTAAGAATTTCATAAATTATATATTTATAATAAAAATCATAAATAATAACCTGGACCAACTTGTTTTATAATCAGTTTTGATATTTTTATTAAAAACCATATTATTTGGTTCACTGACTGCTACTAAATAGCGAAACGACTCGTTGTCAAAACAAAATGTATTGTTTTCATCAAATCTGATCTCAACATTAGGTGGTCTCTGTCTCACTTGTGTCAGTACGTCCTCCAGTGCTGCAGCTGTATCTCCCGGTTCATAAAAAGTACCCCGGGCATTAGTAAATACAAACATTATATTATTTGCCGCAGATTTGCTCAAATGACACAACAATTCAAGTATACAATACTTGAATATAACCCCAACTCTGGCCTCATTTGGCTTTAATAGCACACAAATGCCATTAATAACACTATAATGCGATATAAAATTAAGTATATTTTGCATATTTTGGTTGTCTTTATCCAAGCCTTTAGTGTCAGCAATACCGGGCGTATCAATAATGTTGAGCTGATGATCGCCCAAATCAAATGTATAACAGCGCGGGTATTGTGTGGCCGATTCTGTAGTTTTTTCAGTATTTTCCGTATTAGTTGGGACACCAAATGTCATAAGTTTACGTTTTTTGGTTTTCGGATCCGTTAACGTAAACTTAGCCGGTATTAAACATACCATTCGGTTGATTGCATCGCTTAAACTATTAAATAGCAAATAATTGACAAATGAGTTGATAAATGTTGATTTGCCGACACCAGACTCGCCCAATAATAATAGTGTTATTTCTTTCTTTAAATAATTAAATTAATATAATAAAAATTATTAAATAATATATCAAAAAAAAATCACTTACCTTATTATGCATTTTAAATTACTAAACTTAATTAACTATTTAAATATTATTATTATTATTATATTACTTAGTTAAAAACAAACAAACAAACAAATATTTTATTAATTTTATTATATTAAAATGTATTAGGTTTTAAAATTATTTAAATATTTCTATGATATATTAAATTTTACAAGTTTTTATAAATTATAAAATATGATCTAACTATTATTTTTATTTTTATTTTATTAGTATTCATACATAATGTTTAGATAATTTTTAATCTATAAAAAAATTATTGCAAAATAAAACACTTTTATATATCAAAGTACAGTTAAAATAATGTATAATTATGTATAATAATATATATATAGAGTAAATTTAATAATATATAACATTGAAATATAATTGTTTATAAAAATAAATTAAAAATAATAAATTGCTAAATATTTTACAGAAAATAAATAATAATGCAATATATTATAAAAAAGATTATTTAATGCTTAAAATAATGTTAACTGTAATATTACATTATTATTTATTCAAATATAAATATTTAGTATTACGTGACTACTCTAATGTCTGTAATTTTATCATAATATATACACATAATGTTTATTTAATGTTATATTTAAAGTATATACAGTATATATAATCTAAACAACTTTTATATATAATCACTAACACTAAAATAAATCCAAAAATCAAAATAACTAAACTTATTTAATCCAATTTATTAATTCAATTCTATAATTTATGACAATAATATAATATTATATTATATTATTTTTTAACAAACACTTTAACTATCATTAAAATATTGTAGATTTGATAAAAATTTATAAGTTTAAGTTAATTTGTGTATTATGAGTTTTTATCAATTAATGTGCGGTTTTATTAGATAAACGTTAAGTTGAAAAGATATAAATTGAAGTTTTACTTGAATTGTATAAATTTAGTATAAGTTTGCTTATAATTATATCAATTTTTATAAGAAAATATTATCAGATATAAGTACTCTGCTATATTAAAAATAAGCAATTATTATTGTGATTTGTTTAATAATAACTTAACTATAAAAAAGTATAATTTATAAATGTTATAAAAGTTTAATAATATATGAATATCTTTATAATAGATTAACAAATGGCTGAAAAACAACAAGAAATTGATAAATTAACTAATAGTTTGACCAAACAATTGAAAATTGTAAGTTATTATTAATTATAATTCTAATCATTAATGAAATTTTAAAAATATATATTTTTTGATCTTATAATAGGAAACTAAACAGCAAATAACATTATTATTATTGGGGGAGTCAGGTGTCGGCAAATCAACATTTATCAATGCATTTGTCAATTACCTGTTTTTCGACAAAATGAGTGATGCCGTTAACCGAGCGTTTTGTTTAATACCGGCAAAGTTTACGTTAACGGATCCAAAAACCAAAAAACGTAAACTTATGACATTTGGTGTCCCAACTAATACGGAAAATACTGAAAAAACTACCGAATCGGCCACACAATACCCGCGCTGTTATACATTTGATTTGGGCGATCATCAGCTCAACATTATCGATACGCCCGGTATTGCTGACACTAAAGGCTTGGATAAAGACAACCAAAATATGCAAAATATACTTAATTTTATATCGCATTATAGTGTTATTAACGGTATTTGTGTGCTATTAAAGCCAAATGAGGCCAGAGTTGGGGTTATATTCAAGTATTGTATACTTGAATTGTTGTGTCATTTGAGCAAATCTGCGGCAAATAATATAATGTTTGTATTTACTAATGCCCGGGGTACTTTTTATGAACCGGGAGATACAGCTGCAGCACTGGAGGACGTACTGACACAAGTGAGACAGAGACCACCTAATGTTGAGATCAGATTTGATGAAAACAATACATTTTGTTTTGACAACGAGTCGTTTCGCTATTTAGTAGCAGTCAGTGAACCAAATAATATGGTTTTTAATAAAAATGTTGAAACCGATTATGAAACAAGTTGGTCCAGGTGATTTTTATTATTTATTTTAGTTAATAACTTTTATTATAATTATTTTTAACATTTTTTAATAACAGATCTGTTGATGAATGTCAGCGAATGATGACTTATATATGCAAAATAAAACCACACAATGTTATGGACACCCTATCTATCAATGACGCCAAACGAACCATTAAATTGTTGACACAACCGATGGCTGATATCAGTAAAAACATTGCCGACAATCTTAAAGAATGTCAACTAAGAACTCAAAGAATATTGCATTTTGAGGGCAATATTAAAGACCTGATGAATGAACTCTATATACCGGTCATAGATATAGCGTCGACACCATTGACTGATCCGCGGACTGTCTGTTCCGATAATAATTGTTGTGAATCAGAAAATATTGACGGAAATGTCGTCAAACATTATAAGACAGTTTGCCATTGGAAGTGCTATTTAAAATATGATGATGGAAATGTTATCGGCAATAGAGGACTACTTGATTGTCAGGCATTCAATGAATATAAGCAAACCGGTGACAAACATTCAATTATAATTAGTTTGATTTTATTATTATAATAAATATTATTATCATAGGTCCTGATAGACAGGTTCGACCCGAAGATGCAAATCTACATCCCGACAATTCATGTGTTGCCGATCCCGTAACGGGTCTTATAACTGTTCATTACGCCGAACGTATAAAACATGATTACTGCCAAACATGTGGACACAGTTATATGGTGCACCTACACGTCAATTATGAGACCAGAAAAATTAAGACAAAGCGTAGAGATGAAGCTAAATATGCATTGATTACCAGCGATGAAGAGGCCAGAGATGCACAAAGAGATAAAGTTAATGAACTGATGGACAGACAGAAGCTATTGGCCGAAGAGAGCAAAATTATCAATGAATGTATGGCTATGTTTGCCGTATTTCTCAAACACAACGCATTGACCCCTTTTAACGACGCTTTTATGGATTATGTCGAACATCTGATCAGAGATGAAGAACAAAACAATAGACTGGTTTCGGGAGTTAAACAACAATCAGTAAAACAATTGAAGGATATGTTAGAACAATACAAACACGAAAGAGACAGTATATTAGACGCAATGAAAAAAGGAGATAATTATAAAACAGTTACTCTCGAGGATATCGATAATTGTGTCAACAGATTAAACAAATTGCCCATAAATGGCAAAAAGATACAGGAGTTGATGCAAATGCAATTGACAATCAGCAATAAAATACATCACCATGCTGATCAACATGTTATCAAAGTTAACAATGACAATTCAATTGTCAAATATACTAAAAATATTTTTAAGAAAATCGCAAAAAATATTTTTTAAAATTACACAAATTATGATAAAATACAGTATATTAATGTGAAATACTTATTAACTGTTTTTAAGTATTTTATTTGTTTTTGTTTACTTAAGCATTCTATAAATATATATAATATATTAAAGTAAAAATCTTATCGATTAGATATTACAGTATTATTGTATTATTATTTAATCAAAATATAAATCTTTAATATTATAGTTTTCTAATGAAATAAGTTTCAAACATAATTTTGATGTAATATGTTTATATAATTTTATTCACACACTTAACTACAATGTTATTATATTGAATTTTTGTATATTGAACTAAAAGATTTTATTATAATAAATAATAAATAAATTTAAGTTTACTTTTAAAATATATATGTTTGATAAAAACTAATTAAATTTCATTATTTATTAATTTTTGTCGACATTAAATAATAATAATATTTTTATGCAATAATATATTCAAATTTACATAGTTTTGAAATAATCTGAAAAAGAGATTTATTTTCAAAACTATTATTTTCAATAAAATTATTAATTTTATTAGTCATTAAATCTTGTCACTGGTATTATTAAACATGATTTTCAATATGTATGACAATTAGGGTTAGTAATGATTTGTCTGATTTTCCAAAAGTTCCTTATTTTCTCTGCTTTCTGGGAATTCCAAAGGGTATCTATTTTCTTGTTTTAACATTTATTTAACCCTAAATAACACATTTTATTATAATGTTTGAAAAACAAATTTTATATTATATTAAATTTTATTTTGATTGTTATTCATATAGTAAATAATATCACAAAAATTTATGGAATTGAGAGCTAACCTATAAGTCCTAACAATAATATAAAATATTTGATTTCTTTTTTTTCAATAATATGCAATAAATTAGTTATTCCATCAATTATTTATTATATTATTATTTTAGTTACATTGGAAAAATCATACCTCACTAATAAAATACTAAATTTAAATGATAACAACATTTAACAACAAAAAACTAATAATATATATAATAATTATAATCAAAATTTTAATTACATTTAAAAAGTAATTATACGTATTAAATATACAATTAATTATGTTTTAATTTTGATTTTTTAAACAAATATGTTTAAATAACACTTTTACGCAAAATATAATATTATAATTAATTTATTATAACAGATGATTTTGACATTGTTGCTTATTTTATCAAATATTATTTTTTAAAACTATATTTATTTTTAATTTGTATTAATTTTTTGTTATTTATTTATATTTAATATATGCTATTATAGAAATAATAAATTTATTATTTTATTATATTAGTGATTTATAATTTTTTGTCAGTGTAAATATAAAAAAATTATTGCATATTTTTAAAAACTTTCTTAATTTTTTACTTTAAAAACATTTAAACAATGTCTATAAAAGATATGTAATTTGTAAGCACATTTATAATAAAAAAATTTTATAATATATCACTTTAACTATAAAAGTAATTAATGCGGATTTATGATTATTTGAAAAAAATTCACAATCATTGTAGTAAATTTCAACTAAAATATTTGTTAGCTTTTAAATTTTCTATAAAAATTATACTACAAATAGTTTTCATATATCATAGTTTGTTTGTATTTCATACAGTTATTAACAATATATTTGCATTATAAGACAAGAATAAAATATAAATTAGTTTTTATAAGTTTATATAATTTAACTGTAATTAAAAATGTTAASAATTAAATTAAATTTATACATTTATTTTATGCTAATGTTGTTTATATGTTTGTTTAAAACAACAAAATCTATTGAATCAAATCTTATATATGAAAATCACTATTTTGTCAAACAATTGTATTCACATTTTAGTAAATCCAATGTAAGCCATGAATGCAAACAAGTGATGGACTATTTGGTCAAACATCCCGACGACAGAACWACATTTCAATGTATTTAATTATATTAATAAAAATATTATAAAACAAGTATTTAAAAATGTATTTTTAATTTATTATCTTATAATTAGTGATTGATTCAAGTGCTGTCATCGGCACCGGTATTAATAAAGGAAATTTCCAATATGTTGGCCATTATAGTGAATGCATTGACCATAAATCAGACTTAATGATTGACAAACAATTACACAAATTGAATGCACAATATTGTACACTCAATATCGATATTAATTATTTCTTTGAAAAATTAATATTAAAAAATACGGTACTTATAATATAAATATTTTACATTTATTTTAATAAAGTTTATAATAAAATTATTTATTATTAAACAAATATTATTTGCATTTCATTACTATTTTATTATTAATTTATCAATAATTTTAAACATTTCTATTCAGATATTATATGAATATAAACATATGATTCCCACAACTATTGGTATTTGTTTTCCTCAGTCATGCAATGCACACGACTTGAATACAGTTCTTCAATCATGTAATTAATTAAACTTTTTAAAAATAAATACTTTAACTTTAATTAATTAATTATTTCTTTTAATTTTAGTTTCTAATAATTTTGATATATCTTTATCAATTGCAAATTGTAGTGTTGCTAAAAATAACACATTAAAATGGCATCACATACTTATAATGTAAGAAAATTTTATTTATTTTAAACTAATAAAAGTTAACTTAATAAAAATGTTACAATTACCTTTAATAACATATAAATAACTTAAATTATTAAAAAAATAATTTATATCTAAATATTTTGTTTTTTTAAATGTTTGATTTTTTGTTTTTATTTAACATTAAATATTTCTCATTAGTTATTGTTTTGTTTCAATTGGTATTTTAATAATGTTGGGTACAATTATCGATTGGCAATTTGGATGTAAAATTTTGATAATTTTTTATAAATAATTTATTTATTAATTTAAAAAAAAAAATAAATTGTTAGCATTAGTTTCATCAAACAAATGGATTCAATTATTGGTTGCATTTTCATTGTACACAAATACACGACAATTACTAACAGTAGGAAAACAGCCGATAAATACAATCACTTGTTTTAATGGTTTACGTGTTATTTGTTTATTAATTATAATATTTAGTCATATTATTGATACATCGCACTCATTTGGTAATACAATTTTAATTATAAAATAAATTTCACAAAATAATATCTTTTATATTTTTTTATATATATATATTACTAGTAATGAATGTAAATGAGGTCTTTAGATTGCAGTCGTCTTTTATGATGCAATTTGTAACAAATGTCGAGCTATGGGTCGATATATTTTTATTATTATCAGGATTTCTGTGCGCATACAGTGTTATCAATGATACAAAACAAACAACAATTAGTAAATATGTCGGAAATATCTTTAGAAAAATAATTCATCGCTATATTAGACTTACGCCATCATTGCTGGCAATGATTGGATTTTCCAAATTATTGGAAGTTATGGCTTCGGGTCCGCTTTGGTTTCAATACTTATATCAGTCACAATCAACCAGTTGGTGGACTAATTTAATTTATTTAAATAATATTATTCAAAGTGGACAAACAGATATTTATTCAGTAATTTTTTTCATATATCTAAGGGATTTTTTAAAATTTAAAACAGCACAATTATAGTAAAAAATAATTTAATTATAAAAATAGTTATTTTTATAAACTTTAAAACATTTATAACAATGTTATTGAATTTATTTTATTTATAAGCTATTTGATTTGCAAATTCATAATTAATTTAATACTATATTTTAGTGTATAAGTCATACGTGGTATTTGGCAGTAGATATGCAAATGTTTATAGTGTCAAACATTTTCATAATATTATTGGCATTCAATGATATTAGGTATAAGTAAAAAAATTTGTAWAAGAAATTTTTTAATTATATATTTTTTGAAAATTTTATAAAATATTTACAGAAAACAATATTTAGGTATAGCTATAAATATTGGTCTTATTTTAGTAGCATGGACAGCTATTGCTATCAAAATTATTTTTTATGGATATCCGCCAACTGATTTCAAATATATGAAGTATATTACAATATAATTTAATATTAAATATTTTTAATAATTAATTTATAAATTTGCTATWATTTTTTTTATATTTATTACAGCACTGCACCAATTTTTAACGAAATATTTTTTTCGACATATTGTCGTTTACCTCCATATTGTGTCGGCATATTAATGGCTTATATTTATAATAAATTTGGCAAAATTAATATCAAATGGGTTAAGTTATTATTAAAATTGTTATATATTATTTAAAAAATTAATATATGATATCTATTTTATAAAAATAGCAAATAAATATATTATTATGGATATTATGTATTGGCATAAATGTTGCGATAGTTTCCACAACATATTTCTGGTATTTGGGTTACAGTTATAATAACTTTCTAAGTGTATTATATGGTTCAACTCATCGTACTGTTTGGGCTATCTGTTGGTCATATATGTTGTATGCCTGTGCCACAGGACAGGGAGGTATTGTCAATCGAGTACTTTCATGGCCAGCATTGGTACCATTGAGTCGACTATCATTTCATACCTATCTATTTCATTATCCATTATTATTATTGATTACATTCAGTGCACGACAGCCAACATATTTGGATCCACTTAATCTGGTAATCATTTGTTAATTTTGTTATTATTTTTATATTATAATACTTACTAACAATGACTAATTTTTTTGTATTATTATTAAAATAATTTAATGTCTAGGTAATCACCTATTTGGGATTTACAGTGCTCAGTTTGTTTATTAGCTATTTAACGTATAGCATGTTTGAAATGCCAATTGCTAAAATTGAAAAATTATTCAACAAAAATAATCAAATTAATAAAAAAGCAAATTAAATTAATTAAAATTGTATTTAAAATAAATACAGTTTTTTTTATATTTAATTATAAAGTAGTTTATAAAATAATATAGATTTTATAGWAAAATTAGACTAAATGTTTAGTTATGGAATATTTGTTATAATATTTATATTTTAACATTGTTTTATTAATTTTAATTCTAATAATCAGTTTATTTTACTCTTAAATGATGTTTTATTTTAGTTAATTTACTTATTATATCTATAATTATTAATGAATAAATTTAAGTGTATTATAAAATCAATTAATCTATTTTGTTTGTTGATAAATACAATTAGTATATTTAATTTTATTTTAAAAAGATTTATTATTTATACATTATATAAAAAGTATTGTAGATTTTATCAATTTTTATGTTTTAATAAACTTATAATTACTCTAAATTTGTTAATTATAAAACATTGTTTGGTCTAAACATTATTCTAATTAAATAAATTATTTTAAAACTTAAATCTAACATAAATTACTAATTAAAAATCTATTGTAATAAAAGTTGCTAAATCATAAAATAAATAATAAAATCATCGCAAAATGTATTTACATTTAAAATTATGTTTAAAGTAAAGTTACTACAAAAATCTGTTTAACATTTTAAAACACATAAATGTAATTTTTAATATTATTTTTTAATCAAAATAAATATTAAAATTATTATATTACTTAATGTTGCATTTAAGTAAAACAAATATTAATATAATTTAATATAAACATATTTGTTTTGTTTAGTAAAATGAAAATATTACACCTATTTTATAATTTGGCAAAAATTGCTAATTTATTTTCATATGACGTTTATGTAAACACCACGTCTGGTACAATACGGGGGAAACAATTGGATATATTTGGTCACAAAACCTACCAGTTTTTAAACATACCATACGCTGAGCCACCAATCAATGAGTTGAGATTTGCTAAGACTGTACCACTTAAACAACCAAAAAAAGTAATATTATATTTAATAAATTAATTACAATATATAAAGACTATGACATTGATATTAAAAATTAATATTGTTTAAAATTATAACTAAAAAGCTATTTACAATTAAAGGATATTATTGATGGTACAGATTTTGGAAAGTCATGTTTTCAAAATTTCATGTTCGTTCATAAATTAACGCCAGACCCCAGTGAAGATTGTCTAACTATTAATATTTGGACACCAAATATGCCAATCAGTAATAATATATCTACTGATAAAACATTAAATAATTCAACATTAAAACCAGTAATGTTTTGGATATATGGCGGYGCTTTTAAGTTAGGGTCAATACATTGGCCGCCAATATATACAGGATATGCACTGACCAAACATGATGTTGTGTTAGTGACAGCTAACTATAGAGTTGGTCCGTTTGGTTGGCTATATGGCGGTACCGATGATGTTCCTGGAAATCAAGGACTATATGACCAACTTGTGGCACTCCAATGGGTCAGAGATAATATAAATATTTTCGGTGGTGACGCCAATCAGATAACAATATTTGGCGAAAGCGCCGGAAGTATATCAATATCGGCTCATATCATTTCACCGCAAGCAAGAGGTTTGTTTAGGAGGGCTATAATGCAAAGCGGATCAATACATTTGTTAGAGGCTAACAGTGTCGAGTTATTATCAAAAAATTTGGTATTCAATGATACCAAACAAATGGCCAAATCGTTTAACTGTTCCGTTGATAACACAGACAACAAATGGTTAGACTGTTTAAGAAAAGTCGACGCATTGGCTATAAATAGCTATGAAATGAAATATACATTTCCATTACTACAAACTCACTATTTGCCTATCAGTGCTCAACAAGCATTTAAAACGGGAAACTTTAATAAAGGTTAAAACAAAATAATGTATTTATCAATAATTTAGCATAAATTTTGATTTATTAACATTTTAATCTAATTAATACACATTTAATCAAAAACAACACGACATTGTCTATTAGTAATTTTGATTTTCAACAATTAATTAAATAACTACTTATTATTTTTATTTATTATAAATACTATATATATACAGTATATTAACTATTAATTCTTTATCTATTTATACTATAAATTTTATAGTTTCTATATAACAACAGTTTTTTCTGTTGTATTTTATGCATTTATATTTCAAATATTTAAAAATATAATAACTATTTATTAATATTTATATAATTGTATTTTAATTTTATAAAATTTTTTATATATATATAAAGATATCGATATATTGATTGGTGTCAATAAAAATGAAGGACCGTTAATATCGTTGATRTATTTTCCAATGTATAAATTTATAAGAAATAAAAACGATTTTATCCAATATTTAAAAACCCATTTTCTAATGCATGCCATTGACTACAACAAGACAGTCAACCATTATCTCAATGGTGTCGACATCAATAAAACTAATGAATTGATTCAAGCTTTTTGGCAATTGATGGGCGATATGGCAATAACTTGTCCGACCTATTATTATGGTCGACAGTTTGCCAAAGTTTCGACTAACAGTGCCGTATATTTTTATCATTGGACTTATAGGGCTAAACTATTATCATTTTTAATCCCTTTACTTGGTTTGACCAAACATACTAATCAGCAAATGGCACACCATAGTGCTGAATTAGAGCATGTTTTTGGACTACCAGTGCTATTGGGAACAAGGGATACCAAGTTCAGCACTGATGTAATGACAATGTGGACAAACTTTGCAAAATATGGGTAAAAGTATTTTGTTTGTTTGTTTTTGTTTTAACTATTATATTAGTGTTTTAATTGACATTTAATATTTATTTTATTATTCACAAGTAATCCCACTTATGGACAGTTGTATAGCTGGCCAAAAATGATTGATCCGATAAAGTCTAATGTGACCAAAATTAAAGTGATTAATCCGTATTATCCAAATACTATTGTTGATGATTTATTTACGTCTAAATGTGATGCAATTTGGCAACCTTACTTTATGGGCACACCTACTCATATTAGTAACACTCAAACATTCAATGAAACTCCAATCACCGATAATACTATTGATTATATTAATTATGCTATAATTTTTGTAATAATTTATATTTTATTACTGATTTTGATTATAAAATTTAGATTGTTTATTTGTATAAAAAATGTTTTTTATTATAAATGTATTATTTTAACTATAATTAAAATATTAAAATTATCAACTATTTACAAAATGTATTTTATATAATTTTATATTATAAGAAACATACTTCAAATAATATAATCTATTTTTTATTATATTATAAACATGTTATATTATAACATAAATTTAAATTATTATTTTTGTTTTACATTTTTTATAACTGAATACATAATACTGTCTTTAGTTTGCAGTCGTAAACCAAACACCTGTGACCACAGTTTGCGAAACTTATTGGTTTTCAATGAGTTGCGGACAGATTTCAAATCTACTTTAACAATGTTTTCAGCAATTGTTTCACTATTAATATATCCATTTATGACTATCGATTGATTGATATCCAGGTGCTCTCTAATCATTTGACCATAAAGAGGTAATTGACATATCTGTTCAACACTCTTAACAATATCATGCAAAGTAATGTCATCATTGTAATTATGGGTCCGTCCTATCAAATCATTTAAGACATAATTTTCTTGTTGGTATTGTTTCATAGTGTGCTTCAATTGTTGTAACGATTGTTGACTATCTTCAGGTAACAGTGACTCCCTGTGCTCTTCAACACTAATTAGATAATCCATGTAATCATTGAAAGCGTCGTTAAATGGCATCAATGCGTTATGTTTGATGAAAGTAGCGAACTGTGCCATACATTCAGTGATAGCCGTACTTTCATCCTTACATTTTTGCTGTCCRTCCATTTGTTCATTCAATTTATATTGTTGTGAATCCCTTTCCATTTCCATATTCTCGATAATTGAATGCTTGTCTTCATCCCTGTGCTCTGATTTTATTTTTCTGGTTTCATATCTAACAAACATATGTTTCTTATAGTTATGTCCACACACTTTACAATTATCGCATTGTAGACCTGATTAAGATATTAGATTAAACTCTTTAACAAAAAAATGTTTGAATAGATTTTTTAAAAATAAATTTAGATAATAAAAATTAATAATAGAATATGCCGGGTTATTTTTAAGAGTATTTTTAAAAATAAATCTTATACTAGCGTACATTATACTAATTTAGTATATCTTAACTTAAGGTATAAAAATGTAAAAATTAGTGTAATTAATAAAATTATATAAACAAAAAAAATTGATTACCTGATTGTTTGAATGCATTACAATTAAGCAATCGTTTATATCCCACACTATTACTATTGTAGTCATAATTTAAGTCACAATTCCTTTCGCATACAATATCATAATGTTTAACAAGTTTTCCGTTACTATTGATAGATTGACAGCACTGGTCATCCATACAAACCAACATTGGATTKTYTAACGGTATTATCTCGACTACAGTAACCGGTATATATAGTTCTCGTTTTAGTTGAATAACATTTTCATCAATTTGTTTAATATTATTGCTAATTATATCAGACTTTTTAACATTATCAGCAATATCATTGGCTATATTGGCAAATGGTTTGGCCAACAATTTTATCATACGCTTGGCCTCATTGATRCCTACCGTGTCTTTAACATTGTGTGGTTTCAATTGTCCTAAATATGTTAGCATACGTTTGCATTCATCAATTTGTCTAATAATTTATTTAATTAAAATTATTAACATTATCAAAAAAAGTATTTAAAATACAGAATAAATTATAAAAAAAATAATACCAACCTGGACCAACATTTATCATAATGACCATGCTCACTTTTGCTATATTCCATGTTATTAGGTTGAATGACAGCCACCAGATAATTGAACGACTCGTTGTTAAAATAAAATATATTGTTTTCGTCAAACTTGATCTCAATATTATTTAATGATCYGTATTTCGATTGTTGTATCACTTGTTTTAATGTTTCATCACAATCACTAAGATCTGTATTATTTATATTATTATCATTTTGATGTGTAATATCATAGACAAACATTATATTATTAGCACCAGATTTGTCCAAATGTGACAACAWTTCAAGTATTGAATACTTAAATATAACGTTAACCCTGTCATCATTAGACTTTCAATAGCARACAAATACCGTTAATAACTTTGTAATGGGATATAAAGTGGAAAATATTTTGCATAATTTGTTTGTCTTTATCCAAATCATTAATGTCATCACCAATACTAGGAGTAGTAATAATATTTAACTGACAATAGCCCAGATCCAATTGATAACAGTGTGGATATTGTGAGTTATGATCATTAAACTTTTTATTAATATTATAATTGTCTAGTTTATCAAACATTATTGTTTTAATTTGATTAGTTTTCGGATCGGTTACAATTAATGTGGTCGGTATCAAACAGACTGGCCGTCCCATTGCATACTTTAATTTGTCAAACAGTAGATAATTGACTAAACCATTGATGAACATTGGCTTATCCACACCCGACTCACCAAATAATAAAATTGTTATTTCTTTATTAGAATTATTATTATTTTTCTAAAATAAATTAAATATTATAAAAGTTAATTTTAGATATTAATAATATTATATTTTTTAAAGTTTACCTGTTTATCCATTTTAGTTAGTTGACTATAACTAATGTTTATTTATTACTAACAACTATTAGTAACAACTATTTATTGTTGTCATTATTAAATAAGCAATTAAATAAAATTATAGCAAAAATAACATTAAAATATCATAAAACAGTATTTTATCTCAAGTGTTTTACATTTACATTATTAAATTATAACTTATCAAATATTTTAGTAATTTTAATATGATGTAATTTTTTTATTAGAATATGATAGTTTTTATATAATACAATAAATATACTGTATTTTAAAATATTTAAAATAATAATATGTGATACTTAATAGTTTTATAAAATATTTTTAATCTAAACATTTAATTTTTTGTTTATAAAACTTACATCATTGTTTATTAATGACAACTTTATAATTTTAATATTTATCATTTATCAATTCTGTATAAAAATGATCAAATTAACTTGATACAAAGTTTAAAGTTAAAATTTAAAGCTTAATATAAAATACAAACATTAATATTTAAAAAATGCAGTAATTTATCATATAGTTAATTTATCAATACTATAACTTATTTTTTCCAATTAAGCACATTATTAATATTGAATATAATTTATTACTTTTATTAATTTAACTTAAATAAACTTATTTTTTAAAACATTTAAAAATTTCTAACATTAGCAACAATAATGCAGTTTAGATAATACAGTACAATATTTTAATAATGTATTACTAATTTTGTAAAAAATTCCTTTATATATGTTTTTTTTCATTAGTCAAAATCATAATTTAAAAGTTTAAGCTATGTATTCATAATAACAAGTTTGTAAGTTTCGATTTATTAAAAAAACTCAATTATAAGTTTCAAAATACTATTGGAATAGTAGGAAAGTAATTCACATCACTATCCAAACTATAAAAAATGACAAAACTTTTATTATCAAATAAAAGTACACAATTTTTTAGGCCACTAAAATTTTTTTCACAACATTTGCTCATTTGGTTCAGTTTTGGTGACTTCTTAAAGTGTGTAATGTCTGAAATTTCAATTAATTTTGGTTCTCGCGATATTCGGGAAATAATTGCATATTATTATCGGCTCGCGCTGTCGGCACAGGAGCCAACAGATGAAATATTGCACATTGGGAACAAATACTGGTATTTAAGCTACAGTATCGCATTGATAACGTTACTTCAAATTTGGTCGTACATCATTGAGGACATCCCGAAGATGGGTCAATCACGGGAAGTGACCACCGATGAAAATGTGGCCAGAATTAGGGAACTGCTACAAGAATATCCGCGAATAACGCTATTACAGATGGCTTATATACTGAATATCTTAAACGAGAGAGTACATCATATTCTGCACAATTATAGCAACGCAAGACATATTTGTATCAAATGGGTACACCACTTGTTGTCGGCCGACCAAATGGCTACTCGTGTTAAGATCTGCCGGGAGAATCTGAAGATTTTTTAAAATGGCGGCAATCACTTTATTTATCGATTAGTGAATGGTGACGCAACATATGTGTACTTTTATCACAAATTAAACAGTAAAAAAGCATAGTTATGGGTCATAGAAGATGAAGAGATCCCGAAGTTGGCCAAACGTGAAGTGCATGTAAAGAAGATAATCTACGCCATATTTTTTCGTTCGACTAGTATTGTGAAAATTTTCAAATTGGGAAATGGATATAAGGTTACCACCGACTGGTATGTGAAAAAATGGTTGTCTAAAGTCTTTGAATCTATCAATGAGGATCGCCCGAAGTCTGGACTAACTGGCATTATAATGTATCACGATAATGCCAAGTCTCACAAAACATTGGTAACAACCCGATATCTCGATGACAATGGTGTTCAACTTTTAACACGCCCACCTTACAGTCCTGATCTGTCTCCAGCTAATTTTTGGCTTTTTAAAAATCTCAAGAAACACCTAAGAGGAACGGTATTTAATAGCAAAATTGATATTGACAACGCTTTTGAGTCATTTTGGGAGACCTAAAACCAACCGACTGGCGTGGGGTCTATGAGAAGTGGATCGACCGTATGAAACTTGTTATACGGCCTAACGGATACTATATTTAAATAATATTAGAAAAAAATTTGATTAAAATTGTCTTAACCTATCTAGGCTAATTTCATTTCAACCAATCTAATATATCCAATAACGTTTATAAAGATATTGTAAATAATTTTATTGTAAGCAATTGTAAACTTGATATCGTTTCTTATTAACAATAATTATAATAAATACAGTTTGAGTCAATGCATTACAATTTGCAAACCTATAAACACCATCACTGATACTTTGGCTTTAGTCACATAGGAAAACAAACTGTTATTTTTAGCCAAAATAATTTGTTATACGACACCAACACTGAATGTTYAAACATTAATTGTATGTATAATAAAATTAATCAATCTTTATATATGATATCATAAAATCAAATCATTAAATAAATTAGTACATCATTTTGCAATTATTTTRTRTGAGAAAATTGATTATAATTTAKTGATTTACRTAATATTTGATTATACAYAGTATTATTAMTATAATTAGTTGGATAAATGGCACAAGGATTAAGTGATGTCAAACATTTGTTTGAAACTATGGATATTAAGGTAAGGTTTATTAGTTTTAAAAATTGTTTTTAAATTAAGTATAGGTATAAACTGTAATAATAATTTACTATAATTATCATTWACTAAATACTGATTGTTAGGACAATAAGCAACAAATAACACTATTATTGTTGGGAGAGACGGGTGTCGGCAAATCAACGTTTATCAATGCATTTGTCAATTATCTATTATATGAGCGAATGAGTGATGCCGTCAATCGATCGCTTTGTTTGATTCCCACAAAGTTTTCGTTAACGGATCCSAAAACCAAAAAACGTAAAGYTATGACATTTGGTACGCCCAGTGCTTATGAAAATACCGATAAAACTACCGAATCGGCCACTAAATAYCCGCARTGCTACCCGTTTGACATTGACGAGTATCGTCTGAACATTATCGATACGCCCGGTATTGTCGACACTAAAGGYTTGGATAAAGACAACCAAAATATGCAAAATATACTTAATTTTATATCGCATTATAATACTATTGATGCTATTTGTGTGCTATTGAAGCCCAATGAGGCCAGAGTTGGYGTTATATTTAAGTATTGTATACTCGAGTTGCTGTCAAATTTGAATAGATCTGCGGCCAATAATATATTGTTTATATTTACTAATGCCCGGGGCACTTTCTACCAACCGGGTGATACAGCCGTTTCCCTGGAGGAGGTACTGACACAAGTGAAACAGAGACCGCCTAATGTTGAGATCAAGTTTGACGAAAACAATACCTTCTGCTTTGACAACGAGTCGTTCCGTTATTTAGTAGCCGTTAGTGAACCAAATAATATGGTATTTAATAAATGTGTTTCCGATGATTATGAAAAAAGTTGGAATAAGTAATTTTRTTTGATTKATTAAAATTAAATTTATTTSATTAAATTATATTAATATTAATTAATTATTTAATAAATTACTATTTAATAGTTCTGTCAATGAATGTAAGCGTCTAATGGATTATATTATTCATATGAAGCCACACAATGTTATGGATACACTATCACTGAATCGGTCGAAACGTACAATTAAATTGTTAACTAAACCGATGGCCGATATCAGCAAAAACATCGCCGAAAATATAAAAGAATGTGAATTAAGAACCGAAAAGATATTACAATTTGATGGCAATATCAGAGAACTGGAGCGCGAACTATACATTCCGGTCATTGAAATCAAGTCAACGCCTTTGAAAAAACCGAAAACTGTTTGTTCGGACATAAAGTGTTGCGACTACGAGAACATTGACGGAYAAGTAGTCAAACACTATCGGCAAACGTGTCATTATCCTTGTTATCTCAACTTTGATGACGGAAGGGTTGTCGGTACTAAAGCAYTATTAGACTGTAAATCATTCAATAWATATAAACGAAATGGTTATTATATTATTAAATTAAATTAGTTTACAAATTTTATATTATTTAAAAATAGACTAAAATTTATTTAATTAATTATAATTGTACTGTAGGTCCSGATGAATATGTTAGACCCGAAGATGCAAATCTAWWTCCCGATAGTTGCTATGATGCGGACCCACAAACCGGACTTATGATTGTTTACAGCTGTACTCGCAAACAACGGGATAACTGTTTAGTTTGTAAACATAGTTTCAAAACACATTTACACGTTAGGTATGAAACGAAAAAAGTAAAGTCAAAGCGCAGAGATGAAGCCAAGTGTGAAATGATTAATACCGAGGAAAGGGCTAAAAAAGCACATCAAGACATGATTAACGATTTAATGGACAGACAAAACATGCTTAAGAAGGAAATCAAAATAATTACTGAATGTATGGCACAGTTCGCTGTTTTTCTCAAAAACAATGCATTGACTCCTTTTAATGACGCTTATGAAGAGTATGTTGAATACCTTATTAAGGTTGAGGAACATAAAGAGTCATTAATACCCGGATTTAGCAAACAATCGATACAACAATTGCGTGACTTATTGGATCAGTATCACCACGAAAAGGATGTCATACTTAGATCAATGAAAATAGGAGATAAAAGTCATAAGTCTATTACATTGGAARACATCGATAATTGTGTGAACAAATTGTGTCGATTGCCTATAAGTGGCCAACAATACGGGATCACTTGGATATGCAATTGAAAATTAATAACAATTTGCATAACGAAAAAATGCATCAAAGTATTAAAGTTAACACCAATGATAACTATATTTCCAAATATTTGAAAAATTTATTTAGTATAAAATAATTATTATTAKAAACTTTCCTAAATTATTGTTTCATTAACAAAATTATAACTTTAATTTAATATACTAATGTTTTTAAATAATTATACTAAAATTAAACATTTATTTTCATAKCTGATAAATTATACGTAACTCAATTGATTAACTTTATTTTGAAATTAATTTAATAAAGTATAATAATTAATAAAATTAATTAAGTAATTAAATTTATTTTGTTAATAATGCCTAATTATAATTAACTATATTATATAAGTTTATATAATATTTATAATTATTTTTTTATAAATACTGTTTATTAAAATCATCTAAAAACTGGTTTGAGAGTAATTTAGCAAACATTTAGTTGAAGGTCTTTTATTCAATACATTAAT
Source organism: Oppia nitens (assembly GCF_028296485.1). Lineage (NCBI taxonomy): Eukaryota > Metazoa > Arthropoda > Arachnida > Sarcoptiformes > Oppiidae > Oppia > Oppia nitens. The sequence continues at coordinate 725,383 of NW_026533251.1, forward strand.
ATAAAGTTAAACCTAATGCACTAAATTTTCAATGTCATAAATTAATTGATAAGTTATCATATTATTTATAATGATAACTATGATAGTACAGGATGTAAAACATTTAAGGATACAAATGTTTAATTACATAAAAAGTTTAAAATAATATGRAATAGTTGAGGTTTTTWATGATAAATTTTTWAAAATCTAKCTTTTTTAAATTAAAGATACTGGGTATTTTGTTTTTATATTTGATTTACATAAAATATTTAAAAATTTCTCAAATTTATCTTTATTTGATTCAAACATTTATTTGTATCCTTATATGCTTTACATACTGTATAAATTCCGTGTAAATAGAAATGTAAATATATGTCAGAAAAATGTGTAATATAATTTTTTTAATTCTATAAATTCAACAATTATATATGAAAATTTAAAGTATTTTTTAAAGTTATTATTAAAAACAATTGTCAATATGTCAATAATAACAAAAATTATAAGCTCGTATTTTATACTCGACATAAAGTCAACATTKATAACATTATTATTGGGTTTTCTAGTTTATAAAATTGTTAAATTTTATTTACGTGTATTTCAATTACCACCTGGGCCATTGCCYATACCTATTTTTGGCAATCTACTTGGTRAGCATTTACATAAATAAGATTTTTAAAAAAAATATATTAACTATTGTCTAAATTGATAGCATTGCGCGGCACTAAAGATCATTTTGTATATGAGTTGCGAAAATACAGTAAAAAATACGGCGATGTGTTTACATTTTGGTTGGGAACCAACCCTTTCATATTCATAGCAGACTTGGACATCGCCAGAGAGACGTTCCGCAAAAATGAGTTTATTGATCGCCCCGAGTCGTTTTTTGGTATAGTTCCCTATATATTATTTATWTAAATTTTCAAAGGAAATTAAAAAAACATTAAATATTTGTTTTATTAGCAAAATCTATATCAAACAAAAAWTATTCAGACGTGGCGTTTGATAATTATGGTCATCGATGGGAAGCACTGAGACGTGTCACACACGCAGCTGTTTTGTAATCATTTTCAACAAAAATAAAACTATAGTTATTTATATTTGGATTTTTTGAATTATTATTATACAGGAGCTATGCAAAAACGGATAAGCTGGCATATCTGGTYAGTGATTGTGTGGAAAACACTATAAAAACTATARTAAAACGCGAAGGAYTGAACAAACCGTTTTATCCCTATCCATACATTTATCATATGTTTAGTAATATATTGGCTACCAGTGCTTTCAGTCGGGGCTATGATTTAGAAGATAAAGAGTATTTGTTTTTCAAATATGCATTCAAAGACCTGGGAGAAGAAATGGGTATTAGRCTTGCACTCTGGGAGGTCTCACCATTGATACGATTTTTGGACAAAAAGAAAGTCAATGAAGTGATTAGTGTAACAATTGGAACAATAGATGTAATTAAAGACAAATTTAAGAGTCATTACAATAATTATGATTCAAACGTTTGTCGCGACTTTTGTGATGCACTAATAACTGCAAAAAATGATGCGCTGAGGGATGCAAAAGAGTCGGCACCTTATTTGACAGACGAAAATCTAGCCATGTCTATATGGGACTTATTTATTGCGGGCACCGATACCTCGCAAAACACTTTTCAATGGATAATCCTATTAATGACTTACTATCCAGAAATGCAACAAAAACTACGACAAGAAATAAGCGACGAAATCGGTGACCGTATGGCCACACATGAAGATAAACATCGCTGTCATTAYACAATGGCATTCATATCGGAGACAATGCGCTACCGAAACTCAGTACCGAACGGTTTGTTTCACGGGACAGCAGTTAATACACAGTTTGGTGAATATAATTTGCCAAAAAAGACGGCMYTTTTTGTCAATCAATGGGAAATAATGAATAGTGAAAAATATTGGGAAAATGCCGATAAATTCATACCCGAGCGCTTCCTTGACAGCGAAGGCCAGCATATGACTACCCGACCCAAAGCGTACATACCTTTCGGTGTGGGACGTCGTGTATGTTTGGGCGAGAAGTTAGCCATAGCTGATCTSTTTCTWGTTTTGGTCCGATTTTTACAATTAACCGAAAACTATGATATAGTATTGAGTGATTACAAAGACTTGGATCCCAATCCTAACGATGCCAATGCTTTTATGCCAAACAAACATCAAATTGAATTTAAGATTAAAACAAATAAGTAAATAACAATTTTGTTAAAAATTTAATTATTAAAATTTTTACAAATTATATTTTAAAACAAAATTTATCTAAAATTTTGATTGTAAAAAATACTTTTTTATTCAATATATATTATAAATTATTTAATATTATTCTAAATATTAATACCAAATAGTAAATAGAAATATAGATGATAATTTATAAATTKTTTAAAACTTTTAATTGGGTAATATGTAGAATATTATTGCTAATAAACTTATAATTATGAMAATATTTTAAATGTTTTTTGTATTTTTARTATTACTAAAATTAATATATTACWTMAAAAATTATTTGTAAGTAAATTGTAACAAAATTTTCTTAATATTTGAGAAATAAAGTTTTATAAATAATATTTTCTATAATTCAGTAGTACAAAAAATAGTATACTATTTTTCTTAATTTTTTAAAATTTTTATTTATTTAATTTACACTCAACTTAAAGTCAACATTGTTAACAATACTAATACTGCACATAAACTTTACACATATTTTTTGGCAAYAATATACTTGGTAAGTTTATTTACATAAATGATATGTTTTATATCAAATATAAATTTCAAAAAAAATTATATATTCTATTAATATTAATATCTATTATATTATTTGATAGCATTGCGCGGCACTAAAGATTATTTTGCATATGAGTTGCGAAAATACAGTAAAAATATTTTTATATTAGCTATTTTTTAATWTAAAATAATAATATAAATTTAGTATTATTACATTTTAATAATTTATYATTAATTAATATTAACAATCTTATTTACTTACATTAGTTTCAATGTAAAAATAAAAATGCGTTAATCACGTTTAATGTTATTTTTATTAATTGTCAMTCGTGATAAATTTGACATTTATAATATAAATTATTACATTTATATTACAATTAAACTATATATTGTCCTTGATCGATTTTTAATAATATCAAATGTAAACATAGAAATAAAYGWCCAAATTAGTTTAAGAGTCAGTTTAATTTTATAATTAAACATTTTAGTAAAATTATTAATTATATTAAATTACTKCTAAAACTACTAAAATSTGTTATTTAATYAATATTTAAATAAAGAAAWTAGAATTATATAAATATTTTTTGTTATTAAATATATATCTAATATAACAATTGTTTTTTATTTAACTATTCGACTATTATATAACATTAGAATTTTACAATAATATATAAACAGTATTAATATTATATTATAAATAAAATACACAACAAAAATGAAAAGTAATTAAAATCAATTAATAATTTATATAGATTAAAAGAATATTACTTATTTATTAAATTTATAACCTCCCCTTTGTTCATAAATTTATTTTATAAAAGATCCCCACCACAAGAAATAAAATATTATTTAAATGCAAACGTTTATAAATATATTGTATAAACAGTAATTAATTGTAGCCCATCAATTGCAAACGTAATATGTGAACCACGACTTATTTATTAAATTTATAACCTTTGAATTTATTTATAAAAGATACCACACACATATTATACACACACACACACAGACACACACACAGACACACACACACACACACACACACACACACACACACACACACACACACACACACACACACACACACACACATTATTAGATTTAAACAGWTTATCCCATTKATTAGAAATTCAAGTTTATTGAWTTTAATTTTATTATTAAGTTAAAACACTATTATTATAAGGAAAACAATATTTACAATATTTCTGATTTATTTTWATGATATTATGCAATGTTTGAATAAACAATATAGCTTTTTATTTATTAWTGATAATAAAATAAATTATGTATTATTTTATTATATTGCTTTATTGTCTATTTATATAATTTTATCATATTTGTAAATTTTGAATGYTTATAGAAATTGTTTATAGAAATTTATAAATATAATACTAATAATAAAATAAAATAAAATTATATTTCAATGATTGAAAAATATTTTATTTATATGTAAAAACTATATACTGTATATATAAAGTTATATCTATACAATATTAATTTATAATTGAAGTTTATTTACTTAATAATAATACTAAATTTATGTTATTGTTGATTATTTTGAATTGAAGATTATCTGTATACTAACATTATTAAAATTAAACTAAATAAAATATTGTTTACATTRTTTAATTATTTAAAATAAAATGCAAATAAAATAATWATTATTTAAATTAATAAAATATAACAAAAACATAAATACTAAAAAATAAAAATYTTRATTGAAAAAAATTACTGCATTTGTAAACTTAATAGTTGGCGATCCTAAACGTAATGCACTTAATCTTCAATGTCATAACTTATCTCATTTGTTTAAAAACTTAATAACCAAACGAGTAATATACTGTATATAAATGTTGACAAAAAAAATATTTATTTAAAATATTTTCTTATACTTTATTAAACATTTCATTTATACCTTAATATTAATAATTTTGTTTTTGTGATTAATTTTTTAAAATAATTAACAATATGTCAATTATTACAAACATTATTAGCTCTTTTATTACACTAAACATAAAGTCAACATTAATAACATTACTTTTGGGTTTCATAGTGTATAAAATTGTTAAGTTTTATTTACGTGTATTTCAAYTACCACCTGGGCCATTGCCCATACCTATTTTAGGCAATATACTTGGTAAGTTTATTTAAATAAATAAACTKATTTTTAAAAAAATTCTGTAATCTTTAATTTGACACAAATTATATATAAACTATTGTCTAAATTGATAGCATTGCGCGGCACTAAAGATCATTTTGCATACGAGTTGCGAAAATATCGTAAAAAATACGGCGATGTGTTTACCTTTTGGTTGGGACCAAACCCTTTCATATTCATAGCAGACATAGACGTCGCCAGAGAGACGTTCCGTAAAAACGAGTTTATTGATCGCCCCAATCGTTTATCGGTAAATTACTSATCAAAATTACATTATATTAATTAATATAAATATTCAAAAAAATTAWAAAATATTTTGTTATACTATTGTTKCATATTACAGCCCAAAACCTTTCAAACAAACTGGTCTCAGATGTTGTGTTTGATAATTATGGTCATCGATGGGATGCATTGAGACGTGTGTCACACGCGGCTGTTTTGTATGTTTTACTAAAATAATARTAAATTTTGATTAAAAATTTATCTATTATTAATAGGAATTATGCAAAAACAGATAAGTTGGCATATTTGGCCAGCGATTGTGTTGACACAACGTTTAAAATTATAATGAAAAAAGWAGGAMTCGATCAGCCATTTGATCCCTATCCATACATTTATCACATGATTAACAACATATTGGCTACCAGTGCTTTTGGCCGGGGATACGATATCGATGATAAAGAATATTTAAAACTAAAATATGCGCTCAAAGATATAGGCGATGAGATTGGTGTTAGGGGTATGTTATGGGAGTTCTCACCGTTGATCAGGTATTTGGATAGTCGTAAAGTCAACTATGCTATGAATTTGCAAAAKGAAACTATGTTTATGATAAGAGACAAATTTAAAAGCCATTACGAAAGCTACGACATTAGTATTTGCCGTGATTTTTGCGATGCACTAATAACTGCCAAAAACGAGTCGCTCCGGGAGGCAAAAGAGTCGACACCGTATTTGACAGATGAAAATCTAGGAATGGCTGTATGGGATCTATTTATGGCCGGCACTGATACCTCCCAGAGCACCTTTAGATGGTTACTATTATTTTTATCSCACTATTCGGAGGTACAGAAAAAGTTGCGTCAAGAGATCGGTGCCGAAATCGGTGACCGTATGGCCACATATGAAGACAAACAACGCTGTCATTATACAATGGCTTTCATATCGGAGACATTACGCTACAGAAACTCAGTGCCAAACGGCCTTTTTCACGCAACAGTAGTTCCCACAAAATTTGGTTAGTTTTAATTGTAATTATTTATGATATTAATGTTATTGTTATGTCATTTCAATGTATTTTTATATATTTGTAATTTATTTATAGGTAAATATGATTTACCAAAAAGTATGGGTTTGTTTGTCAGTCAATGGGAAATAATGAATAGTGAAAAATATTGGGAAAATGCCGATCGATTCCTACCKGAGCGATTTCTYAACAGTGATGGCAGTTATATTACTACCCGACCCAGAGCTTACATACCTTTCGGTGTCGGGACGTCGTGTATGTTTGGGCGAGAAGTTAGCCATCGCTGACCTGTTCTTTGTTTTGGTCAGATTTTTGCAATTAACCGAAAACTATGATATAGTGTTAAGTGATTACAAAAACCTAGATCCAAGTCCTAACGATCCCATGGCTTTTGAACCCAATAAATATAAAATAGCTTTTAAAATTAAAAACAATAATTAAATATCAATTACTTATCAATTAACACTGCGTCAGTTGATATACTGTATAAGTTATAATAAATAATAATAAATTAGTTTTATAAATTTTATTACTATTTTAATTATTTTTAATTATAATGTTAATGATGAATCTAATTTAATTAATAAAGGTTAGAAGTTATTAAATATATTATCTCTAATATATAATATACTTTAATTTTGGCTAAACAAATAATTATTTATTAAATTMATTTATATTCTGTATTATATAAATTTAATACTATATATTAAAATTCTACAAAACTTGTAGTAYAATAAAATAGTAGTACAAATTTAATAATTACTATTTTTATTTATTATATAATATTAAATCTAGACTCTGGGCTYATACTTTATAAAACAACAATATTTCATTGACCWTAACTTAAGTAAAGTGTTATGAATTTAATTTAACTTCATTGATATAAACATTGATATTTTTTAACAATCAACTAAATTTTGTATGATATGATCAATCAATTTAACAAAACAATTATTATAATAATTTATATAATTTTTAAAAATATAATATACATTATATTTATATCCAAAAACAAATAAACAAATTTTTATTCTTTAATTATGCATTTTATTAATTTTGAAGATAAAAAATATAAACTAAAATTTATATTTAAAATTAAACATTTTATAAAAAGGAAAACCTTTTTTGAAAAGATTTAAAAGAGAAAACATTTTGAATGGATATAAAGGATATTATTATTATATGTGTATTAATATCAATAACTTATGCCTTGACTTCAGATCATTTAATGACTGGCGTTGGCATCGATTCCGTTAGGTTTCAGAACATTCGACAATTCATTGATCTTTTGTTCAAAGATTTTAATAGCATTTTCGAGAATCTCTTTCTGKTTTCCTGAAGACTTTGACATTTGTTCCTTCAGTTGTTTGTCATCTTTCTTCAACTGTTCCAATAGTTGTTCTTCCAGTTGGCGAACCAAATGACTAGCTTTGTCTCCAAAACCGCTGAACAAACTGCGGGTCACTCTTGAGTTGGCAGCGATTCCGTTGGGTTTCAAAACATTYGACAATTCATTGATCTTTTGTTCAAAGATTTTAATAGCATTTTCGAGAATCACTTTTTGATTTCCCGAAGACTTTGACATTTGTTCTTTCAGTTGTTTGTCATCTTTCTTCAACTGTTCCAATAGTTGTTCTTCCAGTTGGCGAACCAAATGACTAGCTTTGTCTCCAAAACCACTAAACAAACTGCGGGTCACTCTTGAGTTGGCAGCGATTCCGTTGGGTTTCAGAACATTCGACAATTCATTGATCTTTTGTTCAAAGATTTTAATAGCATTTTCGAGAATCACTTTTTGATTTCCCGAAGACTTTGACATTTGTTCTTTCAGTTGTTTGTCATCTTTCTTCAACTGTTCCAATAGTTGTTCTTCCAGTTGGCGAACCAAATGACTAGCTTTGTCTCCAAAACCACTAAACAAACTGCGGGTCACTCTTGAGTTGGCAGCGATTCCGTTGGGTTTCAGAACATTCGACAATTCATTGATCTTTTGTTCAAAGATTTTAATAGCATTTTCGAGAATCACTTTTTGATTTCCCGAAGACTTTGACATTTGTTCTTTCAGTTGTTTGTCATCTTTCTTCAACTGTTCCAATAGTTGTTCTTCCAGTTGGCGAACCAAATGACTAGCTTTGTCTCCAAAACCACTAAACAAACTGCGGGTCACTCTTGAGTTGGCAGCGATTCCGTTGGGTTTCAGAACATTCGACAATTCATTGATCTTTTGTTCAAAGATTTTAATAGCATTTTCGAGAATCACTTTTTGATTTCCCGAAGACTTTGACATTTGTTCTTTCAGTTGTTTGTCATCTTTCTTCAACTGTTCCAATAGTTGTTCTTCCAGTTGGCGAACCAAATGACTAGCTTTGTCTCCAAAACCACTAAACAAACTGCGGGTCACTCTTGAGTTGGCAGCGATTCCGTTGGGTTTCAGAACATTCGACAATTCATTGATCTTTTGTTCAAAGATTTTAATAGCATTTTCGAGAATCACTTTTTGATTTCCCGAAGACTTTGACATTTGTTCTTTCAGTTGTTTGTCATCTTTCTTCAACTGTTCCAATAGTTGTTCTTCCAGTTGGCGAACCAAATGACTAGCTTTGTCTCCAAAACCACTAAACAAACTGCGGGTCACTCTTGAGTTGGCAGCGATTCCGTTGGGTTTCAGAACATTCGACAATTCATTGATCTTTTGTTCAAAGATTTTAATAGCATTTTCGAGAATCACTTTTTGATTTCCCGAAGACTTTGACATTTGTTCTTTCAGTTGTTTGTCATCTTTCTTCAACTGTTCCAATAGTTGTTCTTCCAGTTGGCGAACCAAATGACTAGCTTTGTCTCCAACACTGCTAAACAAACTACTGATCCCTCTGGCGTTGGCATCGATTCCAATATCTAATTGATGTATAAAATAAAATTCAAAATTAGTAAATATTAATGAAATTTATATTTAATAAAAAAATAAATTATTGTTAAACAAAGCGATACTTACAGTCATTAGCGGCTACCCATCCGCACAAAAATAAAATGATTGCTAATTTCATTGTTAGTATCACTTAGTTTAAGGCTTATTCTCAATTAAATTGTTAGATSAGTTGAATTGAGTTGTGATTTGAAATGAAAACTGAATGCCGTTTATATACACAACAAAAATCTTTGTTCACATAACTATTGAATTGACTGATTATTTATGTAAAAAAAATCTATTTTGTTGGTTAAAAAAATTAACTAACAATTAATCAATTTTTAATAATTAACAATAATATTACTTTCATAGTATTTTTTTCGGAATATTAATTTTTTTTTAATTTCCAGCATTTATAACATATATCAAAATAATAATTAATTATACATCTGTTTATAATAAGATATTATTAATTTTGAAAAATTTTATTTATACCGATATTTGACATTTATATAATTTATGTTTCATATTATATATTATAATTTTAGTTTTTATGTTAATTTTAATGTTAATTAATATATTTATTCTTAAAAAATTGAAAAAATTGATAATTTTTGTGTTTTATTAGAATATATAAAAACTTTTACAAATGTCTGACAATTAATCTTAGATAACAATTACATTACAGAAAAAGTAATTACTTTACTTTAATTAAATGCTTACTTAATAGTTGTATTTTGCATAATTTCAATTCAAATGATAACAATGAATTTAATTTTATAATTATTTGAATTTAAACAAAAAAAGTTTAATAAAATTATTAAAAATAGTACAGTATTTAAGTAAAACCATAATACTTGTAATTATGTTTTTAGCCGTTAGTTTATTTGCATACCCGAGCGCAATGACTTTTATAGCAAACCCGTACACATTTTCTGGGCATAACTGCATCGTCGCCAACACTTTCTCGAGGTTCGTCCGACTGTCCACTTGACCTACAGGTCAGACCGTCCATCATTGATACAAACTGTTGTATATTGAGTCTCAGTTCAGCACTGCATACGTTGCCTACCAATACCAGTGGCATTAATGTGTCATTATCAGGGTTTTAAGGAAATAAATGCCTGCCCTGGCAATGCCCAAATAGATGCCATAAATGCCTGGCAATTTGGGCATCTATTTTATTTGATTGCCAATTTAAATTGCTAAAATCAACTGTATTTATAAAAATAATGCTATTTAGTGTTTTAACGTGTAAATTAAATTTACAATTAATTTACTTATTTCCAATGATATTACCTTTTAATTAAAGGTATACAAAACAAAAATACAAGCAAATATATTATAAAAACGTTTTATAAATTAATTAATAATATAAAATTAAAATAATAGGTCTCACCACCTGAAAATAGATGCCCAGGGCATGGCAGAGAAAGGGCAGGCATTTGGCAAAATTGGCATCTATTGTTTATGCCTGCCATTTTTAAAACCCTGGTCATTATATAACAGTTCTCAGTTAATATACATAAAAATTATTTTTATTGAATTATTTATAAATTTAAAAAATTATATTGAATAGTAACTTAAATAGATATTCAAATATTATATCTTTTTTAGTAAAATAATAATAATAATATTATTATTATTATTAAGTTTAATGTTTGTATTATTGAATACTTGAAATAATAAGTTTTTAATATTTATAATTATTGATTGATTTTATGCTATAATTGTTAAAACAGTTATTATTATAATGACATTTATCAATGGTTTTCATCATTTCTTTGGTTTCATCCGATGAAAGTGTATCGTCATTGTTGTTGTCATTGTTGTTGTCATTGTTGTTGTCATTGTTGTCCTCAATAATGCTGTTATCACTGCAGACACTATCGGTATCCGAGTTTTGGCCAATCAATTGGTCAGTTATTACCGAAACTTTTGCATAATTATGATCACATTGTCGGACATCAGCTTTATTTTGTTTTTTATATTATCTTAATTTATATAAAATATACAGTTTATAAAAGTTAATAATTTATTTTTGTAATACAGTATAATATTTGAACAATTTATTTATTATTGTTCACTATTTATATAGAAATGCCAATCATTTTATCTAAAGTTTTTATTTGCTTATCTAATGATTAATTTTGTGATAAAATAATTTTAAAGTTTATTTACAGTACTATTACTAACGGGTTTTTAAGATATAAAAATTAACTTTTGGTATTGGGCTGTAACTTACATATACCCCCTAATATGGCTATAAATTTATGTGAAGTCGTGGGGGAAGGAAACAATTGTGATGGGGTAATATGTAAAACCAGTCAATAGATGGCATATAGGGATAATTACATACATTAAAAAACTTCAATAATTTCAATAGTGGGTGTATTTGTGAATTTATTAAATCAAACTTTTGGTAGGGGGTGTAACTCACATATAACCCCGGATCCCCTAAGGGGGACTATATGCGCGTACTGATTGTACTTTTATAATTATTAATATTTATTAATCAGCTAGATTTTAATTTTTATAATAACATAAAATAGTAATACAAAAATTGTAAATAATTTAATAAATACAATATATATGTTACACTTGAATTGACCCCCTACCCCCCATTATGCAAAATACAACTATTAAGTATTATTAATTAAAGTAAAGTAATTACTTTTTCTGTAATGTAATTGTTATCTAAGATTAATTGTCAGACATTTGTAAAAGTTTTTATATATTCTAATAAAACACAAAAATTATCAATTTTTTCAATTTTTTTAAGAATAAATATATTAATTAACATTAAAATTAACATAAAAACTAAAATTATAATATATAATATGAAACATAAATTATATAAATGTCAAATATCGGTATAAATATAAAATATTTTTTTATAAAATGCTAGTTAATTTTGATTATATTATATTTAATTTTAAAARCTACATAAAAATTAAATTTATTAAATTAAAAATAATTTTGAAATATTAACTGATTTTAAAAATTATTTAAATTTTGAAAACATTATATTTTGTATTATTATTAAATAAAATTTTTCAAAATTAATAATATCTTATTATAAACAGATGTAATGTATAATTAATTATTATTTTGATATATGTTATAAATGCTGGAAATTAAAAAAAAATTAATATTCCGAAAAAAATACTATGAAAGTAATATTATTGTTAATTATTAAAAATTGATTAATTGTTAGTTAATTTTTTTAACCAACAAAATAGATTTTTTTTACATAAATAATCAGTCAATTCAATAGTTATGTGAACAAAGATTTTTGTTGTGTATATAAACGGCATTCAGTTTTCATTTCAAATCACAACTCAACTCAACTCAACTAATCTAACAATTCAATTGAGAATAAGCCTTAAACTAACTGATCCTAACAATGAGATTAGCAATCATTTTATTTTTGTGCGGATGGGTAGCCGCTAATGACTGTAAGTATCGCTTTGTTTAACAATAATTTATTTTTTTATTACATATAAATTTCATTAATATTTACTAATTTTGAATTTTATTTTATACATCAATTAGATATTGGAATCGATGCCAACGCCAGAGGGATCAGCAGTTTGTTTAGCGGTGTTGGAGACAAAGCTAGTCATTTGGTTCGCCAACTGGAAGAACAACTATTGGAACAGTTGAAGAAAGATGACAAACAACTGAAGGAACAAATGTCAAAGTCTTCGGGAAACCAGAAAGTGATTCTTGAAAATGCTGTTAAAATCTTTGAACAAAAGATCAATGAATTGTCAAATGTTTTGAAACCCAACGGAATCGCTGCCAACTCAAGAGTGACCCGCAGTTTGTTTAGYGGTTTTGGAGACAAAGCTAGTCATTTGGTTCGCCAACTGGAAGAACAACTATTGGAACAGTTGAAGAAAGATGACAAACAACTGAAAGAACAAATGTCAAAGTCTTCGGGAAATCAAAAAGTGATTCTCGAAAATGCTATTAAAATCTTTGAACAAAAGATCAATGAATTGTCGAATGTTCTGAAACCCAACGGAATCGATGCCAACGCCAGTCATTAAATGATCTGAAATCAAGGCATAAGTTATTGATATTAATACACATATAATAATAATATCCTTTATATCTATTCAAAATGTTTTCTCTTTTAAATCTTTTCTCAAAAGGTTATCCTTTTTATAAAATGTTTAATTTTAAATATAACTTTTAGTTTATAATTTTTATCTTCAAAATTAATAAAATGCATAATTAAAGGAAAATAATTTGTTTATTTGCTTTTGGATATAAATTAAATTGATTAAATTGTGAATTAATTTTTATGCATTTCAATCAATACAAATACGATAAATGRTATCAATATTGCTTACAAAACATCAATTGATAGTGCTTTCCAAATAACTTTTTAGATGAAATAGTTAGTGTTTATACAGATTTTTTTAAATATTATGTTTGGAAAGTAGTTTTTTTTATGAAAATTTTGATAATACTTATGGATTTTGCGATAAATTTTATAAATTAACGAATAATTAAACTATAATACAGTAATGGGGAATGAAATTTTTGTAATTATTTAATATAAATATTAAAATAAATGTAATTTTTAATAAAAATGTTTTATTGCATTATTGCTCACTTATATCATTTTATGCTTATATATATTTCAAATAWAAWTCAATAAAAACATATTTATTTACTTTATTGTCAATCATTATAATCTTAATCATATAATTAGTGGACATGACCTGTTATAATGGACAGTTATCACAAACAAACAGTCAGTCCAATTGTGCCGTCAAATGGCGTGTATCTGCTATCAYGGTATTTGTATTTTTAAATGCGGTTAAATGATTTTATCAAAAAAATTAACATAGTTTAGTTTTAAAAAATACATTTAAATAAAAAAATACAAAACTTAATTTCATATTTTTTTATAAAATATTAATGAATACAATTTTTATTATTTATATCCCTATCTATCATAATTAATTCAAAACTAAAAATAGTCTAATTATTTTTTTTATTAATGATTTTCTAAATATAATTTTGTATTAATAATTAATTAGCAAATTATATATATTTTTATTGTGTACACTGTATAATATGATAAACAAAATAAAATGATTTTAAATAAATAAATTTTGTAAATTTTACAAATAATTATTGAATACGTTTCCACAATTTGATGGCYGTATTGATGGGTCGGTTTTCACCCTTATTTGTTAGAACAACAACATTGTTAAGATATTTAACACCATTACGTGGTATACCATCGGGTGTAAAAAATTGATCCCTATGTACACGCATATTATGACCAGTATTATCCAATTTCAATATGGGTACAAACGTTTTCCATGTCGACTGATTGGAGTATTGTATTTTGCCAAACGTTTCCGACTCACCTCCCTGTGCTCTAAAAAACAATCCAGCATATTCATCGGTAATATCTGTCCATAGACTACCAGGCCACAATTGGTGTGGTTCACTTTGATTGGGCAGTTGTGTGTAGACAAACCCAATTGGTATGTTTTCATACAATGGRTGATCATGCTTAAATTTGTTATAATCGTCAAKTGTATCTTTTAGTGACAAATCATTTACAGGATTATCAAYATTCAAATGTTTTAGCAGTATGTCTAACAAGTGTTGTTGTACTGTCATCTCCCGGTGCATACTATCCAGTGCTGTACTTAAAAGTTTTGGTGTCCATTCCTGGCGTCGTTCGCATACWACCAGTGCTCGCCGCAAGACGTTCTCCTCAAACCATTTACCAAAATTGTTGGCACTAATGGACACCTGTACGCGCATACCATAGTCGTACCAATTGAAACTATAAGGACTACCGTCACCCCAGTTATTGTATCTCTGAGCCATTACCGTTGTTATACCTGTCCAAACTCTGTCCGATATGTTAGTGTAATGTTGAAGAAAATTCATTGCAAACGCTTGTTCCTCATGTGAATCTATAGTTATCAATGTAGCGTCCAGGTGCTCCTGGGTGCATTTTGTTACCGCCTCATTGACAGTAGCACTCATTGATATAACTTTATAGCACTTGTCCTTTTTGTAGGCAATCCAATCATCGCATAGATTTTGATGTATCGGTAAACCATAAGCATCTGTATATTAATTTTGAAAAAAATAATAAATTACTATTAATTTTAAGGTGAAATTTATTTTCATATAAACATACACATTAATATTGTCAATAATATGATAAATTGTTGGAAATGTTGTTTGAATAACATAATTAATATATAAATATTTTATAACAATTTCTATGTTATAGAAATGTTTAAATTGTTTTCTAAAACAATTAATTGGCAAATATGAAGTAAATACAATCATTAATTAACAATTTATAGCTTTAATAATAAATATAAATATTAACAATCATTTTTTTAGATTACATTTAATTTTACTTTCTCTCAGTAAATAACAGTGAATTAATAAACTTAAACTAATCAATTAAATTGACTTATATTTCTCAAGTGCACACACATTGCATTTGTTATGTAAAATAATATAATATTAATATATTTAAAAAAATATTATTTACTGATTCAAAGAAAATTAAAAAATATTAGTTTRTTTAATTTATTTATAAATAATATTTTTAAAATATTTATATTTAAAAAAAGTTATTATATATTGTATCTGATCATGCTGATTTAAGAAAAACTAAATATTCTGCATATAGTTTTAACATTAAGTCTAGACTCTGGGCTCACACCCTATAAATCAACAATATTTCATTGACCTTAACTTAAGTAAAGTGTTATGAATTTAATTTCACTTCATTGATAAAAACATTGATTGATTTTTTAACAGTCAACTGAATATTGTATGAATTGATGATTAAATTAAACAAAAATATTATAACTATTATTATAATTTATAAAAAATTCTTAATATATTATACATGTAGTTGTTTATAAAATATGTTATTTATATTATTAYATGGATTATATTTATATCCAAAAACAAATAGACAAATTATTATTTTTTGATTATGCATTTTATTAATTTTGAAGATTTAAAAATATACATTAAAAGTTATTTAAAAAATTTAACATTTTATAAAAAGGATAACATTTTGAGGAGAGAGTTAAAAGAKAAAACATTTTGAATAGATATAAATCATATTATTATTATATGTGTATTAATAACAATAACTTATGCCTTGACTCCCGTCAGTTYATTCAATTGTTTCTTCAATTCTTGAACTTCTTTCTCGAGTTTATCAAAAATTTTGTTCAATTTTTCTTTCACTTCGGGTTCTGATTCTTGGATTTTCTTTTGCAATTCACTTTCKTTTTGTTCCAATTCTTSTATTTTGTTGTTCAGAAAGTCTGTTAACTTTTTATGCAGTTCTTGTGCCTCTTGACTGCCATYCTTAACGGCTTTTTTCAAATTCTCGGTCATCTGTTGTACTTTGTTTTGAATCAGATTTTTGACGCCATCGATATCGGCTGYTATTTTTTCTGGTGCTTCTTGGAAACGATKCTKAATGTTATCTAACAAATTATTTGCACCATTTWTGAAGTCATCAAATATWTTGCGGGTCACTCTTGTGTTGGCATCGGTTCCGTTGCGWTTCAGAAGATTTTCCAATTTTTGAATCTGTTGTTTAACGAAAYCTTCGGCTCTTTGAAGAATTTCYTTCTKTTCTCCGGAAGACTTTTCAATTTGTTCTTTGAGTTGTTGGTCTTTTTCCTTCAACAGTTCCAATGCTTTTTCTTCTGCTTYGCGCTTCCAATCGCGAGCTTTATCTTCAATATCRCTAAACAAACTGCGRGTCACTCTGGCGTTGGCTTCGGTTCCGTTGCGATTCAAAAGATTCTCCAATTCATTGATCTTTTGTTTAACAATTTTATCGGCATTTTCGAGAATCTCTTTCTGTTTTCCAGAAGACTTTTCAATTTCTTTTTTCAGTTGTATGTCTTCTGCTTTCAACAGTTCCAATGCTTTTTCCTCCATTTTGCGCACCCAATCGCGAGCTTTATCTCCAACACTGCTAATCAAACTGCGGGTCACTCTGGCGTTGGCTTCGGTTCCGTTGCGATTCAAAAGATTCTCCAATTCATTGATCTTTTGTTTAATGAAATTTTCGGTTCTTTGAAGAATCTCCTTCTGTTCTCCGGAAGACTTTTCAATTTGTTGTTTGAGTYGTTTGTCTTYTTTCTTCAACAATTCCAGTGMTTTTTCTTCTGCTTTGCGCAACAGATCGTGAGTTCTATCGCCAACATTGCTAAACAAACYTCTGGCCACTCGGGTATTGATGGCATCGGTATTATCTTCGGGATGGAGTCGTTTCTTTAACTCCTGAATTTTCTGTTGGATCTGTTTGTAGAGATTTTCAAGWKTTTTTTTATCCTCAATGACTGCCTTTTCGAAGTGTTTATTGATATTATTGGCGGCATTTTCCAGATTATCTAAGAGCTGGTGTTCGCCATTTTGCAACCGATTAGAAAGATTTCCGAGAAAACCGGTCACTTTATCGTGCAATTGATTGCCAAAATTATTAGCTAATYKATGTATAAAATAAAATTCAAAATTAGTAAAWAWTAATGARMTTTATATTTRATTAGAAAAATAGATTATTATTAAACAAATCGATACTTACAGTCATTAGCGGCTACCCATCCGCACAAAAATAAAATGATTGCTAATCTCATKGTTAGGATCAGTTAGTTTARGGCTATTTCTCAATTGAATTGTTAGATCAGTTGAGTTGTGATTTGAAATGAAAACTGAATGCCGTTTATATACACAACAAAAATCTTTGTCCACATGATTATTGACTRATAATTTACGTAATAAAATATATTTTATTGTTTTAAAAAATTAACTAACAATTAATYAATTTTTAATAATTAATTGATTTTTTGTGTATCTTATTTGATTAAACAAAATATTTTGTTATAAATTATTATTAGTACTTAAAGTACTTTTAAAAAGTATWATAAAAATAGATGACATAAAATTATATTTGTATGTTATTTTTAATTAATTACATATATTAATACGTATATTGTCATAATAATTTATAAACTATAGTTAAATATTTAATAAATACAATATATATCTTTTGACAATAATATTATTTTCATAGTATTTTCTCGGAATATTTTTTTCAATTTCCAGCATTTATAAAATATATCAAAATAATTATTAATTATACAGCTGTTTATAATAAGATATTATTAATTATTAAAAATGTTTCTTAATAATAATACAAAATACAATATTTTAAAATGAAAAAAATTATTTCAAAATTATTTATAATTTAATAAATTTAATTTTTATTATTAAATATAATCAAAATTGACTAGCATATTATAAAAAAATATTTTATATTTATACCAAAATTTGACATTTATATAATAGTTTTAGGTTTTATTCTATTTATTTTTAGCTTTTATGTTAATTTATATATATTTATAAAAATAATTATTAGAATAGAACAAAACTTTTAGACTTATTTTAGATAAAAATAGTTTAATAATTAATTTTAATTAAAACACTTATTGTATATAAGTTTAACTTTAATCAATTAATTATTTAACATGTGTTTTTATAACATTTAAAAATAATATATAAATTATTGTCATGTCAACAGTCTCTTTGACTTTATTTTTGTTCAAAATATTTGATTACTTAAATTTATAATAAATCTTAGATAACAATTACATTACAGAAAAAATAATAACTTTAATTTAGTGCTTAATATTGCATTTTGCATAATATTTAAAACAATAGATAAAATTTTATTTATTTATTTACCAACAAATATTAGTAAAATAGGTGTTATTTAGCATAATATAATTGATACATATTTTTACCTTAATTTAAATTTCTATTTACTGAAAATATAGAAACAAAACTCATTTAGTATTAAYGTTTATAAATTATTTATATTATAAGTGTTTTTTACTATAAATGTTTTAAATAAAAATCTTATTTATATATTGAATCCATTGTCAGTGTATAAAGTATTTTTGAGTTTAATTTGAGAGTAAACACAGTGTGATTTGCATTTGCTTTTTGTTTAACAYACATCTAATATTTATCTAATTATATTCAATGTTTGAAAATGTATTAAATTGAAAAACATGTGAAATTAGTTATTATCTCAGTATTTGATATATAAATTTAGTACAATATTATGCTATAASTTATAAATTGAAATTACTGTAAATCTATTTTTCTGAGATATGCATTATTTTTATTAAAAACAAGTTATTAGCATTAGATTTATAATAATATAAATATTTTATATGATAACCAAATCAGAATAAATTATAACAAATATATAATTAGTGTATACTTTATGTATTAAATTAAAACTAAATAATCGATAAGTGGTAGTTCATATATTACGTTTGCACTTGAGGGGAGGGGGTTGGCCAAAGCAAACTTTTGCGAACGAGGGGGAGGGGTAGAGACTTTAAGAACGTTCGTATTTAGATATTTTATTTCTTGTGGTGGTGGGGGGGGGGGTTAGAGGTTAGGGACATGCAAACGTAATTTTTTTATATGACTACATGAGATCAATTGCGAACATAGGGGATGGAGGGGTCTAGATTTCTTAAAAAGTGCCAACGAAATATGTGAATCGGCCCTAATAATAACAGTAATAAACTTTAAACAAACTTTAACTTTAAATAAAATGTAAATAAACTTTAAAATTATTTTATCACAAAATTACAAACAAAATTAATCTTAGATAAGCAAATAAAAACTTTAGATAAAATGATTGGCATTTCTATATAAATASTGAACAATAATCAATAAATTGTTCAAATATTATACTGTATTACAAAAATAAATTTTTAACTTTTATAAACTGTATATTTTATATAAATTGACTRCAATAATGAACAWAACTTTATTTAATAAGATWGTGTATAAAAAATTGTTAACCACTGATGAAATCAATGATATTATTGAGTATTGCGATCAACAAAATAAAGCTGATGTCCGACAATGTGATCATAATTATGCCAAAGTATCGGAAATAACTGACCAATTGATTGACCAAAACTCGGATACCGATAGTGTCTGCAGTGATAACAGCATTATTGTGGACAACAATGACAACAATAATGACGATACACTTTCATCGGATGAAACCAAAGAAATAATGAAAACCATTGATAAATGTAATAATAACTGGTTTAACAATTATAGCATAAAATCAATCAATAATTATAAATATTAAAAACTTATTATTTCAAGTATTATGATAATTAATATACAATTAAACTAATTTTATGCTTCAAATATCTTCAATTATTTTATTTGTCATAATAGCTAAAGTAGTTTCATAAGTAAAGTCATTTATATTATCTGTAAATAATGTATAATTTACCTTGACAATTTTTAGATAAAATATTAAATAAAAACCCTAATTACAAATATTGAATTGTAATCATTATTTTTAAAAATAATATTATTTTACTAAAAAGGATATATGACTATATTTCATAACAATAATATATTATATATTTAATATTACTAAAAATGGTAATTTATCATATTTGGTTAAAAGCGACAAAAATATACTATTAATTTCTAAAAATAATTTCATATCTATTTAAGGTTATATCGTTTTTATATCTTAATTTTTAATCAATTAATTATCAATATAAAAACATGTTWAAAAWTTTTTATAACTAATTTAGTGAAAATAATTTATACTTTTATATTAATATTGTTATAATTACTAATTATAGTAAATATCAAATAATTACTGTAGTTTATAATATATTAATTATGAGTCTCAAACTCATATCAATCGTTACATTGATGGCACTGGTATTGGTGGGCAACGTATGCAGTGCTGAACTGCGACTCAATATACAACAGTTTGTAACAATAATGGACGGTCTGACCTGTAGGTCAAATGGACAGTCGGGCGAACCTCGAGAAAGTGTTGGCGACGATGYAGTTATGCCCAGAAAATGTGTACGGGTTTGCTATAAAAGACATTGTGCTCTGGTATGCAAATAAACTAACGGCTAAAAACATAATTACAAGTATTATTGTTTTAAATGATATTTTTTTAATAATTTTATTATAAATATTAAATTATTGTTTTTGATTAAAATTGTGTCAAAATATTTGATATTTATTTGACATAATTACTGTATCAATTATATTGTATTAGAACATCAATATTTTATTAAATTTAAATTTTTATTAATTAAAATATGCTTTAAATAATAGATTTGCTTATTTTTATATAATATATAATATATATACTTTTTAAACATTACATTCTTTCATATAAAAATATAAATAAAATAAACCAACTTTTTCAACCCATTTTTTAATGCTTATATTTTTAAATTAATTGATATTTWAAAACATAAACATTCAAAAAATTAAACTTCAAATCTGGTAAATATTTTAGTTTAAAAAATTTATTTAATTAATTTTGTTAAAGATTTTATAATAATATTAATATATCATACATTTTAATTTTTATGAAATAATTTAATTTACAATTGGCGTTACTAATATAACGAATTTTTATTATAAACTAGTTTTTTAAATAAATATATTATATCCAATATTAAAAAAATTATATTGAATGCATAATCAATATAAATAAATAAAATAAATTTATATTAAATAGATATTTAGAATAAATTATGGGTGTATAGATCTAATTAGTTTTTTTAATGTCAACATATTTTTTGTACCATATATTTAACTTATTTTGTATATTAAAACATATTTTCAAAAACTTATAAAAGTATACACAAATTGAGTTAAATATTAAAGCTATACTAATATMATAATAATAATAATAGTGTTAACTGATATTATTGGATTTTTATATAATTTTAACTAAGTTTGAAACTTWAAAAAAGTTATAATATTTATTTAGATAATTAATTTGATAMTTAAATTACAAAATGAATTGGTTAGGCTTTAGGTCTATGTTAAAAGATTACGGAAATGTTTATCAATACATTGAAAGACATTCACTCAATGGTTTTTGGCGTAAATATGTCRACGGAGTTAACATGAGTTATATTGGATGTAATCTTAAGTGGAAAAAACATTTGTGGCCTAAGTTTGCAAATAGATTTTATTTGTATACAGAAAACGATAATGTATTATAAATATTTAGTTTCTGAAAAAATATATATTAATATATATATATTGTATTTGACTGTTTATTATTAATTTATTTTTTAAATGATTACAAATTTATTATTTTTATAATTTGTTTACTATAGAGAAAATATTTTGAAGTAAAAGATGAAAGTGCTGGATACTTTAACTCTGTTATAGCACCGATATTATTGCAATTAGGCAAACAAACTAATCATACGTATAATAATATATGTTTTTTGTTTGAAAATAAATTTATTAATAGTAATATTGTTTTTAAAATAATTATATTTATATAAAAAAAATGTTTTTTCCCAAACATTATAGACTTCATCTTTATGTTGATACTTGTAATCATGAATATGAAAACGGATTAGTAAAAGATGGTATCATAACTAGTGTGGATCGTACGCCACACGATTACAATTGGACCATGTGGAAATACAGGGACAGTCAATTCAAATGTGTATCACCTATCTATATGACCAATTATGTAAACTACCTGAGCTGGAAAGTTGATAAAGAATTGCCACCAATTTTAGACATTTGGAAAGCACTATCAGTTGATGTTTGGTACGCAATACTCATATCATTTATCGTACTTATATTGATTGAAATGTATAAAAATGAATTCACAATCAAATCATTGTTTAAATGGATTTGGATTTATATTAAACCATTGATTGAATTGGGCGATGATTTGGGTAATTATAATTGGCTTTACTTGCTATGGTTAACACTTATGGTACCCATTGTTGAAATTATACGAAACGATCAGTTGACAAATATGATTAATAAGTAAGTTTTGTTAGAAAAATTTGATTTATTAAATAATTAAATACTAATCATTTACTAATTATTTATTATAATTTATATAGAAATGTGACCCATGTCAAAAACATTGACGACCTTTTAGATGAAAAAATTACAGTTTATACGGATTACTTTAAATATTATGTTTGGAAAGAAAAGTTTTTCTATGAAAAATTTGATAATACTTACGGATTTCGCGATAAATTTGAYAAATTAATGAATAATAAAACTATAGTAATGGGAAATGAAATTTATGGAAAACTTATTGAAATGTTAAATGAGCCTGAGTCTATTAGATTAAAATTCCTACAAAGTTTAGTATTTATCCAGGATATGGATTGGATAGATGTACTAGTACCATTTATACCACGATTGGGAGTATTTGCATTAGGAGAACCATATGTATTAGCACTTATATCATCCATGTGCTATGGACCTGGATTTAACTATAGTAATGAAACTTACAAAATGTAAATTATTTAATATTATATATATATTAGCAATTGATTTTATAATTTATAAAATAATAATAATAATATTTCTATATAGATCTAGACGTATGTTTGACACTTATATAATACAACGTGATAGATTGATCAAGGGCAATTACTATCTGGAAATGATTATCAATATGTTAAACAACTTTATTTTATTACCGGATAAACAAGTGTCTGATTTTTTTATAAAGAAAAAAGATTATAACGATCTCGTTATTTATGATATGGAAACAGTATTTTATTATTTTGCTATTTTATTGATAAATTGTTTTATTATTTTTTTATTTGAACAAATTTATAATATTGCTTTTAAATATTCAATTAGATTGATTAATATTTAATAGCAAATAAATTTTGCTTAATTATAAGCAATAAATTTATAATTAGTAAATAATTAATATCTTAATATATATATTTTAAAAATGCATGTGAGTGTGTGTATAGCATAATATTTACATTATTAACTATTAGTATCACAATTATTGGCATAACAATATCTAAATTTATAAATAAAATATATAAATAATATTCATAATTAGGCCTGCCAACCCCTATTTACCAAAAACCGGAAAATTATTTTTTAAAACCGGAAAAAAACCGGACAAATTTTATTTAAAATCATATTTTGATTGGCTTTTTACAGAGTTTAGCAATTTTTGATTATTTTTAACATATGTTTTAAATGATATACAATCAAATTCAAAATTGTTTTTTATACATATTTCCGATTTAATTAATTCAATTGTCATGCAATTTCTATCAACTGTCCAAATACGAGAGAGGTGACTGAATACACGTTCTACAAAATCGTTTCCAACTGGTATCGCCATTACGGTTTCGATAATTTTTGTTAAATTAACCATATTATTATTAGTTAAAATTTTACAATATTTTTCTATTGATGTAAATGAATTTAAGGTATCATTATTTAAATAATTATTAAATAAATTTGTTTCATCAAATAAGTGATCTCTATTAATTTCAATATCTAACAGATTTGTTATATCAATTAAATTCTCGTAAATCAAATTATTATTAAGATTTAGTAACTTAAAAAGTTTATAAGAAGAATTATTAAAATCAAAATGTGATTCTAAATAATTTAATGATCGCTTATATACATCAATTGCATTATTATTAAAAATATTTATTTCATTTTCATTCAATTTGTTTAAATTTTGATTAACAATTGATCCAAAAAATTTCATATCCATTCGATTGCTTAATTGAGTTTTTAATGTTATCATTATATCGTATAAATTTGTAGCATTTGTTGAGTCTTTTTCTAATAACATAATTGAATTTTGGAAAATAGACATAAAATGTGACGTAAAATGCAAATAAAGTTCAGGTATTGTTATATCACAATAAATGTCACACCAAACAAAATCACTAATAACTTGAGGACAATTATCAGTACCTATTGCAACAAAATAGTTTTTTAATGGTAATATATTATCAATCAATCGGTCTATTGCTGGTAGCAAACTTAGCCAACGAGTTGGTACATGACGTCTCATTTGTTCAAAATTATATCACAAAAGTCATAACAAGTTTTAAGTGATTTAACTCGTTTTGCAGATGTGGAGAAATGTGAATATATCTTTAATACAAGATTTTCCACATCAATACGTAATTTTATCATTGAATACTTTACTGTATTATGTAAAACATGATTATTACAATTTGCTTTAATAATAAATTGGTTTAAATTTTTTAAACTTTCATATACTGAGTGATGTTTACCGTAGTTGACACTCGCATTATCACCAGAATATGCAATGATGTTATTAATATCCAAATTTTTCTCTAGCAAACAATTTTTAATTTTGCAGAATATGGCATCAGATGTTTCATCTGGATCTTCATAAAAATCTGACACATTTAATAATTCCAATTTTCTGATCAAAGTACTGTATACCTATTGGATATAACTTTACATTGCCTTTATTAGAGGCGTCACTAGAAATTGAATTTATTTTTGATTTTAATGATAATAAATGTTTTTCTATTTATAATGGATATAGTATTTTTTTGGCAATACTTTCCATTTTTGTACGACCACATTGTAATGTTTGACTTATTTTTGAATCACAAAATAACTCTGAGTAATTTGTTGTTACAATCCATTGAAACATAACTTAAATGATGTCTTACACAATGATATGTCAAACAAAGTTCACTTATAGCCACATCTTCTGTCTTTAGACGACTTTTTTGTTACAAATGCAGACATTGTTGCACTCATTTTCAAAGATATTTCATTAGATTTATGTTTTCCGGTGTTTTTGTGTGCCTTTAATGCGTTGATACCGTCGTGTTTGATTGTGATAAATATTGGAGATATCTTACACTTAGCACTGAATTCATCTTTTCCTTTATCTAACCACTCTTTGAAATCATCATTTAATAACCAATTGTCTTTAAACTTAGTCCATCTCTTAGTTTTTTTACGTTCGGGTGAATTAGATTTTGATGCCATTGTTTTTGTCACAAAGTAAACACAAATCTAATGTTTATACTGTATTTTTAAAACAACGTTTTGAATCACATTAAAAATTTTTGTTGAATATTTTAACATTTTATTTACTATTATGTCTACAAAATATGAATATAAATTGTACTCTTACTAAAAACTAAATAAAAATAATTTTAGTTTAAAGTTACTTAATTATAATAAATATTTTTGAAAAGATTAAAACCGGGCATTTCAATGTCCGGTTTTGTAGACTAACCGGACATCATTTTGATAATCTTAAAACCGGACATTTCGGTTAAAAACCGGACGGTTGGCAGGCCTATTCATAATAGTATAAATTAAAGTATTTATTGCTAATTAAATCATAAATTTTTTGTCAATTTGTAAACTATAAGTTTAAATATTATTTATAAATTAAAAGTTATCAAAAAAATCATAATATAACGATAAAATAATAATTATTATTTCATGTAAATTTATAATATAATAGACAAATTATTTTTTAATTGATAAATAAATTTAATATGCATATTAAAATTTTATTGTACTAATAATACTATTTGATAAATACTGTTATTTTATAAATTAATTGAATAACAATTTTTTTAGACATTAACAACTTTTATTAATGATGAAATATTTAAATATTCAAAAATAATTTTTATTATTAATAATAACATGTATTCATTAATAATCTAAACATCAATAATTTATTATATAAATCAATTATCCGATTACTGCTGTATAGGTATTTATAAGATAATAAAACACAAACATTACATAAAATTATTTAAATTTATTTATAAAAACTTGAATAATTTAACAAAAAAAATTATCTAGTCTAATATATCATATGATATATAAGTTTAATATATAATTGTTTGTAATTTTATGTAAATAAATTAATGTTATCTTACACTATATATTGGTTTGTTTAACAGTAATAATTTTCGTTAAAATTAAATTTATTTAAAATTTATGTGTAAAACATTACATACATTTTAACAATGAAATTGTTAGTCATTTATCTATGCATTCTCTATATAGGTATAGTATTTATTATTTAATTTGATAATACTGGTATAATGATATGTTATRTGAAATTGAAATTTTCTATAGGTTTCATTTCTGCTGATTTTTCCGGACCCACAACTCGGGTATTATTAATTATATAATAATGTTAAATAATAAATATCATTATTATTGAACAAATATTTACAGATTATAATTATTTGAAAATACAGTATATAATAGAGAAATATTATTAATAACCTTATTATTAATACTAAATTATTGTTGTTAATAGATGGGTGAAGAAAATAAGGAACGTTGGCTAAAATTTCATGCCTTATCTGCGTACCAGAAGGTCAACAAAACATTGATTAACAACGTGTGTGGCCACTGGTCAGAACCGGTCAAATGTTTTACAAAAATCGGTCGATCGACTGATGCAGAAATGGTTAATTGTGACCGTTATTGCTGTTCGCGTGGATTTGTGACCGGATTTTGTAACAGACATTTGGGTCTCGACAGCGACGTCGGAGGCGTTAGTATTAATTTATTGCCCGTTAAGTTGTATCTGTCGTCCAATTGTTTGTGTACTAATTCATGGACCGATTCGTCGTGTGGTTTGGACGGTTCGTTTTTGGGCATCAGATGTCCTGATAAGAGTGCCTGTCGTAGAAAATGCTGTCGTAATGGTAAAACTGGTGGTCATTGTTCCGGATTTTTAAGATTGAAATGTAAATGCGATTAAATATGTCTGATAAACAACTGTTTGATTTGTTTTAATTAATTTTTTTTTGTATTCAATTTGTTAAAAATTATGTTATTTTTGAATTACTTGTGATATATAATATATATTAGAATATTTAATCCAATAATAATTACTTTTAATTTTTCTATTTTATTCAATACTTAAATTGAAATACATATTATATGTTTTGAGAAGTAACTTATCTCTTATTAGTAATGTCTTGATTTATAACTAAAATAACTATTTTGTCGGTTTAACGTTTATATCTTATACTTAGTACAGTATGTCCACCGAACATAACCAGTGGCCGCTTTTCCCGAAATATTATTATAAAATTATTATTTGATGAGTTAGTAAATATAAAAACTTACAAATAACTATTTGAATGAAATATATATATATACTGGATGTTTATATTATCAATATATACCGTATAAATAACAATATTAATCGGTAAGAAATGTTAAAACATTTGTTTGATTGCCGCGAATGAACAAAATATCTGGCATTTCTGTGGACAACATATCCAACCAATACATGAATACATAAGCATTTAGACAATCCTTTTTAGGGATCTCTAAAGTCCTAAATTTTGAATATATTATATATTAATAGTTATTGTATAATTTACAGTATTTTTTATTATTATAATAATTAATTAACTAAACTAACATAACAATCAATGTTGAATTTTGTGAATTTTCAACAAATAGATCTCTTAATTGTAGATATTTGATTGTCTAACATTGAAAATCAATTTTTAGTAAAAATAAATAATATATAATTAACAATAAGTACGGTATACCTGTGTTTTATGTTTGGCCAGACTTTCCAATATCTTATGTCTAGTATTTAAATTACTTATTGTTAATATATGTTGACTATTAGTCAATTGCAACCAATCATCTGGACTGTAATTATTATTATTATTATTATTTTATTATTATTATTAACATTATAATCAAAATTAATAACTTTATACCTCATTGTTTTGTTGTTATCTAACTTAAGGACAGTAATCTCATGACAATCTATTCTAAACAATTTAATTAATTTAACCAAACTATGTATAGATAATATCAAATGTTTGAATTAATGCTTTTTAAGTTTTATATTTTCGTTACTAAAAATTAATTTAAAAAATTTAATTTAATGAATACCTTTTATTATTTAACTCATAGTTATCCGATTGTTTGTCGACCACAACAAACACTCTTAGTTTACAATGTTTCCACTTTTTTCTTTGGGACAGTATGTATGACACAAGTAATGTGAGTCCTCCGTCATCATAGAGCCAATAGACGTCAATAAGAGGTAAGGTTTGATTACTTTTGATAGTTGTCTTGTAGTTAAAGCTATCAAATAATCTAACTGTGCATTTGCTTAGAGTTTGCGAGTTTATAATTTTGTCAATTTTCATGCCTTTGACTATATTTATATTATTAACACAATTATTATCGTTTACTTTATTATTAAAGTTACTTTTATTATGATTATTATTGACTATTAATTTATTACTTTCACAGTTACGATAAATAATTAATGATTTATTCAATTCAAATGTATTACTGAAATTAAAGATTTTATATAAATATTTATTAATTTATATGAAAAATAGAAATAATTTTTTTATTTACTGAATAATATTAAAATAGTCTTCAATCTCATCAMTGGATAACTGTTGCCACAAATCTCTGAACCCAATCATTACTATATTAGGACTTAATGTATTACCGATACCACAGCACTAAAAGTTTAAATATAAAATTAAAGATATTATTTCATTTAGTTAATAATTATTAATGTTATTCATACCTGTATTAGCATATCTGAACCGATGCTAAAGTTATGAGCCTTAATTAATTTATAAAAACATTTAATATTATTACATTTAAAACAATTAGTCCACAATTGATTCAATTTTAGTTGATCTTCATATAAGCTATCGGTTCTCATTATATTTCCAACAATTAACATACCATTGTGTCGAGTAATATGATTAGCAATTGTTATGAGATTCATATGTTTTTTTGATAAACTTGATAATAATAATATGGATGGCTTATAATTTTTTACATTATCACTAATATTATTCAATCGATGCGCTAATTGAACAACTGTTTTAAATAACTGTGCATTTGATGTTTGTCCCCAATTGACCTCTTAATTCAAAAAAATAAAAATAAAATTTTAATTGTATAAATTAAAAAAAAATGAAACATACCTTTTCTATAATAGAGTACAACACCAAAACAAATACAACAGAAGCCMATTATGACTAAAGTAATATACCAGGAAATGGCAAACATAAGTGCCGTACAAAAAATAGATGTAAACAAACTGAACCATTTGTTATAGTATTTGAAGGACGGCCGCCAATTGACTGTCCGCACGTAATCACAATGAAAACAACATAGATTTATGAGAGCCCACGACAGTAGGTAACAGATAGTGGCGATTGTACTTAAAATATCATAATTGGAAATAGCTATAAATATAAGTGTCATCAAAAATGTTAGACCATATCCTCGACGGGGATCGGCGTGTGGGCCGTAAGGCTTAGAGAACCAGCCAATACCAGGCAATAGATTATCAAATCCTAATGACTATAATTACATAAATCATAAATAAGACTTTATTTTTGTTTAACTACAATTACCTGTAATATTCTGGGTGCTGTTATAAAAGAGCACAGGGATGATGACATTCCCTGTGCTAACAGTCCGGCTACATATATAGGCTCAATATTGTGTAGCTTATTGTCCACTAAAGTCAGTGCAGACATTATAGACATCATAAACTGATTTTTACTGATACCACTTTCACAGTTCTGTTGTATATCGCACGTGTAGTTACCGTATGGATAGTCAGATAGTTTTCCAGTTGCGTATCGATTGCCAGCGCAGGCAAACAATATGATTTGAATAATATATATAAACTGTGCGGAAAACACTGCTAATAGTGAACCCTTAGGTATGGCCACCTTAGCTATAGAGTTTAATATGCATTTAGATAAYGAAAAAAATACAAATTATTTAATAAAGTAATATAATTACGATTTTTAAGACTCGACGACATTGTGACTCCTGTGAAATCACCGCAAAGTGCAGACATATATATACCAAATATACTTAAAAAGTGGTAACCATTCCATTGCGGCAATAGATTAGTAAAACTTATTTTGGCATTAAATCCGATAAAACCGTTAACTTTTTGATAAGGAGTGGTCGGTAGGAATGTGCCCACAAAGAAGTCCAAAAGCGAGAGAACAGTTATTATAAATAAAATCCATTGAGTCTAATAATATATAAAATAATTATGATATTATTATTATGAGTTGCACATATTTTTCAAATTTTTCATATGATATATGATATAAATWTAGTTTATTTTATATATTAAAATAATAGCTTACTTTTGCCTCCAATTCCAGACTAATAAACGGTATGATAGCAGTAATTGCTAAACATATTAATCCAACGATCCTCATATCATTAATACCTGATGGGTATTCAGCTAATCCAGTATCAAATGCCTAAAAATTATATAAAATTATGAATATGTTTTTAATTTTATATATTATTATTAAATTTAGTATAACTACACCTGAAAAATATATTGAATTTCAGTACAAATACCACTTAAACTTTGTGAAACTAGTACTACATTTGTTATAAAATAGATGATTCCAAATACGGCCCCGATTTCTGGTCCCAAATTTCGGGAAATCAAGTAATAGAAACCACCGCAACCTATCTGTCCATTAGTACAAAGGGCTGAAAGTGATAGTACTGTACCAACTAATATAACTGTACCCATTAGTATTTGTACTATACTTAAAACTTTATTTTTAAGTTATAAAAAACAAAACTATCAATTATTAAAATTAATAAAATATTTTATATATAAATTAAAATCAAACTAACTTATGCCCGCCTGTCCGGCCATTATGCCCATCCGTAAGTAGAGAGTACCACCCAATAAGTTCATAAATGTTGGTATCTTTTAGTTTAGCAATTGATTTAATATAAAATAAATTTTTGTTAATAAGTTATATAACAACAACATTATTATAAATAATATTTGACAACAACAAAAATAAAATAACAAATTATCTTACATAGACCATTGTAAAGTATCCAAATTTATCAGTGTCATTTATGTGAATAAAATTTTTACTTTTAAGACCAGTATTTTTCAAACTTTTCGTGTCATCAATCTTTTAAACAGCATTAAAAAATAATAATAAATTATATTTAATTATTATATTTAATAATTTATTACATTATTGGATTTAACAGAATTTTGATGTAACTGTAGAAGTGTTGGCCGTTTTTGATGATTAAAATCAACTTTTTTCAGATAATTTTCCACTTTTGGTGTGACATCACTGGAACTGCATTGGTATTTGTCAATAGGACTGTCCAGTGAGTCAAACACTTTTAGCTCATGAATCTCAAGTTTTAGCATATTTTTTAATTTATTATTATTACAGATATTGAATAAGAAAGTGATATTATATTTAGAGCATATTGAAAAATAATAACAAAATTATAAAAATAATTATTTTTCACAATACTGGTGTACAATCATATTGTTTAATAGATATTTAGTGTATATATATATATATTTTTTATACAATAAATTATATATTTTTATTTTTCTATATAACATAAAACAATTACCGTTACTTTAATATTGTACTATTAATCATCTATATTGTCTATCATCTAAATCTAAATTAATATACTGTATTATAAATCTATTATATAATGATATTATTAATAACTGTATATCAAAAATATTTGTTGCGTAAATTATACTAAAACATTAATAATTGATATAATAATTAATAATATTTATTATAAAACATTTTTAGATTAATCATATAAAAATAAAAATGCATTAAACATATTCTATGATTTATAATAATAATAAATAACAATAACAATAATACTATTGTATTAATCTGTATTATTAAAGATTTTGTCAAATCATTTTAATAAATAACAATTTTAATATAAACATAGCAGATGTTTGCATCATAAATCAAATTTAACAATTAAGTAAACAAATTAATTTTATTAAACGAAATATTAAATTATTAATTTATTAAAATTTTATTTTTAGTATTGTAATAACGATATTTTTATTTTTAATATAACTGCATTATTACAATTTAATTTACAATAACAATAAATCAGTTATAAGTATTATGAAATATAATAAACATTTTAAAAACTAATTATAATAATTTATTCATATTATTAGCTGTAATAATTATTAACTTTATAATTTGGATATAATTAATTAATTATTTAAAAATAATAAATTACTGCATATTATATTATGATGATATAAATACAGTTTACTGTATAAACAGTGATTAATCGGAGCATCTCTGAGCACAGACACCCTTAACACATCCCCATACACACCATCTGCCAACATAGTTGGTCTGACCATCATTTTGATGAGCTGMCTGTCCATTATAACATGTCGTCCCATTAATAAACGATAGGAATTGTTGTTCATTGAGCTCCTGTTTAAACGGCGGCAAATTATTGCTCATTACGGTCGACACCAATAGCACAGCCATTACAACAATAATAGTTTTCATCATTAGAGCCATTAGTTATTAATACAGTTTATGTGTTTAAGTAATAATAGTCTGTATAAAAATGTTTAATAAAATCAATTTTATTGTAAAATGCTTTATATACTAAATATTGTAGAAATACACTGATCAAAGTACCAGGATACTATAATAATTTTTGTTTGATTTTGGCAAATGTAATAAAAATACAGTTTTTAGAATTACATTGAATAATAAAAGTTGTAAATACTATGAAATATTATTTTTGATATTTGCAATAATGCATTATTTTGACAATTATTTATTTATTTTTATTTAAATTATGATAATACAGTATATCAAAATTACATATTTTTAATAAAAATTATACTAAAAATTAAAATCATCATAAAAGTGATATTATTTTATCAGAAATTATGACAATATACAGTTATGAAACATTAGTTAGGTTAATGAACTAATTATATTATTATTAAGATAAAATACTGATGTCATAAACTATATTTCATATTTATTTAATTATTGCAATATTTATTATAAATAATCTAAATTTTTATTTGTTAGCAATATTTAAA
The DNA here is from genome assembly GCF_028296485.1 of Oppia nitens. Taxonomy (NCBI): domain Eukaryota; kingdom Metazoa; phylum Arthropoda; class Arachnida; order Sarcoptiformes; family Oppiidae; genus Oppia; species Oppia nitens. The sequence continues at coordinate 759,262 of NW_026533251.1, forward strand.
TAATAATGTATTTTTTATATTATAGTATTGCTTTGTCGCGTTAATGTTACATTTGTTGTGTATTTTATTTCAATTAATAAGTAGTTAATATTTATTTAAAAACATAATTAATCCGGGATCTTTGTTCAATGTTTACCACTAAATTACTATATAAACTAATTGTTAAATTACTTAAACCAAAAAAATATTTTCTAAAATATAATTAATTTGTTAATTTAAGTTTTTAGTTAAAATTTAATTTTTAAAGCAATGGCCGTAAACAAGGTATCAGTTATTGTTGTAATGACAGTGCTATTGGTGTCAACCGTATGGACATCTGTTTTGCCGAAACAAGAGATCACTGAACAACAATTTCTATCGCTATTCAACGGTACGACCTGTTATAATGGACAGTCAGCTCATCAAAATGATGGTCAGACCAACTATGTTGGCAGATGGTGTGTATGGGGATGTGTTAAGGGTGTCTGTGCTCAGAGATGCTCCGATTAACCACTGTTTATACAGTAAACTGTATTTATATCATTATAATATAATATACAGTAATTTATTATTTTAAAATAATTAATTAATTATATCCAAATTATAAAGTTAATAAATATTTCAGTATATATGTATTTTATTATTTTCAAATATTATATATTATATATTATATATAACTTTTATAAGATACAGTATTATTATTATTAAGTTTTCTAAAATTTATTAAATAAAATAGTAGCATACGTTATGCTGAATAAAATCTAAAATTATTTTTATTATTTATATTTTATAAAAAGTTATTATTTAAAATATTAATAAATTTTTATAATTTACAAATGTATTACTTAATACTTACTTAATTTTATAATAATTATTAATCAAAGCTTATGAAATACATTAATATAGCACACCTTTATCATTATTACTATTTTATAACTTAGTCCTAATTAATTTATTTTTGAAAACTTATAATTAAATATATTTTATAATTAAAATAGTATTTAATTGTTGTTGAACAAATTGAATTATATGAATGACAATAAATGAATATAAATTTTATTTTTAAAAATAATTTTTATTTAATGCTTAAAGTAGTTTATTATAAATGTATAATATATTTAATATAAAGTCACTTTCATAACCCCTTTAACTGGTTTTTTATTAATAACTCAAAAACTAATTTAGATATTTAAACCAAAATTTTTTGAGAAACATGGATTTCTGGAACGTACAGTTTGATACTATAAATTTTAATAATTAATTGCACAGGTAGGCTAGCTCAGGGAGGTGTGATATCTCAAAAACTATAAAAGATATACAAAAATTATAAAATGAATAATATACTAGATCAAAAATAAATTTAGACGTGTTTCAGGATTTTTTGATAAAACTCATGGTTTATTCATAAATTACGTTTAAACATAAAATTGTGCAATATTCAAAATTGAATATTTCAATATTGTATTAATATAATAATATGTAATTAATCACAAAATATTCTATAATTAATTAATTATTTAAAATAAAAATATCAATTTTTTATATTATAAAATTTTTAGTAAAAAATAAAAAACAAATATTAGAAATAAATTTCAATGTAAATAAGATTATATTTAACTAATTTAATGAAATTAATATCTGGTATTAATTCTATGCCAAATGAATGCAACAAATAATTGCTAATACCAGTGGTCATACCAGATATAAATTTCATCAAATTAATTAAATGTTATCTTATTTACATTGAAATTTATTTCTAATATTTGTTTTTTATTTTTTACTAAAAATTTTATAATATAAAAAATTGATATTTTTATTTTAAATAATTTATTAATTATAGAATATTTTGTGATTAATTACATATTATTATATTAATACAATATTGAAATATTCAATTTTGAATATTGCACAATTTTATGTTTAAACGTAATTTATGAATAAACCATGAGTTTTATCAAAAAATCCTGAAACACGTCTAAATTTATTTTTGATCTAGTATATTATTCATTTTATAATTTTTGTATATCTTTTATAGTTTTTGAGATATCACACCTCCCTGAGCTAGCCTACCTGTGCAATTAATTATTAAAATTTATAGTATCAAACTGTACGTTCCAGAAATCCATGTTTCTCATAAAATTTTGGTTTAAATATCTAAATTTGTTTTTGAGTTATTAATAAAAAACCAGTTAAAGGGGTTATGAAAGTGACTTTATATTAAACATCAACCATAATGAACTAGTTTAATGGGTCGGGTTTTAATTTGATAACCTGACTCTAAATAATTGATTGCAGCCCAATATTTACCGGCTGCCTCTTTAGTAGCATTGGGCACCTGTATGTGAACCAATGTGTCTCCTGTTTCCATTGGATGAGCACCTCGTAATCCATGTTCCCAATAGATTTGATCTGTTAAATGTCACATTAAGTTCATCATTAATAAATAATTAATTAATTTGCAATTATTTTAATTAAGATAAAATAATAATAATAATAATAATAATATGAGAGACACATACATCCACCATCTTTGAATCTACGATAGAAATAGTCGTTTTCTTTATAAACTGCCAGATAATAGAATTGATGACCCGGCTCAGTTCGGTTATACTCAACTATTATATCTATAAAGTCATTGTCACGAAACCTATGACCAGTTGATCTGCCGTTATGTATGCCTTTTATTTGTAGCTCAACTATGAAATTTTTGTTTCAATTATTTAAAGGGTATAAAATTAGTATATTTTTTGAGATAAAAATTAACTTAAAATAAAATTATTTATAKAATACAGTATATATATATATAGTATATACCTCTGCCACTCATGGATTGTCCGACAATTACCAAAAACACAAGTAATGGTATACCAATTGACATATTTKTTAAAATAAATTTATAATTATTTTTTTTAAAGAACTATCAATATATTAATTATGTTTAATATTCATAATATTTTCTTTTAAGTACATTTATTTATATAGAAATTTAATCAAATTAATTAAATGTTATTTTTTTAAAAATCACTTGAGGACTGTTATATGTATTAAAAATGAATTTAATTGATAATAATTGAATAAATTAATTTTAATAAGATTGTCATATTTTATATAAGACAATGTATTTTTAAAACATAATTCGCACATTATATGCCAATTATGTATAGTAAACATAGAGATAAAATTAGTTTAAAATATACATGTATAAATTTTATAATTATCTTATCTTATATATTAGTGCACAACCAATAACTTGTAATATAATAATAAATAGGGTATCCATTTGAAGTTATTTAACTAATTTTACCGATATTAGAGAATTAGCTCATATAAAAATAAAAGATTATACAAAATTTTATATCACCTATAAATAACTTTTTAAGTTGTTATTAACTTAAATCATTTTAATTCAACACAGTTTTAGTGATAAAATGAAAAAAATTATATTATTAGTAAAGCAATTATGTAAAAATGAAGAGAAATAAATCATAATTTAAATAAATAGTGACAACAAAAACATTTAACCTTTATATGATTTGTCATAAAACAAATATTTTTTTMTTAAAGTTGCTGAMAATAAATGTAGTTTTTTATATTATAAATTATTATAAATTTAAATTTTAAAAAATATAATTTGATAAAATATTAGATCAAAAAATAAAAGTATGCATTATAATGAAAATATCTAAAAAATTTATTACTAAGAATTGTTTGAATATAAATAACTTTTAAGTATTTGTCAATATTTTACTAACTTTTATAATGACTTTAAACTATTTTTAGCGCCTTTAAATGGATAACCTAATAATAAACAATATCTAATAACACTATAGGTATATAACTGTAACATTTAATTTTTAACCGATTAACCTTTGTTATAATTTATTATCATACAATATAGTATTTCAATATATTACAGTAACTATAAACAACATTATGTATAAACAATAAAATATTTGATAAAATAATTTTAAAGTACAATTGACTTTAATTAATACTAAGTAATAATATGTGATTTTTTTAGATATAAATTTTCTCGATGTATTTGTTGTCTAATCGGCAAATTTTTCTTACATTTGGCCACAAATTGCGGCCCAACTAATACATTGATAGCGCTATTTAATCCTCAATTGTTACTTAGGAGGACTCATCAGAAAGTACAGCCGATTAAGGGATAGTAAAGTAGACAACACTTATATATAAAACCAATCAAATTAATCAATTCCTGCAGACATTAGACTAAATACTATTTATTTGAGTTTCAAAATATTTATGTTTGAATTTTTTACTTTATGTGATGCATGTGTCGAGATGGGCAAATAGAAATTTTTAATAAATTTCCATCAGAAAATTTCTAGTAAAGTAGCAGGCGCGGTTAAGGAAATTTTTGAAATTAATATTTTAATTGATATATTTTAATATATAATACAATTTTACACATATATATTAAATTTTAGATCAATCGGATCAATATTTTTATAGTTATTAAATAAAATAATTTTTGATTATAATGGGAGGTATACAAGAAAAATCAAACTTTGAACCCCCAAAAAACACCCGTCCCTGGGATCAATTGTCATGAAATTTTGTTGGTGACATTATAATTATCAATAGATGTTTTTAGGAAAGTATGGATCTGCTCCGCAAACATAATCTTAAAATTATCAATAATTAAATTATATATATTGAGCCGGTCGGGGAGTTTAAAATTTATAAAAATTATCTAACATCATATGACAAATTAAATGATACAAAAATTAGTTTAAAATATGTGATTTAACTGCACTATATCAATAATAATTACCAAAATATAAATTATTAATTTTATTAATTATTTTTTTGATAAAAATGATTTTTAATAATTTAATGTTATATTTTTAAAAATTATTATACTTATATATTAATAATTTTTAAATTAGTTTTTAATTGTACAAAGTTGAGCCACATTAAATTATTAAAAATCATTTTTATCAAAAAAATAATTAATAAAATCAATAATTTATGTTTTGGTAATTATTATTGATATAGTGCAGTTAAGTTACATATTTTAAACTAATTTTTGTGTCATTTAATTTGTCATGTGATGTTAGATAATTTTTATAAATTTTAAACTCCCCGACCGGCTCAATATATATAATTTAATTATTGATAATTTTAAGATTATGTTTGCGGAGCAGATCCATACTTTCCTAAAAACATCTATTGATAATTATAATGTCACCAACAAAATTTCATGACAATTGATCCCAGGGACGGGTGTTTTTTGGGGGTTCAAAGTTTGATTTTTCTTGTATACCTCCCATTATAATCAAAAATTATTTTATTTAATAACTATAAAAATATTGATCCGATTGATCTAAAATTTAATATATATGTGTAAAATTGTATTATATATTAAAATATATCAATTAAAATATTAATTTCAAAAATTTCCTTAACCGCGCCTGCTACTTTCTCACCAATAAGTTATGAATTTGTAAAATTTTTATTAATTCTTAGATTATATTTTTTGTTTAATATAATTAAATAGATTTAATTTTTTACTTTGAATATTAATTAAAATAACAATATTTTGTTATTATTTGTAATAATCATTTATTGTCACAAAATAACAAATATCGAGTAAACATACTTATATAACATGAGGATCCCATTAACAGAAATTAATTTCAGAAACTTTCATGAAATTTATCTATTATTTTATATTTTTTTCAAGTCTATGCATGTGCTATAATTGGGCGAATTTTGGTCAATTTATGCCAATACTGTATAGTAAAGTAGAACTAACATTATATAATAGTAAAGTATTACACTACTTATACAATGTACAGTAGATATACAAAATTTTATATTTTGATTTAATAGTCACAAATAACTTTTAATATGTGAATAGATAGTAATGCCTAAAAATTAGATATTATCTAATAAACTAAACATTTCATATAAAAATATATATATAGAGTACCTGTATAAATTTTTATTTAATTTCTAATAAATACTAAATATTTTAAATGKCTAATAGTATGTCAAAATAACATTTTCTAAAATTAAAAATATTACTATACAATAATATAACTTTAAAAAGGTTAATTTGTTTTACACTTAAGCTAATGTGTTAATTTAATTTATAATTCAACAATAATTTAAACATTTTACTTTATATTTTGATATATTTCTAAATAATACTCAATAATATTGAAAATCGATATATTTATAATATATCAATATATATAATTAATAATATAAAATATTGATTAAGTTTATATAATAATAGTCAACAATAATTTATATTAAAAAATGCCTTTATATGGAAATTTAGATAACAATACTTAACTTTCACGTCAAATAAATAAAGTTTWTTTTATTATAAATAACACATTGTGTTTWTATATATTAATCAATAATATAAATAATACAAACTAAAAAATAATAATTTATWAWTATTTTTAGTGAAAATGAATATTAATCTAATTAAAAMTGATTTTTGCAAATTATTTGTTGTTATTTTACTTTCGTGTKTCTATAACACTGTGCAAAATACAACAGTTGCTATAATTGGCGGACACGATGCCCGGYCMGGAGATAATCCATACATGTGCTCCAWGAGAGTTAATAACGATACACATCAATGTGAGGCATCAATAATTGGGAAACAGTGGGCAGTGACAGCTGCACATTGTATTAAATTGTAATTTATAATTAATATAAACATTTTTTTGTATAATTTAATTAATTAATTTTTGTTGTTTACATTAATAGTTTTAAAGATAACGATAATTTTACACTACATTGCGGTACAGTTGATCGTACTAAAGGTGGTCACAATTATAATGTAGTCAACAAAATTGCTTATGAAAATTGGACACTCGATGATCCAAAAAATGATATTGGTTTACTACAAATTGATGGCAAATTTGATCTGGGCACTAAAGACATAGACAAWATAGTACTGCCAGCACAGGGCTACGATTTACCTACTGGTATTAATGCCACAACAATTGGTTGGGGTTTTACTATTGCCTATAACAGAACTGATGGAAAGTTAGCCGATAAATTGCAAACACTGGATATGCCTGTTGTGGACCGGGATGTGTGTTGGCATGTCATGAAAGGTTATCTAAAGGATATAGGTTTTAATTGGACAATAAGTGAGGCAAATGTATGCGCCGGTGGACATGGAGGTCATATTACATGTGATGTATGTACTTTGATATTCATGTGTTCAGTTTGTTTAACACTTTTTTAGAAAATTATTTTTGATTATTTTATTTATTTATTTTCAAAAAAGCACGATTCGGGTTCACCATTAATATTTAACAACACAATTGTAGGCATAACTTCATGGGGTTATATTGATTGTGGAAAACCTGGCTATCCTGCTGTTTTTACTAATATTGCAAACTATAGAGATTGGATAAAATTACACAGTGGCATTTAAAAAAATTATCTAATATATCTAATAAAATTTAATAATTAATTTAATAATTTATATTAAAATATTATTAAATAGTATTTAGATATATTACATAATTTTGTTTAAATATTCAACTTATTATTTTTATTTATTTAAAATGTATTTATTTAATGTTGTACAATAAATATTATGTACTAACTTATAATTTATTACAATACAATTATTGCACCAATATATTAATTTATTAATAATTGAAATAAATATGGTCAATTATTGAAATTTAGTTATTTRTAAAAATTAATTAGTATATAGCTTAATTTAAAGATTTGCACATTAACAGTAATATTGACCTTTATATACACTGTATTTATGATTATCGTCAAAGTGATTTTAAGCCGGATAATTTATTGATTGATAACTTAATAAAAAATAAAAATAAAATAGAAATTATTGGTTTTTTTGTAAAACAATTTTTTACAAAAATTATCAATTTACTTTACGTTTTTTAACAATGTACGTTTTGTAAAAGTAATTCAAAAATAATGCTAAAAATAATGTATAGATGAATAGCGATACCAATACACGTTGAATACTACAATCGCATTGTGATTGGTTTAGTTTGCGCCATAATACGTGCATATTTATTATAAGACCCAGTATCATTTGTATAATTTGCATTGTTGTAATTAGCATGCTCACTTGTCTAGGTAGAGGAAGTTTCATAATCATCAATGCATAATAGGTATACATAACTGAGTGGACGATTACATTTAATCCAAATGACCACTGGGCAGTACCCGGTATATCCATAAATAAATAGTAAGCGTATAGTAAGGTAAGTGAATGATGTATCCAGTGCAGTTTAATTAGTTTGCTCCGACGCAATATAATAAACACGGTATCCAATAGCTCCGGGATCTTTGACAAACAAAACAAACTGTACCAAAGGACTAGACGATAGTCCCGATAGTAGTCTGATTGACAATAAGTGGCGACCAGTCCTTTATGTTTGTATTGATAGACAAAATTGGGAACCATTCTGATTGTGGCAATAATTGAAAAAATTGCATTCAATATATTCCATAGGATTAACAATGATCTCAATTTATATGACTTTTCACAGTAAGACATCCAATAGCTTAACAGTAAAATTGTTAAGAGATAGCCGATTGATATGTAGAATGTGATGAAAAAATTTCGGTGCAACCATTTTAGTATGACTGGTGCCGGTAGTACATCAAACAAGTAGTCTTCCAATTCAGTGATTACAGGTATGTACGATAAACCGGGTAATTGATCCCAATTGGAGGACCAATGATGAACTGAGTCGATTGAATCGAGATTATAGTAATTGTAGCGAAAATCTGAATCCATTGTCTAACCTGACTTTGTTATAAAAAAAATTAATATTATATCAATCAATAGTTTTATAAAATAGTAATTAATTTCTATGTTTACAGTATTCAATAGCTGTAAATTAAATACCGTATTTACTGCATATGTTTCAGAATATTAATTTTTTAAATACTAATATTATTTATAAAAAATAATAACAAATGTATTTAATAAATGATTTTTTCCGATTCAACAAAATGTTTTTTAAAATGAATACAGACTTTAATTAAAAATAATTATTGGAATACGTGTCAAATATATTTAATAAGCAATAAAATGTAATATAATTTTGTCTAATTATAATAATAATAAACATTATAAAACAATTATTTCACATATAACTTATATTTTTAATGAATAAAAATTTTAATAAAATAATTAAATTTATAAACATTTGATTGAAAACTGATAATTATGGCAAAAGTTATACATTATTACTATTTGTTAATTTCTAATGTCTACTGAAAGACAATAGCATTATATTAGAAGAAAGCATTATTTTATTGATTTTCATTTATAATAACATTTTAAAAGTTAAATAATTGTTTTAAGTTTTAATAAATATGAAATAATATTTTATCATTAATTGTAGCACACAATTATTAATTGTTATTAAATATAATGACATATTTTTAAAACTTTTTTAAAGCAAATATAATCACATATTTGAATGTTTTTAAGAAAAATATTTCATTCAATAAAACCCTAATTTTAGTCACATATATCCAAAGTTACTAATAATCACTAACTTAAGAAAATAGGATTTTAAAATATCATATTATAATACAATTTACATAAAAACAATTATTTAAAACAAATAAATTTTTTTTTAAAAATCAATGTTTTCGGCAAAAGGATAGTTTGGTAAATGTTTGCTCAAATTAAACCAATTGGTCCGAAGTTTGCGGTCCAATGCGTCCAACTCTTTCATGTCTTCAGCTGTCAGTTTGAAGTCAAATATCTTGATGTTTGACTCGAGACGCTCGGATTAACACTTTTAGGCACAACTATTACCCCACGTTCTGTCTATTATTACGTTAATAGTCATAGCATTACGGGTCAGTTAGATATTAATGATATAAAATACCTGATACTTAATAACTATCTGACCGGCATTTTTATTATACTTTTTGGCTAATTTTAAAACAACTGGATCTTTAAGCAATTGGATTTGTTTGGCCCCGACCTCATTTGACCCGGGATTGCCTAACGGTGAGTATGCCGTCAGTTTGATTTTGCGGTCCTCACAAAACTTTTTCAATTTGTGTTGAGCCAAATAGGGATGCGATTCAACCTTTAATTAACATTAAACTGTAAATACAGTTATCTATGAACACATGTGGTTAGTCTACCTGATTAATGACGGGAATTGTTTTGACGGCTTTCAACAGTCGGTCCACTTGTGCGGACGTAAAGTTTGAGATACCAATACTCCTAACGAGTCCAGCTTTCAGACAATCTTCGAGTCCCTGATAGGCCTCAATATAGTCAACATTACCGCCCAATATCTTTCCGTCCGGTCCTTTTGGAAACAGTGTGTCGTCTATCTGTGCAAAACACACCGGCCAATGAATAAGTGCCAAATCCAAGTACGGTGTCTTAAATTTGTCCAAAATTTTGTGAACACATACCGTCACTCGTTTTCGGTTGAAGAACGTAAGCCATATCTTTGAGGTGATGAACAGTTCCTCGCGTTTGACCTAAAAAATTATTCATCGAATCAATAAAACAACAGAAATAAAATGATAAAAACAGTTTCAGACACTATCCATACCTTTCCCTCTTTGATGGCATCGTTAATGGCACGACCGGTCTCTTCTTCGTTAGCATAGACCAGTGCACAGTCAAAGTGCCGATAGCCGCAGTCAATGGCCTTACGTATGGCCTTATACAGTGACTCATCGGGTGGACACTGCCATGTACCCAATCCTATAATAGGCATTTCTTTACCATTGTTTAGCAGCACTTTCGGCACCTGTTTGGCGATGTCTGCACACATACTTTGTCTTACTTTTATAATAATATAACAAAACTACAAAAATAACTCCTAATGAATGTCATAATGAGGCCTAATATAGGGGCAAACATATAACTAATTTTATTAATAGATTTCAAAAAAATAAATCAAATTATTAGGTCTCGCGATGTATTAACTCATAACTTATAAAACTATTTTCATTATTAGCGCCAAATATACATATTATATAATATTTATTTATTATTAACTATGGGTTTCATATTAAAAAAAATTGTTAGTCAGTAATTTTTATATAAAAAATATTAATTACAGTAATCAAATTACAATCAAATTAATTAAAAAAGTGTTTTAATTTATTTTAATTTTATTAGACAGAATTTTATATAAATTTGCTACAGTTTAATATGATTTTTTACAGTATTAATTAAAAATCAAATAAGATAAAATTAAAAAATATGTTTCTACAATATATCAGTATTTTGTATAATAATAAATATTTAAAATCAAAACAAAATAATAAAATATAAAACCAGTTGAGAATGCTAGAAAGCATTTCCACACGAATTCCTAATCATAATTAAAAATTAAATTCAGTATGATAAAATAAATCAACTATAGTCATGTGAGGTATCAAATGATTTAGTATTACAAAATAAACTACTATTTTCCTAAAAAATAAACTTAAAAACGAAAAAAACAAAAAAAAATCAAAAAAATTCAAAAAAAATTCAAAAAAAATTCAAAAAAATTCAAAAAAAATTCAAAAAAAATTCAAAAAAAAATTCAAAAAAAAATTCAAAATTTTTTTTATTAATTGTTGGACACCATTTTCTTCAATTTCCTAAAAAATAAACTTAAAAAAGAAAAAAAACAAAAAAATCAAAAAAAAAATTGTAGCGGATAGTGGATTCGAACCTATGTCCTCGTGGGACAGACAGACCGACAGACCGACAGACCGACAGACCGACAGGACAGACCGACAGACCGACAGTGACAGACCGACAGACCGACAGACCGACAGACCGACAGACCGACAGACCCGACAGACCGACAGACCGACAGACCGACAGAGTTGACAGACCGACAGACCGACAGACCGACAGACCGACAGACCGACAGTTGACAGACCGACAGACCGACAGACCGACAGACCGACAGATGACAGACCGACAGACCGACAGACCGACAGACCGACAGACCGACAGACCGACAGACCGACAGACCGACAGACCGACAGACCGACAGACCGACAGACCGACAGACCGACAGACCGACAGACCGACAGTGACAACCGACAGACCGACAGACCGACAGACCGACAGACCGACAGACCGACAGACCGACAGACCGACAGACCGACAGACCGACAGACCGACAGACCGACAGACCGACAGACCGACAGACCGACAGACCGACAGACCGACAGACCGACAGACCGACAGACCGACTTATAGAATGCATATACGGATTCCTTTCAGGAATTCGTGAAAATATTAGATTTTTAACTCTACTCTTTAAAATTCTGATTTAAAAACTAAGTATTTTATAAAACTGTATATTAAATTAAATATTATAAAACAATATATTTAGCATTTCTTAGTTTTTAAATAGAAAATTAATTTACATTTTAAATTTATAATTAATAGATCAATAATGGTTATAATTTTATAATTATTACTGATTAAAATATTTAGTAATAGCTTTTACATTTACATCAAAAAATAGTCAATTATTATTCAAGTATATAATTAATAAATTATAAATACCGGTAATTATAAATATAATATAACTTGTGTTATACAATGTTTATCAATTCAAATACAGTTTTTATATTTATATATTGATTAATTAGACTATTGTTATTAAAAGTACTAAAGTTAATAACTATAATATTGTATACTGTTATCTAAATTGATCTAATTTTAACAAATAAAATATTATCAACAATATTAGTATTAATTAATAAAACTTTATCAATTTAAACGGCTATATATTTTGATAAATTTTTAAATAAAAATTACCTATATAAACACTAAATCATAGTCAATATTTTCAACAACAAAGATTAGACAAAAATTAATTTTTTTAATAAAATAAATTTATTGAAAATAATATTACAATATGGACATAAAATTATTTGCAATAGTAATTGTTGTTATATTTATGGCACCACAATTGATATTCAGCTCTAAAGGTAACAATAAATTAAAAATTAATATAAAATGACTTATTTAATTGTTCATAATAATAATACAAATCTATTATTTTAATTAAATATTTTTACTATATTCATGTATATCAATATATAATATTTACTTAATAATAATCTGTAAATTAATATACTATTTATATTAGTTTTATTGTATATGAATGCTTATCATCAAAACAAATCTACTGAACATAACTTTACTGATGGCGACGATATATATGTGTATTGTGAGTATGAGGCACAAGGTATTGACGATCCCATTGTGTTTATGACCCTGGCTAAAACAGTTAGCAATGTGGACAGTCAATTTTTCTATTATTTAGATGATCAAACCTGTAAGTATGACCATTGAATGGATCCTATATTTTTTTAACTATTTTTATTTCAACTAATTATAACACATTATAGATAGAGTAAACCATAATGTGCCCGGTTTTGCCGATATTGAAATGATAGATCATTGGAAAGATACATTCAAGATTCGTATAGTCAATGCTACCCAACATTTTAAGGGTGAATACAAATGTGTGGCACATCATGAGGTCGGTTGGGTTTATGAGAAGCCAATTATATTGAATTGGTATAAATCATAAGATAGATCTAATTATATATACTGTATACATTATGCTTATATATTTATATTATATGTATACTGTATATATACCGATATACTATATTAAAATAGTATATTCAAATCTTTAATTAATAAAATAATTTTTGTATTATTCAATATGACTATAATAATTTATAAATAATTCAATAAAAAATTAAATTGCATTCAAAAAATTTCTATTTTCTTTTTAACTTTTTAAACTACAATTAATTATCATTGTTACTTTAATTTATTAAAATTCAATATTTATTACTGATTAAAATATTTAGTAATAGTTTTTGTATTTACATCAAAAATTAGTCAATTATTATTCAAGTATTTTACCGGTAAAATAAAGTATAACGTGATATACAATGTTTATCAATTCAAATATACTGTATGTACTTATATATTTTTAAAGTTTTTAGATATTGATGATTTATCTATTATTATTAAAAGTACAAAAGTTAATAACTAATAAGTTAATACTGTATATTGTTATCTAAAATGCCCTAATTTTTAATAAATAAAATACTATCAACAATATTAGTATTAATTAATTAAACTTTATCAATTAAAAAAGACTATATATTTTGATAAATTTTTAAATATAAATTACATATATAAACAGTAAATCATAGTCAATATTTTCAACAACAAAAAAAATAATATAAAAATTAATGTTTTAATAAATATAAATTAATAAAAAATAATATCACAATACCGACACAAAATTATTTGTAATAGTAATTGTTGTGATATTTATGGCAACATATAATTTATATTTATAGATATTTATATTCAGTGAAAAAGGTAAATACTATAATATATGCATTTTTATATAATAATAAATTAATATATTAGTATTAAATGATAGATAATCATAATAATAATAACTTTTTTAATCTATTTTTTAATTGAATATATGAATGCTTATCACAAAAACAAACGACGATATAGTTGTGTTTTATCGGTATATGAAGCATATGATAGTCATAATCCCATTGAATTGATGTACCTGGCTAACTGGCTAACTGGCTAAAACAGTTAGCAATGTGGACAGTCGATTTTCTATTATCTAGATGATCAAACCTGTAAGTATGTAAAAATAGATTTTATTTTTTTGTTTATATAAAAATATGTGACTAATTGATTTTTTATCACTATAATTAAATATATATATATATATATTATAGATAGAGTGGATCATAATGTGSCCGGTTTTACCAATATACAGATGCAATCTCATTGAGACTCATAGTGTGAATGTCATCCAACACTTTAGGTGGTGAATACAAGTGTATGGCAAAGCATGTGGTCGGTTGGGTTTATGAGAAGCCCATTATATTGAATTGGTATAAACCATAAAATATATTAGAATATGTGATATGATTGTCAAATAATAAAAAATTATAGATATTTTTTGTAACATAATTTGTGKTATTTTATTATAAATTTGTAAATTAATTTTAATATTTATATTGTAACAAAATTTATTTTTTAATGTTATAAAATATCAGTATCATTTATATTATTATTTAATATTGTCTCATTTAGCAATAATTGATGATATTTAACATTTTTATATTTAAGTCCATTTAGATGTCGAGCTCCAGTATGTATAAGCCGATGATCATTATTAAGTAGTCGACCATTACTTGAATTATTGTTCAAATAATTAATATCACTATTGTTATTACAATTATTATTACAATTATTATTAATAACAATATTATTACTATTTTTTAACTCAAAGCTTCTGTTAAAATGTGATGAGTTATTGTTTTCCTGATAATTGTTGGCACTGTTACTACTAATCAATGATCGACCAGTACGTCGTCGATCGCTTGTGTCGCCTATCGTGTGATGTCGGCGCCCAACACCCGGCAAACATCGGAATAGTTGTCCGATTTCGCGCCGAAAGTGTTTGTTGAGACCAAAATAGATGAACGGGTTGTAGCAGACGGAGCTCATGGCTAACATATGGCACGAATAAAATAGTATGGAGTCATACCTAATGATATCTTTGCTAAAATCGCTGTATATGTGAAAGAGATTCAATGGTAGCCAACAAATGGCAAACACTATCACCACAAAGGCTAACATTTTTATTATCTTTTGGTCTGTCCTTTTGATGCGCTTCTGTATATCGTTAGTTCTGTGCCGATATTTTCGACAAATTTTATTAATAATCTTAACATAAGCACCGGTAGTTATAGCCAATGGTATCAAATATTGTGTACTAAATGTAAGTACTGTTATCAGTTGACTTATTATAGCACTCGGCGATGGGTATACTGTATTGCATCGAGTCTGACCTATAAGTTTAAAGTCAACCAATTTGTTAAATATAAGCTCAGGTGTGGAAAATATAGCGGCAAATATCCAAATTATTTTTATGGTAATACTAATGGGCAGTACGTTTGAGATGCGCCGATAAAATCGTGTATTAATTGCCTGATATCTATCTATTGCAATGATTGTCATCGTAAATGTCGATACATAACTATATGTGTGTAGAAATAAAAAAATAAAATTATAATTATTTAATTTTAATTAAATATAAACTTAAATATAGTTATTTATATCTTAATATAATTTTTTATACTAATTTAAATGTCAATAAAAATTAATTAAACTAACTTTAATATATAAATACAAGTATTATAAAGATTTAGTCCAAACTAATTATAATTTATCATAATTTATTAAATAATTATTAAATAATTTATTAAAATTAATTTAAGTGCAAGAACTTAAGTTAAAAAATCTAATGTAGACAATAGTATATAATAATATATAATAAATTAAGCAATTATAAGGAAAGTACATAAAAACTGAATCTATTATTTTAAATTACATAATATTATGAAAGTATTGTGAAACTTTTCCACATCAAATATTTTATTTTTAATATCATACATGATTATAATAACGTCAATTTGTTTGATTGACATAATAATAATAATATAATTAAAATAGTTAAATATAACTATAAATAAAGACATAAAAATATATATTATACACTTGTTTAACAAACAAATTTTATATAATAATATAAAAAATTTAGAAAATTATTATTTTTTAATTATATAAACTTTAATGTTTTTTTGTGTTTAAAAAAACATTTTCCCTATTTATATAAATAATATTCAATATATTACTTAACACGTGTTAAAAGCATTTTTATATGTCTAGTAATTATTTATTAATTTCWAAGAAAACTATTTAATATTAATAATTTAGTGAAATAACAATAAACATTTGCACAATTGAAAAACTTCACAATAATTATGCTAATAAATCAAAAATGCATATATCATTAAAATATAATTAAATARATACTTTTTTGCAGTCATAATAATATACATTTATAATTATTGTGATTATTATTATTGTATAGGTATATACCGCATATACAATATTAATAAAATATTTTTAAAAATTAATTTCACAAAAATTATTATATTATTTTCAAAATCAATTATAAGTAAAAGTAAAATATTAACATAAGATTTATACAAAATAATACATACACTGATGTCACTTGTATTGCTGGCAATAGTTTACACAATACTACACCAAATGGCCAGTCGTTTAGCAGAATACGTGCGATATTGAAAGGTATGTTAAAAACGGTAATCATTAGACCAGATATTGTAATATTAGCCATCAATATATTGGTTTTGGTCCGCATTGTCTTGTTTTTCATTATTACAAAACAAACTAACAAATTGCCAAACAATGAGATTAAGACAATGATTCCGTAGATGATTATCACTGTATAATTGTCGTCCAGTGTAGAGCCCAGACCGCGACCATTACCGCTAGTGTTGCCGTAATGCGAGTATTTGTCGTTCAAAAATTTGAGTAAATCTATCTTATCTTGGCTTAGATTACCCAATGGTGACCAGTCTATCGACGGTAACATATTATTATTATTATAGTTACTATTGTTATCAGCACCGGTAGTAGCTATAAACAGTGCATCACTTTTATTACTATCACTATCATTGATAATTGATAGCATTTGTTGCTGATTAACATTATTGAGATTAACATTATAGTTATGAGTTATATTGAAAAATAAGTCACTACTGCTATCATTAATATTATTATTAATAATATTATGATAATTATTATTATTTTCGTTATTAAAATTGTTGATAGTGTCGTTAAAAAAATTATTATTAGTATTATTATTATTAGTCAAATAGTTTTCAGTAAATTGTTTATTGATCATTTTTTTGTTTGTTTTAATGTTTTAGTTATGCATTTTAATTATATAATTATTTATAAACATATATGATATACTGTATATATAAATATTTTAAAAAAATATCACTGTACTAAAGTAACAAACTTAAAAATGACACATTATTATTATTATTATTGTTAATATCGTATTTATTTATTTATCCATTTATTTATAAAATTCACATTAATATAGATATAGATAAAAATTTGTAAATATATAAAATATTTAGTCTCACTGGTATGCTAAACATTTTTTTTAATTTGATATTTTGTAAGTCAATTTGTGTATAATATTTAATTTAATCAGAGAGTAACATATTAAACAAAATTAATTAATAAAAAAATAACAAACAGTTTGTTAAGTGAACTAAATTACTTATAAGCAGCACACCTTGTATTAAAAATAATATACAGTGTATATTATACAGTAAAATACATTTATCTAAACAACCTGTTTCAGATTAGCACTTAACAAATATCATGGCACACTTGATACATATAATGATAACAAAATAAAAATTTACATTAACAACAACAACAACAACATTGCAATTGTAATTAAATTGTTTTAACAAAAATAATTTTTATTCAAACAACTTTTAACAATATTTTTTGAATAAATAGAAAATTTATATTTTTCTAATAATGACTAATCACTATTTCTTAGAAATATTAAAATTAAGAATTAAACATTATCATTAATAATAATAGTAATAAATTATAATTATTTAAATTATWAATTTSATATAATTATATTATTTTTACTATATTGTAATTCCGGATTATTGCAATCATAAAATGCAAAACAATTTATATTTTAAAAAAATAACAATAATAAATTATTAGTTATTGTATTTGAAAAAATAATTTATTACCACACATACACACACACACAAACTTTCTTGCTTTATAATAAATTAAATCAGCCATATAAAATATTAAACACATATGATTTAAAAAATGATGATTATATTACAATTAAATTAATTAAAATAAACATGATTTTTATAAAATACTGATATTTTATATTAAATTTTTTGCTGTTTTATTATTTTAATGACACATATTTTGTTGTTTTCAAGTAAAATGTTTTTTAGCATTCAGTATTTTTTTTGTTGTAAATGAAAATTTAATATTATTTTATTTCTATTATTATTATTATAATTAACATTAATATAAAAGTTAATTAAGTTTCACATTTAGTTGGCTTATCAAAACACTTAAAGGGTTTCACAATTGTGTTATTTACTATAATAATAATCAATAATAATAAAAATTTTACTAAAAAAACATTTATTTATTTTTACATTTAGACTGAAAATTAAAAATTTCTAAACTTGTGCGATTTTATCTAGGTAATATACAGAAATATCCGTTAATTGCACAATTTTCAATAATTTAGTTTATCTTAACTTTTATAGCTATTTATACTGTACAACTTTTATTGTAACAAAAATAATAATCACTTTTATTATTATTATTATAATTAATAATGTTATTTTCACAACTTATTTTTTATTGCTTAACGTGTCTTATATTTTAAAAATAAATAAATAAATAATTAAAATAAATAACTAAAACATAAATACACWCTACACAGGAAAATAATTTTTTAATGTTATTATACATAGAGAAACATACAGTAGTACTGTATAATGTATTTATTATATATAAATGTTAGTCTTATGAATATAAGTTTTTATCTATACATTTGCAATGTATTGTTGAATCTCTCGCAGCTATTTATTTATATGTGAAACCAGTTTTTAATAAATAAAAAAAATTAATACTATATATATTAAAATTTAAAATACAATTAACCTTGAGTTCACCTGAAAATGATTCAAATAATGTATATACTTTATATATTTACTTTTTTATATACACAGTAAATAAATTTCTATACAAAAAATTATAATCTTATCACTAAATTATATATAGATTTAATTCAGAAAAATATTACTATTTTACTTATTTAATATCTTCTAAATTAATTAAAAATTTTTATACATTATCTAATAATGTAAATCATAACATAGAAATAATGAAAATAAATTTGTTATATACATTTTTATTTATTTATCTACATTATCCATATTTATTTATGAATTAATTTATAATTTAACGTTAACAAAATATTTTTACTAATTAAAAATAATTTTATCTATTAAAAATTTAATTGTAGTTTTTTACTTTAAAATAAATTACATTTAAAAATATATATTAAAATATATATTTTCATTCACATCAGATAAGCTGAGCGAAGCGAAGCGGGATACACAGAGGTCGACCGAAGGTCGACCGACGCGTATCCCAGTAAAATATGTGTCGAAATTACCTGCAAGGGGTGCGGGATTTTGATGTAGACGAGGTTTCTCAACGGGATGGTTTAGGGGGTCAAAAATGATGAAAAATAACCCGCTGTAGAAAAATCTCTCATTAATGAAGAAAGTGGTCAAAATAGCAGAAAACTGAAAAAATTTAAAAATATCATAACTTTTTAACGGTGATAGATAAAAGTATGGAAGCTTGACAATAATATATGTAGCAATAGATATTATAAGTTATATTAATAACAATTTTATACCCCATCGGGAAATTAGATAAAAACCCGAAAAGGTGACATTTTCAAAAACTGAAAATTTAAAATTGGTCATAACTCAGTCAAAAACAGACTTATATTAATTTTATTACTTGAGCCTATAGTAGACATAAATTAAGATTTTTAGAGACCATTTTCAGATTTTTAGCGCCACCTGGTGAATTTTGGGAAAGGTTTAATTTATTTATAATTGATAAAAATCTTTAATAATAATATTTAATTAGTAGATATATAGTACTATAAATTTGTAATTGACAAGATTTTGGTGAGTCAACGGGTTCACCGACTTTTCGATCTTTGAAAAAAGTTTTGTATACAGTATGACAAAGTAGTGCATATTGTAAAGCTCAGCTTATCTGATGTCAAGCGGTATACTGGTTACAAATATATTAATAAATTTATAGTCACAGATAGTATGCGATTATTAGTGTTGAAAAAATAAAATAAAAATTATCTTATTTATTTGGTTAACAAAACTAAAATATTTAAAAATTAAAAAAATGAACATCAATTACGATTATGTTATATGAGTTGTACGAAAATTACAAGCAATTTGTTTTTATTTTGTAATATAATTTTTAAGTTTCTTCAGGATCAGTTTACTTATTTAATTTAATATTTAATTTAAAACTATTAGTTTAAAATAAATATAAAAATAATTATTAATTTATTCGTTCTGCTATTATCTACAAGTGTTGCCATCAATATTGCTGTCATAATAATAATTACTATAATTAATAATTATTTCTAAAACATTTATACATAAAAAAATAAAAATTAATATAAAATTATTTTTAAAAAATATTTTTTTTTTGTAATAAGTTTGATACAATTATTGTGTTTAAATAAATTTCTTTTCTATGTTATTTACGTGATTTAGGTTTAAATAAATACAATATTATACTGTAATTTCAAAACACCACATAAAACAATGATACGCTTATTATCGTATTGTTTATCATAAACTATATTTAAAAAAGTAATTAACAAATAGTATATAACATAATTTTTATTATTTAACAAGAAATAGTTCATAAAAGCAAAAAATTGTAGCAAAACTGTATGCAAATTACAATTATTATAAAAAACTTGAAAAAATTATATCTCTTTTTTTAATTTCTATAGAAAATGTTTAATTTAGTAATAATTATCTAATAATAAAAAATGAAAAAAATATAATTAAGTGTTATCATGAAATAATAAATAGATAACATTAAGTATAAAAACAAATAAATTATATATTATTTTATATACTATTTTATTTTAATAACAAAATAAACTAATAATGAAGTTATTTATTATTTATATAATATTTTTTGTTACTATAGTTTGTAAGTTTTCTCATATTAATTTAATTACTATTAAAATAATAAAAATAATTGTTTATAATTCTAATAATTTATAGATATTGAAATTAATGCAAAACCGGACCATTTGCTAAATGTTTTAAAAATGATCCAGGTGCACAACAAACAATCTAGTAGTCCAAAAATTTATGTCACAAAACAGGATGTRTCTGATAAACTACAAGACTCGGCTGAGATATGTTTGAAAACAATGTATTATCTTAATCAGGATGGTCTCGAACAACTGGGCGCCAATCTAACTGAACTACAAAAATTGGTTAATAGTTATACGGCTCAGTTAGTGGCACTGGATATGACTAAACCGGGAGCTCAGGCGGAACTGGAAGGCCTCAACACTAAAGCTATTGTCATAAGAAAACTTATTGATGACGATACAAAAATTGTGCATGCTAAACTTAATGATCAAATCAATTTGACATTGATACAATTGGAAAATTATGCTAGACGATTTAGCGATGCTCATCATCAGTTTGCCGTTGCTGTACATAATGGTGGTATCAATCAGACAATTGCAATCAATTTGAAAAATGTCAACTCATTGATGACCACTAAATTGACTGAAGATATTATTACCACATTTAATGAACTGAAAAATACGCCGCCATATAAATGCTGTAATCATAGTATTGAAAATTAATATAAATTAATATATATTTATAAACATATTTTTTGTTTTATTATTTATAATACTGGTAGTGTAAATAATATAAATTTATATATGTAATAATGTTTGTCAAATTAAAAAAACTTTATTATTAAAACATTATTGAATAAATTACAGTCTATTATAATCAATTACATAGTATTAATAATAGTAATAAAAGTATTTTGTTTATTATAATTAAATATAATTATAAATATTATAGGATATAATAGATAAAAATTGAAAGTACTTTATTTAATTAGCATCTGTAGCAATGGTTGTCTAATAAAAAGATATAAAAATAAAATAAATGTATTAATTTATAATCAATTTATTTTATAGTAAATAAATTAGACAATTCTCAACAAAATAATAATAACCCATTGACTATAACAGACGGTATTTATAAAACACAAAATTTATTATTATATTTAGGTTTAATTTTACAAACAATTATATTATAATATTACATACAATATACTTTATTTCCTATGAAATAAACAAAGTTTAACAACCAGTATACCGCTTGACATCAGATAAGCTGAGCTTTACAATATGCACTACTTTGTCATACTGTATACAAAACTTTTTTCAAAGATCGAAAAGTCGGTGAACCCGTTGACTCACCAAAATCTTGTCAATTACAAATTTATAGTACTATATATCTACTAATTAAATATTATTATTAAAGATTTTTATCAATTATAAATAAATTAAACCTTTCCCAAAATTCACCAGGTGGCGCTAAAAATCTGAAAATGGTCTCTAAAAATCTTAATTTATGTCTACTATAGGCTCAAGTAATAAAATTAATATAAGTCTGTTTTTGACTGAGTTATGACCAATTTTAAATTTTCAGTTTTTGAAAATGTCACCTTTTCAGGTTTTTATCTAATTTCCCGATGGGGTATAAAATTRTTATTAATATAACTTATAATATCTATTGCTACATATATTATTGTCAAGCTTCCATACTTTTATCTATCACCGTTAAAAAGTTATGATATTTTTAAATTTTTTCAGTTTTCCGCTATTTTGACCACTTTCTTCATTAATGAGAGATTTTTCTACAGCGGGTTTTTTTCATCATTTTTGACCCCCTAAACCATCCCGTTGAGAAACCTCGTCTACATCAAAATCCCGGACCCCTTGCAGGTAATTTCGACACATATTTTACTGGGATACGCGTCGGTCGACCTTCGGTCGACCTCTGTGTATCCCGCTTCGCTTCGCTCAGCTTATCTGATGTGAATTATTGTACTATAAAACCAAAACATGTTATATATTTTCTAAAAGTACATATGTTTTATTATCGTATTTATAAAAAATATTTTGTATTTCATTTTTAAAAAACAATACCTTTTATTCACACACATTATCTGCTTATATAAATTGATATCTTTGTATTGTAATTTATATTTTGATAAATGCATTTAATTACAGTTGTTTTATTTAAATATTATCAATTAAGTTGGGAGATAGTAGTTAAGTATAATTAAAAATAAAGGACTTTAAAAATTAATATATTTAACATAAAATATTTATATTATAGTTAAAGATTTAAGAAGTTCATACTTTTGCCAAATGTATCTAAAATTATTAATATTTGCAATCTATTGCTGGGGTTATATCAGTAATTGCCAGGACATGGATCACAAATCCAATGTGTTGGACACCGATACGGATCAGTCAAAACAATCGACTGGACAGTCGACCCCAGAAACGCAATGTGCGATACAGGCAATCACTTGTGCGGCGCCTAAATTAACATCATTCATAGTTAGTGTACTTCCGCCTAAAATCAACTGTAAGGCATTGAAAAACATTTTAGAGGTCTGTGATCTACCCGATTGTATTCCACTGGTCAATCCCGACGCCGAATCATTGACCACATGTTTGTTTAATAATTGTCAGTCAACTAACTTTAATGACATATTTTCAATTGGATTGTTGATGACAATCAAACGTGTTGTAGGCCAGTGCGCTATAAACGTCAAAGTAACCAATAGACTGGCACAGGAATTGAAAAAACAATTGCTATCAAAAATGCCAATTTTAGGTATACTACCCCCATAGATAGACATTTGAAAATGTAATTTTTTATATAACAAACTAAATATTGATTTAAATTGACATTTCTAATAATAAAGTAGTTGTTAATGAAAATTACTAAACTTTTTTCGATAAAATAGTGTTATATAAGTAATAATAATAAATTATTTATTTAAATAAAATATTATATTTATAAAGGTTTTTCCCTAAATGACATTCACTTTGATTAATTTGTGTTAAATATATTTATATAATAAAGTAAAACAATTCAATAGTGATTACAAAATGTTTATAAATTAATCGTAAATAAAACTTATAGATTATTAATAAGCATTTATAATACAATTTTATAATATTATTATTGTTGTTTATTAACAATATGCTATTATTATAAAGCTTTATAACTGTTTATTTATAATTTATATGTCGATATATCAATATATAAATATATAGAGATATTGTAGTAAACAAAAAATATTGAAATATCGTATTTTTATGATTTATATGATAAATCTATTTAAAATAATTAATGATGACTTTATTATTTCAAAATTTAATATTGAAAATACTGTAATTTAATAAAAAAAATGTATTATAATATTAATGATTAATTGACATATTTATACTGTATATAAATTACACAGTATATGTAACAATAAATAGGGTCTAGTCCAAACTCATTAGACACAAACTTATTAGACCCAAATATTTATTTTATTTTTAATTTGAGTCAAAATTAATTTCTCAAATTGAGTTAGTATTATAAAAACATATATTTTATTCAAAATAATTAAGTTTAGTTAATAATATAAAACTTATTAATTGTATTAAACTATATTTAATAAAATAAAAATTTACATAGTTAAACTATATATTATAAAATAATTAAACACTAAAATTATAAGTTCTATGTAAACAAATAACAAAGAAAAGTCAGAAATATTCCCAATTAGTGTATAAATATTTGGGTCAAATAAGTTTAAGTCAAATGAGTTTGGATCAGATGAATGCGATCACAATAAATAGACATTAAATAATTATCTGATATTATATCTTATAAAAAATATTAATCAATAATATTTATTATCATTTAAATATTTATTAAAAATAAAAATATTTAAATTACAATACATTATATGAATAAATCAATTTGTTTGGAGACACAAAAAACATGTTACGTAAAGAGTGTTTGGATATTACAAATAATTTGATTGCCCTTGATCATTTTTGTTCACCCAATGACCATGATCAATATTTAAATAATAGTCTAGTGGTTCACGCATCGCATATTGTGCCGACCATTCATCTAACAATTTCGGACAAAGAGCTACTATGCGGGCCATTGATTATGATTGTCAAAGAGTTAATTAGAAAACATAAATATCGGTATATAATAATTATATTTATTTTGAAAGTTTGATTAATATTATTATTATTATTATTAATCATTTATTTATTTAAATTTATTGTCATAAAAAACAAAAATCTAGATTAATTCTACTTGAGCCAGTACATTTATTACACGATTTTCTAAATGTTACGGTACATAATATAGCCGATATGTTTCTCTATGAGTTTGGATTAAAAACAGTCGGATTTTTCGACAGTCTATTAAAAAGTAAAGGTTTTGGACTATCGATGAGTGCAAACACCGATTATATAGATTGTTGTACAATAGCTCATATTGTAGGGATGGGTAGCAATAGTCAACAGTATTTCAAATATTTACAATGTTTTCAATTGAAAGTTTGGTTACTAATAATTTTAATATTACTAATAGTGACGTTGATAATTAAAATAATTGATTATGATATGAATAAAATCTATCTAGTTACATTTGATTTATATACACTACTATTTTCAAAAACATTTCAACAATCACTTGATATTGAAAATCACTATAAAAGACCAGTGATTGCTATGTGGGTGCTATTAGTAATGTTTTTGTCGATAATGTTTAGTAGTTATCTATTGGACTATATGGTCGAACCGATACCATATATAATTATCAATAATTTTGATGATTTATACAAAAAATCTAACTTAAAAATAAAAACTGTTCGCGGATTTCCATTACTAGATGATGGCAATAGTAATATTAAAATATCGGATATTGAGTATAGATTAGAGGAATTAGTACCGATATTTAGTCCACAATTTACAACTGGTATTATGTCTAGTGTTATAAATGGTACTAGGGCATTTGCAATATCCAAACAAATTATACTCGATATGATCTATTGGTCAAGAAATCAAATTGATTACAGTTTGTATAAAAATGTTCACTTGTCTAGTGATGGAGGCGCCCACTCACCCGTATTTATGCCATTAAATGCCAAAATTGATCATGCTAAATTGGCCAACATTAATAATTTGTATGTATTAAAAAAAATTTAATTAGATATAATTGATATTCTAAAATTTTATTACTATTATGTTAGTTATAATGTAGATTTTAAATTATATAATTTTTTTAAATTACTATTTCTTGTATAGAATTATTCAATTAAAACAAAGTGGTTTATACGCCCACTGGAAGCTAATGTATGGCAAATTAAGGGGTAATGTGATTATGTTTGACTTAAAACAGGATACATCAATAGCTAACTATGAAAATATTGCACTAAAAAATCTAAATAGTATATTTGGTTTATTGATTTTGGGTATTGTTTTATCGAAAATTATATTTTTATTGGAAATAAAATATAAATTTTTTATATCATTTAAAGATTATTATATAAAAATATTTTTTATGAATAATGTCAAAAATTATAGATACACTACTTTATATGGTTTAAATACTAATAAATACTAGACTTGTTTTTATTGATTAAACATATTTATTTTGTATATATTGTATCTTTAAACAAAAATTGATCATAAATATATTATTTTTATTTATTATTATATTTATAAAATTATTATTTTAATTAAAATCAAAATGTATATTATTTTTGTAAGTATTGATTATTATTAAAATATAATTTGTGCATTTTAATGGTTGTTCTGGTTCATTTATTTAACTGCCTTTTAAGTAGAGATAATTATTTTGTTAATGTATTCAAAATACAATAATTTAAATATTTAAATCAATACAATTGTTTAGATTTTTGACTTGTAGATAAAATATCATAAATTATTTTTATATTTTGCGAATAAAAAAAATCCAAAATTAATATTTTATATTGAAATTATATTTTGCATTTTAGCATTTCTTTCAAACAATAATTATAAATTTATTTATTATAATTTATAATAATAATTACATTTATGCGTGCTTTATTCATTGTATTTTGTATAAAACTATTATATTATTATACAACATTTATATAACATAAAAATAAGTAATATACTATACTGTATAAATTTACAGTATATAATATATACTGTATATTAAATACTCTAATGTACATAATCTTAATATAATTTGTTATATTCAATATTATTTGTAATTTATTATATGAAATACTGTTGTTTAGTTGTTTATAGTAATTATAATTAATAATATTTATCTTATTTGTAATATACAAATTAAAAACATAATTCACATCTTAAACATATTATTTTATAATTAAAAATAATTACATAAGTAGTGAATTTAGTTACTTTAAAATATGAATTATTATAAATTATTTTCAACATTAAAGCCATGTCATAATTGGATAATTGATTCATATCTTGATTCATTAAACTCTAAATTATCCAGTTTAAATTCAATAAGTTTTTATGGTTATTTTATAATAACTTTATATACAATAAATGCAATTAAAACATTTTATTTGATTCAAGCTAACTTTCAAACAAGTGTTTTTCTATATGACATTGCTAAGTTTATTGGCGGTATATATGCATACAATCAATCAATTATAATATTTAGTATCATATATGGTTTATATACTTATATAAATTTTTATATAAATAATAATAATATGCAATGGTGCTTAATATTTGAATTATTACGTGGACATAAGCCAATGCAATATCGATATAAACAAATTAACATTGAATTAGATATAAACAAATGTTATAAATTAAATAAATGTACAAGATACTGTTATATGATTTTTATTCTAATGCACTCAACTTTAAGTAAGTAATTTAAATATTATAATACTAATAATATAAAGTATCAAGTTTAAATTATTTTTACTTAACTTGTTAAACAAGATATAACTAATTAATTATATAAATATATTAGCAAATTAAATTACTAAAAGAATTAAGAGCATTGAGAGTAGAAATGTCTCCATTATAAGTTTGAATTTAAAATTTAACATTGTAAAATTAATAATAAATATACAAAAATATTACAAATTAACATGATATTGAATAATATTTAAATAAAAAAAATTAAAATGTTTGCAATGATGAAATATAGGGATATATATTATTATAAGTATTATTATCACTGTCGCTATCATTATTAATAATTAAGTTAATTAAATATAATTAAATTAATATATTAAATTGTTTTTTTATTTTAATAGTTAGCATATATGTATTAATGTGGATCTCTACAATAATAAACTTTTATACAATTGAAACATTTATGGCATCTCTTATATTTCAATTACTTTTGTTTATATCTATTTATCAATTTCTGACCGATATGTTAATGGGACTAACATTTGTAATAATACTCAGTTTAAACGGCAATTTTGTTATTAAAACTATAAACGACAGAATATTTCGTTTTAATAATTTAAGATTTAAATCTATAAATACATATCAATTATATATATCATTGCAAACGTTTATGAAAGAGCACAACGAATATTGTTTGCTATTCAGTGATATCAATAGGTTTTGGTCGAAACTATATTGCGGTTATTTGCTGACAATGACACCAATTAATCTAATAATACTTAATATGCTATTGTTTGAGAAACTAGACTTACATATTGTTATCGGTGGTATAATATTACTTAAATTAATGTTTATAATGGTAGTTATCATACAATATCTTTTGGCAAAAATGTCACAAAATATTCACCGCACGTGTCTATTGCTGTCACGTTTTGAGTGGCAGATCAATGGATACCCGTTTCGGATGCGATTCAAACTACAACTGATGTCATATTTTGAACGACTGTCCAGTAATCGTAAAATCGGTATAACCTTTGGTCCAACTGATAATGTGTTGACATTTAATTTTTTTGTCAGGTATTTGTGTTTTATAATAAAGTACTATAAGTAATAAATTGTTTATTTATTTAATATTTTATAATATATTTTTAGATATTATTAAAATACTTTCGATATTATTTATTGGTTCATAAATTTGCTGTCACATTGAAATAATTGTCAAGTATAAAGAACTATATGAATAATAGTCAAATATATCAATAATAATAATAATMATAATCATAATATAACATTATTTATTATAATAAATCATATTATTGTTTAATACACTAACCTTTAAAAAATAGTTGTATAAGTAATTGTTTTCAACAATAATATGAGTACTATAGTTATCTGGTTAGGGTTCAATCCCTAGTTTTTAGATTTCCTAGTTTTAAATTTTCTGTTTCCCTGGAAATTCCCAGAGAATCTATTTTCATGTTCTATCAACTATTGAACCCTAAGTTATTGATTTTATTGGAAAGTTGTATTGTATTGTCAAAGAGTATCMATAAATTAAGTGAATTCATAGATATWAAAATTAATGTTTTATATATCTATCAATATTGCATTATTTTATATATCGTTAGATATAAACTAAAAGATATCATAAATGAAATGTAGTTAAACATTATTTTGATCATAAATTAATTGTCTAGAATTTAAGTGAGAGTATTTAACAATAATTTTAATGATAGTTATTGTTTAATATTTGTATTAATTTTTAAAATATAATCATTATTATAAATATATTATTTGATATTAATTTCATTAAATGTTTAAAGTTATTATATTAGACACTATTTCGATTAAATTTTTGCATTGAAATGAATAAAAATGTAATAAATGTAATGTATTATATAATTTTATTGATTAATATTTATATAAAAATGCATTTATTATAATAATTGACTTATTTCGTGATTTTAACGAACTCCTGAAAGGAGTCCGTATATGTACTCTAAAAGTAATTTATTTAAAGCACAAAAAAAATTGTTTTGAATTATAAATTATTAATAATTAATTTAAACATTAAAGTCATGTCATAATTGGATAATTAATTCATATCTCAACTCATTAAACATTAAATTAATTACTTCACTAACATTTTATGATTATATTATACTAACATTGTATTCAAWAAACTTTATTAAAGCAATCAATTTGATTCAAGCTAAATACTTGTTTTTAAATTAAATTTGTTATTATTGTATTTAGTCAGTAAAATAAATAAACTTTGTAATTTTGTTTACAAATAAAATGATAAATTTTGTTTATTAAAATAAATAAATATTAGTCATATATCTGTATATTGTATTTTTTTATTAACATAAAACTTTAAGTAAATTGTAATTATTTTATTTATTAATATAGTTCAGTATAAAACTTTGAGATCAATATGACTGTATATATAGTTTTATTAACAAATGTTATATTTTTAAAAAAATAATATATCTTATAAAACTTGTAATTAGTGAAAATTAGATTTTCTTATAACTAATATTTATATTGTTGAGGATATCTATTATATTAATTTTAGCTATAATTTTGAATACCTATTTTTGTATACTTTTTAATTGATACCTATTTTTAATACATTCCATATTATATTTAACTACTTTTATTGCCTACAACTATTCATTTACACCTATTCCTGGTACGATCGGTCATTTAGGTCATCCTATTGGCACCATTAGACCGATCTAACCGACTAACCGTCTTTTATTTGAACTGACCAATAGCTACCCATTTAATACCATTACATACCTATATCTCACACACACTATAAAAACCCAATGTAMTGCTACACYGCCATTGATAGAGAGTGTATACCTAACCGCCAAACTGTACTTACATTTTAGACAGTAATATCATACTATTACACTCAACTACATGTGCTTATAATACCTACAGYTAACAACCATTGTATTCATACATTTTTATCTTATTATTAAATAAATTGAATTAATATTAATTGTGATTAAAGTCATTGAAACGTCACATCACTAGTTCACCTATTCAACTGAACTCTGAAGTCTAGAAGTCATTCAAGTATATTAGGAAACTTCACCACTACTGCAGATCTGTCTATTGTTTGAGTGACACACACACCGTGGCATTCAAGCAATCCTATCATCAACTGTTAAGTCAATTACTCGCCGACCAGTTGATACTACAATCAGTTGTTGGTCTCAATCGGACCCACGCGAGACAACTGTTACTTTGATTAGTTGGAGTGTCGAGTACTGGTCTCATACCGATTTACCGACCGGTCAATTAAGACAATTTCTGTCCTATTGACCGATCTAACTAATCATAACAAAACTACCTGTGGTTGGGAAGTCCCTTAAAGATAACACAACCGCAACAATATATTATATAAATGTTTTTAGTTATAAATTGAATTTTTAAGATTACATTATTTCGTGATTAATTACCTATAATTATTGTGTACTGTATTATGAAATATTTATATATTTATAAATGAGTAAAACTTAGACTACTTTACAGTACAGATGTATTATGATTTCATGTAACTAATTATTTGCATATATTTATTAGTATTATTTATAGTACAGTAGTTATTATCTCTAATGTTTGTCTAATTATTTGTAAATTGATAGTCAGAAATCAATAATAAGATTTATATATTTAATTATTTTTATATCTAATTTTTACATTAAAAATTTAACTACACATATAAATTAATAAGTTTAGGTATTGAAAATTAGGATGGATTATGAAAAATTAATCTCAACATTAAAGCCATGTCATAATTGGATAATTAACTCATATCTTGATAAATTAAACAATAAAAAACGTTTTATGATTTATTTATATTAAATTAGCTAGATTAGGCTATATGCTCTTTACCCCAATACATACAACTTTAAGTAAGTGATTAATAAAATTAAAAAATGCAATTTATATTAAACCAGTTAAGAATGCTAGAAAGCATTATCAGAAAAAAACTTTGACGAGATAAAATATTATGTTCTCAAATTAATTGTTAGTTGGTTTTAGTCATATAGTCAAAAGACTCGGTATGACAAAATAAACTAAACATTAGTCATGAAGGGTATCAAATGACTCGGTATGACAAAATAAACTAAACATTAGTCATGTAGGGTATCAAATGACTCGGTATGACAAAATAAACAACTATAGTAATGTGAGGGATCAAATTATTCAGTATGACAAAATATAATCATACTTTTGCTACCATTTTTTTGAAAAAAATAAAATAATAATTTAGATCTATTACATCCTATTTTTGATCCTCTATATAATTCTAAACGTTAAAATTTACCTAAAATTTTTTATACTTTTGCCGCCATTTTAAAATAAAATAATTTTGATTTATTATATCTTATTTTTATACTCTATACAATTCTAAACTTTAAAATTTTTACCTAAATTTTTTTACTTTGACCGCCATTTTTTCTATGTTCCCGAAGAGATATTTATAATAATAATTGCATTTATGCGTGTTTTATTCATTTTATTTTATAAAAAACTATTATATTATTATATATTAATATATCATAAAAATAAGTAATATACTATACCGTATAAATTTACAGTTATATTAAATACTCTACTGTACATAATCTTAATATAATTTGTTGTATTCATAATGTTTTTAGTTTATTATATGAAATACTAAAATTATTGGTTATAGTAATTATAATTAATAATGTTTATCTTATTTGTTATATACTTATTTACATTACATTATATACATTAATAACATAATTCACATTTTTAACATATTATTTTATAATTAAAAATAATTACATAAGTAAATTAGTGAATTCAGTTACAAATTATATTACTTTAAAATATGAATTATTATAAATTATTTTCAACATTAAAGCCATGTCATAATTGGATAATTGATTCATATCTTGATTCATTAAACTCTAAATTATCCAGTTTAAATTCAATAAGTTTTTATGATTATTTTATAATAACTTTATATACAATAAATGCAATTAAAACATTTTATTTGATTCAAGCTAACTTTCAAACAAGTGTTTTTCTATATGACATTGCTAAGTTTATTGGCGGTATATATGCATACAATCAATCAATTATAATATTTAGTATCATATATGGTTTGTATACGTATATATATTTTTATATAAAAAATAATAACATGCAATGGTGTTTAATATTTGAATTGTTACGTGGACATAACCCAATACAATATCAATATAAACAAATTAACATTGAATTAGATAGAAACAAATGTTATAAATTAAATAAATGTACAAGATACTGTTATATGTTTTTTACTCTAATGCACTCAACTTTTGGTAAGTAATTTAAATATTATAATAATACAAAATATCAAGTTTAAATTATTTTTACCTAACTTGTTAAATAAGATATAACTAATTAATTATATAAATATATTTTTAAAATCTTAAAATTATAAACAAATTAAATTACTAAAGGACTTAATAGCATTGGGAGTAGGAATGTCTTCATTATAAGTTTRAATTTAAGATAAATATACAATTAAGTAAAAAGTAACATTATATTGAAAAATAAAGATTTAAAATGTTTGCAATAATGAAATATAGGAATATTTATTATTTGAAATATCACTGTCGCTATCATTATTAATAATTAATTTAATTAAATTAAATATAAGTAAATTAATATATTATTATTGTATTTTATTTTATTAGTTAGCATATTTGTATTAATGTGGATCTCTACAATAATAAACTTTTATACAATTGAAACATTTATGGCTTCTCTTATATTTCAATTACTTTTGTTTATATCTATTTATCAATTTCTGACCGATATGTTAATGGGACTAACATTTGTAATAATACTCAGTTTTATCGGCAATTTTGTTATTAATACTGTAAACGACAGAATATTTCGTATTAATAATTTAAGATTTAAATCTATAAATACATATCAATTATATCTATCATTGCAAACGTTTATGAAAGAACACAACGAATATTGTTTGCTATTCAGTGATATCAATAGGTTTTGGTCGAAACTATATTGCGGTTATTTGCTGACAATGACACCAATTAATCTAATAATACTTAATATGCTATTGTTTGAGAAACTAGATTTACATATTGTAATCGGTTTTATAATATCACTTAAATTAATGTTTATAATGGTAGTTATCATACAATATCTTTTGGCAAAAATGTCACAAAATATTCACCGCACGTGTCTATTGCTGTCATGTTTTGAGTGGCAGATCAATGGATACCCGTTTCGGATGCGATTCAAACTACAATTGATGTCATATTTTGAGCGATTGTCCAGTAATCGTAAAATCGGTATAACTTTTGGTCCAACTGATAATGTGTTGACATTTAATTTGTTTTGTCAGGTATTTGTGTTTTATAATAAAGTACTATAAGTAATAAATTGTTTATTTATTTAATATTTTATAATATATTTTGTATTTTTAGATATTATTAAAATACTTTCGATATTATTTATTRGTTCATAAATTTGCTGTCACATTGAAATAATCGTCAAGTATAAAGAACTATCAAATATATCAATAATAACAATAATCATAATCATAATATAAAATTATTTATTATAATAAATCATATTATTTTTATTTAGTACACTAACCTTTGTTGTAGATGTAATTGTTTTCAACTATAATATGAGTACTATAGTTATCTGATTAGGGTTAAACCCTTTCCTAGTTTTTAGATTTCCTAAAGTTTTAAATTTTCTGTATTCCCTGGAAATTCCCAGAGAATCTTTTTTCATGTTCTATCAACTATTAAACCCTAAGTTATTGATTTTATTGGAAAGTTKTATTGTATTGTCAAAGATTATCAATAAATTAAGTGAATTCATAGATATTAAAATTAATKTTTTATATATCTATCAATATTGTATTATTTTATATATCGTTAGATATAAACTAAAAGATATCATAAATGAAATGTAGTTTAAAAAATATTTTGATCATAAATTAATTGTCTAGAATTTCATTGAGAGTATTTAACAATAATTTTAATGATAGTTATTGTTTAATATTTGTATTAATTTTTAAAATATAGTCATTATTATAAATATATTATTTAATATTTATCTCATTAAATGTTTAAAATTATTATATTAAACACTATTTCGATTAAATTTTAGCATTGAAATGAACAAAAGTGTATTTTTAATAAACATATAAAGTTTTATTGATGAAATGTATTATATAATTTTATTGATTAATATTTATATAAAAATGCACTTATGATAATAATTAACTTATTTTGTGATTTTTAATTATAACTTATAATAAAATAATAAAGTGTTAAGCAATGAATTGTTTTACAACTTTACAAATACATAATTGTTAAGTGAAAAGTAAATGTATTATATTATAATAATATACTGATATATAATTACTATCAACAAAACACTTGTTTATAAATTATTTAATCAATTTTAATCCTTTAATATAATATAAAATCCAAAATATTTAAATAAGTAATTTATTTAAAACATTACATTTTGTTTTAATTAATAAATTATTAAACATTAAAGTCATGTCATAATTGGATAATTAATTCATATCTCAACTCATTAGACATTAAACTAATTAACTTCACTAACATTTTATGATTATATTATATTAACATTATATTTAATAAACTTTATTAAAACAATCTATTTGATTCAAKCTAATTAATTGTTTTTAAAATAAATTTGTTATTATTGTATTTAATCAGTAAAATTATTAAAATAAATAAATATTAGTCATATATCTGTATATTGTATTTTTTATTAACATAAAACTTAAGTAATTTAACATATAAAATATTTTAATTAAGTAAATTGTAGTTATTTTATTTTATTAATGTAGTTCAATATTAAACTTTGAGATCAATATGAGTGTACTGTATATATAGTTTTATTAACAAATCTTATATTTTTAAAAAAATAATATATCTTATAAAACTTATAATTAGTGAAAATTAGATTTTCTTATAACTAATATTTATATATTATATAAATGTTTTTAGTTATAAATTGAATTTTTAAGATTACATTATTTCGTRATTAATTACCTATAATTATTGTGTACTGTATTATGAAATATTTATATATTTATAAATGAGTAAAACTTAGACTACTTTACAGTACAGATGTATTATCATTTGATGTAACTAATTATTTGCATATATTTATTAGTATTATTTATAGTACAGTAGTTATTATCTCTAATGTTTGTCTCATTATTTGTAAATTGATAGTCAGAAATCAATAATAGTATTTATATATTTAATTATTTTTATATCTAGTTTTTAATAATTTTTACATTAAAAATTTAATTACACWTATAAATTAATAAGTTTAGGTATTGAAAATTAGGATGGATTATGAAAAATTAATCTCAACATTAAAGCCATGTCATAATTGGATAATTGACTCATATCTTGATAAATTAAACAATAAATTAACTAATTTAAAATCATATACGTTTTTTGATTTATTTATATTATCTGTGTTTGTATTTAACTTAATTAAAACAATTTATTTAATCAAAGTTAACTATGAGACCCGTATATTGTTATATGACATTGCTCAATTAGTTGGCGGTATTTATCAATACAATCAATCGATTTTGATGTTAGCTATAATTTTTGCCTGGTTTACTTATATTAATCTTTATGTAAAAAATCAAAATATGCAATGGTGTATGATATTTGAATTGTTACGTGGACGTATACAAACTCAATATAAATTAATTAACATTAAATTGGACATGCACAAATGCTATAAATTAAATAAATTAGCTAGATTATGCTATATGCTCTTTACCCCAATACATGCAACTGTTTGTAAGTAATTAATAAAATTAAAAAAATGCAATTTATATTAAAATATGTAAAATAATAAAACTGAAAAAATCTAAAATTATGTTGAACATAAATTTTAGTTTATATGATTAAATATTATATATAATATAATAGCTATTATTTTATTATAAAWTCATTGTTGTTATTAAATAAAAAWTTWTAATTGCAGTTATTTTGATGGTATTAATGTGGATATTTACAATTATCAGATTCTATACAATTGAAACATTTTTAGCATCACTTTTATATCAAGTGTCGTATTTAATTGGCACATATCAATTTATAACAGATATGTTAATGGCACTAACATTTGTAATAATAATCAGTTATAATGAAAACCAAATTATAGATACTATTAATGACAGAGTATTTGGTTTAAATAAATTAAAATTTAGTCAAACAGATACATATCAGTTATATTTATCGTTTCAAACATTTATGAGAGAACACAATGAATATTGTTTACTATTAACTGATATCAATAAGTTTTGGTCGAAACAATATTGCGGTTATTTGCTAACAATGACACCAATTAATCTAATAATAATTAATATGCTATTGTTTGAGAAACTAGACATTCATATTGTAGTCCTTATTATAATAACTTTAATATTAATGTTTATTGTAGTATTTGTTATACAATATTATTTGGCAAAATTATCTAAAAGTATTCACCGCACGTGTCTATTGCTGTCACGTTTTGAGTGGCAGATCAATGGATACCCGTTTCGGATGCGATTCAAACTACAACTGATGTCATACTTTGAACGACTGTCCAGTAAACGTAAAATTGGATTAACATTTGGTCCGACAGATAATGTGCTGACATTTAATTTGTTTTGTCAGGTTTTAGCAAAATATATTAAAATTTTATTATTTATGAATTTGATACTAATATATAAATATATTTTTATTTTAGATATTATTAAAATACTTTCGATATTATTTATTGGTTCATAAATTTGCAGTTACACTAAAATAAATAGAAATTATAATATACAGTATAATCTTAATATATTATATTATTATATATTTTATTAAATAAAAATAATTATTATAATAATAAATATTTATTGTAAATTAGTATAAAATTAAATTATTCTTTTTAAATCAAAGTATTTATTGTTTATAATAAAATAGCAAAGTTATATATATGTATTAATTTTATTTATTAATTAAACTTTTTTTTTTGGTATTATAAAAATAATTTTATGAGATTCGTAAAATTTTTAAATAATGATTATACAGTTTTTTTT
Source organism: Oppia nitens (assembly GCF_028296485.1). Classification (NCBI taxonomy): domain Eukaryota; kingdom Metazoa; phylum Arthropoda; class Arachnida; order Sarcoptiformes; family Oppiidae; genus Oppia; species Oppia nitens. Next base: position 797,992 of record NW_026533251.1, read on the forward strand.
AAAATTCAGAAGAAACAAAATAATATGTTGTTGTTGTGAATTCAATATTAATTTGTTAACTAAAAAAGTGTTAAATAAAACTTAGAAATATTATAATTAATTTCTTAGATATTATTTATTAAATTATTTTTAAAAAAGTTAATTAAGTGTATTATTTAATGTAAAATATTCCCAAATATTGATATAATTCATGTTTTTAATATTACGAATTTTATATTTATTAATATAATATTTTATTAATAAACAATATTAAGTGCTTATACTTATTTACTTAACGTATTTTAATTAAACTTAATCACTAAAATCGATATAATTTYATATGTAGTTATTAAAAATTTAATAAATTATTAAATTATTTTTTAAAATTTATATTGWCTTTAGACTTAAATTGAATTTAACAAATATTTATTTAATAATTTTTAAAAAATAAATTGCATTTTAGACTAATTCTATAAAGAATAATATATTTCATTTAATTTATAAGAGAGTTCTCTTTAAAAATATATTAAATTATTATTCATAAAAGAAATATCATTAATGTTTATTTTAGTATTCATTTATTAAAATTAAAAGCATTTAGTAATATTATTTTTTAGTTAATTATGTTAATTATATTTATGTTTTTAATATTTTATTAATTAATTTTATAATTTATACATTAAGAAAATTAGTAACACTAATCATAATCATATGGATTATCAAAAATTAATCTCATCATTAAAGCCATGTCATAATTGGATAATTGATTCATATCTCGATAGATTAAGCTTTAGATTAACTAGAAAAACGTCAAAAACATTTTATGATTATTTTTTAATAGCTTTGCATTCAATGACTGTTATTAAAATTATTTATTTAATTCAAGCTAACTATGAAACCCGTATTTTGTTATATGACATTCAATTTGTTGGTAATATATATTCATATTACAACAAATTGATTGAAGTGCTCAGTCAAATATTTGCTATCTATTTGTATTATAATTTTCACATAAACAATCAGCACATGCAATGGTATATGATATTTGAATTATTACGTGGACGTATACCAAAACAATATAAACTACTTAACATTGAATTGGATATAAACAGTTGCCATAAATTAAGTAAATTTACGGGTTATTGCTATACGATTTTAACTCTAGTACATGCAATTTTAGGTAAATAATTTATCTATTTTTAACATAAATTTTAAACAGTATAACTTATACTATATAAGTTATTTATCTAAACAAAAAAATTAATTTAAGACTATTGTATTTTTATTTGTGTAGTTATCCTGATGTTAATCGTATGGATTTTAACAATCATTAGATTCTATAGATTTGAAACATTTATGGCATCTCTAATCTTTCAATTACCGCATTTAATTTGTTTCTATCAATTCATAACTGATTTTCTTATGGTTATCACATTTGTAATAATACTTAGTTATAGCGGCAATCATACTATTCATTCAATGAATAATAGAGTATTTTGTATTAATAATAGTTTCAAATCAATTAAAACAAATATACATCAGTTATACATATCGTTGCAAACGTTTATGAGAGAACACAATGAATATTGTTTATATTTTACTGATATTAATAGATTTTGGTCTAATTTATATTTCGCTTATTTCATAATTATTATACCAATTAATTTAATTATAATTGATGAGCTATTTTTTGAGAAACTAGACATTCATGTTGTAGTAGTCATTATAATTTTATTGATTTTTATGTTTATAATGATATTTGTTATTCAATATTTATTGTCAAAAATATCGAAAGGTATTCATCGCATGTGTCTATTGCTGTCACGTTTTGAGTGGCAGATCAATGGATACCCGTTTCGGATGCGATTCAAACTACAACTGATGTCATACTTTGAACGACTGTCCAGTAAACGTAAAATCGGTATAACCTTTGGACCGACTAATCATGTTTTGACATTTAATTTGTTTTGCAAGGTATTTGTGTTTTATCAGAAATATTTATCCAAATAGTTGTACTATTTATTTGTATGATATTAATTTCAATAAACTTTTTATAATTTAGATATTAATTAAATATTTTCGATATTATTTATTGGTTCATAAACTTTCTGCTTCACTAAAATGAATTGTTATATTTATTGAAACTAATTTAGTTATTATACTTTAATGGTATTTTATTATATTTCACTTATTATACTGTAAATAAATATTGTAATTACATTATCTATTTATTTTTACAGATTTTTCAGTTAACCCATAAATTCAATATAATATTTGGTGTGATTTCTAATGTTATGACTTATATCCACAGTTTTATATATATATATATATATATTAAAATTAATAAAAAATACAATATGTATTTTTAATTTGAAGTTTAAATAAAAATATTTATTCAAATATTATTGAATATTAATAAAAAAGTTATTTTAAGCTCAATTACTATTATTAATAACTAATGTCTAACAGATTTTTAATGTGATGTTTACTATAGATTTTTCGATAATATTGCATAAATTTTTGTTGATTTATGTTCATCAACGCACTTATCGATCAATTTCAGTCCAATTATACTAAAATAACACAACATTTATAAAAAAATTACATTTACATAAATTTAGACTTAAAGTTCTTAAATATATTTTAATTTATTATATTCAATAATACTGGAATATATATATAATTTATTTCACGCACTTAAATACATAAAATTATATTATTATTTTCAATAAAAATTATTTCATTAGTAACAATTACCCATCTACTTTTACAACTACAGTAGATTATAATATTACCATTTAAATAAAATAGTGACCTGTTTTCCTAATATTAAACTATTTAATAACTATTAATATATAAATACTGAACATATTTAGTTAAATGTAAACTTATAATATAAATTTTAATTTAATATTCATATTTTGTCAGTAATGTTAAAAATAATGATTAATACTATTATAAAAATGAGTATAACTATAAATATTATAATGATATTAAAAATATTTTTTAATGATATAAGGTTTGCGTCTGGTGGGTAGGGAAGTAATGCCATCCCCCCCCCCTGAGATCACCAGGGAGAAAATTCAATAATAATTCCCCCAATTTTTCTGGAAAATGATGAAAATATTTAATTATTTTTTAGTTATAAAAAAATATTTTATTTTTCAATTTTAAATTCAATATTCATATCACAAATATTGTAATTTTTTGTGTACTAAATGTTTAATATATATTATACTATTATACCTTCAAATCATAATATTTTTTAACCTTAATATGTTTTTATGGAAAACTATTTATTATTTTTTAAGYTTATGTTAAAATAAATATTGAGTTTAATAAAATATTTTGAGAGTATTAAGGAATTAAGTTGGGAATATTTTCTTTTATTCAGGAAATTTATATGAAATTTATATGGAATTTACGGGAATTTTGTAGGGAATTTACTTAAATTAGACAACAATTGTCGTTTAAAAAAATAAATATTGTTTACCCACCCTATACCCCAAAATTTTTTTATATTTTTGTCATCCCCCCTATACGCCATAAAATAATCGAAAACGTTGTTTTTCAAATAAAATTTTACTATAAATACAATTATTTTTTTTAAATATAAATTAATATTTTTTATAATGGTTAAAATTTTATATAGCATAATTACTYTTATTATTATTATTTTATAAAATTGCATAATTATAATTACTTTGATATGTTGAAATACTTTAGATTTTATTTATTATTAGTATATTGATTAATAATTTTTTATACTCTATGAAATAGTTGTTATAATATTTGCTAAAAAAAGTCAAATAGTTGTTAAAATAGTTATTTAAACTGTATTAAATAGTTGTATATAGTTGCCAAAAAAGCCAAATAAWTATTGAAATAGTTATTTATTTTCTTATAAATATTTCAACTCATATATAATTCACTTGTTTTCAGTATATTTACAAAAATTATTTATATAAATAAACTAATTATTTCTATTGTTAAAAAAGTAATATGAGTTGATAACAGTTTACACATTTTATATAATTTATATAACTATTACTTTTTTGTTTTTACATATATTTGTGCTTAATTTTACAATTTTATGCTTATATTTTTCAAAATCATTGAAATAGTTATTTATAAGTTTTTATAGTTTCTAACCCAACAAATAGTTATTTATAGTTATAATAAAATTTCGGAAATAGCGTCCACTGGTCAACTTCAGTGGACATATTAAGTCCCAGTTATAAGCGTTGAACCGACAAAATAATTTTTTTAGTTGGAAATCAAGACACTATTTATTATAGTATTTATTATTAAAACTGTATATTATAATTTATTTCATCATTTGCATTTATGTTATAAATTTATATATACAGTTATTTTTACATACATTTAGATATAATTACATATTTAATGATAAAAATAATTCCTAATAATCTAAATATTATGCAAAATATGCAAAAATATAATCTTTATTAGAATAAGTATTATTTTAAAACAATTAATATAAATATATATATATATATATATATATATATATACTTGTAAAAATCTTGTTAATTACTATTTAATACAATTAACTAAATAACATTATTAATTTACAATAATGGATAAACCAGATACTAATAATCATATTAATTATATTTTGATTGATTATTATTTAAATAAATTTCGCAAAAAAGTTGACTATAATTATCGTAATACTTATATTGAATATTTTGTGTATGCTACATTTTTAGCATCAATTTTTAAATCGGTATATTTATTATTTTATAACAATGATGAAAACATACAAATAATATTGTTTGACATTGCTAACTTTATCGGTGGAATTTATCAATACAATGTTATAATGATAATTTTGGTGGACATATTTTTCAGTAATCTATTTAAGCATTATCATTTGACTACAAAAAATCTAACATGGCGAATATCTATTGATGTAATCAGGGGACATAATACTGACCATGGTCATAATTTGATTAAAGGCATTGATAACAGTTTGATGCTATTATCAAAAGTTATATTATATACTAAATTTATTTGTTATGTTTTTACTATTTCTTGCGCTTATTTTTGTAAGTATTCATTCAGTTATAATTAAAGTAAAAATTAATTAAAATTAATTATGTTTTTCTAAATCAGATTTTTCAGTGTCACTATTATGGATATCAATAATTATTAGATATTATACATTTAAGACATTTTGCACATCACTTATCTGGCAATTGTTACAAATAATACCATTGTATACTTTAAGCAATGATAGTACATTTAGTTTAATTTGTATATTTTTACTCAATAAAATTTCAACATTACTTATTAAGCAAATCAATATAAATATAATTAAACTAATAAACACCAAAAATTCACAATTAATTAATAATAATTACATAAATTATAAAAATATAAACAAATTTATGAGAGATCACAATATATTTTGTTTAAATTTTGTCAAACAAAACAAATTTTGGTCTGAAATTTATTTAACAGTATTTATCCAATTAATACCTATAAATTTAATACTAATCCATCAATTTTTATTTATGCCATTAAATTATGATGTTAAGATATTGTTTGGATTATCTATATTCCTAACATTGTTAGTCATATTTATTGTTCAATACTTGTTTGCACGTCTCTCGCGTGATATCCACAGCACGTGTTTATCATTATCACGACTTCAGTGGCGTATCAATGGATATCCGGTTCGGTTGCGATTCAAACTACAACTAATGGCTTATTTTGAACGTCTGTCCTCTAAACGTAAAATTGGTTTAACTTTAGGTCCGACAGCTCATGTCTTAACATTTACACTATTTTATCAGGTATTGTAGTATATTTACTATTCAATTAATATAAATTACTATTTATACTTAAAATAATTATTATTTTATTTTAATTACAGATAATTATAAGATATTTTCGCTATTATTTGTTAGTTTATAACTTTGGCGAAAAATTTAAGTAAAGTATATATTTTTCTTAATAATATGATTATATAATGATTAAAATTATAATAAATATTAAACATAAAATTTATATTAGTTATATAAATTTTAATGCGGATATGAATAACTTTTAATTAATATTTTAATCTATATTTATTTAAATTTAATTACAATTTATGATTCATACTTTATTTAATGAGTTTTATAAGATTAATCGTCTTATTCATACAATTTGAATTTGCAATAAAACATATTAAAAAGTTATTGGATGATATTTATCTCAAAAATAAGTAATGGTCACACCATTTAATTATTTTATACTGTTTTATAATACTGTTAAAATATTTAAAGTAATTAAAATGCATTAAAAAACATTATCAAATAAAATTGTTTCATTGATCACTAGACTTTGAATTTTGTACTCATAAGTACCTGTTTATGACATTTATACACATTATATTATATAATTTATATGTTTATTCACAGTCATATAATACACTAATTGTAATATACTATTTTAAGTAATAATACTACCAAGGTCATTATGGAAGTGTTTTATTTTTAAATAGTTATGTTTTGAATGTTTAATAAAATCCGATTATGAATTTTGTATTTGTTTATTACACAATATTCAAATATCAATAGTTTATATTTTTTTACTGGACAATACTGTATGTCTTATAATTTTTATTTATTAGTCATTAAATTAATAAAATTGAGTACATTTATTATCATTTAACATCCGTAAACTAACCATATATTAATATAAATATTTTTCACAAACTATATAATGATTTAAAATTAATATTTTTGAATTAATTTAAAATGTCATTTAAATTATTAGATCAATTTTTAAATTAATTAATAAATTTTATTTTATAATTTTCGTCATCATTTCTTCATATATTTTTTATATAACGTGTTTTTTAGTTATAAATAATTAACAAAAAATATGAATAATTTAAAATATCGACAAAAATCAAGTTACGAAACATCAACGACATCACCAACAGTTGATCCTAACGTTCAGCACTGGACTACAGTAGTGTACGATTCATTGCCCAAGTTTTTACGTGACAACAATTACATCCGCGGCCAACATCGGCCAGTGTTGCCGTCCTTTCGGTTATGTTTTGGCTCAATATTTCGCATACACTCTGAAACCGGTAATATATGGACACATTTGGTCGGTTTTGTTGTGTTTGTTATAATCTCATTGTCATTGTTGGCAATTGGTCCACACAAACACACACTCTTACCAATGGACAAACTGATGCTCGGCGTCTATTTTACCGGTGCATTGGTATGTCATTTGTTGTCAACCGTATATCACACTTGCAAATGTCATTCACCGGGTGTGTGTCACGTGTTTCACGCGCTAGACTTTTGTGGTATTTCGTTACAAATTATCTGTTCAATGATACCGTGTTTTTACTACGGCTTCTATACTCAGTACATGAAATGGTTTTACATTTATACCGGTGCCGGTACAACATTGTTTTGTGTTGCACTGACCATATCGCTGTACCCAAAGTTTGCTACACCAGTTTATAAACCGTTACGGGCACTGGTGTTTTTGGTATTCGGACTGTCCAATGTGGTGCCCGGTTTGCATTTATATTATATACTRGAACCACAGTTTATGTACTGCTGGTCACTGGTAGTCTTACAGGGAATGGTGTATGTTTTGGGAGCCGTAATCTATGCCTTAAGGATACCCGAAAAGTATTTTCCSGGAAAATGTGATCTCTGGCCGCAATCGCACCAAATATTTCATTCATTGGTCACAATCGGAGCCCTAATTCACTTTCGAAGCATTTATCGTATGATTTATTTGAGACAAATTTGATTTTTTAAATATTACTTAATAATATATATAAATGTTAATTAAATATTTTARTTATAAATAGATATTTCTGAATAATTATTATATATAAATTGTATTTTGATAATTAATATATAAAATAAATMTTAAAAWTAACWAAATTARAAATACTTTATAATATCTTTATTTTACTGCATAACATTTATATAATGTTGGAAAGCAAACAAATAATATGTAATTGAATTTTACATAAATTTACTCTTTATTTGTTTTGCTTTCCTGTATTACATTAAAGTACAGGTATTTGTTTTTTAATAACAACAAAAAATAAAATATTGAATATAATAATATRAAGTTAAAATTTTAATTACTATTTTATAGTATTTTATATTAATCAATAAAATTAATTATTTTGTATAATGAGTTATTATTAATGACCAATCAATCTTTGTTAATAATTTTGTGGTAAAACAAACTTTATAATTTTATCATATTATTAAAATAACCTAGTTAACAATGCTAACTTTAACACTGCTAGTGAAAGGCTCAGGTAGTTTAGCTAAGACTCATTTGAAGGACACGAAACCTATTGAAGCGATTAACTGTTCCTAGAAATTGGTTGGCCGTTTCTGCACTACTTTTCCCACATATACATACAGTACATACATAAGCAAATGTCTTAAACGAGTCTTAATAATAAACCAACACAACTACTACAGTACTACTGTTTATATACCAACACATATTGTATTGTAGTAACTGAAGGGAACTGCCCACTGGAGATAACCGAGCTTTCAATATGTCGTATGTTTATACTCTAATATTAACAACATTTATATACTGTATATTCATTGTTTGACAAAACATTTATAATATATTTTTAACACTAAACTAAGTTTTAAAAATTTTAATTATTAATTATATATATTAAATATATATCMAAAAAGTTATATATTCCGTATAAATTATTTGAATATTTTAAACACAACGAGACAGTAGTTAAAAAATTATATATTAAAATGTGTGACGATTTGATACAACTATTGTGCTGTAAAAAGTTGTTAACAAAACAAGAGACCAATAATATAATCAATAATTATAAGAAAATCRARAAAATATTATTGATAACAATAACARCAATGATATTATAATAATAATAATACAGAAAACAAAATCAAAGTAAAAATTTCTGATAATAACATTTCAAATAATGTGAAAACAAATTTAAATGAAAATCAATGCAAACTAAATGAAGATATCGACAAACAAAGTGACAAACAATTTRTATGCGATTTGATTGATTGCAACAAAACATTTAAATCAAAAGTCAATTTACAAAGACATGTGGATGTCGTCCACTTAAAGATCAAGAAATTTATTTGTATGGATAAGAAATGCCGCAAAAAGTTTGCACAAAAAGCTCAATTGAAATTACATTATCAACGACGGCATCTAATTAGCTGATTGTTTTCAAACAATTATTATTTAATATWTTTTTAATATTTTTTTTCAKTTTAATTTATTATTAATATTAACTAAATAAGTATATAATTTTTYAAGTTTACACATTTTTTAACTCACRTGTAATATTTAAATACTTATAWACTATACTAAAAATTARTCATTAATTATTTAAAAAATTTATCAAACAAATATGTTATTTATTGGCTATAATTTAATATTTATTTTTTTATATTAACTTTAATTAGAGGAATAAAATTAATTATAAAAATTTTAGTAATAATTACAATTTCCTCTATTTGTTTGTTGCCAAMTATTGTAAATGATTGCTGGTTAGACAACAAACAAATAGAGGAAATTRTAATTRTTACTAAAATCTTTATAATAAACTTAAACATTTATGAAATCAGATATATTAWTAATATTAGAGTATTTTACTGTAGTATTTTAAATACCGTATTACACACATTATGATTGAAATTCAATATTATTCAAACTTTTACAATTTTATCAAATAAATAAATAAATTTATTATACATGTGAGTCATTAAAAATTAATAATTTATTGATATATAAAAAATATTTTTAATATTATATACTATAAATGAAAATGTGTTACTAATGAATAAAATATTTTTTATATGAAATTGTTGTGATTTTTTAATTTTATAAATCAAATACATTTTGTTTAATCTAATAAACAATGTCGAGACCAATGTCAAGAAGACGTGAGGTTTTAATATCAAAAGTATTGTATAAAAAACTGTTAACTGAAGAGGAATTGCGTGAAATCATCAATACATACGTACCGTTTAATGTCAATCAAAGCGATGGCAATGACAGTCCAACTGAGTCGACGACCGACGACTGTCCATCATTTAAGCCAACTATGCCTTCAGTAATCAATGACTTTAGTCGTGTCCAATCAAATCARTAATTGTTCAAAAATGTTGATATTATTTGATTTTTTATAGGTTTATATTATATAAAATATGTTTTTTATTTCTTTTCATTATTTCAATTTTAAACACTACTGTAGATACTGTACTATACAAAGTTTATAATCAAAAAGTTTAAATTTCATTATATTAATTAAAGTATTTATAACTGTGTGTAAAATTTTATTAATATTTTTAAATGTAACCTAAAATTTATTAATATTAGATCTTAAATATTTTTGTAATTATCTTATTCTGTAGTATATTTAAAAGCATTTTTAAWWAAATATTTTATATTTAAATTGTWKTAACATTTATACATTTATCAACAATTTGTAACAATAATAAACAAAAGTCAATGCTTTCAATTTGAATATAAATATAAAATAAAATCATTAAAAAAATAATCTCATTTAAATTATAAAATACATTAAACCAAAATATTTTAGTACTTATATACTATATATTGKATGCACTCATCTATTGTATATTAATTAACAAAAAGTGTATTATTTAATGAGTGAATGTGAGTTAAGCTATAATAATAGGAAATGGATCATATATTTGCTATAAAATAGTAATTTTAACTACAAGTGCTTACATTATGGCGTGATTTATAAAAACAATGAGTTATGAGACTTATTGTCTATAAGTTTTATTTTAATTTTTTTTTTAATGTATTAATRCATTTATTTTAATAATGAATTTTAATTAATAATATAAATAATAATATTTTAATGATGTTATCAATATCTGAAATGATAGAATTGATACAAAAATAATTAACAAAATTAAATAATTTATCTCAAAATTTTGCTAAAAATTCTGATAAAATCTGCAAAATTAGTAATAAATTAAGTGATGATAACAATAAATTAAAAAATAATATAAAAACTGTTTGTTGTAGAAATTTATTAAAAACTAGTGAAATTTTAAATATTTGTAGCGATATTGATGTTATCTATACTAATAAYATGACTGTATATTACAAATATTTTTTSTTTAAATGTCATTATAAAAGCAAATATGAAGGTTGTGTACTAAAACATAGACTAACACACTCATTTAATTATATTTAATTTATAATAATTTATTTTGTCATTACAATAAATGTACAATAAAAGTTTTAATTTTTAAGTCAATAGTGAATCGACAATAGATATAATATCATGAATAATAATAATCAACATCAATTATACAGGCTATTTAAACATGTAGAAAAAGCTACAGGGTCATCAAAAATACTACAATAATCATTATCGCTATTTCATACAAATATCGAAAAACATTTGCAATTAAATGTCAATATTTCAAACATAAATTCAACTATCATTACAACAATATTGTAAGACAACGAAAAATGTTTAAATATMGTTATACTATAATAAATGTAAAAAAATATTTCTACGAAAGCAGTTAATCATTGGCTAAAWTATTATTATAAGATAAAAAACAAACAAACTTATCACAGTTGACAATATAATTGAAACAAAAACGAYACAATGAAATTTGCAAAATATTATATTTTAATAGTTATAATTAAGGATCGATAAGTAAACATCCATTTAGTTAATACTTTTTATAAACTAAAATAATTTAAGTTTTTTAAAATCAGARAATAAATATTATAGTAAAGATTAAATGRAAAAATAGTTWTWTTGTGTGATTTAAACAAAATTAAAYAAATTATAAAGWGAATTATAATATATTATAATTATAACTCATCAACAAAAAATTACATTAGTATAATACCTTTACTTATTTTTATTTTATTATGATAAATGACTACTTATATAATTATAAATAATTTATCTTATTTTATAAATTGTCTAAATACTTATCTAATATTATATAAATGTTTTTGATCATCAAAATAATGCAAATAATAAGTATTAATACATTGTGATCATTGATATTTTCATACCTACAGTAATATATTATTTCCTTAGATATTATACTGTATTTTAATTATAATTTTATAAATATATTTACATCAAATTTTTATTATCCRCAGTGATTTGAAATTGATTGTTGAATTATATTTTAGAAAAATGAACAATAAATTCATTTAATTTTTATAACATTMAAATAAACAAGAATTTCATGCATATTACTGATAATGTAATTATATTAATTCAAAATATATAAACAAATGTTGTATTTTATTAATATATTTGTTATAAGTATAACAAAAAAAATTATATAAAAATAGTTTTTGTTTGTTAAATCTTAAATATATATAATATAATAATATTTTAGAAATATTAAAACAATGATAAATTTTATAAGTAAAATATAAATACTAAGTTTTAGTAACTTTTTATAATCTAGTTGACTRTATTAAAATAATCAATTTGTKAATTTAAAAAATAATAAACAACAAAACAATGTCCAGTATTATCAAGTTTTTGATTTTATTAGTATATATCTATTGTTTATATTGTCTGTAACTATATTATATATATTGTCTTAAATTAATAATCACATAAAATCAATAAAAAATATTTTCTTACTAAAAATTATAATATTGTATTAATATTTATAATTCTAACTATATTTAATTATATGTCATAGTTTTGTAGTAAAACAACTAATTAATGTCCATAAATGGGTTTATACTACTGTACCGAGAATTATAGTAAATTTAGATCATTAAAATTAAATTATTACTAAAATATTGTTTATAAATAAATCAATAATACTTATATCAATATATAWATACATYAATTATTACACGTGAATTAATAAATACAGTTTGTTAATGAAATATTACTTATCAAATAAAAACGTGACRATTGTTTATATTGTTATTTTTAATATGTTATTCATAATAATAATTTAATTAKTTAGTGTTTAGTTATTTCATTATTCATATCAGGATATTCACTATAAATGGGTTTTTGATAATACATTTATCATTAAAATACCTACAAATTATATACAAAATTTATGGCTCTATTTCATAATGTTATCAGTGTCATTTTATTTAACACACACACACACACACACACACACAGAGAGAGAGAGAGAGAGAATATGTCTGTGAATAATTGCAATAGACTGTTGTATTTAATCATTTAAGTCAATCACTAAATGTTTATTATTATTATTATTATTATTATTATTATTATTATTTAATAAATATATTATAAGAGAATTAACTGTAGTTGTTTGTATYAATTTTGTAACAATTAATAATATTGCAAAATTYATTTAAGTACTGGTACTTTTAAAAATCTATAAATATCTGAAAAATTAATATTGTTTTTTAAGCTTTTTATTTTATTAATTATTTCWATTACTGTTTATTAATTTCTARTATTTTACTAAATTTTACTAAAATAATTTTGCTATTATAAAAATAATTTAAATATTTTTWAAAAATGACATTAACTATTAAATTAATTTTATTAATAATAATAACATCAAACATGTATTGTCATACAAAGCCTGTGGTTAAACGATTTATTAATATTATGAGTCTATTAGATGAGTATAAAAAAATTAAACCATATTTACATTCATAAATCAGGTAATACTTATTTATTATATATASTATTTTTTTAACTAACATTTATATTAATTATCCAGATAACAATAATGGTTTACTACATAAGCACCGGGATCAATCAGCGCTCGTTTATGCTAAATTGAACATGWTAAATCATATGGCACAAAATGGACCTGGCAATAGATTATAAAACAATCCAATATTCAACAACATTAAAATTTCAATATTATTTTTCAATTTTTATKTATTATTTTTAATATTTGACATTTATTTTATATTAAATAACATTTATTTTTTATATTAATTTATATTTATTATAAATCATTTATTTTTATTTAACAATTTGCATATTTTAAAAAATATAACTTATATAATATTTWTATAACATTTTTAATACAATAAATAATTATTTTAAATTATTGATAAAATTATATCTCAAATAATTAATTTCTCTAATCTCTTGAAAATCAATAATATAGTCCATATTGAAAGTGTGATAAGCGTTAAACAASGGGTTGACCAGCRATGCCGTAACGGCATCGGGACAGACACTTAATGACTATATAAACAAATTATTATAATTAAAAAATTACAATTTGTATTAATACTGTAATAATAATAATAATAATATAAGATTAAGACTAATTTCGTTTTTAAGACAAACCTTTGTATAAAGATTGAGACCATCTCTGAAACAGCCGATGCATATTAAATGAGTCCAATCGCGAAACCCGTAGTCAATCATTTTAAGWCCAATCGTAAGCCAACCATCGATTGCCAACACTTTTATATTGTATCGAAATCTGTCCAACAGTTCCAACAGTTTATTGACTGCCGGTTCCACTTCACATCTAAACTTCAAACAAACTAAAGTTAACTCTCCAGAGTCGACATATTGTGTTTTATACGGCAGATATAAATAGCTAATGTTTCGCTTATATGTATCGTTTATATCCACTTCCAAATAGTTGATGAGTTTATCAGTTGCAGAAGCTATATGAACAGCTATCACACCACCATCAGCGACATAATCACTGTTACCAATAGTCATAGGTTTGTCATCAATTGGATCAACAATTAAATCATCAAACAATTTGATTAATGTATTCAATTCAAGCCAATCAAGTATAAAAGGACCCAATTTTCGGATCAATGTATGCATTGATGGGAAAAGTGGATTCACTACCGATGCTATGTTTGAATTTGGACAACAAGTTAATGCCTAAAATGTTTAATCAAATTAGATATTACTAATTAATATTATTAGTTAATAATAACCCCAAAAATATGATATACTTTAGCATARAGTTGTAAAGAGTTTYGAAATATGTTAAGACAATCGTCGGCCGTCTGGATCTGTTTGATCCCAATCTCAGTCATATGTTTAGCCAATACTTGCCATACGTTTGGACCGTTATGGCATATATTTGGATAATATATGTATTTCCATATTATAGACGTCATCTCCACAACCATCCAATGCTCTTTCATTAAGTATTTAACGGCAACTACCCATCTGTCGTCGGTATAAGCCGTGAATGTTATGTATGTTAAATGCGGTGAACAAGAGTTTGTCGTRAATTCATCGTTTAGTTCAATATCTAAATAGTTGATTGGCATCGATGGATGACTTCCCGGTTCACGCAATGGTGGTAATACTGCTTCTAMTTTTTTGCATTGCTTAGGACTACCAGTGCCCATATGGCCACTATTAGTATTGGTTTTATCAATTGTAGTCATTATTGAGTCATATAGTTATCACAAACAAAATGATCAACAGCTACTTTATTTTATTTTACTAAAACTTTTTTATTTATTAGAAACTTATTTAAACTATAGTATTATGTTTTTTTAAGTTAATAATAACTATCAAAYATGTCAGTCATTAAGTATTTTTTAACATATTAGCTGAAATTATTACTAAATAATATTAAATGTATGAATAACTATATACAGTATTAAAGTTTATTAAAATAACGAATAAATATTATACAAAAAAATGATATAATTATTGTTTTCTATTAGAATTGTTGTCTTTTTTATAAAAAAAACTTTACATAATATTAAAATTTTAAAAATAATATATTAATAACATACATAATACATAATATTAATAACGACAATAGTAACTTATTGTTATTTATTAATGATTATAATTTTTAAAAATCCTAATATTTATGMAATTTACAAAATGTTTTTTAAATTATTTTTTAATTATTTTAATATTTATCATTTATTCATTCATTCATTTAACACAAATAAAACTTAATATTTTATTTAAAAGTAATTTACAAAATAGAGTAMATGTATTATAAAAAACAATTAGTGTAATGTTACTGAAATATTAATATTTTTGTTATTAAAAATTAATAAAAATATGTATTCACGAGACCATTAAATTGATATATAATATTAGATATTATTTTTCAACAAAAAAAACTTATTTTCKTTGTACTTATGTTTAATCAGTGCAACAGTTTGTTTACAAATTTGTTAAATAATTTATAATTTTATATTAATCAAATATTAAAAGTTGAAAAAATAATAATCTCATACTTGACATTACAAAGTGCGACAATCAATAAATAAGATTATCAATATTATAGATTTTATATARAATAACTATGATATTAGTAAATACTAAACAGTATTAAAAAATAATGTACTTTTTATCAATTCATTTAGTTATAATTCAAAATCATTACAACAAAATATGCCATTTATTTATATATTTAATCATAAATTAAAAGTACTTATAACTAACTGGTGTATTGCATGTATTGATTGTGTACTTTTCAAATAAGTACTCCAAATAAAAATAAAAACAATTTTGTAAAACTATATCATAGTTTAGTTTACTAATCATGTTTAAAAAATGTGTATCAAAGATGACTATCAACCGGAATATAATACAACAATAACAACAATGATTACAAAACAAAAATGATAATAAAATAACACAGATATGTACAGGTATTTGACTTAATTGTTTTATGTTTTTATTGCAACCGTACTCTTAATATAATTAAAAKGGGATTTATCTCACGTGTAATAGATTTTATTTTTTTTAATTAACTTATTTTAACTATCCGTTGATAAACAAACAAACTTTGGCTTAAGTAAACAATGCAATAATAGTTATTATAAGAGTTACAAATGATTAATTTATTTCCTATTCAATAGGATCTTATTCAGTGGATATTTCATGGATACACAAAATTTTAATAATTAATTACATACAGTATTATAATATCAAGGTATATACTAAGATATATCTATATATATATATWTATATACATTTTTATATATACATATTTATATGTATAWATTATTGTTTGCACAAACTGTAAAAGCYAATAAAATGTTAATTATGTTTTAGCAATGTAATAATGTTTTTATTATTTTAGTAGATCATAAAATTTCAGATTTGTAATTGCTATTAAGATATTGCAGTGTGTGTATTGTCCTTAACATTTTATATTATAAAATTATATTTTTTAAATGATAATTTCTGTGCCTTCATATCGAGATAAATACTTAAGTCATTATTATCGATATTACGTAAAAAAGATTTATTTATTAATTAATATAATAAAAGGTAACTAAAGCACTATAAGCTATGTTATATCATATAACTTGAATGAATAAACACTTACAGTATACTAATTTATAGTACAATATATCACATACGTTGGTGGGTAATGKGTTTAACACTATAGATTAACAATGATAGCTAAAAACGTGACAATAAAGTGCCTAAAAATTACATATTAGTTAAATATTATTTGATAATTAAAAAATGTGAAACTTTAGAATTTTTTAATTAAAAGAGATTAAAAGTATTTTTAATTMATAAGTTTAAAATTAATTCATAAGTTAATACTAAATTTATTGCATAATATATTGTAAACTATGATAAATAATAGCCATAAAATATGTAAATTATTTATAATGAAAATAAAATAAATACAATTTTAATACAAAATAGCTAAATTTGTTAACATATATATAATTTATTTTATTAATAGAAATTGTGATATTATTATAATAGTGTTAGTGATGTCATTCAAATCATTGTTTCGCATAATTAAAAAAATAAACATTTTTATTTAGGATATTATTTWAAAAAATAATGTTTTTATTTTAAGGATATACATATAAAAATACTGTAGTTTTAATATCCTATTTTTTATTTAAATTGATTATAATTATAGTTATATAATTTTTTTAATGCTTTGWATAGTCAATTTGTATTATGATTTTGTTAAATAGTTGTTAATTTATTTAGAAAAAGGCGTCAAAACATTTGTGCAATTTATTGATATAAAATATTWTATAAATAGAAATTCATTGAATTTTTTATATTTGTCATTATTTCTATTTAAWAAATTAACACATAAGGTATAGACACTTGACTCCAGTGGTTTGTCTACAATAGGAAAAAATATATAATACATAATAAAAAATAAGTAACACGTTTTTCATTATAAAATAAAACTAAATAATCATTTTTACAATATCTATACATTGTTTTATTATGATACATATGATTGCATGTTTAAGATTTTAGTACTATATGAGTACATAATTTATCAGTATTGTATGAAATATAGTTTTTTTGTTGTACAGCACTTAACCTATGAGTGCTTTACTGGACAGGTATTGTAGATAATGCTTAAGAATATATCGTACAAGAAAATTACAGTACTGTTTAAACAGATAGTAAAGATCAAATATTTTTGCAATCAGGTAATGAAATCAYTTATAATAACAATTTTGTTTTTTTTTTTTTCAACTAAAAAAGGCATTTACGTTAGTATTAACTATACCGGTATGTCTTTAATAAAAATTAGATGTGTTTAACTGGTTGTTTGGTTTATGTTTTAATTAATATAAAAAAATAATTTTTGATATAGCAATATATAAATAAAATAACTAAAATATTTACTAAATATAATTATTAGATATATAGAAAAAATTCATKTATCWAATAAAATAGACAAAATTAATTGCTTARAACAATTAATTGTAATTAAAATTAATTTTTAATATACATAATTATAATTATAATTTAATTTATATTTATAATCTAATTTATATTTACAAAAAATGTTAATAAAATTATTTTTTAATTAATTTTCTTTTCATTATATTAATAGTTTATGAATTATCAATAAAARTTTATTATTTAAAATGTTATTTTTAGTTTTTAAACGATTAACATTATGTGTTTTTATGCTGTTAAGTTATTTATATGAAATTATTACATAAAATTTATTTCATGATTTATATAATATTGTTTGTATTAATGTATAAATCAATAATAAATATGACATTAATGATTTTAAATAATGAATATGAAATTACAATATTGAATAATTATCATTTRWTTAAATACAGTTTAAAGTTAGTTTATAAAATATATTTGTTGTTGTAATCCTAATCAATATTCAAATTAAATATGAATTTCCAAACGTAAATCAAAAATCATTTAATGGAAAACCAAACCGCAAATCATTAAAAAAAACTAAACATAATTGTGTTTCACACCTAATATGTAACTCGTATTGAAAGCCCACCTCTAAGTAAATAATTATTAATAGGAGTAAAGTCTTATTTTTCAATATTATTTTTATTTGTGATATAGAAATACCATTCATATGAAGTGTTGTATTATAGTATCTCTCTCTCTCTCTCTCTCTCTCTCTCTCTCTCTCTCTCTCTCTCTCTCTCTCCACAAAAACAATGCATTGGAAAGTAAAGAGTGTGTGTGTGTATATAATAACTACATAATCTTAAATGTAGTGTTTGTGTCGATGACAACGGAACCGTAACCCTACCAGTGCTGAGTGAATGTGTAGTGCTCTCATAGCTATAAATATCAGTGCTCTTCAAATGCTTATGTGTTATATAACTTTGGTATTTGATTGAATACATCGGGTATCAAAGTTACCTTTTTATATATAAATTTTTTATAGTTTAGTGAATGTACAACAATAACTATAACAGTAAACATAGATCAATCACCTAGATCGTTTTGTTTTGTCATTTATCGTACTGGCAMTTGGTATAGTTGGCTCATCTATAGCCACACAGCATTTTTAACAACAATCATAATATAATTCAAGTTAAATAAACTATTATAAAAAGATTTAYAGCGACTTAAACAACAACAATGAACATCAAACTACAGTCAATTGTTTTGCTAGTATTGGTRGCCATTCATTGCATAACCAGTGCATCGATCGGTTACGGCCTATACGATACTAGTGACGAGTCCGGGGGCGCCGATCGTAATAAGATTCACCCACTGTTTGGGCCATACGGTAGACACCATTTCAATACTGCAGAGTATCGTACGATTCCCAAAAAGACCAAACGTTGTGAGTTTTATTTAATCAATTTGCTTTTAGTCATATAAAACTATTATATATATATATTTTAGATTTTAGATTTATCTATTAAATATTTAATAATAATTAAAATTTMTAYTAAACACTGAAAGGTATAGTACATTAGTTACTTAGATATTAAGTATATAACAATTATAGGCACTTAAATGATCTCTCCATTGGTGATAAAAACATAATATATAGTCTAAAGTATGTGAATTATCCTTGTAGAGTTTATATAAAGTGCATAATTATTTATTATAAAATCATCAGATAATTACCTGTAATCAATTGATTAACAAATAACTTATTCTCATATTTTACAATATATTCTTAATATATATATAGCGCGTGTATTTATATGGAAGCACCGGGATCATTCAGCAGCCGAGGAGGCCAAAAAGTATCTGGGTCTATTAGCTGCCCAATACGAGCACAGTCCCGGCAGATAAAACTTGTTTTATCTACAATGGGATGGTATTCACATAATTCACACAATAATAATAATACAACAAAATTTTTGCTAATCAATAATTATTAATATATTTGTTAACAATTTTTTGATATGTAAAAAATTTTGTTGTTTTTTAAAATTCTATTAAATGTTAAATATTTCTCTATTACAGTATTAATGCTAATATTATTATTATAACACTTATTATTATTACTATTATTCCTTATTTGTTTTATCAATGTAGATTTTAGTTATATTTTCTATTAAATAATAATTAATGCATGCTATAAGTTATGTATTTATTTAAAAAATATTATATATTAATATTAAAAATTTTATAATAATTAATCATTTCATACACATAAAGCATAAATTATTTCATATGTTATCATAGCTTTTGAGTATTTTATATTTAAAAAAATATAAACTTAATTATTATTATATTTAAATGTTAATTTTATTTTTCTCAACTGTGATATTGTATATTGATTTTTATCGATAACTTTCAATAAAAATAATATTGAATTTTTTATATTAATGTAAGTTTTGCTTACTTTGTTGATCACAACTTTTTTTTCACAACTTTTCACAATTTTATTTTTTAATTAATTAAGATTTTTAAAGTTAATATCAATCGTTACAATAAAAATAATAACATAATTGATATCCAGGTAAGTTTAACTACTTTAGTAGTTATTAAATTTTTATTATATTATATTTTGTTTTTAAGTGAACTTTTAAACAATTAAAAAATCCCATGTGATATTAATATATCAATTTATATAAATATTTAGTTTATTATTTGGAAAATTACCAATGTCAATAAATACAATAGTGTTTTATTGTATATATTAACAAAAATATGTTTAATATGCAATTATTTATTATTTTTTAGTTTTGAATAATATTGCGTTTTTTATGAAGTGTCGCGTTTTGATCAAAACAGCGATAATATAATAAATTAATATAATATAACTATTTTTATTTTATTAATTTTTTAATACTTGAATTTTGGTGTTAAACTGAAATATTGTAAAYAATATAATTCATTATCATTTGGTAATAAAAAACTAATGTTGTAAATATTAAAATACGACTTTACTAAAAAAATGAAATATGATAATTTTTATAGTAATTATATTTAAACAGGTTATATTTGATATTTTATAATGCTATTTAATTATAAAAGATTACATAACAAAATAATCACCAAGGTCAAGTTTAACAGAATATTGTAATTGTGATAATATTCTAATAGAGTATAAAATACAGACACAAATAAATAAAATATATATAYATATAAATGTTTATAATCATCTATTAAATATTTAATTTCAAGTTACATTATTTTTATTTTTTTATATTTTTATTTTTGTAATTAAATACGAGATAATTAATAATGTAACTTAGCAATGTAAACTACAGTTTTTACTGTTTATGATATTTTCTAAGCAAACTTAAAATAGCATTAAACTATCTATTGATAAATTTAATTAAATATTCTATAATATACTGTCATCTAAATTTCAAATCAAATATATGTAAATTTGTTTTTAATATATCAAWATTATAGTTATTTAATAAAATATTTATACGGAAACAATTTATATTTATTATCTAATAAACAAGTTTATWATAAATTAATATTATTTGTTAGAAATCAGGAATTACTAAATATTTTCGTTGAAAAAATAAAGTAATCACAATTTTTAAAAATATTATTATTAGAAAATATATTATATAAATATATTTTTAAAACAATATATATATATAAAAAATAATTGATATTGAAAAACAAAATAAACTCATTGAAAAATTATTTAATTAATTAATCTCTCCTCATGTTATCACAATCACTCTAATACTGTACATTACTATAAGTATAATTAAATGTCAAAATACTATAAGCTAATAAATCAATATAAAATATAATCTGTTAATAATGTTTATACAGTTAGACTGTTTACCCAGGTATCAGACACTTTTGAATTTGTATTATAAAAATATTTTATTTATATWTATATCTTATATAACTAATAAGTTATTAGACTTAATATTATTTTTCCAGATTTATTATTATTTAATAATAGTAATCATAATAATCATTTTGAATTTTGAAACATAGCGATAATGGATACCATAAAATAAAAAGTTGTTTACAACAAAAAATATATTGACATTTTAGAAATTAGTTAATTATATGATATTGTACTGATATTTAATAAAATAATAAAAAAATATTTCAAAGCACTGTTATTATTATTTATTTWATTTGTTTAAAAATAGTWTTACCACCTATGTACCAGTGCACTTGGCACAGGTATACCATTTATGTTTTTGACTGTTATCAGTATAAAAATGATTACATAACCAATACAACCCCGAGTATTGTCGTGTGATTATTAACATAGAGATACAAAATAAAATGCACGTGAAATGTAAGCCACAAAAATATTTGCTAATTTTGCTAAAATATATTTACAAATAATTATTGGTTATTTATAATAATAGTTGCTTGTTGCTATATGCTATTGATTGGCTGGACTAATTTATATTTATGATATAACCATGATAAATTTTTTCTTTCATTATTTCGATTTAAACCTTTTTACTTTAATTAATACACTATTTTTTTCTCTCTCTCTATTATTGTATTGAGATTATCATCATTAATGCAATCTATTGAATGAAAAACAAAATAGTTAATTACAGTATTTTATTGTCATTATGATATATAATGATAAAACAAATAAATTTTTATTAATTATACTTATGAATAAATTATCATTTATTTTTCATAACTTTCTCATATATTATTAGTGTAAAAACAATTAATACAATGTAAATACTGCATTATTATATCAGTATAAATAATTTTTTAAAAATAAATCATAAAATTATATTTATACAGTACWAAAAAATAATATTTAATTTAAACAATCAATAATGAATCCAATTTAAATAATTGAATTATCTTTAGTTACATTTCATTTACAATCATTATTAATATTATTTGAATACTTATAAGACTATAAAATTAATAATAAATAAATACTAATTAAATATTCATTTATAAATTAAAGTTCARAATTCAAATTTCAATTCAAATAATTTAATTTGTATATAATTTCATGAAACAATTTAAAATACTTTCAATAAAAATTTTAAGTCCTTAAACGAATAAAATAAATAGTTTTTAAGGAAAAACTTTAAAAATTATTCAATTTTATAATTTTATTATAAATAAACTTATTTACTGTTTAGTATTTTACAGTATTTATTACAATTTMATCAATATTACAGTATAATAACATTTTAATATATATACTGTACTTTCGAAACTTACTATATATATAAAATTTAACTCTATATATAATACATAGTGAATGTTTTGAAATGATCATGTTTAAATATTTGAATTTTWAAAAAATTATCTAATACTTTATATATTTACGATACTCTATGTACATATATTTGTTWATTTTTTWGAGGGACATCAAATAATTATAATCATTTATAAATTATGCCAATGTTTATCATTTATAAAAATTATAAAATTTGTTGATAATTATTTTTAGAAAATAAATCATATTAAAACAAATAAATTCATAATTTTTATAAAAAATATCAAAATTAATGTTTAGAAAAAACTAATAAATAATTATAATTGTTTAATTATATCAAATTATAAATAATAAATTATGTGTTAAGTGTCTGTCTGTATACTATACACTACAATGTAGTATATATATATAAATTTACTGCAATATAATGGTTGTAATAATAATAATATTACGGTATATCTATGACTCTCACAAAATGTCAATTTTGTCGATGAATTTTTGCTTGCATTGTAAATAAAAAAATATATATAGCATATAGTTATCCTACAATATGTTATTTATTATTATTATATTATTAAGTTAAAAATACTCAAAAAAATAATTCAAACAACTTATATAAACAGAAAAATCGATTTTAATTATCAATTTAAAAAATAATCAATATTATAATATTTATTTTAATAATAATAATAATAATAATCGATTTGTGTGTTTTTATGTGTGTCTCCAATATATATATATATATATAACACTTTTTTGTATTTTTTTAAATATAATTTAAAATATACTAATAGTTAATTAATTTAATTTAATAGCAGAGACAGTAATTAGATTTGTTTGGAAATATAATGACAATATGTTTTAGAATTTTTATGAATAACAGCAATAATAGTAGCAATAATTCATAATATTATTATTAAAAAATTTTAAACCTAATAAATAAAGACTATTTATTTTTCGATTTAAATAATTACTACTATTATTACTGTCATAATAATCACAATTTCAATCAATAAATTGATTTGTCGCTGTCTTTTTGTTTTTTTTTTTTTGATGTATATCTCTTGATGTAGTTATTAATAGCGGTATAGCAGTTGTTATGGTAGTGATGGTTGTAGTAAATTTTGGTCACAAAATTAACAGCACATTTAAAACACACATACTTTTGTTTCATATTAATTRAAATATGACTTAATAATTACAATWATAATAAATCGGATGAAAAATAATTGTCTGTTTTATAAACAAATCGTTTTTTTGAAAATAATTAATAAAAAATAATTAAAATAATTAGTTTATAAACATTGTACACAATTATCGGCACTGTTGTCATTCATCATCGGGTATTCAAACGTATGGCCGATATATATTGGATGTTAATTCCCTCTTTCATTATTATTATTATTATTAATATTTAATATAAATAACTTCTAAATTTATGTATATTATCGTCTTTGTTGTCATAAATTAAATAGCAAAATAAAAGAAGAAATTGTAGATTTTTTTCAATTAAAATTTTTTATAATTATATATATAATTAATAATTAAAACAGTTTTTTGTTTGTTTATCTAAATCGTATTCCATATGTGATACGGACAGTGAGGCCAATCGATTTGTCCATTTGTTTAAGCAGTTAATAGGGGCCACAAACAAACCACAGACAATATCAATATAATTAAGATTATTATTTAAAACAATAATATATATAATCACTGTTTGTTTGCCCCATAAATAGTTTGCTTTGTTTTTWTATTATACAATGATATTGTCAGCAATTAAGTTATAAATTATCTTTTTTAGTTTTATTTGTTTGTTGAAATTGTTATTTGAAAATGTTTGTTAAACAAACACATAAATATAATAATATAAATATCACTTTTCATATTTGTAATTATGTTTAAATTCCTAATTTTTCTTTTGTTGTTGTTGTTGTGTTGAAGGACTGGTAGATGAGTAGAGAATCGGGAGGTGGATGGTGTGTTAACACAGATAGCAGACGCACTGTCAACAGTTGGGAGGCGCTATGACTCGCAAATATTGTCATTTCAATTACGGTAAGAGTTTATGATTTATTTGATGAGATGATTAGGAGTTAAGTGAAAAAACGTCGATAAAGTGGTTTAATAAAAGTGTGTCCTCTCATAACCCTTTATCTGATGCGTTGGCTATTCCTCTACCGCTTTTGGTGTTTGGCTTCAGATACTCATCGTTGGCCATTGCTATCACATCAAAGCGATCCTCTTTGCGATATTGAAGACATTTCCTAATAAATGCTTTCGCTTCGGGACTGACCGTTGGTTTGGCGGCGAACTCGACTTCTGTGGCTTTTAATATAGTATTCTCTTCTAAGATCGTCGCTTGCGATTGATTGTGTCCAAAGGGCTGGTAGTTTCAAATGGAGACAAATAAGTATTTTTAGTAATTTAATTCTAATTAAATTAATATTACATACCTTTTTGCCATAAAGACACTGATAAAAAATTACACCTACACTCCAAACCTAAAGTYAAATATTTARAAATTWAATTTAATTAATTAAACGAAAGTCATATAAATGTAATAATAATAATAATAAATAGGAAATATTAAATTACATAAAAAKAAAAATCATAAATGAATAAATATTTATAARAGATATATGAATTAATTAAAAATATATATATGAATGAATTTTAGTTTAATTATAATATTATAATAATTAAKATAACATAATACTATAATATTAAAAAATTAATAATAGTGTACAAGCCATTTAAATTTCATAAATTTTACACAAAATCTATATTACTGAATTTATATATTTTATACTATTGTAATTAAAAATTATATAAATAATTATAAATATAAAATAAATAAATATTAATACTAAAAACAAATTTACCTAATGTTTAGTAAAATTAAAAATTAAAAAAAGTAATAAAATGASAAACTATAGCATCTAAAACTTACGTCTACTTTCGATGATATTTTCGGTGGATTTTTGCCGACCACAAAACACTCGGGAGGTAAGTACCAGTAAGTACCGGCACCCTGTGATGTTAGGTCCATACCGTGATCGGGCGAGTAATTTTCATCGTCCATTATCTTACTTAATCCGAAATCGGTAATTTTTATCTCACCGGAAACTGTACCCGAACCCAATAAGATATTACCTATTGTTAAAAAAGATAATTAKATATTAAACAACAATTATTTAGATAATTATAGATATATTTATATATYAARGTGTGTATGTACTGACCCGGCTTGAGGTCATAGTGAATGATTGGTGGTTTAATTTCATTGAGATATTTGAGTGCGTGAACCACTTGCATGATGAGACTTCTGGCCTCCCGTTCAGGTATCGACTTGTGTTGTTTGAGATAGAAGTCCAGGTCGTGTCCATCACAATACTCGAGTACCGTACAGAATGAGTTGGCGTCGATCTCGAAAACATCGAATAAGCGAACGACCCGCGGGTGGTCTAACTGTTTGTGAATGTTGTACTCTCGAAGCGCGTGCTTTATGTAGTTGGCCTTTTTGTCGTCTTTCCAGTCCTTATTGAGCTGATGTATCTTACAAGCGACGTAACGTTGATCTTTCAGGTCAAACGCTTTGTGTACTTCGCTGAAACCACCTGTCCRTCAGATAATAAATCACAAAAACATTAGTATAATACATATAATTAACATATAATAAATCTACTATTTTTCAGTTAGTTTAAAAAATACATACCTTTCCCCAGTAATATTAATAATAAATATCTTTCGTTGAGTACCCGATGATTGTTGAATCGGGACTGATCTTCATTATGGATGCGTTTAAGTTCCCTAATGTGTAAATTCCTTTCGCGTTCGAGTTTTTCAATCTCGAGCTGGAGATCTGCGTCCTCTTTCTTGAGCGCCTGTGACCGGAGCTTCAGTATCTCGTCCTGTTCGTAGTACTCATACCAATTCATACCCGAATCCTTAGGAGATTCAGGTTTAAGAAAGTCCCCGTTTGACAGGGACGAGGAACTGCTATTGGAGCCGCCCGTACTGGGCAAGGTCATGGCCGAGACCAGTGATGTCGACGAGCCGTTACCCGTCTTGGACTTGTTGATCGTCAGCGACGGCCGCTTTTTGCCCAACAATTTTCTTTGGCGTTCAATCTCTTCTCGCGCTGCAGCGGTCTGCTCTTGGCGTCGGGTAAGTTCGGTAAAGGCGTGACCGTCAACCCAGTTCTCGACAAATGAGGCACCCTGTCGTTGTGTGACAAACTGTCCCAATCGTAACCTATTTTGCATACACTTTTGTCGGGCGGCTTTCTTCTCCATCGCCGACTTCTCTTTTAGTAACTCTTTGGTAACTTCGATACATTTCTTTAGCTGTTCTTTTTGTTTGTCAATGAGTTTTTGTTGGGCCTGGAGTTGCCGTTTGAGTTCATCACTGGAACGATGAAGTTCTTCGATCTTCGTGTCGCGTGTTTCCAAGTCGTGCGCCGATTTGGCCTCGAGATCGCGCAACGACTTGATCGATAAGTCCGTTTGTACCGCTCTGGAGCACACCTGTACCGGTT
The DNA here is from genome assembly GCF_028296485.1 of Oppia nitens. Classification (NCBI taxonomy): domain Eukaryota; kingdom Metazoa; phylum Arthropoda; class Arachnida; order Sarcoptiformes; family Oppiidae; genus Oppia; species Oppia nitens. Next base: position 826,378 of record NW_026533251.1, read on the forward strand.
CGCGTAGCAATGGCAGTGACGTCTGCGACGTTGTCTGGTTATTGTCGCGTACGCCTCCAGCGGTTGTCGTGGCGTACGATTGGGAATACAAGTTGCCGGCCGAGAGGACAGCAGGTTGGCAGCTTTGCTGCGTGATTTTCGTGGAATTGCCGACTGGCTGACGTTGCTGGGGAACTGGTGGTGCCATCATCGATGATAAATCACCACTGGCCACTGCAATCGGTACACCTGTTGTGGGCGAACCGAGTGTGCTGAGGCCGGGCGGCGGTTGATGATTACCGCTCGGTGACGACGGCGGATACATATAAAAATTATGAGTTCCGGTCGGACTTTTGGATCCACCGTAACGACTAGGACTTGAGTGCTATTATTATATTTACCGAAAAAATATATAACAAATGTTAATTGTATTATCATATTCTATGTGAGTATAAATTAAAAGCTAATGGTATACTAATATTTATTATGTATATACTATTTGTATGCAATTTGCTAATTGTCTGTATTATGTATATTTAATACGTTAACAATAGGACCAACAAATATAATCAAATTTTGTTTAGTTTAAACATTATTTATGTGATTATTATTATTATTATTATTCATTATAATATAGTRTATAAAATGTTTGTTTGACTTATATTATATAAGTTATATATATATATATATATATATATATTTATATATATCTATACATATATTTATAAATGTTGTACAGCTTTTTTGTAAGTAAAATGGCTTTTATTATTAGCTCACAAATTCATTATAAAAATAAATTTTTCAATAAAATGTTACGATATTTGTTATAACATTATATATATAACATATATAAGTTATATATTAATGATATTAGTAGTCAAGTAGTAATGAAAAAAAATTATTTGCTATTTATTTTCATTGAATTGCATATCCTTTTCTCTCTCAACAAATCAAAACTAAATTATTAATGATATGCAAATCAAAATAACAAAATGGTGTTTAAAGTGTTAATTCATATTAAAAAAGCACAAAAAAATATTATATACATATTGAATATAAYAATAATAATAAAATAAATAATAATAATAACAACAACAACAATATGCGTTATAATTTCTTTAATCTCTTTCATATAAATATTTTTAATTATTACTGTATATATAGATATATATAGTATATACACGTATATATATATATATATATATTGTCTGTATTACAATTGAATTAAAAACAAATATAAAATACTGGTTTAGTTTTTGTTGCTGTTGTGGGCATTATATCCATAGCGAGTCTAATGACTTTTAAAAAAGAGACTCAAATTTTTATTTTGTGCTAAACTTAATAAATATTATACATATATATATATAATTTTATTTAAGAGACAYACAACAAACAAAAAATAAAACATTTCATTTTTGTCTAATAAAAATAAACTATAAAATGTATATATTAATACACTATATACTGTATATAATGAAAACATAAAAACCAATAACACTAGTATATAAAATATATGATTATAATTTTCAAATTACTTGAAACAAAAAATTGAGAATAAATAAAAGATTTAATTACTAAATGTTTAAAACAAACTTAAGTACATTAATATTATCCACAATTAAACATAAACCCCTAACTAACACATTTAAACAGAAAAATAAAATCATAATATTATTACCACAATTTTTATAGCATAACTTTCGGGTACATCCCTACTTATACATACATACATCCACATTAGAAAATCGTATCTACCTGTCCCTAATAAATAATACTATGTGGACATTTTGAATTAGCAAAATGATAATCATTTGAAAAACATAAAACACATTTTGTTTTCTATAATCCGATAATAATACACAGTAGTATAGTATATAATATACTGTGTATAGTAAAGTAGTACTTAAAACAACTAAAGTATATGAATTAAATAGCTTATTATGTTTACTATCATCTCCTAATAGTATCACTTGATTTGTCATAACTAGTTCGTCATTTAACTGTATATTTCAATTAATTTTCTAAAATATTTGAATACTACCGGTAATAAATTTTTCATTTATCAATCATATTCATTATATATTTATCACTTTACTTATAACTATTTTTAGTCCATTTTGTTTAGTCTAGAAAATAATAAATTGGGGGAAGTGATTGAAAATTATATTAGCATTATATATATATGCTAATAATTGTATTATAATACAGGTATAATAGCTGTTAGATATTTACATATTTTCAAGTGTAATGTTGTTATAAATAATCTATTATCTAGATAATGGTTGCACTGGTAGTCAAGATACCCACACATAAAAATTTACGTCTATTATATTAGAGAAAAAAATCATAAAACGTTTGAAAAAATTGTAATTTCATACATTAAACACCATTTCATATTTTTTTTAAATATCAAAATTAAAAAAACAAGTAATTAATATACTGTTAATAAAAAACCATTTTATAAATGTTTCATTCAACACAATGAAACAGTAATTATATCACAAAATATAAATTAATAAATATTTAAAAATATAATCTTAAGATTTGATGTCAAACAAGCACTTAATATGTCGTTTAATTTATATATAACACAACCAAACAATAAAGAAAAGTCAACAAAAAATCAGACATACCTTAAAATATTCATTAATTTTCTTATTTCCTTCATTGACACGCATTTGCTTTGATGCTATAGATATCACCGAAAAAATCAAACAAACAAACAAATTGTTAAATTAGCACAAAATTATTCACACAATCCTCAAAAAAATAATCAAAAAAATCGGTAACCGTTGGCCTGTTGTTCGGTCGCCACTTCGTTGGCCTTTTTTCGGCGTTTACGCTCAATATGTTGGGACTGTTGGCCACTGTTCGGTGTGCCAGTAGATGACTGATTGGACGACGGACGACACTTTTCAGGCGTACTGTCRCCACCAGTGGCCCCACCGCTCAACGCGTTGTTGTCTTTGTCGCTGTTATGACTGCCGACCGACGCCGTCGATAGATTACTGTCGCAGTTATGGCTGGGCGTGTGTCCCGATGACGATTGACTGCCGCCCGAGTTGTTGCCGAGAACCTGAGGCGAGGCCAACATCGGATTCGTCAACGAATTCGAGTTGGACTGTATTACGGGAACTGAATGGCCAAATATGACCTACAATTGAYAAATAAAAAAAGAAATTAATGGATAAATTTCATAAATAAAACTAAAAACCAATTGATGGACACAATCATAGCTAATCACATCAATGGTTAGAAAATRTTGTTATAAAAAACCGATTGGTCGTACCCGTTGAGCGCCCTTAAACCTGGCCTCCAGTAGTTCCTGTTTTCTCGGGTCTAATGACGGCGGACATTGCGGTATATTATCCATGACTTGCGAGGAGTATATTACTGACGACAACATCAATAACTACTTTATCTTTACGTCCACTTTCTTTGAGACAAATTTTTAAAAACTTTATAATTATTATTATTATTATTATTATTAATGATATTATTAGGTTATCTGTTATTATGATTAGAGATAATCACTGTTTTATTTGTTGCCTATTATTATCAGAGTATTTCAGTTGATACACATCACCACCAAAGACAGTGGTTTACTAAATAAAAAAACAAATTTCATACAATCCCTGTGCTGTACACCACTGGTAGTAGTGCTGCTGATCTCCAAAAAATAATTGGATAATAATATCATATATTATTATTATTATTAAATAAATTACAAACAAATTATATATCACAACAACAACAGCACAGGTATCTCATCAACAACAACACCAACGATGGCAGCCATCAGCACAACAACAACAATGGCTGTCCTCCTCATCGACCGGTGCTGTCGTCGTTGTTGTTGTTGATATCGGCAGTAGTCGTGTAATCATCACTTCCAGCTCATGKATAGGTAGTTAGTGTCCGGTATATCCGTTTAAATTGTTTCACTTGTTATTCCCGTAGACTTTCAATTGAACAAACAGTTGTGTTTGTGGGGGTCAGTGATGGCCATACATTTATAACACCCAAAAACACATACACTGTTGAGGACAACACATACAATGTTAGGCAAAATTGTTGAACATTTTTGTTGTCATTTTTTGCAGCACTCGATAGGCATACATAAGCACACAATAAAAGGCAATACAGTATTTGATTGTATATATTATATGTGTATTAGTGTTGAGTGTTGTGTTGTTTTCTATGTATGTATGGCTCTCTCTCTCTCTTTCTCTCTCTCATAGAGTTAGTATAGCAATGGTGTACACAATGAGGCGGGACTTATGGGTGACTCTCTCTCTCTCTCTCTCTTTCCTATCATTCATATATGACATAACAGTGCCCGTGATTACTGTGTGCGATGAGTGAGAGAGTGATGTTTGGCAACAATTAAAGTGCACACAAATACCACACTGTGTTTATATGCCCATCCAATTGGGGAACTGGCTATCCGTTCAACACTAGTATCCCAAACACCAGAGCCGGTAATGATATGTATGGATAGCACAGACACCTAATCGTATACTAAAAAAAAGTAATAGAAATATATTAACTGATGATTTCWGGCGATGGGTTCACTACATACAGACAGTTCCCGAGTGTCGGACWAAATCAAAGGGTTGACAAAAAAAACTTTTTATTATCTATTTTTTCGGCWAACGATATGTCAGTTTTACGGCCACTGATAGATCCGATCGACAATAATACCGATCACACAGAARAAACAAATTGTTAGGACTTTAAGGTTAGGTTAGGCTTATTGTTGACGACATTCCCAATGAATGTATAGTTTAGGATATATATACAGTATAAGAGTCAGGACTTACATACTGAACACCGAAACGATGTGTTTAGACAACACATTGACTGCAAAAACACTGCCAAACACTGCATGCGCTCAATCACTCACTCACTCACTTACGCTTACATTCTCTCTCTCTCTCTCTCTCTCTCTCTCTCTCTCTCTCTCTCTCTCTYTCTCTCTCTYTCTCTCTCTYTCTCTCTCTTTCTCCGGTGTGTTAGACTGTATGTTAAATACCAGTGCGCGCTATATATTAGTGATACTACTTGTGTGTGTATATTATAGTATACATTGTGTGACTGAACGGGAGAGAGCATTGAGAGAGCAATAAGAGAAAAACTAGTCAGAGATAGAGWGAGAGAGAGAGAGAGAGAGAGAGAGAGAGAGTCGGTGAGTGAGAGAGAATAGGAGAGAATGAGAGAGAGATTATTGGGTTTAGGAAAGAGAGAGAGAGAGAGAAGTGAAGTGATATTATTCTTATTAATAGAAAAATGGCCGACACTTACCACACATAGTATACAATATATATAAAATGCACGTTTGGGTGATTGGGCTCATGTAGTCTTGCAGAGGACACACATATAGAGATAGGCACTGATCAACACAAAAACCATTGATTATTGCAAACTAAACATACATATGACACATATATACATATATATAGCATAGCATCGGCCTGTCCTTGAAAGGCATTCCCGATTCTACTGTTTATGTCTAACTATAACTATATATACATTTAAATATATATATAATTTTATATTTATATATATTTATAGATATATAGTTTATACTATTACTATTTGCAAAAAAAAACTATTATTATCATTATTGTTATTACTGCTACTAATATTTTTTTCTATTATTATTATCTTTACTACATTTAGTATTTTTATAATTAATTTTTATATAATACTATTTTACTGAAACTAAATAAAATAATAATATATAACTACAATATGATTATTTGCACTTTTTTCAATATATGTATTCAAAAAAATAGCAGTACAAAGTACAGTCATATGTGTTRTGATGTATAATATAATAATAATAATAATATTATTATTATTATTACTTAAAATATTAAAAATTATACTAGATGTAACGATAATAATAAATAATATTTATTATATAAATATTTTTATAGMAATTATTTATTTATTTATTTATTAAATTAATTTTCATTTTTGTTTTGCAATTATTTTAAATATGAATATAATCAGTTTTTTTAATTTTACTTTATTATCTAATAATATTTAGTCTATATATATATATATATGAAATTTTTTATWTAAACTTGAAATTTAGTATTTAAAAAAAACATAATATGGAAAAATAATTTTTATTGTGTACTAAGATGTGTGTATACAAAAACAGTTGTCGACTGTATTATTATATTTACTATACAGTGTACAGTATATTGAAATATATATCATACTCTCTCATTATCATACATATGGCCAATGATAGAGACAAAGTTTTTTTTTGTAAAAATTATAAGAAGTTTTATATTATTTATGTAATATATATAACTTTTCCAACAATTTTTAGATATAACTTATATTAATATACAGTATATATATATATATATATATATATATATATGCATAAAACAAAACTGATGAATATATGTTTTTTATATATATAGAAAATATTTTAAATTAAATGCAAAATAGCAATATTGATGAAAACATAGACATTTATACAATATGTCATATATATATATATATATAGTGCAGTACTACATATATATTTGAAATATATTATATGATATTTTCATACAACCAATACTATAGTGTATTAGTGTTTTTCAGTTTTGTTGGTAAAAGTTGTGATCGAAAGCCATATTTTATATATACTTATACTATACCTACCAGTTCTCTCTCTCTCTCTCTCTCTCTCTCTCTCTCTCTCTCTCTCTCTCTCTCTCTCTCTCTCTCTCTCTCTCTCTTTCTTTCTTTCTCTCTCTCTCTCTCTCTCTCTCTCTCTCTCTCTCTCTCTCTCTCTCTCTCTCTCTCTCTCTCTCTCTCTCTCTCTCTCTTACTTACTTTGTTACTTACTYACTCACTCAGTGTTTTACATTTTTTGTATTTTGTAGTTATTTTTATGAAACGATATTTCTTTATATTTCACTCATCCCTTACTTTTCTTGTAACTTCATATAAGGTTAGACTTAATATACAATGTAGACATACCAGTGCTCACAACAAACAGTGTTATTCACTCTTCATGACTGTTTGTTACCAATGCATAGTACTATTAGATTCTTATTTTTATTTCCTCTCTCTCTCTCTCTCTCTCTCTCTCTCTCTCTCTCTCTCTCTCTCTCTCTCTCTCTCTTCTCTTCTYTTCTCTCACACTCATTCACTCTCATTACACAATACATAGTATGTATCTATTTTTCACTTTAATTTAAACGCCAATCCCATAGATATATTTGAGTTTATGCACTGAATCTCTCTCTCTCTCTCTCTCTCTCTCTCTCTCTCTCTCTCTCTCTCTCTCATTCACTCTTATAATGTTCACAACTGCCACACACTGCTATCACTTTTGTTACTCACCCACTCACTCATGACATACACATATATAATATGACAGAAAATAAAAATTTATTAGAGAATTGGGAACTTCGAGAGTAATAATGAGAGTATATATGTATATGTTTGTTGGTTTGRCGTGTGTATATGTATATATGTATGTGTGTTTGTGTTTGAGAGAGAGAGAGAAAGAGAGAGAGAGAAAGAGAGAGAGAGAAAGAGAGAGAGAGAGAGAGTAAGTATAAAACAAACTAATCAAAATGTTAGTCAATGGCTACCAGAATATATATATATATACTATATATAGATATAAATATAAATGTTTGTGTTTTCTCCATACAATCAGCTTTAGGTCCAGATTCTTGTCATTTAGCTTTCAATACGCCATTATTATACTGTATTTGAAGACATGTATATATTTAAGTACGCTTTTATATATATATATATGGATATTATAAGGTATATATACTATACGGTATATAGTGTACATATCCACATACACACACATATCTAGCAATCATTGGATAAGCATATGTGAACTGAGCCTACATTTAATATCCAACTTCTCTTCTCTTTCACTCTCTTTTGGCTTTTTTTTATTGAAAGCCTTTGGTATTCAAAAACATTGGAAATCTTTTGTGTAATTTTGATGCCAGGCGTTAGAGATCGCAAACCTTAACCATTGATAGAGGAATGAGAGATATTGAGTGAGACTATGTGAGAGTTAGTGTCTGAGTGAGWGAGTGAGTGAGTGAGTGAGTGAGTGAGTGAGTGAGTGAGTGAGTGAGTGTGTGTGTGTGTGTGTGTGTGTGTGTGAGTGAGTTAGTGTGTGTGAGTGAGTTAGTGTGTGTGTGTGTGTGTGTGTGTGTGTGTGTGTGTGTGTGTGTGTGTGTGTATGTGTGTGTGTATGTGTGTGTGTGTGTATGTGTGTGTGTGTGTGTGTGTGTGTGTGTGTAGTGTAGTGTATGTATGTATGTATGTATGTGTGAGTGAGTGAGTGAGTGAGTGAGTGAGTGAGTGAGTGAGTGAGTGAGTGAGTGAGTGAGTGAGTGAGTGAGTGAGTGAGTGAGTGAGTGAGTGAGTGAGTGAGTGAGTGAKTGAGTGAGTGAGTGAGTGAGTGWGTTAGAGAGAGAGAGAGAGAGAGAGAGAGAGAGAGAGAGAGAGAGAGATACTAATATCTCTACATTCAGTGCTCCCATAGATACTCGATATTTGTTTGACTTTATATATAAATGAGAGAAAACCAGAAAATTATTTATAATAATTATTATTATTTGAGTTCATATATACTGTATAATTTATATATATATATATTTAAGCGCTTAACTATTAGTATTATTTTGAGATAACATATGCCATATAAATGTAAATGCTTTAAACTAATCATAAGTTTTTTTATGTTAACGCTGTTGTGTTGATGTAATTTTATTTAAAAATCATTTTAGTAAACATTAATTAAATTTTACTTAAATACTTAGTACTGTATGTCCTATTATAAGTTATTTTAGTCTAATAGAATAACATTTAAAAATTAGATTTAAATAACTTGTAAATTATTCTACTTTAGTAAATCGTCAAAATCATCATGGAACATTAGTTTCTAGTGATGGTGGGCGTGGTTTAGGGAAATTTTCCGAAAGTTTACCAAATTTTTAATCTATAAATTCTTTAAATAAATTAAATTTAAGTTAAATAAATGAATTTAARAAKAAAATAATTTTTGCTATAAYTCATATTTAATAGATATTTAAAAAAATTATTGTTACATAAGCAAAGTATAAAAACTATTTTTATTTATGCTTTATTATAAAAYACAATGTATTCTCTCTATTGGAAATGTATTTTAAATTTTTAAATGACCATAAAACTTTTTGTTGTAGTTATAGGTACTCTATATTTAAGCATGTTCATTTACACACACATACACTGGTCAATTGCCATTAATGAATCGATTGTTACGTTCATCCGGCTTATATGGTGACCATACCACACATCACCTGGAGGTGATGCCTGTGTCCCCCCTTTTTACTAAAACCATTCCAACATATATAGACATAATCATACAGTGAGAGCATATATTTGCAAATAAAATGTTTTAAGAAAACACAACCCAAATGTGAAAAATCTGTTTTTAGTCTTTTGTCACTTCACTACTAAAGTCCTGTCCTTATGTTATGTTATCTCTCTCTCTCTCTCTCTCTCTCTCTCTCTCTCTCTCTCTCTCTCTCTCTCTCTCTCTCTCTCTCTTACTCTCCTTTTTTCTATAAATCTAGTTATGGCTGACAACATAATAGTAGATTGAAAATTGTTTGGAAGGTTAGCTGAGGGACTATCTGTATGAGTTTGAGTGGTATGTATGTATTATATATATATATATATATATATATATATATATATATATATATATATATATATATACTATATTATATATGTGTGTGTGTGTGTTTGAGTGACTGAGGGTAGACATTACAAACCAGTGAATCTCTCAAATAGTTAGTTATATATAATGATTACTATATTAAATAAAATGAATATACAATGCATTATTRTTGTTACCACTGTTTTTATTACATATTAGTAGTACAAGTAGTTGTACTAAATTTAAGTTCATATTAGTATATTGTATCTATATATATATATATATAAATAAACGATTATACAGTATTATGATATTATTAACCTAAACACTACTAGCTATATAGCGACAAAAAAAATTATTATTTTATTTTCAGTTTTGTTGAGAAGTAATTCTCCATAAAAGTGCATAAAAAGTGGTATACATTTGCAGTACACATGTCTGTCCATTGCATTTAAATGCCTTCACTACTACCAACACAACTCTAACAACAGTATCTTTCTCTCTCATTCTCTCTCTCTCTCTCTCTCTCTCTCTCTCTCTCTCTCTCGCTTTTCTCTATCAGTTTATCACTTACTCACTCACTTGTCTCTCCCTTTCCCCAATACTGCCAAAACAAGATCATTAGCCCGTTTAGTCTCTCTCTCTCTCTCACTTTGTATGTATAGTATGTATTTGTGTGACTCAATGAGAGATAGATAGAAAAAAAATATTATTATAAATGAAATATAAAATCAAATTAAAAGTAACTAAAGATATCATCGACGAGAATATTATTTGATAGGAACCGGAAGACAAACACTTAGGAATATATATTTGTTTAAAGAATACAATATGTTTACCAATAAAATTCATATATATATAGAAGACTTAATAAATTTTTCTCATAAATATTAAAAATAAAAAAATAGTATTATTACAAAATATAATGCSTTAGACAAAATCAATGTCGAAACAATAAAATTAATATAATATTATTCATACGTTTGCAAATAAATAAATTTATTATTTTATTGAAAATTCTGTATAGCATTGGTTTTTAAAAGGCTAATACACTATCAAACAGTAGTATTATTAAACACAAAGTCGACAGTATTTTTTAGTCGACTAACTTGACATCTATTGTATAATATTTATACTAAATTATTGAATTTTTAGTATATTAATTGAATYTTAAAATTTGTATATATTATAGTAGTACTGTTWTAGTGTATAATACTGTATACACTGTATATGATATAAAAAAATKATTATTTGATTCTAGTATAAATATATACCTGTAATATAGTAATTTATTTAAAGTAACTATTAGATTTTTATTATATTTATTAGATAAGCAAAAATATTTTATTATATKATATAATTGAAGACCATAATTTAATAATCTTTAATTATTTTTATAAAATCAAAATATATTTTTTATTAATATATAAATATATAAGTCACTGACACTTCCATAAAATTTCACACATGTTTTGCATTTATAAAAAAAATATTTTTTTTTGCGTATAATTTTGCTAACAAAATAAATATTTGATTGAAGCACAAAGTTTATCACAGATAATAGGATTCAATGAAAATTATGTAATCATGTATTTCATTAAAATTGTCATAATTTTGGTTACATGTGAAACAATACATTCATTTTTAAATTCATGTAAATGCAAATTATATAAAAAAATATTTTTCTAATTTATGATAATAATTATTTATATTTTTTTCATTTATTCTAAAGACTCTAACATTGAAAACAATGTTATTCTCGACAAAAGTAAACAACTTAATAATAGTAAAATAATAATTATATATTTTTTTAATTATAAAATATTTATTTTAAAGTTAAAATATATTTGCTTTAGGCAAAGTCATCGTCAATAGAGACGAGCCAATAGTACCGGTAATTATGGATGAAATTCAATCAGATATACCGCTAACCAATAGCAGTGCAGTGGCTAAATGGTTGGAATCGTTAGGTATGATAATACCGGTGCAAAATTTAACTCCCGATGCTCTTAAAAAACGTATTACATCTGTGGTTGAAAAATTATGGTTTAATTTGTTTAATCCGACGACAACAATAAGACCCGAAGTTGACAATGAATATACCATAGAATCTGGTTATTAAAATGATTTTTTAAAAATGATATAATGATATATAAGTTAATAAACTAATTTTATTTGTTACTAATTTGTAGAGAAAGTTACAAATAATAGCAATGATGACGTTATAAATTTTAACACTAAAATTAAAAAACTTTAATAACTTTAAGATAAAAATTTAAATATATATGTATATTTTTTTAAATTATTTATATAAAATACTAATTTATTTGTAATTTATTTATTATTCAAATAATTTATAGTAATTAAAAATAATTTTAACAATTTATTGATAAAATTCATTGCGAAATTTTGTTGTAATTATACATAAATCTATAAAAAAAAATAAATAAAACAATACTTTTTTTTAAAATAAGCAAACTTGTGAAAAAATTAATTTAATTAAAACTAATGTTTTACATTCACACACCACACACACACACACACACACTTAGATAGACATACTAAAATATATATGTGTCAAATAGCAATGAACTTTATTAATTACCATGGTTAAAAAATAGCAATAAACACGTTAAAAGTAAATCATTAAAACTAAAACACTATCACTTGTATGTTGGTGTTAGAGTTGATAGTATATTTAGATAAATTATTTTACTTAAAATACTATTAAACATTATTTTTTAGCCATAATAATGAATCTAATATTAAACTCCATTACCATATCGTTATGTTTTATATTTTACACAGTTGTCAATGCTGGTAATTTATTTATAATTTTAATAATTATAAATGATATTAATTGCAAAATAATAACAATATTTTTCAATTTATCAGAAACACAAAAGCCATCAAAATCTAATCCATTTCTTGTATGGAAAATAATGCCAAAACTATTGGATAAATTACGCGAAAAGTTTCCCAACCAGAATGTAGAGATATTCATACCATCGCTGGTCAAAGAGATCCAACAGTCCATTCAAGTACAGCAAATAGATCCGACAAATATGTCGAGTTTGATCCAACAGATTTTGGATCAATTTCTACAGCAAATCAATACCATTCAAAAGTCTACAACTGCTGCACCAGTGAATGAACAAGGTTATTTTCTTTATTAACACAGTTAAAACTTAATCATAATTAATATTAAATAAAATTTTGATTATTTTTTTYCTTAATCAGATTCTACACCAGCAATGGACAAACAGATGGAAACACCGGAAACAAAACAAGAATACCGTTCCTTATTTAGATCGGTWAACGACATGTCTGTTCCAGCAGTGGCCTCGCAATTGCCKGATCTGGCTTTTGATAGAGATCCAGATCGGTTGCCGCCATCCGATGARTTCATGAATGCCGACTCCAAGATAGACGACGGCGAAGGCAGTGACTGGGATGGAGAAGAAGGTGACGGTCCCGGAGAGCCTGAAGACGACCTGTTTGTTCACAGCGAAGGACATGACGAACATGGATTGGGACCTATCGACGGACCCGATGATGGCGTAGATGGMGATGACAGCGGAGATGTTAGTCGTAAACAAGTTAAAGAATAGTCTCAAATTGTTTAATATTTATTAATATTTATTTTTAATTGTATTATATATATATATCATTGTTTTATTTATTATAATTATAATTATAATAACTTTAYTAAAATTAAATTTAAAAATCAAATAATTTAATCTTYGATCAATTACAATAATTAAGGTTGTTTAAAAAATTAGTTATTTTATTTAGTGATTTTTTCATGAAAAAATCTGTGTCCACTATTTTTTACAATAGCCTCGACTAGTTTGCGGCTGTTGTACACATTGAAGACCAGATTTACAGCCACAGTGCTAAACAATTTATTTATGATAAAACAAAAATTATTATATATTTAAAAAAAAATTGTTTTAATGGTTATCTATTATAAGAAAAATATGTATAACTCAAACATACCGGTGTKCGCGACTCAAACATACACTGATCACCCTCTGAGCCATACTTAAGACACACGTTGTACGAGACAGGAGTGGCGGTACAGCATTCGTCGGCCTCGCAGTCCGATCGCGATAGACATCGATTACCGACTTTGGCCGAAGTGACCGATATATAGACAATGACTATAAGTGCCAAATAAATTGTCAATTTCATTGTTTTTTTTGTAATTAGAAATTRTACTAATTTTCATTAATAATAACAATTTTGTATTTTTGTGACAATACTAACTTGTCTTTATATAGTAGTAAATAATATTAATCAAAATAATTATAATTTTTAAAAATTTCTATATTACTAGGAAATAATTGTAATCATTGATTTGTTTTAAGTCTATTTTATAATGAAAAATATTAAGTAGAAATTATTAATTGTTTGTTTCAAAGTGCAAACAAGTAGTTGTAGATTATTTAAGTTTTAGTTATGTATATATAATTATTATATCTAACTAAAAATTAAATAATTGACTCTAATATTGACTAACCAAATGTATCCATTAATAATAAAATTCAATTTAAAAAACAAAAATTTATATAATATTYTTAATGTAATTTTTAGTTAGTTTTGATTTCTTTAAAAAATTTTCTAATATAATAAAAATCTATTATATTTTATTATAATAAGTTTATAAATAAGTTAATACTTTAACATATCGGGATATCCCATAGAWATATAATCAATAGATATTTAATGTAYTCATATAATTATTAKTAATTTTTTTACAAAATCCTGCTATAWGTAATTTTACATTAAATTAATTTTAATTAATCAATAAAATATATAAAATGATATTATTTTTATAATGAWTAATATAAWTATCCTTTGTTACATTGCCATTTTTTAAAAAATAATTTAATTTAATAAATATAAATWATATTATCTTATCAAAAATGCATTTGTAAATTATTATAATTTATTGTATTATTGAGTTTCATAACAATTGTTTATGTTTTTGACWATTTTATKGTCATTTAGTCAATAATTTTTAATATTTACTTAAAATAAATACTGCAATTAAAAAATAATAWTTAATTAAATTTTAAATCTAGTTTAWATAATTAATAATATTTTAWAATTYAATCCAACAACATAAGTTRCATAATTTWAATTAGGTTACAAGTTAAAATTTTATTTAGTYTACAAAATAAATAGGTATAATAAAATTTCTAAATAAATTTTAGTTATTTAACTATTTAATTAAGTAAAACTAACTCTTTTTTATTTTATTAGAYAAACAATATGTTAAACAAATTGTTTGCACAATTGATACTTTTATTTGTAATTTTTATCTCAAGTTTATGTATGTATTTTTTGAATTYATAATTTTTTAAATATARAGATTTAATATGATTTTTTCAAATATCTAAATTAATTTTTTAAATGATAAGTGGCTGATGTCGTAGACAGTAATCATAAACCCGGTGTYCGGCACCGGGATCATCATAGACCACATGTAAATCATCATCGGCAAATGACGTTYAGTCCWTCAGGTCAAAGTCCCATTTCATTTTCTTCGTCAGGCACGGGTACAGGTTCGGGTACAGGWACGGGCACGGGTAATGGTYTATCAATACCAGGTGTGGCTATRCCAGCGCTGCCGCCATTGCCTGGCATGAGTCCAATGGGTAACATTGGTTCCGGCACAGGTACTAACTATGGYAACATACCTCAGTCGTTCAATGCACCACCGGGTGATCAACAACAACAGGGCGACGGTGAATCAGGTACTGYTAATAGAACAGTGCTGTTTGTATTTTAGTTGTGTAATAGGCATTTGTAATCGTAGGTACAGGTGCTACGAGTGCAATATCTGCAGGATCAAAACAGATTTTTATTAAAATATTTAAGTTGATGGCCAGTTTGCTGCTACCGATGTTTGAAAATTTGTTGCCATTGGCATCCAGTGCTCAATCRATGGCCAGTTTGCTAAGCACTGCTCTCGAGTCGCTTAATGTRCCCAAAGAGGTGTGCAATTCTGTGACAAACGACTGTCCCAAATACTATCAACGTATGAAACGAAATCCCAAACTAATTCGGCCAATAATTAAACGCATTTCCACCCGAGCTGTTAATGAACTACGGGTGCGGCACCCAAATGCCAGTCCCGAAGAATTAYTGAAAATGTTTGATTATATAAAACCTAATCATTTAGTTARCAAAAAATAAACAAYTATTAATAATATTAAATTTAAAAAAACTTTAAATTAAATAATAAATTTATTAGTTTATCTTAATTTATTATTATTATTTATTCAAWTGTTTAATAAKATTAATGTATAAACTAAATTAAATAATTAATTTTTATAGAATAAATAATTAAACGAAYTAACAATAAATTAATTATTTGTTATATTTTTTCTATAATATTGTGTTTTATACAATTTTAAAGCTTAAAACTTAATTATAATATACAGTATATATATTTTTTAATAATTATTTTAGAATTTTACAGTTAAAGTTATACTAATATAAAAACTACAAACACAAATAGTTTTCAAATAGTAAGTCAAACTTTCAATTATTTTAGTMAAAATGTCAAAAAAGTYTCATTTAATTAGTWTATTRAWACTATTGATGAATTAAAATACTGTATATTTATAAACTTTAATATATTAATAAATTCTAATTAACTAACTAATAAAAATKAMTAATTATTTATCATAAAAAATTATTAAATCATTATAGTTTATATGTTTTTGTTACTTATGTTAATATGAAATACTTATAATKATAATTATTTAATGATAGCCAAATATAGTTAAAATTTATTGTGATTATGCATATATGAAATTGATATTTAATTTAATTTTTAATTATTTGAGCTAGTTCATATGAGAAATACAAAATATGATGTTTATATATACTAACAAAGTACTAAAATTAAAATTATTGAATATAAATGTATAAATTAAAAATTATATATATATATATATAAAGAGGTACCAATATACAATATATTTATTATTTAATTTAATCATATCTTATAAGAAAAAAATTGTTTCTATTAAAAATAAACTGACAATGAATTATATATTTTTAAATTTGTTAKTAATACTAACATWCAATYATGAGATCAATGCAATGAYAWACYGACCACTAATCGGTRTTTTAGTCCAAGAATATTGGGATCAAAATACAGTRACCCACTCTTASATAGCGGACAGTTATGTTAAGTTTTTARWAGGTGCTGGCGCTAGGGTGGTATGTATGATATATTTGCACTMAAAAATAACTGTTATAACTATATTTTGTAATTAATTAATTAATCTTACATTTTATCATATTTAAGGTACCGATACTTATTAATCAAACCGAAACATATTATCGAAAGATATTTAATATAACAAATGGTTTGTTACTACCGGATGGGGGACAGGACTTAAAGACTTCTGGTTACTCAAAGGCAGGCCGTATAATATGGCAATTGACTCACGAAAACCCTGACCGTCGGTACCCTATTTGGGGTATCTGTCAAGGCTTTGAATTTATAAGTATGTTATACGGCGGTCAACTCAGTAACTGCAACACCACTGATAGGACATATGGTTTGAAACTAAGATCTAACTATAAAACCAGTCGATTGTTTAGTAGAGTAGAAGTTATTAAAGTATGTTTTTTTTTATTTTTTGCTTATCTAATCTTATTGATTAAATTTTACTTAATATTTGAAAATTATAATTACCGGAATAAGTTTAAAAATACAAATATTCTTATGTTTCGGGTTTCATAAAGTATATAATAATTAAGATATAAATAAAATATATTTAAATAATGTTATCTATTATTAATAAAAATAATTGTTCATCTTTGATACATCAGCTTAATTGTTACATTAGCTAAAAAATTATTAAACTTTAGTAATGTGTAAAAAAATATTGATAAATCATATTGAAAATAATTGTTATATAAAATATTTATAAATATTTATGTTTTTAGACTAATCTATTAAATTTATTATTATTACTATATATAAAATAAAAATATTGTAGAATCGGATCAATCTATAAGCTATAACTTGCACTCGTATTGTGTAAATGAGTCGACATTTCAATTATCGGCACTAAAAGATCACTTCAGAATTATATCGACCAATAAGGATGACAATGGATATCAGTTTATATCGACCATCGAGTCGACTGACACTCAGTTTCCCATTTATGTTGTCCAATGGCATCCGGAAAAGACTATATTTGAGTTTATATTGAATACCAAAGTTAAATGACCGCCTCATCAGTACAATGCCGTACGATTGGGTCAATATATGGCCAATTTGTTTGTCAATGAGGCCCGCAATACGACCAGTCAGATGATGGATGAAAAACAGTTAAATCTCAATTGATTTATAATTACCAACCGATATATACCGGGGCTCAAAAAAACTACGATTACGAGGAAATCTATTTGTTTAATATGACTGAATTGGATTATTAATAATTTTTATTTTAATGCACAAATCCCTACCCCATATGTTATAATAAAAGTATATTATTAAAATATAAAATTAATTAATTTAAAATAAAACAATAATAAGATACATATTATACTTTAAACATACAATATTAAAATATTAAAATTAATACATGATTTTAGTTCGACATAKAAATACATAAAATACAATATTTATCATTATATTATATCTATTGATTGTATTATAAATTTGTAATATATATTTTATTATTGTTTATTTTATATCAATTTATTTTAAATTTTTTTAATAATACAATTTAATTTTTATTTATATTATTTATCTAAACATTTCATATCCTGTAATATTGTAAGCCCTCTCATAAATATTCAAAACATAAGCAAAATATMGTAAATAAAAAACTTTTAGTTTTATAACAGTTATATAAATCACWGAATGTATTACAAGATATGTGTCCACTTAAAWCTTGAGTCTCGTGTAACAAATGATATCAATTGTAAGTAWAATTAAAATATTATAAATAAATTTATATTTTTCTGACTGTTTTAACTAACTAACTAAATGTTATAAATTTACAATKAGTACTAATATAATCAAATATTTTTATAAATACTGTATATCTAAACTTATAAAWTAATTTATATCAATAAATTTAAATTTAAAWATTTAAGTTTCTATAGMATACTAAATTTTAAAATATTTATATTTATTTAAGATAAAATTTTACTTAATCTAATTTTTGATATAAATTATACAAATTATGATAACATTAAAATAAATACTAAATTACACTATGATTGTTATWTACTACRGTATAGTGTTTATATCAGTCATTGAAAACTAACTTTATAAAATTSAATTACATATATAAATTAGTACAAAATTATAAATAGTTTTGAATTAACTTTRAATTAGTTTACTCATTATTTGCTATAAATTTTAAAGTTTTAATAAAATATTTGATAAATTTGTTATATTATATATTCATCATAAAGTTATSATTGATAACACTAGTTTTCAATCACTTGTCTATATAATGTAAWATAAACATTATGTTTGTTATTTTTATTGATAAAATATTAACTTATCATCTAGGAAGTTTAGCAAATAAATCAAACCAATTCAAAATAATCAACAAATTAATACTTAACTTCATTTAATCAGTTTCTTTGCATTAAATTAAATTGTTATTCATTTAAAAGGACTATTGTTATTATATATCAATATTATTAAACTAATAGTTTTATAATTRATAATATGTGTACATTAATTAGTACTATTGTACACATAATACACTGTAATTGTTTTTTATTTATATACTGATGATATATAAGWTTTTGTCTTATTTTTATTTTTGTGTGTTTTGTTATATTTTTGGATATTTTTATGAGAATACTTGAAATATTTAAAAATTTTGAGATTTTTAATAATTATTGATATTGAAAAACAATCAAATGATTAAAWCAAACGWTTGCATTGCACGCCATCTGATTTAATAATTAATTAATTGTTAATTATTTAATTAATAATTATATTCYAAGTAAATGTTGATTTATAACATTTAGTTAGTTAGTTAAAATAGTAAGAAATATATATATATATATATTTAAATATAATTTAAATTAGAAAATATTTTTAATTTTACTTAATTATATATGTAATTTATATATAATGTTTAGATAAATAATATATAYWGTATTATGTTACAATTAATGAGTTTTATTATTATTATTTATAGAGTGTTTATATATATATAGAATATAATATATATATGTCTAATCAATGTTATCTATTATTAATAAAAATAATAGTTCATCATCATTATATAATAAATCATTGTAACTGTATAACAAATTTTAGATATTATACAGTATTATAACTATAGTTTATTTTAATGTCATATAATACTCATATTATCATAAATATACTTGATCAATTTACAAGTGCTAATATAAGTAAAGTACTATCTAATAATTAATACATTTAATAAATCGTGTGATATTTTTAAAAAAAAAAAATTAGTAGATATATTGTTGTCAAAAATTGAAATTWATTTYTGTGTTAACAAAATTTAAAATCATTTTTCAATCATGCGGTTCCTATACATRACTGYRCTAATTAGTGTGGCTTTCCATCATATTAATCACTGTGAAGCCATGAATAACCGACCATTAATTGGTATATTAACACAGGAGTACTGGAAAGAGYCAACACTWACCCATTCGTATATAGCGGCCAGTTATGTCAAATATATAGAAAGTGCCGGTGCTAGAGTGGTATGTTATCTAATAATATAATTTATTATAAATATATAGTATAAATCATTAGTTAAWATTGTATTTATATATTTATTTAGGTACCCATACTAATCAAYCAAACAGAAACTTATTACAGAAAAGTTTATAAGATAACAAACGGTCTGTTACTGCCTGGCGGTGGACAGGACTTACATACGTCGGGATATGCAAAAGCTGGTCGTCTGTTATGGCAATTATCACAGAAAGACTCAACSCGTCGGTACCCGATTTGGGCTACTTGTCTGGGATTTGAGTTTATCGGTATATTATATGGCGCCGAACTGAGCACCTGTAGTGCCAAAGATGTCAACTTTGGTCTCGACCTGAGACCTGACTATAAAACCAGTCGTCTTTTTAGTCGGGCTGAGCCGTCAATTATCAAAGTAAATGAAAGTTTTTTTTAAATATAATTATATTTATTGTTTTATTAAACTAATCTATTGTTTGAAATTTTTGTTATAAGATTGTCGAGTCAGGAGAAGCYGTCACATATAATGAACATCAGAAATGTATAGATGAGACAACATTTGAGTCATCTAAGCTCAGGGATCATTTTAGGATTATATCGACAAACAAGGATRTAAAGGACAARCCGTTTATATCGACAATGGAGTCGACAAATACCGATTTTCCCATATATGGTGTCCAATGGCATCCGGAGAAGAATCAGTTTGAGTTCGTCCACAACAACAAGTGGAAGGGCGGTCCTCATCAGTTCAATGCCATACAGTTGAGCCAATATATGGCCAAYTTTTTTGTCAACGAATCCAGATATACGACAAGTCAAGCTATTGAAGAAAAATCGTTAAAAGATTTATTGATMTATAATTATCAACCCTTATATACCGGTGCTCAGGATGACTACTATTATGAACAAATCTATTTGTTTAATATGACACAAATTCATTAATAATGACAATAAAAATAATTATAATATATTATTTTTTTGCAAACAAAAATTAAAAACTWTGATTATTTTGTACATTAAAATTAGAAAATAAAATAGAAATATAACATATTTTTAACATATTATATTTTTAATTTATATTACATTTARTTACATTAAGTTTAATAATATTTATAAAATAGTAGCAACAGTTAAACATATAAAATTTGCTAATTGATAAAATTATTTATGTATTTTAATGTAATAGTATAATATCAGACCAATACTATTGTAATTCTTAATAAAGTATTAARTGTACATTTTTTAGTATAAATTTATTAAATAATGTTAACTATTTTAMATTAAATTAATTTTTCAATAATAGATAAATATTGTCTGTAAACTTRAATAAAATTATTAAATTCTATTGAWATTAATTTGAATAAAATTATACAAAATAASTATTGCATATTAATATTAAATAAAATTTCCAGATATTTCATGAACCAATTAATATATCAATTTGTATTTTTATCATTTAATGGGAAAAAATAATTAATAATRAATTATTTTTTCAACTTATCAAGATAWCTGATTAATAGATCGATAATATTATAGTTTATATCCTCAGGAATTTAACTCTATAWATAACTTTAGGTAATATCCTGAAATTTTTTTTATATTAATAAATTTACAATAAAAATTATACAAAATTAACTGTATATAYATATTGTTATTGCAATATAATTTTTAATTAATTATTTTTGTTGTGACAAAATTAGTACTAAGTTTTTAATATACAAATGTAATATACTGTATATAATTTGCTATCTATATTGAAATCACTAATTAAAAAACAAACAATAAAAATAAAGAAAGAAAAAGTCCTCACAAAAAAATGTTTTTAAATTAAGACATTGATATCATATCACCGGTGAAACTATAGCTAAAGATTTTTTTAAAGGAAAAACCTGTTTTCATATCATAAAACCCCAAATTTTTATTCAGTGTTTTACGTATTGGTTCTCAGAAATATCAGATATTCACTATAGTCTCTCTCTYTCTCTCTCTCTCTCTCTCTCTCTCTCTCTCTCTCTCTCTCTTTCTTTCTTTCTTTTTATTTCAATATATTTTAATAAAAATATTTCATTATTTTTGTTCAGACGTTTTTATTTGACTGCTTTATATATATATATATATATATATATACTGAGCTTATACTRTAYRCACAGTAAAATATATACATCTTTTTTCACTATCATTTTGATCGAGACTTACGTTGAATAAAACGTCTGTTCAATGATCGGCATAAAAAATGTTAGGATATTATAGACAGTCGTATACACGTTAAGGGATGTAATATAACGAATGAGGGAAAGCGCGAGTTTTATTGCAATTCAAACATTATATTATAATTTAGAAAATATATATAAAGTACAAGTAATATACTTTTATTTAAATAATATAAATATACCATTTTTTGTTTAAACAAATTACTTGATTATAAATCACAGTTTGTTTATTTTTTTTAAATAATTAAATACTTATGTGTTTTTATATTAAAACAAAATGTTTGTAAAAACTAAAGTATTRATTGCTTTTATTCTATTCATTGCATTTGTGAAATGTGGTGACAAACTAAATGCTACCCAAACTAATATTACTGCCATCACTACTACTACTACTACTACTACTACTACTGAACTATTCAATGATTATAACTTTTTCGGTTCAGACAGTGATAACAGTACCTGGAGTTGGGGTAGTCATGAAATAGAGGAAAGCACTAGTAATACCAATGATCACGAGGACAGTGATTATGGAGAGAACGGAGAGGATTATGACAATGAAAATACCGATTTAATTAAAGAAACTTTTTTGACTAAATTTCGTGAACTTCATCAAAAAGGACTGAACGATACATTTAGGATAACTGTGCCACACATTAACGATACATTCAAAATAATCGACAATTTTAAACAACATTTTGGACAACTGTTCAAAAGTGATGGACACGCGGGCCATGAGTTTCTTGAATTTATATCTGAAATCGATATACGACTGTCCACTGAATGTACCGCTGCGTTGTATAAGATTTACATTGGTATCAGAAATCTGGATATTTGGTCCCTTAAATGTATGTAATTAATTGATTTTTAATATTATTTATTAATATTTTTAATATATCAATAAAATCTTAATAATATTCTTATAATTATTCTAATTTATTTTAGTCAAAAATATTTAATTAAACTTTAGTTTAGTACTATATGCTATAATAGAAATTACTACAATTAATAATTTATAATTACAATTAAATTAAATATATTATTAAATACTTTTAAATATTGCTTTTTAAATTTTAAAAAAATCATATAATTTATCTACAATTTTTATTAACAAATTAATTATATTTTTGTTTATTTAATTTATTTTTTAAATGTTTTAAATTTATTTACTTCAAATTAATACTTTCTTAAATTAAAAAAAAATATTTGATTTGATTAGTTAACTATWAAAGATTTTTTACATAAACTTAAAAATTATTAAGTTATAAATAAAGTTAAATATATTTATAATTATTTTATTAGCTKTAAATCCTTTTATTTTTAGAATAAAGATTATAAATATGATAATAAATTGATTAATATTGAATTGTTARTGTAATAAAATATTTTATTATGATTTTTAAAGATTWATATTAAGATAAAGATATTATTACAGTATATTAATCATAATTAAGCTTAAATAAAAAGTATTTTTGTAAAAATTATAAATCTCAATGTAGTATTAGTTAATTAATTAATAAATGT
Organism: Oppia nitens; assembly: GCF_028296485.1. Classification (NCBI taxonomy): domain Eukaryota; kingdom Metazoa; phylum Arthropoda; class Arachnida; order Sarcoptiformes; family Oppiidae; genus Oppia; species Oppia nitens. The sequence continues at coordinate 850,508 of NW_026533251.1, forward strand.
AATAAATTTGYGAAATCAAGTGTAGCAAAATAATATTTATAATTTTTATATAAACGATTTTTATATAAAATAATAATTTATATGAAAAAATATAAATTATTTTTTTCTATAAATTTATTATTATTTATTTAAATTTTATATCTAAATTTAAATCTATACTTGAAATACAAACTAATTTAGCCATAACAATTGTTTTGACTTATCATATAATATACAAACTTGTTTATTGCTATTAATAATATAAAATATTATAACTATTAATACTRTRTGTGTTAAACATTAATAGTAGATATATTTTTCTTAACAAAAACTATAAATATATATTTATTCAGAATTGAACCTGAACCTTTTAAAAACAAGTAGTTATATGTTTTATAAAAATTCAAATTCTAAAATATTACATTATTTAAAATCAAMYCTCAAAAACTATAAGCTATAGTTATATTTATACAAATAATATAATCTAAATCCTCTTTTTTAAAATTTTGGTTTCGGTTTTATGCAATTTAACCCTTTAAATCATTTTATTTTTGAGCTATCGATATGTTTTAAAATTCACAACATAAAAAATCATATTATATTTATCACATTTGAATTTATAACACACACATACAGTACATACACACACACACACAAACTGATACCACTATCTATACTATTAAACTTCTGAACATAAGAAAAAATTACAATTATTAGTGGGTAATAAACTTTTATATATAAAAAAAACTAATATCTATATGAGATATGACCTCCAATTGCCATCCGCACGACAAACACATATTAATACATTTATATCGGTGTAKTCAWTGATATGTGAGGCTCACCTAATACGTGATGTCTGTGCTCTCAATTCACATAATTTCTTCAAAAATTATGCTGTCCTTGACTTTGTGTTACATTTGATTAYAAGATATTTTTTGAACTATTYCATACAAAAAAAAATATATAAATTATCATGATAAAAATTACTTATATTTCATTTATTATACAAATTAATACTAGTTGTGGATTCAATGGGTCGGTTCCCGCCTCCGGGCTTTATTGAAGGCATACAATCGAGTTTTGGTGAATATGATGAATGTATTGACATTGGGCATCGGTTTAATGAACCGGACAACACAATTAAGGGTCAATACTGTGTATTGAATGCCAAACTGCCCTACCCGTCCATGAAATCTTACAATGAAGGAGAGCCTTTGGCTCAGGGAGGACTAGAGTATAGGACAAAACTAATGGAAAGTTACGGTTTGCATCAGTTGGCAACTGTCAAGGGTATGATAGAAGCGCTTAACCTATCGAATGGCACTATCTATAAGTTGGGTATTTGTATACCATCTGTTTGTACGGCCCGGGAGATCGAGACTACACTCAATAAATGTAAATAATAGATATTATAACTAAAATAAAACAATTAACAACATATATCACATTAATCTATTTATGGCATTTTTTTATTGGACTACCAGTGCTTTATCCAGTGACMCACTTTCCATTAGAAATTAATCAAAACGAATGTTATACCAARGATGAAAAAATTAAGCTTGATAATTTTCAAATAGTATCAATGTAAGATAAAAAAATGATCAATTTACATTATAATATAATATATAACTTAAATATAGTAATTATTATAAATTAATTTCATTGAAATTATTAGATCTATACTATCAGTTCTAACATTGTTGGYRATAGTAAGTACTTGTGCCGACTATTTCATACATAAGCGYCGAGTGTGTCAACAATTAGAGACAGATTCAACTGAATATATGACAACAAAAAATAATATTAATGTTTGCAAWGATAAYAACATTTTATTATCATTTTCACTGATAAAAAATACTCGTAAATTGTTTGCCAAAAATACTAATTTTGCGGCGTTGGACACAATCAGACTGTTGATGATAATACACATACATTTGGGTCATATATATCAATACGTGTCGTCAATTGGTGTGTCGGCACTCAAACAAATATTTTCCGATGTCTTTCACAAAGTATTTGCCGATAATTCAATGGTTTTTGCCAGAACTCCGCTACCGGTAGACGTTTTATTCACACTYAGGTATGCTATAACCCGTTCATAATAGATATTCACACATTATATGATCCTATTATATGATTAATAACAATAATAATATACAATTTATATAATGTATATAATCACTCKTACAGTGGTTTACTTTTATCATACGGTTTGCTACGAAAACTTCACAAAACAAACGGTCGATTTAATTATCCAGTATTTATGGTTCAACGTTACGCTCGATTTCTTGTGTTAGTGTTGGGATCAATACTGTTCTTCTATATCTACCCTCTCACCGGTGACGGACCAATTTGGGAGACAGGAGTCCGAAAGATCAGCACCGGGTGTACAAATCCTGCTGTTCTCTATAAAAACATAYTGTTTATCAATAATTTTGGTTTAGAGTCCAGCAATTTTTATGAGCTTAAGGTATTTGACAAATTATAAACTAATTTTAAACAGTTTTTACAAAAAATTRCAAATTTTTTATGGCATAATAGTGTCATCCGATGACATGGTTTTTATCGGCATTACTACAATTAACAGCCATAGCRCCCATATTCATCATTGCCTTCTATAAAAARCCAGTGTATGGTATTATACTAACTGTTGGTGCCATACTATTAGGACTGGTTATATCTATACTACCTTACCTGGCATTTGGCATTCGTCCATATCTACAGATCTGGAGTCTGGAAACAGTTATTTTTAGCAACAGTCGGTCACTAGCCTTATATCACACGACACCAAATGTCTATTTAGTAAGCTTTTTGGTTGGCATAGGTTTCGGGTTTATGCTTACCGAAGCTAAACGGTTTACCATYACAAACATGCAGTCACTKATTTCATGGTGTCTGTCAGTGGTATCAGTAATATCAGTGTATTTATGGCACAACMRKTTCTGGCGTTTAGACCAATCGGAACCTATTGTTGGCGCACTTTTATGGTTTTCATTGGGAAAGTTACTGTTTTCATTAGGTATCGGATGGATACTATTTGCCTGTTGTACGGGAAGGGCCGGTATGAAAGCACAATAATAACAATAAAACTTAATATTWAAAAAATTAAYATTTAATTATTATAATCCATGTTATAATAGGATATTTWAATCGGATATTATCGTGGAATGGCTTTCAACCGCTGGCCCGTCTATCGCTTGGCATGTATTTGTTGCACAATTTAGTTGTCGGGCACCGGGCGTTTTCAGTAAAGCACACCTATGCCATGACTAMCAAATATATGGTAAAAWTTTTTATTTATAATTTAATTATATATAKAATATAATTATTTTAATTTATTTTGTTATAATTATAYAGTTAGAGCACACKATTGTCGACATCATATACGATATAATACTTTCGTTTATTTTCTATATACTAATTGAATGTCCGTTTTCTAACATATTTGATGCRATGTTCAATAAAAGGACGAATAGTACTAATAATATAGAAAATAATAATTATTTAAAACAAAATATCAATACTTATACCGTTAAAGATAATAATAATGACAWTAATAATAAATTTAATGTTATAAAACTGTAAATTATTGAAACAAATAATTTGCAAAATTATTTATTTTTAAAATTATTTATGAATTCATTTTATAATTTTATTTTGTAATTTTTGTATCTAATGTAATCTAATGTTAAAATTTGTATACCAAATAAAATAATTTTTTTCTAAACAAAATAAAAAAATATCAAAAGTTTTAAGGTAACGCKTAAAAGTTAATTGTACTGGATGTTTTATATAAAATCGATTTCAAAAATGCTTGAACACGGTTTTTTGATTATAACTTTTGAAATGATAATGTTAAAAGTATTATAAATAAAATTTTGTACTATGGAATAATCGAACGGATGTTATAATTTTAGCACATTTTTATATATTACAGCTCCGGGATGCGGGGAACTGGGATATATTATATCTCAAAAATTATAAAATAAAATACATAATCATTATATACGTGTTTTGGGAATTTTGTCAAAAAATRTGTTGTTGTTGTTGTWTRGTATGTATCGCGTGGTAATCCATGTATACATACTGTATATGTTTGAGAACAATGATAACAATTGTTGGTTTTGTTTACCTTTAAAAAAAATTATYAAAGMCTAAGGTCTTTAACATTGATATTATTGATGCATTGATTTAACATAATATAACACTGTATTAAATGTATTGATTAAACTATTTCACGWGAAATAARTTAATTTTATTCAATTATAAGTCAAAAACTAATATCAAACATATTATGACTCTATAGACCACTTCATGACCTCACACCCCATCCATCTCCTAATTAACCCAAATATAATGATATTATTAATGTTTTTATTTTAGACGTTAACAACAATGTTAAAAACGAAGTCCTCTATGTAACTAAAGCCCAATTAACAAAATAAAATTTTTTTAAATTTATATATTTTCAAATTTGTTAGATGTATASTAATATTTTTAAAATGCATTGTTATAAAACAAAATCTTATTAATTTTTAAATATAATTTGAAAAATAAAATTAAAAAAACTTAAAACAACAAATACARTAGTAATTAGTACATAAAAAGACAACTGTTTCTAATTAAATATAATATTTTCAGCACTCGCTTACATAACAAAAACTTGATCCACAATCAGTGAAAATGGATGAACAACAACAACMRCAACTGCCAAATGAAAATCTAATAAACGCCGGTTGGCCAGAGGTTTTTGAGGCATTGATGCAGACACAAGTGGTGGGCGTACCGTCCAATGATGAAGGGGGTCGACCGTACATTAATATGAGAAGACTAATTAATCAACAGTTATGCATCTCAGGCGATGTCTTTCAGATTCAGCTCATTTACACACATAATGCTTATTCATTTRACTTACAAAACGGTTGGCGATTTCGCGATTGTASAGTAAATTGCGGGTTAGGAATCGTACGACGTCTGATACAAACTAACTTTCCCGGTCGTACTGCCGGTTACAGAGCTATGTTCACGTATGGCATCAATGGTACCGGTGGTCCACAGGCCCAAATCATTTATCTGRACCCGGAAAATGCATACCTCTATGTCATAGAYGAGGACACGGCCAGAGAGTTGCGAAACCAGTTTGTCTTTCAGCAGCACATACTGAGGTTAGTTAGGAATGCTTACACACTGTTATCATTTGCCGGCTTTTTGTTTGAATGGATAGATATTGGGGTCGACGACCAACGTGTCAACAATTTCAGAGAAGAAATCTATATATTCAGYGGTTMTTATTTGAAACAAATGACATTAGCCGTCATATCGGAACAGATATACAAGACTGCTATTGTCCGAACAGTTACAATGCAGTTGTTGAGACCAAATCTACCGCCGCAACCACCGGTGCGAAAYCCAATACCTCCAGCYATTGAAGTTCCGCCATTAAATTGGTTGCCTAATGAAACAATTGCYCAATTTATGGCCAGTTATCGTGAATTCACTTACGRACTTCTGCATAACCMACTGTTTATCAAAGGTTGGCAACAAAGGTTCAATGAKTTTGCCGGTCCGCAGACGTCTATCAACATTGATAACGTAGGCCAYCAAATCGTTACACTATGGAATGGCCATCAGTTCAACGTTAGAGTAAATCCAACGGARACGGGTGACGTTTTCACGGGTTATTCGTTATTTTCAAATGTATTTACCGACACAGCCAATCATGAATGCCGGTGTATGCGACCGCAAAATGGACTACCGTGGCTGGTATACAGAAAGTTAAACAGACAGCATTGGGTACCACTTCAYAGTCACGGTTTGACCGGCGATCTCAATGCCGACAATGAATWTGCCGGAAACAACGGGTGTCAAGCAATGACATTGCAGTTCACAGACATCGAGGCTCTCAATCAACAGCGTATATATTTTGTGAACCGCGCGATGGCCAGAGAGTTATTGGGCATCTTTGAGAGACAACAGTTGATCAGTCAATATCATCTATGGTTTGCACAACTCATGGGATTTTCAAAGATATTCTGTGACCTACGGCTGAGATTGAGAAACGAAGACAATCTGATTAACATTGAATGGCTTCGCGCCGGCAATCGATTATTAGGTAAGATTTCTATGCTATTGATGTWYAAGTTTGAACAGATCWCTAAATTACAACAAATCTGGAACTATAGTATACTCGTACCCAACGTCGATGCAACCGAACAGCAAAATCGGGAACATATAGTCACATATGTTAGAGCACAGGAAGGTATGTATGGCGTGGGAACGTCAGCCAAATTGACTCCATTGTGGTAATCGATGTAASAGTATGTATGTATTTATATGAATGTGTGTGTGTTTGCATCAGACAGWMAATTGATTTTATCAAATAAYCATCATTTAGTGTTCAACAATTGAAAGTTTAAATAACAATATTGAAACCAAATTATAATATATATTTATTTATTTWAATTATCGAAAACCCTGATYACTTTACTATATTTAAATAGTTATTATATAATCTAAAGTACATTAACTTATTACTACCAGTGATTTAAAAGCAAATTTTTTAATAGCTTTATTTAAATTGTAATTTAAAAATTCAAACTTTAAATTTATCATAAATTAATTAAAATATTTAAAACATACATCATGTCGTCAAACTAATGATAAACATCAAACAAAAATTCTAGGKTTATAATTATAAGTTATAAATAATAAAAATGTTACTAAATAAKAGTTATAATATTAATAATAATGTTTTTAAAATGATAAGTTAAATGTGATAAATATGTTAATGATTATCAATAATTATAATATGTCAAATTATTTATTAAAAATCGTTTATCTTTATTAACAAGTTTTTAATTTTAATGTTGAAATTTGTTTAACAATGAAATTTATACTGGTATTTTTTCTAAATAAAATAATTGTCATATATTAATATAAATCACCTTTTTTAAGTAAATTGAATGTACAAAATGCTAATACAGTATTTTATGTTATAGCCGTTGTTGTGTTATAATAGTGTTAAATTATACAACTTAATTAGAAAAATAAAAAAATTGAAATAAAAAATATAATATATAATAAAAGTTTATATACTGTAGTTTTAATGGTAAATTTAATGTCATAATATTTATAATATGTTTATTGAGTACCGGTAGGACAGTTAGTAAGGTCAGGTCGTTTGACTGTTTATAYCTGTTTTGGTTTATAGTAGRCGCCATTGAGGTTCAGCGCCCATTCAGATATGATAGTTAATATGAATTTTTTAAATTTAATTTTAAAAATTAAAAATAAAAAGTGCACAATAATACAATAGTTATTAGCACACAAATACTATAAAACTGTTTCTAATTAAAGATAATACTTGATCTAAGATAATCAAAGACAATGAATGGACAACAACAACAACAACAACTGCCTAATGAAGATCTAATAAAGGCCTGTTGGCCGGAGGTTTACAATGCMTTAATGCAGACACAAGTGGTRGGCGTRCCMTTYACTGAGGCTGGTGGTCAACCATTTATCAATATGAGAACAGTTATAGTTCAGCAACAGCTATGCATATCCGGTGATGTTTTTCCTATTCAAGTCGGTTCATACAATAATATCTATTCATTTGACTTACAAAACAGTTGGCGATTTCGTGATCGTACAGTAGATTGTGGGTTAGAACTTGTACGACGTCTGGTTCAAACCCAATTTGCTAATCGATATGCCGGTTACAAAGCTATGTTCACGTATGGCATCAATGGCACCGGTGGTCAACAGTCTCAACTCRTTTATCATAATCCGGAAAACGCATACTTATATGTCATAGACGAGGAYACGGCCAGAGAAATGCGCAATCAGTTTGTCTTTCAGCAACATATACTKAGGTTAGTTAGAAYTGCTTATACATTGATAGCATTTGCCGACTATTTGTTTGAATGGATAGGTATGGGTGTCGACAACCAAAGCGTCAACAATTTCAGAGACGAAATCTATGTCTTCTGTGGTTTCTATTTGCAACAAATGRCATCAGCCGTCACATCGGAACAGATATACAAGACTGCTATTGTCCGCACCGATACAATGCMATTGTTGAGAYCAAATCTACCGCCACAGCCACCAGTACGCCAACCAATWCCTCCAGCCATTGAAATTCCTCCATTGAATTGGATGTCTAATGAAGATGTTAATCAATTTRTGACCGATTATCGTGAGTTTGTTGMGACAATTATGCAAAACCAACAGTTTGTAAGGAGTTGGCAACAAAGGTTCAATGAGTTTGCCGGTCCCCAGACATCCATCACAATTGATAACGAGGGYAACCAACCCATCGTACTATGGAATGACCATCAGTTCAACGTTAGGGTTACAGCAATAAAAGTCAATGGCATTCTTCAGSAATATTCGTTAGYGTCACAGTCTTTTCCMGACCCAATCATTGGCTATCGGTGTAAACGACCGCAAAATGAACTACCGTGGCTGGTATACAGAAAGTTAAACAGACAGTATTGGGTACCACTTCACAGTCACGGTTTAACCGGCGATCTCAATGCCGACAATGAATTTGCCGGAAACAACGGGTGTCAAGCAATGGCACTACAATTCACAGACATCGAGGCACTCAATCAACAGCGTATATATTTTGTGAACCGCGCGATGGCCAGAGAGTTGTTGGACATCTTTGAGAGACAACAGTTGATCAGTCAATATCATGAATGGTTTGCACGACTCATGGGTTATTCAAAGAYATTCTGTGAYCTACGACTGAGATTGAGAAACGGAGAAAATCTGATTGACATTGAATGGCTTCGYAATGGTAGCCGAGTATTAGGTCGKATAGCTATGCTATTGACTCTCAAGTATGACTGTCTGAGTAGACTCGAGCAGATCTGGAAGTACAGTATACTCATAGCCAACGTTAATGCAACCGAACAGAGARATAGGGAACATATAGTTACATACGTTGACGTACAGCAAGGKATGTATGGCGTGGGAACGTCAGCCAAATTGACCGCATTGTGATAATCCAATTGTAATGTTTGTGCGGATAATCAATTGATTTTAAGAAAAAATGTTACAACCATTTTAGGAAAAGTCCAATAGTTGGTAGTCAATTAAAAATGTTTATTAGAAATTAAATCAATTTAATTTAATTTTTCAATTTAGCAAAAATCTAAACACTTAACAGTACTTTAAGGTATTTATAATACATAAATATTGTATGATCTAAAAATAACTTAACATAATAATTGATGCTTTAAACCTAAAATTATTTATTACATTTGTTTTAAATTATAGTTAAAAGTTTGAAAACATTTTGCTGAAATTTACCTTAAATATTAAAGTATAGTAAAATGTTAATCAAACTAATACAAACATTAGCCTAAGAAATATAATAATAATGTAACGTCCTGCGTCGTTACTTCGACGTAAGGATGAATCGGCTTTAAGTCGCCAGTGTCGTAGGCACCATGTAGGTCTCGCACCGACCTGTATCTGTAATATTCGCTCGCTTTCGCTCGCCAGCGCTATGCAGACTTCCTCGTTTACGATTCCCCAACGCTGCACTAGGTTGCCGTGCGGTGGCTATCACATGACACCATTGYCTGACCGTGGCCGATCCTTACCATACCCATGAAGCACGTAACGTTACCTCGTCTACTCGGATTGTCGTCTGTGAAGTTTCGTCTGTCTAGGGGTTAATCGCATCGTGAAATTATACGTTGTCTAGGGGTTGTTGTATGCGAAGTTATAAGATGTCTAGGGGTTCTCGACGGCCATCCGATAACCGCCTTCCGGTCGCTCCCGATGTGGCGTTTGTATTACACTGTCGGCCCTTTGGCCTGATCTGGCCGATGTCTTGTCTTCATTAGGTTTAGTCCCATTTCGATTGATAACAAAGCCAAGAAATTTCATCTCAGCGACAACAAAGTAACTTTTATCTGAATGTATCTTAAGGTTGTATTTTCTTATTCTGTTCAGTACGACTTCTAGATGCTGAAGATGCTCTTTAAATGTATTAGAAAATACTACGACGTCGTCTAAATAGACGCAAACAAATTTATGTAGAATGCCGTCAAAAACCTTTTGCATAAATCGTTGAAATGTCGCTGGTGCGTTCACAAGTCCAAATGGCATTACATTAAACTGATATCTTTGATGGTTAGCGGTAAAAGCTGTTTTCTCTTTATCTTTTTCCTCTAATTCGATCTGCCAGTACCGGAACGTAGATCAAACGAAGAGAAAATTGGCTTCCCTTCTAATAAGTCTATTAGATCTTGAATCAAATTTAAGATTAATCATTTCTGTCATAGAGTCTTCAGATCCACCATACAGACCCATAAGTTTCTTCTTAATCGCAACATAAGTACCATTGGTTACTTCATATCTAACATAGGTTTTTGGTTCTGATCCCAAATTGTTGATCAATAGTTTTGTTTCTCGGCGTCAGGAATGATGTGATTGCCGAACACTAATAGCTCAAAATTGATTATCCAATCATCGAAATCACCAATTTTACTTCCATTATAAGCATCGATTTGTGGATGCTTGTACGATTTAACAAAACGATGACTAATAAATGTATTGTCTCGTTCAGTTGGTCTTTCATGGTTATCGTTATCTCTAACGCCAAGTGAGCTTCTATCCATGACACTTCTATCGGTTAATTGGTCATCATTCATGGAACGGTACACAGGTGCTATGGGATCTGCATTGTTAATATCCAATGCTTCATATGATACACTACGTCTAACTTCACTTGTCATTATAAAATTTAACTTTATTATATAATTTTTTTAAAAGTCTCACCAAATCAAAGCTTACACAAACTGAAGTAATAACAGAATGAATGATTACTTCATATAACCATTGCTTATATAGTTAATAAAACACAATTTTTTAATGCTTGAAACAAGTTTATTGAGTGATTAAAATATATAGGAAATATAACCGGTTTTGTAAAACAAGTTTAAAATAAAGTATAAAAGTAGTATAATAAAAAAAATATTCAGTTTCATGTCCTTGAAAATCTGTCTTGTCTTATAATTGGTTAAAGTCGTTTAGGCGCTACATTCACAAACGCTACTCCATGTTCGTTAATCTTATTGAGAAACACCGGACGTCTGTTATATGGCATTTCTGGTAAATACTTCCATTTAATAGCACTTATTTTAATCTGAATTTGTTGCCATCCATCGATCAATGAGTCATTGTTGTCATAGATATGAACTTTCTCTCCCAACGACAATGTCTTTCCTCTACGTCCGTTCTTTATATGCCATGGTATCACTTTGTTTGCTACTCTTAAGTCTGTAATTTGTCTTCCTGCTTGTCCGATCAACACAGGTACTCGCAATTCGACGACTTCGACAAAATAAGTACATATTTTAGGTGTTTCTTTTACTATGAATACCAAAATAGTCCAATTATTTGAAGATGTTTCGATAAGATTACCAATTGAATGGGTATAGACGGTTCTTCTTCTCCATGTAGTAATAACATTTAACGTTAAGATAAACACTAATAATCCAATAACTGACAGATCTACTATTGTCTGTATATCTATTGAAAACAACTCTCGATCTAAACCAAAAATAGACGCTTCGACTTCAGTCATAGCAATTACTTGAAAACAAGCTGTGGATCCGATCACTCTACTGTACGATAAAACTCCCATTATTGCTATAATCATCAACACTTGAATGATACCACTAAATGTCCCGACTAAACCTTTAACAAAATCTTCTTAAAGGTCTTCTTTGCCGTTACCGACTCTACTTCGCTGATAGCTTCTGCTAAATTTTGTTGCATAGTAGACAAATAATTTGTAAATTTTGTCAGAGTTTTTGTGTCCCACTCGAAGAATACGTCATCAATCGTTGAATTATATTGTCTTATATGTGGAACTGTAATGTTTGGTAGTATCAAACTGTTAACCTGTTCATCACTTATTGTCGACATTTTTTGTATTTCAGTCAAAAGCTCTGAATGATATGAAAATGCTTGGTTATCCACTTCATTACGAAGAGGCCTCGCAAACGGACCCCTGAGTATCCGACCGATACTAGGGAATGAGACGTCACAACCCGGATCTAGATTGATAACTTCTATGAATTCAGTTAAGTGATGTCTTACTGGATTTTTGTTTCGCATAATAAATCATAAACAGGTAGTGCATTTTTATGAATAACATAACGATCACCACCGATAGCAATTGGTTGATAGTCGTCCAATTGACGTGTAATGATGTCACAATTTTGACCAATTTTTCTTTCATCCCAATCGAAGATACCTTTATAGCAGCTTTTTGCTTCCATAATTTGGTTAACATCAAATGTGAAGCAAATATACTGATGATTAATGTATTGACAGTTAATAAAATTCGGTGATATCGTTCCCATCAGGTCTGTCTCGTCCTCATTTACTAACCATAGCGTATCACCGTTAATGAAGCTTAATGTTTTATTTTTACTACCCTTATTGAAGCAATCTTCCTTTAAACATGTAAACGGCAAAAACGTTGGCTTTATTATGGTATATTTTCTATTACTCTTCTTTCTGGTCAGCGGTATTCGAATGGAAATGTAAATTTTGTTCGTCTTTGGATCGATTGCAGTAGAAATTAGTGGAAAAGTATAGTATAGCTGACGTTCAGTTCTATGAATACCTAAGTCAAAATTGTTATTAAAAGATCTCTCGATATTGCTTAATATACGGTTTAGGCGCCGCCAACTTAGTAATACGTGACTAAGTCGCCCTGAATTAATAACACTGAAAATGTTTTCAAATGTTTGTATTCCATCTAAAAGTACGACTAATTGATTTTGAAATAAATTATTTTCTGCCAATCGATAATCGTTAAAAATAGACATTATAGATACAATGATTATTTTGCTCTCTAAGTAATCTTTATAATCATTTAGTGAATTGTAAAGATTATTAATTTCTGTGGTAGTGTAGCTCTTTAGTAGATTTATTTTCTCATTAAATTTTCTCATTGTTTCGGAAACTTCTTTGGAAAAACCTATGAAATTTTCTGCTACAATCTTTAAACTTTTTGCAGTCTTTTCGACAGAATCCTCCAAATCGGTAACCCTATCGTATAGTTTCTTTCGGTCGTGTTTAGCGGAGATCACTTCCGTCACCAACCAGATTGCACCGGCTCCTACAGCCACAGATATCGGATCAATGAAACGCTTATTTCTTATTTCACCCCTTGATTGTTGTCTTAAACGGAAATTTTTATGTGTCTTAGTGGCGGTCATATCAATTTGTTCGGAAAAGGAGGCCATACTTTGTTCGAAACTTTGACATGTATTGTTTAATGTAGTCACAAAATTTTCGTCTTCGGTTATGTTTCCACTTACAGTAATTTTTGATATCATTTCTGTACACAAGTTTTATATCATGTAAAGAAGATATCGAAAATTTTCAAATGGGAAGTCAAATTTAATAAAATGTGTGAATTCATCTGTGAAGGCGTATAGTTTGCCATATCTTGTAAATTGAATGCCATGGTAAGCTGCTACCGTTGTATAGTTTAGATCATCAAATTTCCTCGTAATGTTTGAAACATATATGTTTTCTAAAGGAATTACGTCGATATTATCATCTTCTTTCTCATCTTCGTATTTAATATCTTGTACTTTATTATTTTGTTTTGGTAGTTCAAAATTTGTGATCTTTAGTTTTAATCTATTATCTTCTACAGGAATAGGTACTGGAGTTACGGGTTGAGGTTTTTGAGAAGTAAATTGACGAAATACGGCATTGCGAGCCGCAGACGATACCAATCCTATTGATTCTAATAATTTACGTTTGAAAAATACATTATTAATGTCGTTTTTAATTATCTTTTGCGACTGACCGGTCGGTTGGCAATCTATTGTAGTAGTTGTTGTCTCTAATTTCATTACTTCAGTTGGTTGTATTGATGTGACGGTAACCGTAGTGGTAGAAAACATCGTTTTCGTTGAAGTCAATGTGCTTATGTTGAGTACAGGGTTTCTTAATATATGACTATCTTCAGTTGTCGGACACGATGGCTCTAATTTTACTGAATGACTACCAAATTTTTCTTTTGTTTTGAAATAAATTTTTTTACCACTAATAAGTAATACTTCCAACGTATAATTAGAGTCAATCTTGTAGTTATAATTAATTTTATCAATTTGACTACTGTAAAATTGCAAATGATAGCATCTGTACAAAACGGTGCTGGTATCGTAAATGTAGTGAACTGTAACATACGTTGAAGGTACAGGAGTTGATTCGCACTTGTCGTTGTGTATATAAATTATACCAGAAATTTGTGATCCGTAGTCAGGCTCATACATTTTGTCTTTATATATTAAGACGTGATTGACTGCGTCCTTAATGTCTCTATCTACAGTGACCATTTGTCGCTTAATTATAATCCATTTTTGTATTGTTTCAATAGATGTTTCATTTTTGTTTTCGACATTGTCATATCCATTGCACTTAAATCTACGGTTGACACCAACGTCTGCTGAAAATCTTTCTTTAACATCCGATGTCTTTATTTGCAAAACATCGCATTTCGAATTTCGTATGATAAGAGTGTTTCGGTCAATAACGTTAACCAATTCGTACGATTGATTTGATAAAAATTTGTCGTCTTCACCAGTATCGATCAAAGTCACATAGTCAGTATAGATACCTATACTATACGTAACCAACGTAAGTATAATTATACTTTGCAAAATCATGTTAATAGTAACGAAAGAAAACTTCACTTAAAATCAAAACTATTATTATTAACACAAACAATAAGAGTAGAGTAACAAACATCATTGTCAGAATGAAGTGGTTAAAGTCGTATATATACCTCTTTCAACCGTAGTATTTTACGTCAACCTTCATGACGTCACATGGGCGTCGCAATATAACAAATAAAAGGTTACCTCATATATCTATATATGTTTTACAATAGTAGTTATAGACTGTGTTTGTATAGAAATATTGATAAACATAAGGTATAATTGTAAAACATTTCCATAGAAATAACATACAATCCCATAGACATAATGTAAAAATACTTGTATTTTTTAGAAATTTCCATAGAAATAACATGTAAACCCATAGACTTAATGTTAAATATTTGCTTCAATTATCAATTTTATAGAATAAAGTACTAAAAAAATAATTTAATGCACAACCAAGTTTATAATGAAGTAATATTTATGAAATTCATTAGTTAGATAATAAACACATAATTTTTATATGAAATCATAATTTTAGAGCAAACCATTTATTTATTAAAAATTTTCAAAAAATTGAAAAATTTATGTAAAATAATTTTAAAAATTTTTAATTCAAAAACAACTACTATAAATAAAATATTTGTTAAGCAAATTAGAAGAATATATTGTAATCTTTATGTGCACCAAATTAAATGATTTTAAAAGTAATAGTTTTACGGCTATAAGACAAAGTGTAGTAAAACTTTAAAATTTAATTTAAAATTAACATATCTTAATTATGGTAATAATTACGGCTAAAATTTTTAGCCCAAAATTACTTCATAAAGTCTATTAAATATATGCAATAAAAATTAAAATACAAGCTTATTAACAATGAAGCGCTTATCGTAAAAAATAACAATAATTTTGGTCTATTATGTTTATAGACGTCGCTTCGTCCTAAATGTGAATATTTTTAATTAATGTTTTTGTATGTTTTAAGCGACTAAAAATTTAACAAATTGTATTATTTAAAATTATCCTAAATGTTTCCATTGATTTTTAAAAAAATTATTAAAAATTTTAATAAAATTACAAAATTTTTACATAAACGTCATTTATGTTTTTGTTATTATAGCTAAAATTTTGCAATTAATTTTATATAAATTATAAATATACATCTATCATTTTCCTTAATTTCGAAAATTTTAGACATCGTCTTCTATTTTTAATAAATTCTTAAACTCAATCTACCGAAAATAGACATAATATTTAAAATGCTCTACCTCATTGAAAAGTCAATATTTTAAGCTCAATAATTTTTATGCCAATAATTATGATCTATTTCATAATTTTATAGCAAATCGCTTCATTTGAGTGTTACATAAAGTACGTTTATTAAATAAATTAGTGAATTTACAGTTGTATTAAAATTAAAATTTTTTTACAAATATTTCATTATCTATTAAATTACAACTCTCAGACGAAGCAAATCACTCTTATTTTATACTTCCTCAGTTATGGCTATAAATTAAACTCATTTCGTATTTTTAAGACAATTCGATATACAAAGCACGATTTTTTGAAAATTTTTAACTTTTTTATTATAAAATTTTTTTAATTAAGATTATTAAGTAAAATTTAGACATATTTATGCTAAGCACAACCGATTATGTTTGCTTCATCTACCTATCATAGTTTTCGAGTTATAAATTTTTTAATTCAATTTTTACAAAAAAATTTCAAAAATTCATCTTTATTTTTAGCATTACTAAAATTTTAAAAAGTTGCTTTTTACATTTGATTATATTGTATGTATGTACTATATAAGTTTTGGATTTTTAGAACTTCAATAACTACTTGAAAATAATTTTCAAAAATTGACAATCAATTAATTTATATTTAAAATTATATATTTATCCATAGCAACCGATGTGTTTTTGTTTTTGTTAGTCATATGTGTACTACTCTTTGTTTGTAAACAAGCACTCATTTTTGTAAAATTAAATTTGTAAAAATAAGGTAATTTTTAAATTTTTATTTAATTTTTTTTAATCGAAAGATAAGACCTTAGCGGTCAGAATGAGACAAATTTTTAAAATTTTGATCCAATAATTGTTGAGTTATTAGACTTTGTTTTTTTTCATATGTACACATATTTGAGTGCATACAAAATTTTTTTTTCGTCATACGCTGCCCTGTCCTCTGACTACGTCCATAAACGACGTACAGGACCTGGCCTCATCGGTTTTTTTAAAGATCCTAAAGGGCTGGTTAATCTTTTTATGACAATCACACCCCTTGTCTTAGGCCAGTTGAGAGAGTCCGAACCGTACATGTGTTGGCTGCGGCCGTACGGGCCTATAAAGGGGATCTTTAAGTGAAAGGCGGGTAGCGTGCAGGGAAAATATTTTTTTTAGAGAAAACACAAAATCCAAAGAGAACTCTGCTCAAATTTTTAAAAATTTTTAATACTTAGAAAAATTATTTTAGTAGTACTAAATGCACTCTAAACATACTTATATATTTATATCTATATAATTATTTTTATTTTTATTTTATTATGTTTATTAGGAGACATTATGCCAGCCGATAAGGACTCATTTTCCGCTATGGTTACTCTTGTAACTGCCACCTATTTAGCCAATACCAATTTGTTGATTAAGTATATATAAGTATAATATGGGTTACAATAATAGATACTACACGTCCTCTAGTCTCGGCGTCTCGAACTCAACTCTCTCTCTCCAGTCACTCAAGTGACTAGGGAACAGAATGCTCGGCACATTTCCCGAGTCGGCGCTCTAATCATACCAATCATATACTACTTATTAGTGACACAACTATATAAACTACTCTCTTATTGGCTATTACTGTCTCAGCCTAGTTAATACGTACCGGTTGTCATTAAACTAGTTATTGCCTTAAAATAATGCAATCAAGGTTTCTAATGCTATAAAGCATATGTAGTATACTGTATGCTATAGTGTTATTTACTAGTTATTATAATATAGTGTCAATTAATACAATAGTAATGTATTAGTATCGTTAGTGCCGCTAATGCTGAAATATACTGCTATGTATTATAATGCTATGCTGTATACACTACTGTGTATTAAAAAGCAATGCTCAATACACCGCTATGTATTATGATGCTATGCTTCGTACCTCACTATATAACTTCATATGTATATGAAGCTTAAAGTTATGAAGCTATGAAGCTTTAAGGCCTCTACTGAGGCTTAATCTCCGTCAAACGTGACAACTTAAACTTCTTATTCAAAATATTTATTTTAATATATAATTTATAAAAATAATATTGTAAATACACATAMAKTAAGTTAAGAAAAAATCRYAAATAAAATATATTTACTAATATAAACAAATKAAATTTATTTGCGTAATTAATTAATTAAAAATCWATACAATTTTATTGATTATWTATAATTGATTTTCTAGATTTTACTATCAAATCAAAATMWAATCAAATAATAATCTAACAATAAGTTTATGGGTTTGATTTTAACACACACTACTTCCACAGTATCACATAATTAAATATATAATAAATGTTTTTTTTAATAAATACACTGTTTTAAAGCACGCGACTAATAAAATTAAATGAATTCCCCAAATGCTGAGCAAAATTTTTATAATAAGTGCTATTAATAATAATAATTAWAAATACTAATAATTAATACGCGCTTAATAGTAATAGTAGTTGTTATTATATGATATTATTACTGGAAACTTTAATATTTCAAAATTTATTTCATTGACTGTTTTAGATATTAATTAGTAAAACGATTAAATTATATTACAGATATTTATAGATTATTTCCATTATTATTGTAMATTAACTTCAAAATAAAATGCTTATCCAATCCATGTTTATAGTCATTTGGCTGATCATTGCCATCATTATATCTATAGATCCCGTATCATATGCCGAGCCATTCATGTAATTATAAAACTATTCAAATAATGTAAAAACAGTAATCTGAATGTCATTTTTTTTTATTTGTTTGTTATACCGGTATTTATATACAGTGGTTGCACTTTTGATTATTTGGACACAGCTTTTATAATAGGAAAAGATAACCTCTATTATGTATTTTTCAATGAAATAGTCTATATTGGCGGCTATAGGGTAAACAATCATCGGGTAAACATACATTCGCGCAACAATATAGTCTATTTATTCACAAACCAAACCTCTGGCCAACTMTTTGTCAGCTCCTATACCAACAATGATGAGGAACCAGTTGTTGAGATTATTGTMGGAGAAAGCAAAGGCATATACAAGAGATCTTTTTGTGAATACAAATTGAWARACAAAAAGTTTGYTTTTCTTTTTTCTGCCAAACATTTAAATGGATCACAATATCCKTATTTAGCAAAACTGACAGAAGTTGATAAAGAGTCGGTCGTATGTTATTTTTGTTGTTGTATTAATTTATATGATTTTATTATTGATTAATCAATTGATGTTTAATATTATTAGAGAATGACATCCGTTCCCTGCACTAGTAGCAGATGGGACTGTCGATTAATGTCCTACAAAGACCACTCCGGCCGACAATTGATCAAACTATATGATAACAACTTTCAATTAAGAGGTGAAACACAATTAGATAAGAKTATCAATACTATGTTAGTGATTAGCAGACAGTTAAGCGACTCCAATGTGCTAACTGTGCAATTGTATCTCATGTTTCAAATTGAAAAAGTCAATGCTTTATATGAGTTGAAGAGCACCGGTGCTAATCTAGTAGTCAATCGTATATCACTGTTTAAAGTAAGCCATAATTAAACAAAATTAAGTTAAACTCTAATTTATTAATTCAATTGTAAGCAAAATGGTCACTGGATTGACTGTCAACCTGATCTGTGTCTTAATGCATACATCAATGCAATTGTTTTAAAAATTATATATTTAGTGGAAATTATTATTGGCATTGGAATGTATTAACTGATGAATTTACTAAATATCAAAATAAGACATTCATTAATTATATCAAACAAGTTAACTATAGAAATATGGAAACGGCTTTTATCGACCCGAGAAATGGTAGACACTGTGCCGTCAGGTTTAATAAAGTAATGAATCTTCAAGACATCGAAAGTGATAATCAAAATTTAGATGATAAACAACCGATTGGACAGGTATTTCCAGGTCATAACTACTCAGTCAATGCTATTATATGYGATCAAATAGACCGATACTGTTATCTTTTTTCGGTAAATAAAACAAAATTAATTTATAATATAAGTAATAATAATAATAATAATATAACTGAATCTATCATTTATTTAGGGAAAAATATTTAAATTRTATAATTTATCTGACAATAAAACTGATAAGTTTGTGCTTAAAGAAAAAGGACAGATGAAACAGTTAGGTCTTCCCAATGATTTAGATACGGCTTTCATTGATGAAAATGGAGACAAGATATACATAAAAGGAAATTATCTATTTTGGAGAGAGTATGGAGTCATACGGAAATTAATTGTCCAAAAATATCTTCGATGTCCTCACAATTACTATGAAAACCTCAAGGTTTCCGAAATCAATTCGTGGCAAAAGTTTAYAAAAGATATCGAAACCTATGAATTGATTGATTTTACTGAACAACACTTTCCATTGATTCCATCAACAGTTGACATCAATGATGATAATGTAAATATCATTGAAACGACTACTCACTTACCAAATAACAACACAATTACAACAAAAAACATTGATTTATCTAATCGCTGGACAATTATAATTGCCTTAATTATTGGTATACAGTATAATAATATTAAATTATTATTAATTTGTTTTTTAATAATATAAACTTAAACTTAAAATTATAATTTATATTTATTATTTTTTTTATAGCCTCTATCTGTGCAATACTAGTGTTTATCTCACTATTGATTTGGTTTATTATCAGACAMCTGTCCACAAGTGATGAAAGCACATTAAAAAGTGAACGACAAAAATATTTGAAACAAAAGTTTGCTAAATTGAAAAACAAAAAACATTAATTCAAATATAAACAGTCATTTAATTTTAGTAATTTTATCATTTATTAAACTTTATTTTAGTTATTTATAAAAAAATATATAATAAATTAATATATAAAGTATATATTATAACTGTTTATTATTTATTAATTTTTATATAAAGTTATATAATGATAATAATTAATTATTTCTTTAGTATATTGAATATGTTGACATAAAATATTTTAAAAACATTTTAACATAAAATAATTAATAATAAAAAATTATATTTTTATTCTTACCGTAATACTATTAATGCAATTTATAATAAAAAAATAATTAATAAAAACATTTTATGACTTATACTTAAAAACAACAACAAAAACATCTTAAATTAAAATCTTTACATTTAAAATAAATATAAATTAAATAATAAAAAATAAGTAATTAAACACTGTTTCCGATTAATAACACAAAACATAGGACAACAGTAAAGCCCGTATACATCGCCAGAAACTGTATGAGTCCGGCCAGTCGTGTGCACCGTTCGCTTTGCAGTAGTGCCAAAAATGTCAAATGAAATGTGGCACCGGTAGATAAGCCCATCATTAGTAGCTCATTGAATGCCGAAATTTTAATCAAACTAGTGATAATGATACCTTTTAAAAAATATAATCAAAAAAAAAATATTATCATATTTTAACTATTGTGAACTAAATTATTAATTATTTACTATTAACTAACCTAACGGAGTAAGAGTAGAAAAAATGAGTTGACATAAAAACATGATATAAGAGTCAAAACAGTGTCGCATAAGTTTTCTCGTTATCATTATTGAGGTTAACAATGTGTAAAACAGTATGACTACCAGTGCCAGCCAACTCCAGTATCCAGATTGAAGGCCAATAGTCACACCATTGGTCAATTGATGCACTGAAACGCTGGATATTATGGCCAAACCGGTCTTCACTTTTAGCCAAACTGTGGACATGTCATTGTCCTCCGGTTTCGGCAACACTATTATGATTGATGAGGGATGTGATGGCCGACACGGTATTTTCAGTCGTCGATTCATTGTACTGGTCTGCTGTTGCTGAGCAAGTGGACAGTCAGGTTTATGGTGGTGCTGTGATTTTGGTGGCAATGATTGCAAACAACTATCAACAGTATCACTGGTAGTGCTATTACTCGACTGATCGCTAGTATTAGTATTAGTGATGGATAAGGTGGTGACCACTTCGTCCTCCAGTTTTTTTCTATAACAGGCCACAAGTGATGGCTCTGTTGACTCGGCGCCGACACTATTAGTGCTTTCGGCTTTATTGACCTGAGTTGAGGCACCATTAGATTTGAGTGCCGGCAAATGAACCAATGAGCTTTTTGTGTGCCAACCATCCCAATCGGTAAATGACTTGTTATAGTAATAGTCAAAACCAACAAAAATTAATTATCGAGTAATTGTTTGTTGAGAATAGTTAGTTAAATGGTGTGTAACACCAGTAATAATGGTATAATGTATGGTATAATAAGTAATAGTCAACTATTTTTTATATCTGAGTTCAACTAATAATATAGGGTATACAGTGTGTTGATTATATTAAATTTTTGTTAATTCAATGTTTTAAACTTTTAAAATTTTTTTCTGTACATAATATTTATAAATACACAATATATATATTATACAAGAAACCAGTTAAGAATGCTAGAAAGCATTTTCAGAAAAAAAACTTGAATAGCATTGAAAACCATTAGTTATAGCGGCTATATAATATATAAAAATTTAAAAACTGGTCAAATATACATTATATAAATATTGTCATGTAGAGTATCAATTGACTCGATATGACAAAATAAACAATTTTAGTCATGTAGAGTATCAATTGACTAGGTATAACAAAATAAATTCAACTTTTGTCATGTAGGGTATCAAATGATTTAGTATAACAAAATAATCATCTATAATTATACTTTTGCCGCTTATACTTATCCTTTATGTTCCCGTAGATATCAAAATTTTAATGAATATTTTTTATTTTTGTTTTTGATCCTTTATTCAAATCTATAATTAAAAATTTTTGTGTACTTTTGCCGCCATTTTAAAAAAATATGCTGAAATATTATATCATATTTTTGATGCTCTTTACAATTCTAAACGTTAAAATTTTTACCTAATTTTTTTACTTTGGCCGCCATTTTCTTTATGTTCCCGAAGAGATATCAAAATTTTACTGCATTTTTTTATTCTTGTTTTTGATGCTTTATTCAAATCTATACTTTAAAAAAAATTTCTTAAAATATTTTTTACTTTGGCCGCCATTTTGTCCATGTTCCCGAGGAGATATCAAAATTTTAATGCAACTTTTCAATACATTATTAGTAGTCCTCTAACCGAATCTGAAGTCAGAATTTCAAAATTCATAAAAAAATTGCTACACACACACACACACACACACAAAAAAGGCTCGTATAGATTTCAGAAAACAAAACTTTTCAAGTTTTTTTTGAAAATCTAATGTAGTTAGCATTAGAGTATACTGGTATTAATTTACTATAGTAAACCATATGTTACTTGAATTAATTTTAAAAATATTAATGAAATATTATACTTCATACAGTATATCATAATTGTATTTAATTATAAATAATTTAAAAATAAAATATTCTTAAAAATAATGTTTAATTTATATGAAACAAAGATACTATAAGATTATAATATTAGACTTCATATAACTTTAAATATACTAATAATGTAAAATAATATGTTTACTTTTATCAATATATTGACTACTTATAAAAAAATTACCATGGTCAATAACTAAGACCTTTAAGATAATTTGGTCCAAAATTCTAAAAATTTACTATCGGGTAACTAAATCCCGATTAAAAGTTGTAATTATAGAAATAATTTAAAGAAAAAACGGGAATAGATTCTTACATAATATACTATTTGAATATATTATTAAAAATCTATTATAATAATTAATTTTGCTATTAAATTGTAGTTTACTTTAGTTAAGTAAATTTAGTGTCAATTATTATGAAACAAGGTTTACAATATATATATAATAGTAATGACTTACTTGTATTAGTTGTTCAATAAAATAGATAACAAAGAAAAAGGCCGTCACTATTAGCTCCACATATGGTAGACCTGTCCTCACAGATACTGAGGATGTAATGGACTCTATATTGGAGGACACACTAGTAGTTTCCGTATTGACTACAAGCACATTGTCCTCATTGACAATAGAGGCGGCGGTCACTTCACTCTTAGTATTAAGACTTGTATTATTACTATTATTATAAACAATATTAAATTGCTTATAAATCATTGGCATTAGCCGTAGAGCTAACAGTGCAAACAGTAGTCCACCGGTAAAAAAGTTCCCTAACTGTATGACAATTGATTCAATAGATCGACAGTTTTTCCGGTGTCGCACACATGTGGTCACTGCCGAAGTGTTGGTGTCGCTAACGTTAAACACATTGTCGGCCCGTCGACGTCGTGACCGCAACTTATGTGCCAATTGTGGCACAAATGAGGTGATGAGTGTCAGACCAAATGTTACAACAATTGATGTCTGAATTTCATGGCTCTCCAAATCCATGTTTATTAATATTGGGATTCAAATATTGTTCAAACATTTAATTTAAAAAAAATATTTTAAGAAAATCACAGTTTTATTAATTAATGTTTTATTTAATTATAGTACTGTCTAAACATTTTTTAAATACGTTAATAATTACTAAAAATAAAATCATAATTTTAATTAATTAATTWATACGGTGATACAAAATTTATTAGATTTTTTATTTTTTGTTTGTTTCATCGATAATACTGTACATATTGTACATAAAATTCAAATATTAAAGCATTCACATACTGTATACATGCATACATACATACATACACTAAAMRCTATRTTTAAGGTTAGGTGTTATGTAATGTTGACTTAATAGTGGGCACACTATTAGTATTGTAATACAGTTTAGAGCAATACACCTGAAAAAGGAGTGCATAATAAACAAAAAAACAAGAATATATATATATTTAATATATATTCAAATAAACAAAAAAAAATTTCTTCATAGGGTTTGAATTATTTAAAATTATTGTCACATAAAAACTACAGTACTTTACTTATAGCCACCGGCAGCTCCTATTGTTTTTTTAATAATCATAAGTTTACTGCCTTTCGGGTACAGGTRTAYAATCAAAAAAAGGCCGGAATTAGTATGTCCTACCAGTTTAGTAGCGGTATGGAAAGGGATGAARTTTTCAATAATGCAAAAAACACCGAAATACCATTTTTTAATTTCTTTATTTTTCGCAAAAAAATCATTGATGCAAAAACAATCATCAATTTTTGCAATTTAAAACAATATAAACAACGACAACAAGACAACTATTTTTTACTACAAATAATAAACAAAAGCATATTATTATTATACCGTATGTTATAAATTACATTTTTGATAATAATAAGTGCATATAATAATAATCGCTTTAAAAAGCTAACTATTTTTAGACTCACTATAGCGTATCATTTGTTGTTTGCAAATAATTTTTCACAACTTTTCAATCACATGTTGTCTCATGTATGCAACACTGGGGGTGGGGGGTTGTCAATATGCATATCCATTGCTATCACCAAATATATATATATATTATAAATATACTGCAATATATGCAATATATTCCTGTATATATAATACATAATATCAAGAAAACACAGATTAAGAGTGAGTAAAGAGTACCGACATATTATATACAGTATATTATTTCAAATATTATATGTCTTCCCCGACAATTGTATTGACAATAACTGATCTTATTATATATCATACTTGACTTACGGCGTGTGGTATCCATAGATGACTAACTATATAACTACTATATAAATATTTTCAGTACTTTGTAAATGATTTTAAATAATAACTTTACTGTATGTGTATATACTATAAAATACAAATATATGATATATGAAGGCATATTACTGTCAAAATTAAAATATATTTATTATATTTTTTAGTTTTAAAAAAACTCATTGTATAAACAATATTCAAATTATTTATAAAAAAAAAAWTTCTGGTTGTTTGTTGAAAGAAACTAATTTATTACGCAATATTAAGTATAATTTGTGTGCAATTATTGTAGGAAACACTACATTATGATATAAATAGTAAATAAACTTTAATTTATCATATTTACTGCAGTATATATATATGCAAATATTGATATTTTAATACAGTTTATAAATAATGTATTCAGTATAAAAATTATTGGTTAATGACATTGAAATTTAGTTTTAARAAACATGCTATATATATACAGCAATTTACAATTTTAATATACAATTATAATATAACTTTAATAAATTTTAAATATTCACAACATAAATCAATACAAAATATTAATTAATAATTATATATTTTAATATATGTGTTAGATAATTAAAAATATATATTTATATTAACTTAAATAATATAGATTTAAGTAATGTAAAATAAATTAATTAAGCTTAATACTATATTTTACTTACTAATTAATAATTAGTAATTATATAYTATTTACTTTACTGTAATTTGACACTATTAAAATAATTATTTAAAAATAAATAATGATGAATATTATTATATGATTAACTATAATAAATTAAAAGTTTACAAAATTGCCATTTTTTAACAAAATATTAATAACAATATTAKAAATAAGCATTTTTTAAACAAATTATATCTATAAWTTTAATTGTAAATCAGATTTATATAAYTATTAAATATAACAATTTTTAACAAAGTYYTMAAAATTGTCGACACTTTTTCAATCTTATTCTTTGTCCTATATTTTTCATTTTATTCAACATTATATAAGTGTTTTCTAATATACTGTCAATTGTTKTTAGCTTTTAAGCAATAATCCCAYTTTMMGAGCACTGGTAGGCATCAAGAAGTCTATCCATCTCATGTATTYSTTGCGAGTGTTYGTATTGATCGGAAAATACAAACAAATAATTTTTTTTTAAATAMATTGTCTCRCAATATGTATTATTTCCGGYTTAAGTAATGACCAAATCGACRATCTATAACTGCGGTACAGTTGTCTGTCCTCACATGTTATCRGTGAAYTCATCGGTGGTCATAGTATGGTCTTTTAGAAACAATAAAACGGTGTACAACTGTATAATGTCTATAAATAAAAATAATTATTAAATATATTAACAATTTATGTAATATATGAAAATACTACTATACAGTGCTAATTGAAGAAATATTATTTATTAGAAAATAAAATTTAATTAAAAATGTCTGTTATTTACAAACTAAATGTTATTTATTTTTTGTTTTTTATTTTATTATTTGGTAAGTTAAGGGTTAACAAACTAAAYTTTATTTTTCAATAAAATAGAAACTTATTTATTATACGATACAACAGTTATAATACTTATTAATTATAATTAATGAAAAGTTATACATAATATGATAATATATATGATAATAGTGATGACAAATGGGGAACAAGATGTCTGGGAACTGATAGACGCGAGTGTGTATGARTACGGACTGGTTATTGATTGTAAACCATTACCCGATAGTCAACGCGATATCGACAACATATGTGCGGCAATTAAAAAGCAAAATAAAAATGATGAACAAAAAGAAATGTATTGTTATTATTATTAATATTATTATTATAGGGTATCTACTATAACGTAAACTAAGCAAATCATTATAATTATTATAATTTATGTTTATAGTCAAGTATAAGTCAAATACTTTATAGTATCTGTTATATCTATATATTTCAAATATTCATACATAAAAACAATTATAGTATCTAGATAATTTTTTTCATAAAACAAATAACTACAATATGTTTTGCATACAGTGCCGCTGCCACCAAATWTTTTGTAGACTATTTYGAGTCGACCAACAATACTGTTGTTAAAAGTTTGCTTTCAAATGAGATAATTGTCGATCTCTATCGAACCTCACTGTCATACTGTCGACTACCCGATCCCATCAAAGTTGGACACACCTAYAATACCAGATTGAAACAGTCGTGTCAATTGCACCGTCAGTTTTTAGATGAACTATTGTCGACTACCAGACATACAAAAGTTGAAAAAATTATTTGGTAATCAAATTATTATTATTTATAAGTTATTTTATTATATTTTCTAMTAAATATTAGAACTTATCACTAATTTGCTAACTTTGTAAAATCAATTTAATTATTGTTTCATTGACAAAAATTTAGTTTGGCAAAATTATATGCTAAAAAATATATACAATTACAATCTAAACAATATGGTACTCAAAAATTTGTGGAAAGTGCTCTGAATGCGTTTGTTAAGATAGCACAGTCAGGTGCCAAACTGGCAATGGTTAAGGAWRTTCAAGGATGTCAACCAAACAAATTGACCACAAATTACTTGACTTCTAAATACAAATCAATTTTAACTGCAATGATCTGGGCTTTCGATGAGGCCTTCCATAAGGTCTCATACTTTAATAGTGACAATGACTAACATCTAATAATTATAATAATTTTGATAATTTCATAATAATTTTTACAATTATCATATAATTAATAAACAATTAAATTTATATAATTTAACTTTAATACATTAAATTTATCATCAAAATAAATATTAATTTGCTTTTTAATAATTACAAATATTTAAAATAAAACTCCAAATCCACCCCCACCCACCCAACCACTTCCTAACCTCACACTCACCCCAAACTAACCTAACTAATTAATAAGTAATAAGTAATAAAACTAACATTTTATATATGAATAACTGCGTAAAGACAATACTTTTTTGCTGGCTGTCTATAATATAGATTTAAGTCCAAACATTAAATAAATATTGAATAATTAAATACAATAAATTTTAATTCAATTAAAAATATTCTTTACATTAATTAATAGCTTTAATATAARTTTAGTGTTCAATGAATAGACTGCATGTCTCGCGAAAGTCAAACTTATTGTTACTTTAAAAAGAATTTTCGTTTTGAGGACAAAGTGTTTGACTAAAAAAAGACCGAAAGTTTTTCTGAAGACATACTTTTTAATACTTTGTTTAAATCTCTTTTGATTATCTGCTAATCCTGTAATCAATACTATCATATAATGCCGACAACGAAAAAACCAATGACGAGATCAACTACTGTGGCGGCGACGGCCGAGACAGTGACCACCGATACCARTGACCTAACAATTCAGTACACAAACGAAGAGATTTCWTCGGCCGAAACGTTGGTCTCTATTATGAACAGTGCCGACGGCGGAGATCTAATCAGTAATGTGATGACCAACGATAAATCCATCTTTGATGAGGTAGTGATTGCCGGCAGAGACAATATGTTGGACAGCTGTGATACCGCTGCGACAGAAACTATCGGTACTGACAACRAATCACTAAATGACMAGAAATAKGACAATTCATTGTCTACGGAAACTCCTGACCCACGAGTACTTCACATCGAGTCTCCACCGAAATACGTGAACATTCAGGCCATTAGTTCAGTCTCTGCTACGCAACAGCCACCGCCGTCGACAAGATTACCGATGATGACCTCTCAGAGCTACGGCGGTTACGGCTACTATCCGATGGATCCGTACAGCTATTTGCCGTACTATTCTATGTATTCTATGTCTGCACCGCCACCGATGCACACTATGGGARCACCGGCACAGACAGTGCACCCGAACTATGGACCGATGCCTCCAATACAGGCCAATACCGCTCCCAATGCTAACAGTCGTCAGTGTCCGTACTGTTTGGCCACAAATTCAGCAAATACTCATAAAATCTAATTATCATATTATTCGTATCGTTATTACTGTAATTATTATTTTTATCTCAATAATTCATATAAAAATTTTATACAGTTTACTTTTCAATGAAACTTTAAATTTCAAACATAATTTAAAATACTCTAAATTATTATTTTTTAAAATATACTRCACTTTATTATTATTATTTTTTTTTAGAAAACAAGTTACCGTATTTATTAATACTGTTAATTTAATTTAATGTATTTAATAAATAAATAATTTAGCAATTTATTTCATACATTGCAATAATAATATTTTATTAATTTTATTATTTTGTTTTATTAACCCATAATACGATCTATCGGTAGATTTAGTTTRTGTTGTATTTTTATGCCTTTCCCTCTGAGTATAGGTTTTGTACCAAAATAGTCGCTCCAAAAGCTGTCRCAAGATTTGGCAAATAAATTATAAATGATATGATCGTGTATTTTGGGATTAATTTCCCTTATCTTAGAYATAGTATTCAATCTTTTTATGCCATTCCCTAATAGTTGTGGCCACTTATCCATAGATGATCCGTAGACTGGATTACTARAATATAACAAAACATAAATAGACATTTAATTTTTAATTGTAAGTAAAATAATAATAATAATTAATAATAATAATACCCATATTTTGCAAAATTAGTCCACATTTTCATGACATCCTCACTAAACATACTGTCACTGGTATTATGTAGGACTACATCRCCGAATACGTACTCGAGTTCCGACGCGTGACARACACCCATTTCAGGCGTACAGCTAAGCACAGGKGCCAACATATGGGACGGATATGTCCATTCATAGAAATAGATAGATCTCTGTGTTGGCGATGAGTGTCGAGCAAATTCACGTGCAAATAAAAAGGTCGGACACGCGATACGCAAGTCACCATAGAAACGCCAAAACGCGTGTTTGAGAGCAGTAGTGTTGGTTGTATTGACACCAATTAAGTAAAAATCAGTTATCCTCTGTGCGTCCAATCGAGGAATGGCTACTTTTTTGACCAAATCAGTAAACTCTTGTTTTGATACTAAAGAATCACTTTTAGGGTAATACATGTGAGCCAATAGTGACCCCTCGTCTTGCATAACACCAGACATTATATCGATCTCTAAAACATTGATAAGYGATTATATATTGATTAATAGYTAAATATAATTGTATCATAACTGTATYGACATACCTGTGCTGTAATTACCAGTTTTGAATGCATTTTGTGCCGAAAGAGGCAGAAACTCTGTGTCGTGAATGGGATAGGGCTGAAGGTTTAAATATTTTGTTAGTTGTTTGGCGTCAACATCTCTAAGACATTGAATCCATTGTTGATCATCGGTACAGTTGAATGTGTTGGCCAATGTCTTGGCCTCACTGAGTGCAGTCTCTTTGGTCAGTTGTCGTTCATCGCGATTGCCAAACACGGCTCCACTTTGTAGTATAGCTCGTCTGAACAAACCGCGCGATAACGGAGACAATACATGTGCAGATACGGACCAACTGCCGGCACTTTCACCGAAAATAGTTATTTGATTGGAATCGCCACCAAATTTATGTATGTTTTGTCGAATCTATTAARAGAATTATAAAAATTWAAAAATTGTTTATTTTCTACTTTCTATTTATATGATTCCTGTAGTTAATAAATACCCATTTTAATCCTAATAGCTGGTCATACAGTCCCATATTTCCAGGTGCCGATTCACTATTACCATATAGCCATCCAAACGGTCCTAATCTATAGTTGACGTACACAACCACCACATCATGAGTGGCCAGTGCTGTGCCGTTATTGAAGAACCAGAATATTGAGCCCACTCTCAGAGAACCTCCRTATATCCAAAACATTACAGGTTTGAGAGCTGTGCTATTATTTTGACTAAAAGGAGGCGCCCATATGTTRAGKGTTAAACAATCCTCATTTTGTTCCAGGGGCATTACAAAATCCCAATTTTGATAGCATGAATATTTAGGATTAGTTGCATCTATAATATCCTATTTAATATATATTTTTAAATAAATAATTATTTTTTTAGTTTGATACTTTTTTCAGATATAGCACTTACTTTAAATGGTTTTTCAATGGGCACAGGTTTACGAAATCGGAGTTCCCCGACGGGTGGTTTTGCATAGGGTATACCCAAAAATTCATTTATRGTTTTGTTTAGCACCTGAACTTTATGACCTCTTAYTGTTCCTATTRTTGTGTTTACATCAATGTTATTTCTACTAAATATAGGGATAACCAGACCAAACACAAATAGGAGCACCGGGATCATTATTATCTTGCTAAATTAATAAATCACAATTTTAATTTACTAAATATTATAATCGTTAAACATTCATAATAATAATAATAATAGGATTTAGTAAATCATATCTAATAATTTAATACATAAAACATAGTTTTTGAATAAACTATAAGTAAAAACGATACGTGACTATAGAGATAATAAAAACTACTCGAAAAAAACTAAAAGTTAAATAAATGTTACTATTTTCGAGTACCAGATTAGAAATAATAATWATTATTATGTTTGTATATWTTTTTTGTCAAACTTCAAGTATTATCATTGAATTTTGTGGATTTATCAAAAACATTTATTTTAAATATATCTCTAAACATAGCATTACGTGTTTTATTGAATTGAACTGATTTATTACCTAGATACATAATAGTTAATAATTAATKATCAATTATCATTAATATAATTAATGTCATTAAATTTTACTAATGTCTCTGCATAKTATTTTAAAGTTATGAATTTCAATATAATCATTTAAAATATAATTATAGTTCATATATTATAKTTTRTTGGTTTTAAAAATATATATAAATTTATATAAATTATTTTTTAGTACATCGAGTTTATCTCAATTAATTTAAGTACACAAAAAATAWACTAACAATAAAAATCATTTATACGATTACAGTGAATGACTTTAAAGTTGTATACGTGATGAAAGGGTTCAAAATTAATTATTTTCCTTAAGAAATTCCCGGGAATTTTTWATATTAAACATCGTAGTTCATATAGTGTGTGATAGTACATAGTTTATAAGATAAATAAATTATTAATCAAATAGCAAATAATTTTAATTAGGTTTATAGTTAATATTAAAAGATTAGCATTAATATATTTCTTAAATAAAATTRTTGAATAGAAATTTATTTATTTTTATGGGTTTTYAAATAATATTATTTTTTGTTTTTATTTATTATTTATTTAATTTTTAATTGCATTAAAGTGTAAGTATTTTGATAAATTAAATTGCATTTGTCAATTTGTCATTTTTTACAGTATAATAAAACTATTGCAAACACACTAAAATATATTTTTTTAAACATTTAAAAACAAAATTTTGGCACAATATATGTCAGATTAATATATATATTATCACTTAATAATTAAAACTTATTTGAATTACATTTATTTTATTTAGTAAAAACTTTTAAAAACAGTATAATGTGTGTACAGTATATGTGATACACAAATGGAGTTAAACGAGCAAATACCGTCCTCTCATTTATACTAGTTGTCCTCTCATTTATATACAAAAATAGTAGTCAATTGGTTAACAATACAGTTTGACCTAAATTTTAGTTTATTGTTTGATTATAAATTGTATTAATATATGTATGTAACAGTAGTAAAATTTAATTAAATTGTTAAACAAAAATAGAATAATATAATGTACAGTATATTTATGTATGTTTTTAATGATATACAATTAGAAATAGTATAAAAGTATTATTTTGTTCAAATAGTACAACTATTTAAACTATTTCTAAAATTATAGCTAAATATATCAATTGTTAACTTAATATATCTTAAATTCATAGAAATGTAAATATCATTTATTTAAAATATTGAATTCATAATAATCATAAAAATAATGTTAACTTAAATGTCTATATATCTGACATATATAAAATAAAACAGCAAAAGTAAAATAATTATTTATAAAAATAWAASWATTTTTTAATTATACAAAAATATGTTTTTTTGATAGAAAAATTAAATATTAATACATTAATGTTATTTTATGACTGATCTGTGTGCAATWTTTTTTGTAACAATTGCTATAACAATATTAGTACACAATTAACTACTTTAATAATTGTAATTATTACTAATGATTTTAAARATATAGTTATTAAAAAATTATAGAAATATTTTATATATAAATGTTGTCAAAACGATTAGTAGAATAATTATAAAATTAATTAATTATAGAACAAACAAAGATATTAATAATAATATTTATTAATTTTTAAAATATAATTTATATTTAACAATTATATAATAAAATATAARCCAAAATATTATTAATATAATTTATTGTAAATTATATCATATAATATTAATTCATGAAACCATAAGATGTTTTCATGAATTAAATGGTTTTGAAAATCTTCTAATTTTATTAATTATAATATCAAAAGTTTGCAATTTGAAAAAAATCATAAATCTAAACAATAATTTTGTAATTTGCTTATATATTAAGTAATTTAATAAATGTGATTTTTTTAATAWTTTACATTTTAGTTATCAGCAGGTAGAAAGTAATCTAACCAAAATCCATCGCATGTTTTTGCAAATAGGTTTTCAATAATATGATCAGGGACCATTGGGTTTATTTCTTTTATTTTGCTTACAGTACCGGTGCTATCGATAAGTCGAGGCCATTGAATTGATGATCCTTTAACTGGATTACTATTAATATAATAAATTAATTTATTTTAAACACATAATAAAAACTTYTTATAATTATTATAAAACATGTGTTTAAACAAAATTACCCAAATTTTGCAAAATTAGTCCATAATTTCATTACATCTTTACTAAACTGTGCATCACTGCTACCCATAAGGACCGGCAATCCAAACACGTGTTCAATTTCGGCCGCGTGACAAACTCCCATCTCTTTAGTGCAGCCCATAAGTGGACCGACAATTTTGGACGGATAGGTCCACTCGAAAAAGTATACGCCCTGTTTGGGCGACACTTTTGCAAATTGTTTGGCAAACAAATACGTGTTGCATGTGATGACGGCATCACCGAAAAACTCCCAAAACGCGTGTTTGATTGAAGTGGCATTTTTGGTGTCGATGCCTGYCGTATAAAATTCWATAACTTTTTKTCTGTCAAACCCGTGAATCGGCATATTTTCGAGAAGATCTTTCATGTCTTCAATAGACTTAATGGCATCGCTTTTATTAAAGTAAATATGAGATAATATCGAGCCTTCGTTTTTCATGACACCAGCCATTAGGTCAATATCTTGGCTATAGTTYCCTGTTTTGAASGCTTGTTGTGCACTCCTGGGAAGGAACTCTGTTTCGAGTACCGGATAAATGTCTAAACCTTTGTAGTTGTTTAGCTCTTTRGCGTCAACTTTGCGCAAACAGTCTAACCATTTGCTATTGCTATCGACGGAACAGTTGAGCGTTTTGGCCATTTGTTTTGCTTCGGCCAAAGCGGTAGTTTTGGTCAGGAGCTCAGCCTTTGCGCCCTCCAGTATGGCTCCACTTTCCATTATAGCTCTTTTAAATAAACCACGAGATAGTGGTGAAAACACRTGAGCTGTTGTAGACCAACTGCCAGCACTTTCACCAAATATTGTGATTTGATTGGCATCGCCACCAAAYACATGGATGTTCTCCCTTACCTATAATTTRGATAATTATRAAATTTATTGTTATATTATAAATAARTAAAAGGTTTACGGTGATTAACATCAAAATACATACCCATTTAAGAGCTGTTAGCTGATCGTGAAAGCCTACATCTCCCGGTGCATTGACTTCATCACCGTATAGAAAACCAAACGGTCCGACCCGATAATTAACAGCTACCAGCACCACATCATATGAGGCTAATACTGAACCGTTATACGATGGCAACGATATTGACCCACTCTTGAGAGCCCCGCCATATATCCAAAACATAACAGGTTTTAGTGCTGACGATACGTTTCCAGTAGCTGCCGGTGACCATACATTTAAAATCAAACAGTCCTCACTGACTTCATTAATTAATGGTTTAAATATATCATCGTATTGATAGCAGGAGGGCCCCAGTTTTGTGCCATCAATTATACCCTATTTAATAATTAACAGAATATCTATATATATAATATTTACGTTCAATAAATAACAAATATATTGAAAAAACCTTTTTGGGTGCTTTTATGGGAACAGTTTTGGCAAATCTTAGCGCACCTATAGGTGGCTCAGCATATGGTATACTCAAAAATTGATTGATACTTGTGTTCAGTGCTTTAACSGTAATTCCCTTAATTATACCCGACGTAGTATTTACCGTTACATCACTGCAAACCAATTGCACAATTAAGGCAAGTAATAAAAATAATTTTTCTAACATTTTWWAAAAATTWATTTATAAATAAATAAAAAAATGTACAAAAATCTATTTGTAAAATATACTTAATAAAAATGTCAATTTTAGTTGAAAATTAAATTTTAGTATATAAAAAACAAATTGTATTACATCTCTTTTTATAACAAAACATTTATCAAATATATTATAACTAATACTTTAAGTTATTTAATCAATTTAACAATTTGTGAACAAAGATTAACAAAATGTCATTTTATTTCTTAAATGTCAGTTTATGTCATAATTTTTGTGTTTTATATTAATTCTATTTTTTTATTTTATAGTCAATAGTTGATATTRTACTACAATATATGGTAAAGCAGTATATTATAAAAATTTGTTAATATTATAGATTATTTTATATTTATACTATAGTATCAATAAGTTAATAAAAATAACAATATATTACATTTTATATATAAGATTACYGGTTATGTTTTTTTTAAATAAATATCTATATAATATATTTTGAAACACAATTATGATATTTTAGTAATAAGTTAAATACAGTATATTTTAAAATGTGCRAATAAATTAACTTAACCATGATAATATATTATTAATAAAGATATATTTAAATTAAAAAGAAATTATGTTATATAATTAAAAATGTATTATAAATATGTATACARTATGTATTAATTGTCTATTTTTAATAATATATTAAATAAAATATTAAATATTTGAAAAATGCATTGTGTCAAATTAATTAAAATAATATAATTATGTATGTAGTATATATTTTTACAACATATATTATATCTAAATCCAACATGATACTTTTATTCAATAATACAATAGACTTAGATGTGACAACTTGTCAATATATTTTTTATATTGATTAGACATATAAATAATATTAAACTATTTATGATATTATTTCATATTTATTAACTGTGAAAAATTACTTATCAATTACTGTGAAATTAATTTTTATAAATAAAATATAACACATATGATAACAACATACTGTATATTATATAAAAGTTATTAATTATTTTATTTTCAATTTTTAGACATTGACTTATATATATAAAAAAAAATTGAGAGCAAACATAATGTTACAAAAATAATACTTTATATTCATAAAAATAGTAAATATTATGAGTATWACTGACATAATTATTTAATAATTAATTTATATAACTTAATAAAGTAATAAAATTATATATAAATTAAATATTTGCCATTTCATTGTTTTTTATCAGACAAACCAAATGGTTAAGAATTAATTTTTTTAAATAAAATACAATAAATATGTTTTATAAACACATAAAATAATCAATTAGTACCCGCATTATAATTAATGTTATAAATATAATTATAAATTTATTATAGTGTATATATTTTATTATTATTATTATTCAAAAATGTGATTTTGAATTTTCACTTGATATTAAATATATACACAAAATGTAATCAAAATTATGTCAATTATTGATATATAGTTTAGTATTTAAACAAAATTAGTATCATTTTATTTTTATATTTTTGTTGTTTACAATTTTTTCTATTAAAAACTACAACTTAATTTACAACACAATGAAASTYATTATATTATTTTTAACATTTTTAATATCTAAGGGTATGACTATTATTTTGTAATTAGATTTTTAAAAAATATTTATTTTTATTGTCCATTTAGCGAGTATTTGACAATAATTTTAAATATCGTTTCATTTATTGATTCATTTAGGTAACAGTGCCCGCAATGGAATTGCACTGTTCAATAATACGGCCAGTGGTATACAGGGAGCCATAACATTGCACTACAATACCGGTTTGGGCTCATATCTTATGGGTCAGCTGAGGAATATTAGCTGTTTGAACGGAACATCGGCCACAAATAATCCAAAACAGGCYTCACTTATCAATTCMTGTATGCTTGGCATCAGTATTAACAATTGGMGRCATATAACAATTGAAGATAATAAGGCGGCGCCGGGCGAACACATATTATTGCCTGACGGACACTCCGATCAATGGGAATGGCGTCAAATGTTATTCAACTTTTCAAACATACGTTTACCAAATATTCGCGAGATTTTTAGTCAACCATTAAATCCATTGCAAAGTATTTTTCCGATGTTTACCACCGAAGAACCGTCTATTCGTGAAACTAACGGCGCCAACAATACATGTGCTAATGTGGGAAACGTATATAATCCTCGACGCAATATAATGTCGGGTCCATTGGGACTGTTATCCCCACCAGGAGTTATGGGTAGGYATTATTAAATCATTTTTTTATATTAACCTAATATCAAATTTTTTTATATACATATATAGGAAATATATTGGTTAGCAATGGAACTGGATCTTTATTGATGGGTCCACTGGAACTATTGACTGCCGGACCTCTAAAACTTTCTGGTAAATCATTGGTAGTTTGGATGGACGCTATGCAGCCTATGATCAATGGCACCWCAGGTATCGGCTTACAGACCGGTCCTAATAATAGGATTCTCGATTGCGCTACTATTCAGCCAATTAATTAAAATAATCATTTTTGGTGTATATTTTAAATTATTTCATTAAACAAAAACTGTATTATTATTAAATATCATATATAATGACATTAATAAAACATTTTCTTGAAAATAATTTTATTTTAATAATTACAGTTTCAATTTTTTAAATAATAAGATATATCAGTATTAAAAAAATACAAATTTTATTAATATTTATTATTATAATTATACTGTAAATACTACTATATAATCATTATTTTTTTGATAAATTTTTTAACTGGGCTTTTCTATATTTTTAGACATGTAATTAGTAGATTGAGTTAATGATTTTATTGTATAGACGACAACTAAAACGATAAAACATAAAAATATTACTTTTTTTATTGTCATTTTGAGAGACATTGAGGAGACAGTTCATGCATACAGACAGTACACACACAAAGAGTTGGCAAAAACCTGCAATGGTTTTCCACATTTATGACTTCACTAAATAGTGAATCACTATATATGTATGTATTGAAAATAAAAAATAATAATAAAACAAAAATCCAGTGCCGGAACAGTTGACTGGTTTTACTTCAATAGCCGGTCCTCTTGAATGAACTACAAGTTTTCAAATACTACACACAACACACATACTTATAATTCAGATGATATACTCTATTACTATAYACT
Source organism: Oppia nitens (assembly GCF_028296485.1). Taxonomy (NCBI): domain Eukaryota; kingdom Metazoa; phylum Arthropoda; class Arachnida; order Sarcoptiformes; family Oppiidae; genus Oppia; species Oppia nitens. Next base: position 889,550 of record NW_026533251.1, read on the forward strand.
GTATATCTATAGACTATAGCGGAAATAATGGAAACTCTMKTATTAAGTAAAAAACTAGTTTTTTAAATTTGTAATGTTTGCTTATATATAATACATGCTGTTTATATCTTTCAAAATATATTATACATTTTCAAAAAACTATTTTTATGTAATATGTTAGGCAATGAACAAAATTGTATAATCATATCTTAGAAAAATACTTGTTTTATTAAACTGCATTATTATTATTATTATTGAAAGAGTTAAACATATTTTTGTTGCAAATAAGCGAAAATCGATTGAAAGTTAATATATAATAAACAGTATATTTAAACTTTTAGTATAAATAGAAAACATGTATAACTAAAGTGATTTAACCGGGAATTAGGTTACAATTTTTTGTAGTGTTTTTGTTTGTGTGTCAAAAAAAGCCAAAACACATAGTGTTGGCAACCAAACGGCGAAAAAAGTTTTTGTTGAAAAAACATTAGTTTTTATTTTTCATCAATAATATCACTACTCATTTGTGGTATTCATCAAACAATTAGGAAGTACTGTGTATTTGTTTACAGAAAAAAACTTAATAATTTTATTATTAATAAAATTAATTTTTCTATTTTTTTTTAACAAAAAAYTAGTCAAAAAATATTTCAAAAAAATTAAGATGAATATGGATGACGACGACTCATCTATTTTGGACTCACTATTTATAGTGTGTAATATAATTGATATAATTTTTGTCCAACCGGCCATATTTTTGACCAGCGAAACACAACTGTCCATGCTACCATTTTATATTGTATGACAACAATGGATAACTAATTTTATTTTATTTCATTCGACAAAAATGYAACTATAATTTACAAATTTATCATCATATCATAGGTAAATATTTATTTTTTTTATAAATTATATTTTTAACAAATAAATTGTTAATGTTCTAAATCTTAGTTAATTAATTTTATTGTTTAACATTAATTTTCTCATAATTTTTATATATATATATTTTTAAAATTATTATTATATATTTAAATACTTTGTATGTAATTTTTCTATTTTCAGATTACGTAAAATAACATAACATTGAAGGATTTACTGTATAATAATTTATATTAAATATCATATATACATTTTTAATTAAAGATTTGAATAATATGACCATTATAAATTATTTATTACTTTACTTTAAATAAGATAAATGTTTTGATATCTGTAATACAGATTCTGTATAATGTTAATCAAATAAAACTTATTTAATATGTATATACTGTAACTGATTTTTTCTTTTTAATTTTAAAAGCAAAAAACAATATTGAAAACATTAGTTTAGTATTATTAATAACCTTGATATTCATCACATGGTGTTGACATTGTTGCTAAAATTAGGTATGAGTTAGTTAGGACAGTCTCATCAAGAAACATACAAACATTAAATTTATAATATTTAGTGGTTTTTTATTTAAAAAAATTATATTATTAATATTAAAAATATTTAAAAAGATAATTATTCACTTCATAAACATGTATACTGTATTAATCAAATATAATTATTATCCAATTTATAACATTATAAGTACTAAATTATAACATTGTTATATATTATATAAAAAAGTACAAATCAATTTTTATTATATTTATACGATTTTTATTTTATTTGTGTGGGTGTGTTGGGTACACTTTATATGATATTTACAATTTTATTAAAATAGTAGTAAAATGTATAATATTTATTAATGTCTATTATATTTAATGTTAYATTTAATGACAATTACTAATATATTTATAATATCAGTAAAAAAATAGTAGACAAACCCATAGTATAATTGTTGTCCTAAACATCTCATACTATTCAATGCCATACATGAGTWCTAAAAAGGATAAAACCATATAATTATGATAATTATAATAATAATTTAAACATTTTTGTTTTTGACATTATGTATATAATTTTATATTTATATAGTTGAAAGTGTAGCAAAATTCATAGTATATTAATAKCAAGTATAGTTAAATTGATACTAATATATCAATACAATTAAAAAATCAATTTACTATTAGATGCAAAAAAAATATTTTTGCAAATAAATAATAATTACCTCAATAGCATATAATATGATATATATTATGAAGTATACCTTATACTTGAATATGTATATTATTTTCTTTTTGTTATTTATTTAACATAATTAGTCTAAAAGGCTTTTTGAAATACAGTATATAAAATATACTATATATTGAGGTTAATGAATGATCGACACAACAATAAAACAAAACACATTTTAATACTTCAATTGCATCCATAAAATCATGTACAGTATTTATTAAATGTATTATGTATTCAATGTGTTTATTATGTGTATTATTACGACAAATCTATGATGATAATAATAAAAACATTTTTTATATTACATATACCAATATTTATAAAAAAAAAATAATTGTAACATTAATAATAAACCTTATTTTTTATAATAAACTGCATAAAAATAGATATAATTATAATATTGTGACGGTTCGGGTTTATAGTTTACCGTCAAATAGCCCGTAAAGATAACTTTACGAAGCAATATGCAATGCGGGTTATGTTTGATAGGGAACTGTGACGTAATTACTGTACGGGTTGCTATATGAAGACTATTTAAGCGTTACGGTATATATGGATGGTTTATCTATTACGCCACAGTATATATGAATAGCCCATTCGGGGCTCTGGTCACTGGTAACTGCGCTATATATATATATGTAGTATTCGGGAGCCTTGTATCGGAGCTCGAGATGACTTATCCGGGAAACCGGAATAATAGCCAAACTCCGCTACACCTAAGGCTCACACTTACTAGTAGTCAATGATTACATTTTTATACTTTTCTAAAACTCTGATTTTATTGATAATTATAATGAGATAGTTAATGATTTACATGTATTGTAAATTACAGTATATTAGATAATTAATAATTAATTTAAGTTATTTATAACATCAATAATAATTTATAATCTTAATTAAACATTTAAACATAATAATAATAAATAGGATATTAATATAGAATTGATGATAATATTAAATATAGTTAATTATAATCAAATTACTTAATTTGATTTAAACAGTATTTTAAGTTATAATAGAGAATATACATAATAGCATAAATATATACAGTATAAATTAGTTATAATATCTAAAGTTAACTTTATATTTTAATTTGTCTTTGGAAGTGCTTAAGTGATGTTTTAACCATCACATTCTTCTACGGTTGAAAAAGAATTTTCGACATAGGAGAAAATTCTATGTAACGATGAGCGCGATGTTAATTCTTTATATTGATGTTTAAAGTTAACTTTAATAATAAGGTCTTTAAATCGAATATGTCGATAGTGTAGCGATATTATGATAAAGACAAAATAGTTAATCATGTCTATGTGTTGACTGTATGTGGACATGTGTGTGGTATAATATTTATCGCCATATTTGCGATGAATTGATGTATTGTCCAGTAATGACATGTGATAATAATTATTAATTTTTTTAACGGCATTGGTATTATATAAGCGGTTAGTTAGTATTTGTAGTGGCGTCTGTTGTTGTGTTTTAGAGTCAATGATTGAAATATTATCAACCGTAGAGCTTTCGAGTATTGCACGCGTATTTGTGTCGAAGATTCGATCACAGCGTTTACCGAAGTCTAGGTTAAAATATAGTTGAGTGGGTGTTGAGTTGCCGATGATGTATGATTTGTAATAATTAAGCATGACTAGGCTTTGAGTGCATGTGGAACGATCAGGGGACTTAAGCATATCGGTGTCTGAGAATTGACGACCGCTTAATCTGATGTCCAGCTTTACAGACAATGGTAGCAGAGGCTTGTTATTGTTACCGTCGGAGACTTTTATTTTAGTCTTTGTGAGTGAGAGACGACCGGAGGAGCACGACATCTGTCCGTGGCTAATCTGTGAAAAGCATCCGGCGCTAAGTGTTGCAACGACCGAAAACTTAAGTGCTTTGTGAGAAGTGTCACGACTTTGCTCGGTGTCATGTGTGTGAGGGACGGTTTGAGTGATATTTGTTTTGTCGGCTTTATGTATGTTAAATGACTCTTTGTGTGTGTTAGCTTTTAATGGTGTTTGTTTGCCGCGATTGTTATTTATTTGTTGTTTTACCGCGTGATTATATTTATTAGATGTATGTATTAGTTCTTTGCACCAAATATATAATGATAACATATCTCTTAGGTTTTCGAGGTGCATTGATGCCGTGTTGTTGTAGTGTTGCCGTGAATTGTAGATATGAGTGTTGGCAACAGAGGAAAGTAAACTTTGATTTGTATTGGTATACGATTGGTCTGTATACTTGTCTTTGCATTGTACAGACTTTGATTGTTTTGTTTGATGGACATCGGCTGTACCGAATTGTGATTGCATTTTAGACTTATCGATGTCCCATTGTGTGTATTTGTCCATAGCCTCGTCGGCGTACAATTGTAGAGCTTTAGATTTCAAGTGACATATTAGTTGATTGATGTGCTCGGTACCTGACATTTGTTGTATGGATAGCTCATATAGTTTGAGCCATGTTTTGATTTTAATATTGGTAATGTAACCCGAATATTTTGTTAATGACATATTTAAATAGTTTTTTAAATTGTATTTATAATAAATGTTATTTTAAAATGAAATAATATAAATATTATATATAGTAACCTTAACATTGGTTACGGAATCAAATGTTATAATAAATTGTTATATTAATAAATTGTTTTAAATATAAAGTATTAAATGTTTATAATTTAAATAAGTAACCTTAACAATTGGTTACTAAGTTTTTAAATGTTTTATAATAAATGTATTATAAATAGTTATAATATTAAATTGTTATAAGTATATGTTTATAATTAAATTTTGTATTTAAATTGAATATTATGTCACTAATGTTTTATAAATTATTTTGAATTGTATTAAATCTAAAGTGACTTTAGATATAGACTGTAGTATAGTATTTATAAATAGATATAATAAATTAGAGTTTAATAACTAAGAATAATAAATGATGCGTACAATTAAGTATTGATAAATAAGTGTAACTTAATTGTTTGATAATAGTTTGTATTAAATATATATATTTTTTTTAATAATAAAATTTTATATGTGAAATATAAATGTATTGAATAAATTTCAATAATAAATGTTTCGAACAATTAAGTGTTTATATGTGTATCTTAATTGTTTAATAATAATGTTTTAAATATTTTTAATAAATAATTGTTTTTAATATGTATGAATTTATATGTGTTTATAATAGTTTAATATTTATTAGTTTTTAAATGATAATTATATTGTTTGTATTTATAATAAGTTTAATTATTATTGGTATGAATAGCTAGTATGTATGGTATATGTCTGTTACTATAGTAGATTGAATTAAATTGATTTAAATGATTTTTAAAAGTAAACTTTATAATTGTATTGTAAACTGTATTATAATATTGTTTATACTGTTATATTATAGGTATGTATATTGAATTGTTTTTTTTAAATAGTAAATGGAAATTATTTTTAATTGAATGTTGTTATAGAGTAGACTTTATAATTGTGTATTAAACTGTTTAATATAGTTTAGTTTTTATTGAAATAATAAATTGTATTTGAAATTGTTAACAGTATTAAATTTATTTATTGTTTGATAGACTATACGAGTTATTTACGTATGATTAAGTTTAAAGTAAACTAACGTTAACTGTTGTCTATACTTTACAATAAAGTAGGTTTGTATGTTTATGAAAGAGTAACCATATATCGGCTACTAGTACTAGTGTATGTGAATTAAATTGAAATTAATGTTTAGTAACTACAGTATGTATATTAGTATTATAGGTGCTTTGTGTGCTAAATGTTTACGCTGTGTTTAGTGAGGGCTATATGTGTTTAGGTTTATTGCGGCTTACGGTATCGCGTGGCTTACTATCAGCGCAACTAAGGTTTACGCGGCTTACGATTGGCACGGCTGTGATTCGCGCAATAGGTATACTGATCGTCCACCACTTAAGGCTACGTAGATCAGACTTGTTTTTATTTGAGAGGCCCTAATAAGTGATTTATTTACAGCGGATATTGTTTCGGTAATATGTGCGCCGAGTATTGAATAAGTACATTAAGTGTACTGTAGTTATAGTGTAATTATACTGTTTAATAAGTTTTAAATAAGTGTAGGATTATCGGTGATAATTGCGTAGCATTTAAGTTATATTATTTGCAAATTAAGTTTATATAGATAGGCTACGGGTAATTACATTAGCGTGTAATTACTATTTAAGTTTACAGTAAATATATGGTTTGAATTGCTATTGATATGTAATTGCTATGTACGGCACTATCGTGAAAAAGTAAACTTTGAATTAGGCCGTATATTAAGTGATAAATATTGGGTGACTGATTTGTACAGTATAATTGTTTTTTTTAATGTACTGTAATGATATATAAATGATAAGTGAAGCGCAGTTATAATTGTATATGCATAGGCAGGACAGGTATTGTTTAAATTGTTGGTAATAATAGGTAAGGATTTGCAATCCTACCGACTGCGCCAAATGTGACGGTTCGGGTTTATAGTTTACCGTCAAATAGCCCGTAAAGATAACTTTACGAAGCAATATGCAATGCGGGTTATGTTTGATAGGGAACTGTGACGTAATTACTGTACGGGTTGCTATATGAAGACTATTTAAGCGTTACGGTATATATGGATGGTTTATCTATTACGCCACAGTATATATGAATAGCCCATTCGGGGCTCTGGTCACTGGTAACTGCGCTATATATATATATGTAGTATTCGGGAGCCTTGTATCGGAGCTCGAGATGACTTATCCGGGAAACCGGAATAATAGCCAAACTCCGCTACACCTAAGGCTCACACTTACTAGTAGTCAATGATTACATTTTTATACTTTTCTAAAACTCTGATTTTATTGATAATTATAATGAGATAGTTAATGATTTACATGTATTGTAAATTACAGTATATTAGATAATTAATAATTAATTTAAGTTATTTATAACATCAATAATAATTTATAATCTTAATTAAACATTTAAACATAATAATAATAAATAGGATATTAATATAGAATTGATGATAATATTAAATATAGTTAATTATAATCAAATTACTTAATTTGATTTAAACAGTATTTTAAGTTATAATAGAGAATATACATAATAGCATAAATATATACAGTATAAATTAGTTATAATATCTAAAGTTAACTTTATATTTTAATTTGTCTTTGGAAGTGCTTAAGTGATGTTTTAACCATCACAATATACATATAATATTCTTATTGTTATTGTAATTTTTTAGTCAACCAAATTATACAAAGTTTATTAACAATTTATATTTAATATAAATAACTCTAAATACTATATACTCTGAACATGAATAATATTAATTTTTTTATCTAAATAAAAAATTATTTATTAAATTTATGCAATAATTTTAATTGATTTTGAAATATTGGTTTGTCTTATGCAATCAATATTAATCTATAAATATAAAAATTATTTWTATTTYAGCAAATTCATATATAGTATACAAAAATTAGCATAACATCATTAAAATTATCAATATATTCAACAAAAATTTTAATGAAAAAAATGAGATATATATTGAGTGTGTGATATATTTATATACAGACACACATGCATACAATTAAAACGTGAAAAAATAATAAAAAATAGTATTTAAATAATAATAATGCATTTGTATTACTGWAAAAGTAGCCATAATTTTCAATAGTATACACTAGTAATTATTGTGCTATAAAATACTTACAGAATAATAATTAATAAATAATTGCAATCAAATTTCAAGGATAACAAACTAAAGCGCAAACGCGTCCAATATATTTGAATACTCTATAATAATATAATATAACACAAAACTGACCACAAGTTAATCATTTTGTAGTATTTTTATTATTATAATTAGAATATAACATAATAAACACATTAAATAAAAAATTAGAAATTATCAAAAAATATTAAATCACTTAAAAAGTTAAAAATTATTAAAAATAAATAATTAATAATTCATATAACTTGTCGTTAATATGTCGTTAATAAAAAGACCAGATTATACAGTGCGACAAATGGCACTCTATGATAATGACCAGGTGCTCGACATACTGTCCTCATTAGGCATTACGGTTGGCARTCATACTAATATAACCATGCTCAAAATTGATTCACAATGTCTATATGTTGCTGAAGATACAGAAACTGGTAAWTATATWATTAATAAACAATTAATTTATTATTGAATACTATATAAAATAACATTTTACTTATTTTTAATTAAAAAAAATATTATATTAWTATAAAATTTAATAGAATAAAAATATTAAATAAAAACAAAATATAAAAAACTATCAATTTTTAATAAAACATTACTAATATTATTTATTAAACATATTTATATTAAAATTATTGTTAATTAAATTTGATTGACACTATAAAAGGCAAGATATTGGGTCTTTGTTCTGGTTTTATCATTACTCGTGAGTTAGCATTTGTGGGCGAATACGCTGTCGTACCAAAATACCAGCGCCAGGGTATCGGTGCTGCATTGTGGAAACGGTGTATTGAACAYTGTTCCAATAAACGTAACGTAGCCCTGTTCCCAGAGCCCAAAACTGTGGCTACTTTCCGGGAAAAATCGGGATTTCACGTGATTCCTAACAGGCGTATGTTAGCCTACTCGGGTATACCGCAAACATTTGGACTCAACAAATACATAGACTATTGCGATGTCGACTATATCACTGGTATAATAGCACCTATACTATAGATAATTAATGAATAATTATGATTTTTAATTATTATTATTATTGTCTAAACCAACCCTAACCTAGTTAATAATTTGGTGGATGTCATAGAGTATGATGAACAGGTGACGGGCATCAATAGAGCTCAGTTCCTTGAGTATGCCATCACAGAACCGGGCACTATATCATTGATGGCACGGTATATTGAGAACGGTGTTGTGGCCGGTTATGCTATTTTTAAGACTACTAATGATAACTCTATAAGTCCACAGCCGTTGTACGCTAACAGTGATGAGATAGCGGAAGGCCTACTGTATAATGGCATCGTTAAGTTCATAGCATACGATACTATCTATTTGGAGACATGGGATGTGAATGAAGGTGCAAACGATTTAGCCTACAAATTGGGACTTACAGTCAAGCGTCGTATGCCTATTATGTTYACTAAAGAGGATCTRTCGGCTAACTATAAAAATATCTATTTTATTGGTCCCACAAGTTTTTATCCATTTTAGACATACATTACGTTACACTACAATAATAATAATAATATATCTTTATTTTTATAGTATTTTAATGTCCAATAATTGAATATTTAATTTTTGAAAATTGATAATTAAAATTAAGAAATTAAATATTTGAAAGTTGTATTATCAGTTAGYATGAAAATGTATTTTATTATCATATWTAAAATATTAATACATATTTTCTTAATTATTACTATGAATTGCACAAAAAAGTATTTATTATTTATTGAATATTAAAATCAATTCTCAAAAAATATATTATAATTACATAATATTTTAATTTAATTAATTGGCTAAAATAGTTATGTATCAATAATTTCAATGTCAAAATACAATAAATAAATATTCTKGAAATTAAAAAAATGTTTTAGTTTTTTTTAATACGTGAATTGATGTTAAAAATGATTATTTTACATACATTTTTTCAGTTGCTTTTATTTAATTAATTTAATTTAATTTTTAGTTAATTTTTAAAATACAAAATAAATTGGTTATTATTTTTTATATACATATATGTATTAATACTAGTAATAAATATTTTATTTTAATTAAATTGTTTTATAAAAAAATTTATYGAATTAAATTTATTAAATATATAAATTTTGATTAAATWTATTTTATAAAACAAAAATATASAGCACATAAAAATCATATAATTTTCGTAGAAAACTAAAAATATAAAACAAAAAATCTCAATTAATATAATTGAAATATAAATAAAATACTAATTATAAATATATGATAATTATAATGCACTAATATCTGCAAATGCAATATATTAATAATTATTTAAACACGTGTGAGARTGCATAATAAAATTATACATAGAATTATTGAATAGTAAATAAACAAATAATAACTAATACAAAAATTGTCATATAATTTAAACTAATTATAATATATTTTATTATAATTTAATACTATTACACTTTTAAAGCAATAATTGTTGAATATAAAGTACAAATACATTTAGCGGTATATATATATTTATAKTAATAGTTCATTATAAAATACATACATAACAATTATATTGATACTACAGTATTAAATAAYATACAAAATATTTATAGTTAAATGTGAATAATATTAAATAATGAAAATGGACACAAATWACCGTATGTTATAAGACATTCATCTATAAAACTATCGTTAGTTGTTTGAAAGGGTAGTTGTTTTTCATATGACTCGCGACCTATAGTTTGAGCCGTTATAAAGTCGCTGAAGTCGTCAATAAATTCTTCGTATAACGAGTCGAGTCTTTAAATAATAATAATAGCAATAAATAAAATAAAATAAAATYGACAAAACAAATAATATATTAATTTTCATATAATAATAAAAAGCTATTTTAGAGTTCATTACGTAAGTAAACTGTCAATCAATTGGCCAATTAGTCCACCATTTGGTGTCATTAGCGGTGTTTGTGATACTTCACAGATAGCTCTTTGAAGACAACTTTTACCAAATCGCGAGTGACTTATTGTSAAACTCTTTGTTTTATTGAATTGTCGTCACAAAAAAATAAGGGTTTGTTTTGTGGTACAATATATCCAAAAATATCCGCACCGATAGTCAAACCATAGAGAAAATAATCAATAAATTAATTAATTAACTAATTATTTTTTTATATAATACTAATATACAAACAGAGACAACAAAAATCTAGAAAAATAAATGCATCAATTATTTAAAAAAAACTTTCTCTGATATTAAATATAAAATACATTAATGTCTGTACAGTAGAGTGTTTGTCAAGTTTTTATTTTTATTTTTAACACAATTAGCTATAGTATCATATAATACAGTACACGGTATACCATATAAATGCTACCGGTGCTAAACACTCAATGTTTTCATCGTCTCATAATTAATGACTACCACATGAAAAATATTATTATTATTATTATTAGTGACACATCACTAAATTAAATGAATAATGATTTTTAAATAATTGATTTGTTTTACGCTATAATTTTTCTTTGCGCTATAATATTGATGTAATTTATTTATAGTACAGTATTTACTAKACATAAGAGTGACTGACCAGTGGGTAGTATACTATAGAGTCTAGTGTTGTACTAAACACAACATTACTGRATATTTGCAACATATTTATAATATGATTTTTATTGATACCATTCCTTTCAAACAACAAAATATTAATATAAATGCTTTTTTAACATTAATGTTATCATATATCAAATGTTGACAAAAAAAACAAAATGAAAATCACAAGCACTGGTTTTTTTACTATATGGTCTCAATGGACAACTGCCTACATTATCAGCGGTGATGGTTTACATTAAAATAAATAAATATACTGTATATTTACCCACACATACTGCACACRCATCTAATTTCACCTGATATAGCTGAGCCCTGGCAAATGATCGGTGACTTTTGACCAATTCATTTTCAACAATAGCCTTATGATTGTCCAAATGGTTAGCACCAGTAGCACCAATAATGTGCTTAGGATTACGATTGGTACCAATAGTAGAGTTACGATCAATAGGAACAGTACGCTGACCGGTAACAGTACCAGTGCTATGGGTATGAATAGTACTATTAAGGCCACCAGATTTAACTGTTGAGGATAACTGGTCCACCACTTCTGGTTCGACATTTGTAACTGGATTTATATTTGCTAAATAAAAATGAAATAAAATTGATTAATAGTTAACAAAATTATGGTCAATCATATACCTAATAATATACGAGCTAATGATGCGCCTAAAGATATATTAATTTTGTTTTTGGTTGACACACCTTTATGTCGGTTAGCGATCACCTGTTTGATCCAATCGGACATCAATTGAAACTGCGACTGAAAACGTACAGTAATAGGCAGTCCCAGTGTAAAACCCGACTCAACACTGCCGGTCAGTTCAAAAGGCACCTCTATTTTAGGTGTTATCTTAAGCACTCCATTACTGAACAGAAATAAACTATTAATAAATATAAAAAAAGTTTTAAAATTAAAATATCTATTTTGTTGAGTAYTGTATCATTGATTTATAGATATAATAKACTAATAATACTACTTTATTACCGTTGATACGACTGCGGACGTGTAGTCGTATTACTCGTCCGGTTAACTATTGTATCAAACTTTGAATCAATTGTTGTTTTACATTCAATCATAACAACTATAAAACTTAATATTATAGAAATGAGAAAATACTGACTAATGTGACAACAATTTTTCACATTTAAATAATTTTTATTTGTATTTTTATCATTTTCTTTAGCAAACATATTTTACTAACAAATAATATTGTTTAACATATGATGGAAAAAATATTTTATCAATTTAATAATAATCTATGATTATATTCATGAAAATAAAATTATAAAAAATTGAAAACATCAAGTTAATGACCACTATTTATATAGCTCTGTAATAAATAATAAAATACTAAATTAGCTATGTCATTTTGTCCATTTAAAGGTCATTTAAAAATGTTAGTTATTTACTTTAATATAATATATGAGAATAATGTTKACAATGATTAGACAAAATAAATAGTCAATAATTTATACGTCTATAATGTTATATTGTATATTGAATCGTAACAATATTTCAAGTTTTAATTAATTTCCCATTTATCTGACAGTAATTTTATTAATAATTTTATATACACTATTAATTCTAGTATTGATTTATCAATACTTAATTTTCCAATTAATAGAAAAATTATTAATGATTTATTTATTTTTATTATACATTTCTATGTCAAATAATTTATTATAAAGACATGAAATATAACATATTATTAATAATTGATTAATAAAACAGCAATTGATTAGAAGATATATCTTAATAATTCAATGTCTATCTATTAAACTCTAATGAATATTATAAACATATAAATAAAAAAAAWTATTATCTAATAAATAGCTTATAGATTATTATAAATAAATAAAAAATTTAAATACTAAATAAAACAAGTCAATAGTGATGATAATAATAGTGCGGCTTATGGTGACTGTAGTGACCGTGACTGTGACCGTGCGCTCCGTGGGAACCGTGACTGAGTCCGTGGCTGTGATGGCCATCGGCTGATTGATTAAAAAATAAAATTATAATCAAATATATGTATAAAWAATATATATATATATATATATATACAGCTATGMGAGCCGTGGGATCCATAAGCCTGATGACCGTTTGTACCGTAGTGGTCGTGATGATAGTTTTTGCCGTGATCTATATGTTGATGGTGTCCATGACTGGCACCGTAGTTGTTATGGGCTTTTTAAAACTGATACCATTGATGATAACAGGGATGATATGGTGTTTATGTAATTTAGATATTTAGGTTATTATTAATTATTAATTTTTAATTATATATATATATATATATATATTACTATCYATGAAATAAACCTACCCGTTCTCTTTATCCCATGACCATTTCTTAACATATCCATCTCCTAATAATTTTATTATATATATATATAAATTTATAAATAATGTCAATATTATGTTTGCAAAACTATAGCAATTACTTTACATTACTATTATATTGTTAACAAAAATTAATTAATAATTAAAGTTAAATTTTAAAGCGAGCACCTTTATCTTTATTCCACTGTGCTTTATCTATCCAATCGCCATAATGTCCCCCATGGCTACCGCTACCTGAGGTTCCCCAATGATTGCCGTGATGTGCAGCCGCTTGACTACTCCAACCRCTATTACCTAACAAATAAAAATCAATTAAATAATTTTTTTTATTTACTCTATACATCCATAATATAATTTCTATTATTGGTAAAAAAATCCAATTCCCAAATTACTAATAATAAAAACTAATTATTTAATAATTATTTAGATTAAAAATACTTACCATAATTATTGTGGTGACCGTGACTGCCGTGACCACTAGAGTCCCACGCTTTACTAGTTATTACAAAATAATAATAAATTATTATTATTATTATTATTATTGTATAATAGATTTAACATTTGTATTGATACTCAATAAATCTATTTTTATAATWAATGAATAATGTACAAATATTTTACATAATAATCAAATTATAWATAAAAATTATTTTCSATTATATAAAATATAATTTGTAAATTATATTGACACTAAATATAAATTATATATTTATTAATAAACTATTATATTTTAAGAAACTGAATAAAATTTAAGGATATAGACACAAAAAAAATACATAAAAATTTATTATAAAATTTATACATTAAAATATTTTTTTTTGAAAAACATCTTCTAAWTTATGTCTGACATAATAAATAAATAATTTAACATAAATATTAAACATAATCCACTTAAAAAATKTAATATTCAATTGTATAATTCAAATTATAACAGRTATWAAATAAAACTTAGTTAATTGAAAAATAAAATACACAAAAATTATTAATACAACCTATAGTCYGTGTGATGACTTTGTCCGGTAGTGTGACCCCCATATCCGTGTCCACCATAACCTCCCTGTCCGTAGCCATGTTTATGTGTATGATGTTCGTGATAGTGAACTGGATAGTGATGTTTGCTATATGTATGAGCGTATGGCTTATGATAGTTATGCGATTGATATACTGGTGTCGGACTATGGTATTGATGATGATATGTTGATGAATGGGGATAGTTTAGTGGATAGTGTGGTTGRTGTGGATAACTGTGCTGATAGTGATAYCCAGCCGAGGTATCCAAGTCTTCAATTGTRTAAATAATAGTTTTGCCCAAAAACTTCTGTTTGTCGACAGTTGTCTTATTTGCCGACGAGTTGTTATATATTAATGATGTGATACTCAAAGTGATTAATAGATGTTTTAATAGATTATTATTAAACATATTATTTATTGCATTACAACTTTGAGATAACAATGAAAATAAAATTAATTGAATAAAATAAAAATAATGATTTTTATGATAGATTTCAATATTTTATMAACTTTTCTGTTATCGGCATTTGTTTTATTTTTGTTGATAATAAAATATCTAAAAATTTATTTTAAAAAAAATTAAAATCATAMAAATAAAACATTTATAAATCAAATGTTCATATTTAAAGCTAAAAACTTATGTTTATATATGAATGTCAACTAAAATGTAGTCATGAGTTAAATTTTTACATATAAATTAATTAGATTTTAGTATTATATTAAAACAATACAATTAATAAAACTTTTTTTTTTTTGGTTTTATTAATGATTGACATAATGAGATTATAATATCATTAAAAAATATAATCTATTTAATTATGATTTTTGTTATCTGATAATTATCTACAATATKTTAAACAAATAAATAATAATAATAAATATTATAAAATTGTAATTTTAAAAACCGGAAATATTATATTAAAATTTTATTTGTTTAATAAATAATAAATTATWTCGTATATTAAATTTATCAAATTTTAGTAAAAGTACAAAAGAGTAGTTCAACATTAAAAATATTTACAATACTATGTGTTTATACTTTATTTGATTAYAGACCATAAAATGAAACATCATTTTTTATTTAGTTTTTAAAAAATAAACAAATAYTAATGTAAAATCATATTTTWGTATATTTAATACTTAATTGAATTAATARCACAAAATACAGTAAATAATTTATGACATATATTATTATTTATTAATTTAGAATAAAATTCAATTAATATTTTATTAATTTGAATTWAAATAACGMTTTGAAAATATAATATAATTAAATTAAAGTTTTTYCAATTAATAATATTATAAATACAATACAATAATATTTGATACAAAATTTATAACAAATAGTTATTTGCATATAAAAAATTATATAAATACATATTATACTTATTTGATACAAAACTTTTGTACTTTACGTTCGCATTTAGATAATATCTTATTTGCATATAAAAAATTTATATATATGACGTAATATGAACCACGCCATTTCAAAAATTTAATTAAAAAACTTATAAAAGTCTAATAATGTTTTATTTGTGTGAAAATATTTATTATTAGTTAATATTGTGGGASTATAGTCGCTAATAAATTAAAAAYATCTTAAATACAAGTATTAATTTTTTTTTATATTTTTCTAAATATAAAAATTTMATTTTAATTGATAATTATTTGCTTTTATTGTTACAGTTTTTATTAATATAATTAATTKATCACTCAATCAATAGATTTAACCTATAGATCTGATCATCAAATTTTATAGTAATAATTCAACATTTTGTCGACAAATTTTACAAAAAACCGTACTATTTGTACATAATTTTAATAAAAKTACAAATTATAACAAAAACATTTTTTCATTTTTTCGTCCACTTGTTTGATGTATTTAATAAATAATAATTTTTTYGGTAATTATTTATTTAAACAGAAAATGAAAATAAATTATATGATATTATTGTTATATTATAGTGTTATGATCATGATGATTTTTTWAAAACTTTTTCTAAATAAAAATCTATTTCAAAGTTCAAGTTTTTTTCAACAACAAAAAAATATAATCTTATGAGAGTTTTAGTGGAAATTTCTATTCATATATATATTTTTCTATGTGGGAGTAATATACATATGATATTTATGTATTAATATTAAATTATATGCATTATCTGCATTGATACTGTAGTTTTTACATATATTTTTATTATACTATATWTKTATCATTATTTTCTTACAATAGTATAATTTATTATATACACTATATTATAAAGTATGTATAATTTATAATATACTTTATTTATTAATAATAATTTTATTATTCAAAGTATATGTTTTCATKTATAATTACTGACAAATAAAAAAATTAATTTAATGTTATTAGTTATTAATTAAAAACTATTTATATATRACTRTTATATATATATATATTTATAGATTTTAACTTTATRTTTTTATTTATTAGAATGTGTACTAATGATATAAACAAAATTATTTTATCAATAAATACTTATAATACAACTAATAATAATAATATATACAATAAATTCTAATAAACTATAATACTAATATAAAAATCTATTTATATAAATATATWTCTAAATATTATAAATAAAAATARTCAAATCTTTATTTGACATTTATATAATAATATTTATTGAAAACAATATGTAATGAATTATAATTTTTTCAATTATTCTATAATTTAATTAATAATTATTTTATATTAATATATAAAGTACATATATTTACAGTATATAACTATTTAATTTTATAGATGACAAGTTCATAAAAACTTGATTATCATGAAATATACAGCAATTTTGAATGTTCAWGTACATTTTGTTGTTTTTCATATTTACTTGAAAACATGTATTTATTTAATTGAATATATATTTTTAGGTTTTTTWAAACTGATATGATGTCGCACCTGTTTGTCAGTGACGATACTACTCTATATATTTTATAGATTATGGTACAGATATATAGCCACWAAAAAAACAAACAAACAAAAGTTACATAATATATTAATAATAAAAGATTTACATTTTGTCAAAAACATCAAAATATAATATATAAATGAATTATAAATATACTCTATTTGAATATTGTAAAAAAATGTTGATAACATAATACATAAATATTTAATCTAAACATTGGGACAAAAAGCAATACATTTTATTTATATAAAACTGATATATTTAATAATAACAATACAACAACAACAACAARAAAAAATTGTTTTTCGATATCATTATTATTTTAAAATGTTATAATAGATTTTATTATTGACTATAATATACTGTAGTTGTYTGAATAATCAAAATAAAACATAAATAGTATATAACTTAAAATCCATTTTTATGYATTAGATTTAATATTACTTATGAAACATATACACAAACACACATATTTCTAAATGTAAAATCCATTATAGTATTTATCAAAATTTTGTGATATTTTTGTTTATCTGTTGTGTTTTATGTGATCATACAAACACTCACACAGAGAATATTCTGTATATGTATATGACATATACTGTATATATTAATACAATACAAAACATTATGTATTTATGTATTCCCTATCCGTATGTCAAATGATTTGTTTAGTCTACCGTTATTTTGTATGAGTCCTATAGCACCGACAGTTATGTATTGATAAAAATGCAGTATAATGTAATATGATATCATAAATGCAGTGGATATTTAAAATGTAAAGTTCATAGCACTGGGTATTAAATATAATATTATATAATGTTAAAATTATAAGAAATAAATATACAGTATATTTATATTTTAACATTGTTTCAACTTATACTAATATTATATATKATATATACATGTTTGCAGATAAMATATGTAAATATACTGTAAGTATATTACTTATATTATATAAATTGTATTTGAATCCAAAATTCAATTACTATATCAAATGAAACAAAAATTATAACAAACAAATTTTTCATATAAAACAAAATAAATCTATGATTTATTTATTTCTACAAACATTTATTTTTAACCTACATAAAATAATATTAATGTTCAAAAATTAATACAKAAATTTATTTAATTAAATTTTTAATTATCTGACACATATGACATTTTTATTAATTTAAAAAATATTTTTAGAAGTTTCTCTTAGAAATATAAAATATTGTTTTATATAAACAACTCTCTTATCATTTACTATCAGAGAATTGTTTCAAATAAAACTCTTTAAAAATTCATAAAAGATAAATAACTTTTCACTTAATTTCAATACTTGTAGTGTTGCTATATGTGAGTGAAAAGTGTAAATGTATATATKTTTGCGTATATATATATATATGCGTGTGTGTGTGWGTGWGTGTGTGAGAGAGAGAGAGAGAGAGAGAGAGAKAGAKAGATAGAGAGAAAGATGAGACACACGGAGACGGACAGTTAGGTAGCACTTAGAGCACACCTTTTTATGGTTAATTTTTTTTTATATATCTTTTAACATATACTGTAGTTTCTTTACATATAGATAGACATTTTRTCCAAAATAGGTGTGACTCGATTTTGATATAAACAAAATGTTTTATTTTATCAAATTATATTATCTATAGTGTAAAATTCTATACTGTTTAATATKTARTAAACATAAGTTTCTTATATTCTTAGTTAATATATATAACATCTAAAATAATATATTAAATCTAAAAATATTMATTTCATGCTTAGTGTTGRCAAAAAAAGAGAAATTTATAAAATAATAGACAAATTTCTATCTATGGGTTCCTAATGTTAATTTTGTTCTCTCGATATTTGTAATCATTTAACAATRCATTATTTACAATTAATAATTAAATATTATTGTTAATATTTTAATTATTAATTAAAGTAAAAAAATAATTAATTTAATTATATTAACTATGATATATAAAAAATAATGAATAAAATTTTTACAAATCTGATTTTTATTAAATAATTATTTTATATATAGGTATSCCATTTTGTATAGTAGTGTAGTATATGTAGTATAATATTATATGTATATTATTATGTCTCATTAATATAGTATTACAATAGGCTATAGATATAGAGATATCCATTTCATAAAAATTAAGTTATATTTCTATAGAAATTTATTCCTGAGAAATTTTCTAGAAACTTTCTCCTGTAAAATTATCAGAAACTTTCTATTTGCCCATCTCTAATTATGCTTTAAATGATTTGATTATTAGTGTTATAGCAAAAAACGCGTATAAGGTATTTTGACAAATTCTTACATAAATATATATAAATATAAAACTAAGTGTCAGTCAGTATTTTCTCTAAAAGCAATCTGTTTAAAGCAAACTTATATATAAGTTTTGGCATTTACTAAACATAASACATACCTGTCCATTGTGTGAGTGTAAACTATAGACAACCTGTTGATATATTTCATTTATAGTTTTATTTTTTCAATAAAACTTTTATTATCTTTGTGTAGCAAATATCCGKAAAAAATATTATTTAACAAAAATAATATTTGTTTCTTATATATAATAAAAAACTAAGTAAAATATTTTAACAGTTTTATTAAAAATAGACAAAATACTATAATTRTTTGAAAAAAACTAAAAATTTTAATATTTTTTTTGTATGCGATAGCATCAATAATTATTCAATAATTAATATAAATGATGAAAACGGCTATATTTTTAGTGTTTGCCATCTATTTTACGATATCATTGGAGTGTATCCTAGCTCTGGCCTACAAACGATTCAAAGCTCCCGACAGGTTTCACTGTCTCGACAACAATAATCGCGGTATTTATATATTGATTATATATATATAAATATTTATTAATTTAATTGTTTTTTACAAAATATTTCTTATTTTATGTTTATTTAATTGATTTRTCGTTTGTCTGAACACTTAATTATATATAAAAAAAAGTTCATTTTTTAGACAATAGACAAAAACCTCAGTTTAAATTGACTTACATTACATTCATGTCTATTGTGTTAGTAATAAACTATAATATTTTTATAATTAATTTTATTTGCTATAAATATCATAAATATTTAAATCATGTTTAATAATGTTATTCTCATTGAATGAACAAATAAATATTTAACAACTATTTTAACTAAAATAAATGATTTTTATATACACACATATTACTAATATGTACAAAGTTTATATTGTATTCACAATTACTATTTCATTGAAATTCCAAAGAAAAATTGAAACAATTTATTAAATAAAATCTAATATTTAATAAAATTAATTTTATATTACTTTTCATGTCATTTATACAAATAAGATAGAAATTTCTTAATTAAATTCTTACTAAAAATTAGACTTTATATTTATTTATATACAGTGTTATAGTATATAAATTATATGTAAATAATAAAATATGATATACTAGTCACATAAGCTACTAAATACTTTTTTTTAATGTAAAACATTTGTTTTTATATTAGTTATGTAAATATAGAAAAAGATAAACTGAAATTAATTTTTATTATATTTTTGTCTTTTATGTCATTTAATTTTATGACACAAACACTGTGTATCTCTCGGTACAGGTGCTATAAATGAGGCCATGAAGTCGGCATCGTTTATGCCGATAAGCAATCAACAGARAAAGATAYTGAAAYTATATGAGGAGTGTATCAAATCAAATGAGTTTCGCTTTAAGAAGTCCTCTTACTCATCGGCACCGGTAGACCATAAGATGGCCTATATTTTAACACTAAAACGACAACACTCTCGAAAGCAATCAGATCCCGATTCTGTGTACTATCCATATCGCTATATATTAGACAAATTAGATCAATATTATGATTATTAATTGTTTTGTTGTTTTATAATTACACTTTTTTTGAATACTGTGTAGTTTATTATTTAAATGTCAAAAATTTTATTTTGTTTATTTTGTTATATGTTATTATTAAATATTAAATTTTTATGTATATATTCATATAACTTATTTGATATATGTTATATTTTAAGAGATTAAAAATAATATCAATATATTTTTATCAATTATTTCTTTTATTTAATTTTAATAAATATTTATTTTAACTAATTTTTATACAATTTTTAAKAATTAAATATTAAATAAAAAGCACTTATAAATAAAAAATATTAAATTTTTTTATTCATTCAATAATTTTTTGATAATTATTTTGTTATTATTTAGTTAGTTATTAATTTTTATGTAATTTTGAGCAAAATATTATCATATTTAATAAATATTTATTGTCAATAARCAATTTTAACATTTATATTTAAATAAATATAATATTATTATTTATGTAAAAATARTATGAATCGTAATTTTAAAATATCATTGTTAAATTTATATATGTATATGTATCTGATATAATATATAAAAATATTATTATTATTTTAAATTATTGTCATATTATATATTATCTTATTTTTACAATCGATTTGTGTAATACTGTATATTAAATAAATATATAAAATTATTTCTATCTTTACGTTAAACTAAAAAACAAAATATTTAATACATTTTCTGTAAAAAATACATTATTTTTCAAATAAAGTTTTCCGAATTAAAATTATAATAAAAAAATGTTGTGCAAAAAAATGTATAATAAAATTATTGATAAAACTTTCTAAATATAAAATGTAAAAACATTTATAATAATTTTTAGTTAATTAAGTGATCTATTAATTTAAAAATCTATATAAAGTATAATTTAAACAATATTCATACATTTTTAAAAAAGTCTAAATTTTTGATTTGATTTAAAAAAGACATAGATTTAATGTTTTAACCAATTATATAGTTATATTATATAATTATATGTTATAAAATAGTATATATTAGACAAAATWTTCTTTCAATCTTTCAAAAAATTCTCTAGACAAATATTTATATAACTTTTATTAGTTTATTACTTTTACAAAATATTATTTTTTGTTTAGTCTATAAGTTAAAAGTACAATATATTTATACTGTATTTCATAYTCAAACATTTTTTATAAACTTTTTATTGCAAATAAATTTATCTTAGTAAATTRTATATGTTTTCAATTCAATTTCAATTCAATATTAAATAATWTATTATAAAAGTTAATAAGTTTTAAAATTTTATCTGTTTTATTTTAAACTGCTATAATATTCAACACAAGTATCTAAAGTTAMYCACAGTATTGTTTTATTAGACAAAAGTGTAGAYTTTTGTTTTTATGTTATGTTTTATATATTGGAAAAATTATTAGTAAATATAAAAACATTATTTTGTAAGTTACAAAATGTAACTATTATTATTTTTTATATTCACAAAATAATCTAATTTTTCATTTTTAACATAATAATTTGTAATATAATAATAATTGACATAATAATAAAAATATTTATCTTGTTTATATTTTTTAATACTATATATTAAACAATATTTTTTTTTTATTTTAATATTATGACATTTTATTTTATTATACGACAAACTATTCGGATTTGTGAAAACACTAATAATTATTATATTATTATTTTTTTGCATATAAATTCAATTTTCAGATTAAATAGATGTATATTATTGAATTACATGGGAATTATTAATAATAGTATTTAATTGTATTATTTGCGGATATACTGTATAATAGACATTGTATTATAAATTAAAGTATAGTTACTATAATTAAATTATARTATTATATATAATATACTACTTTATTATTTACTGTAGTATTATTTACTGTAGTATTATTTAGTTAGTAAACTATTTGTTAGTAAATTATTTGTTTAATTATATTAAATTTATATTTTTGCTATTTTATTGCTTATCGAAATATTTGTTTTTATTTTTTTAGTTTATACTATTAACATAAAATTATTTACCATTTTATAAAATTGTCCAAAAATAGATACTTTTAAAATGTACAAAAAAATAAATAATTATTATTAAAAATTAAAGAAAATAATATATTATTAATACAATTTATATATTACACTAAATGTAAACATTTTAAAATATTAACATTTTAATCAAATAAATAGCTAGAGATGTGTGTATTTTTTAAAATAAATAATTTTTATTTTATTAATATAATATATAAATATATGATGTCAATAATCGTGTAACATAATTAAAATATATATATATATTGTAGATATAAATAGTTTATAAATAGTATAATACATTTGAAGTCAAAATTATAAATTATATATAAATTATGAAATGTTTGGTTTATTTACGAAATGTCATAATCAATGTCTTAAGCAATGTCTTAATCAATGTCAATGTCCTCCGTGACTATGTTTAGTCCAATGGCTCGAGTGATGGTGTTTGGGATGCCATGAATCCCAGTGCGACTTCTTGTGTCCACTGCTGCCATGCGATCCRTGTTTCTTGCCGTGAGCTTTATGTCCGTGACTACCACTGCTACCATGGGATCCATGTCCGTGATGTCCACCTTTTTTGAAGTGATGAGAACCGTGATGTCCRCCGTGTGAGCCGTGTTTATGGCCTGATGAGTGTCCGCCGTGAGATCCGTGCGATTTTTTGCCGCCCTTTTCCCGATCCCACGACCACTTCTTCACATAACCCGATCCCTTATCTTTCTTCCAGTTTTTCTATTATATAAACAATAAATAATTTTAATAACTAATAATATTGATTAAAAARTAATTAAATATAATAATAAACCCACCTCTTTACCATGTTTACCCCAATGTCCTTTTTTATGTCCCTCTCCGTGTTTACCCCAATGACTGCCGTGTTTGTTACCTCCCTTTTTATGATAGGCTCCATGTCCTTTTAAGATGATTTATTGAATTATACAATACAATTAAATTAAAATAAAATAAAATGAAAGTAGTTTTAAAATTATTAACTTTATGACAAATGTTTTATAAGTAAAAAACTGCAATAYTGTAATAAAAACAATTTTTTATTTATACAACACAACAATATCTATTTCCTAAATTATTTTTTTTGTTTATTATAATAGTTCTAAAAAATTTTTTTATTAATTTTGTTGTCACTAAAAATTTTTAATTTATWTGACAACAATTTGTTAAATGAATTAAATATTGATCTCATTTTAAAAAGAAAATAAATAAATACTTTATCTCAATATTATTTATATTATTTAATAGAATTTAAATAATTTTTTTGTAAGCTATGTATTGCTATTGCATACCATGTTTGCCCCATTTGTCATGTTTGCCATGTCCCTGATGACCTTATAATAATAATAATAATAATGTAGATTCAATTACAGTGAAATGATTACTTATAAATTGTTAGAAAACAAAAATATCAATTAGCATAGCATACCCCATGATGATCCATGTTGACCTGATTAGACCATTGCATAGTATAATCATTATTACACAACCAATAAAACAAACAAACAAAAGTTTATATCATATATACAGTAGAGTACAATAATTAGCATACAATTTACATAATATATATATATTCTGTCTATTTCTGGTATAAAATAATACTACAATTGAAACTTTATATACAACTACTAAATATTTTATATTACTATTGTTTTGAAAAATATTATATATTCTATAATATTTTAATATATCTGTCTAAATATTTATATATAATTCAAACTTACATAAAGCTMTATTAAATGTAATTTATAAATAGTAAAAAATAAACATAAATTATGTTTAAAACTTAAATATTAAATAATTAAACATTTAATAATTATTAACTACAAAAATCAGACCATGTTTTTTATGTCCAGCACTGTGACCACCTTTACTGCCTCCTCCGCCGTGTGACGTATGTTTAGATCCATGAGCCGTGTGGTGATGATGACCACCGGCCGCCACATCCAAGTCTTTTGTGTCATTTAATACATATTTTCGGTCATAATTTAGATAAGTTTCACTCACTTGTAGTCTAGTATTATCGACTTTTTCATCGCCATAAACCAAATTATTAAACACTACTACTGAAAATATAACATATGTAATACATAGTAATATATAKATGTTATTCAATTTCATATTTTATTTTTATATAAATAAATAAATCAATAAAATTATATTAAATAAATAAATTTTTTCCAAAAATCTTATAAAAACTAATTTAAGTTAATAATTTTTTGAGWGCCTTTTTATATACTTTARGGTATTTCTAATTAATTACAAATTTGTTTTATTTATAACAATTAACTGATTTGTTTTTTTTCATTTTATAAGACTATTAGTCTATAAATTGTTTATATAATACAAATTGAATATGTATCTAAAATAAATTGGCCACAAAATTTGTRTACACCTATTAGTATGAGGTCCTAATTTTATATGTAATTTACTGTAATATATTGTAATACTGTATATAATTCAAGGTTTAGATTTATTTATTAAACTTCTATTAGTCTCTATTGTCTGCTAATGTGCTATAATTTTACTTAATAATATTTAAATTTTATTATTTTTTCTATTGTTATTATTTTTTATATTATCTATTAAAAGTTTATTTAATGACATGTATATAAAAAATATCATCTGAATTTTATATATTGTCAACCAATTACCCACTGATAGTGACATTAATTTACGCCTATAATCGTRGTCTTAATATTAATGACCCTTAAATTTTTTTACTACAATATTAAAAACCAATTATCCGTATCGACACTAATATCTTATATAAATGTGATATTAATATAACAATTTTTTTAAATAAGTTTATTTAAATATATTTTTTAGTGGAATGTTTATAAATAATAACTTTATATATAATTGATATTATTTTTTAATAAATACTATAATTAGTAATTTAATATTGAATATTAATAATATTTTATTATTATTAAATAATTTTAATAAAACTTTATTAATCTAATATTATACTTTTATATGATTATTTCAATACAGTATTTATTTTTATACTCTTATTAATATATCAATTAATATAGGAATTATAATATTAATAAATTAAAAATTTTATTAACAAATAAAAAATAATTTGACATTTTATCTATGATATTTTAAAAAATAATATTCATGTAACACATAAACTTAAATAATGTAAAACATATATATTATGCACTTTTGTCAATACTTTACACTCAATCCATCATAAAAACATATATTGATGACATTCACACAATAAGCTAGATTTAGTGTTACAAAACAATTTTCAATTGCATATTATCTAAGCTATAATTAATTAATTAACTAAAGCAAATAAACACACACACACACACACACACACACACACACACACACACACACACACACACATACATACAYACACAYACAGTTGAGTAYTTYAATATAACCTGATATTGATTTGTAAGGTTAAGCTTTGTACTCAATTAGCTCTAATGATAAATTTGTGTTGTTTTTTGTTGATAAATAATTAGTACTTATAAATACTTGTACAAAAAAAGTGTAAGAAAAAATAAACTTTTTTTTTGTATTATTAGACAATTTATTAAATAATAATAAATTTGTTAATTGTTTTTCATATTATACTATAATTATRTTTGTTATGTATTATAGTTAGTCACTCACTCACTCACCCACTCATGTATTTTAAATAGTAAATAAGTATTATTAATATGTTAGTACTAATCTAGTTTGCTGATGGACCGGATCACCTGAATAGACAATATAAGGGCAATCATAGACATAGACATTAATTAATGTCTATTATTTTCTGCATTTATACTTTTATACAGTATTAAAAACAATACTAATTGTTTAATTTATATATCACTATTTAAATACTATTTTGCTGACTATTATATTTCTAATTGTTTACACTTTTAGTTTTATTTATTATATTTTTTAGTTTTGATTTTTGTTGTTAGTGTTGTTTAAAAAAATAGTTTTTAATGAGAAATAGTTTTAATACATAAATTATATTGATATATTAAATTATTATATTGTTGGTATATGTTGTGTTAAAATTTAGTTTATATAATAAATTATAAAACAAATATAATTATAATAATTTATTTGACTAAAAATTAACCTATGTTTTGAACTTTTTTTATAAGTTATAAGGTTACTTGAAGTAAAAATTATAATTTAATTATTATAGATTGCTATTAACAAATCATTGTTATAATTTATAAAGTTTACTATAATTTTTTTAAAAATTTTGTATAGTATTATTACATTGCACAGTCTATTATAACTTATTGTATTCAATACAATGAAAACTACTAAATATATATTTTTAATTTTATCTTTTCAATACTAAATTTWAAAAAATATTTTARTAATAATTTATTTAAAATTTTGATAACATATAATAAAAATTATAAAACATAATTAATATAAATAAAATATTAATATTAAACATTTTTTAAATTTCAAATTTCCGCTTAAAATTATATCTATTTTATTTTAAAATCTTTAAATAAGTTAATAAATAAGTCTCACTATAATGATAAAAATAAAAATATACAAATTAAAACACTAATTAATATTAATAATAACCATAATATATGCAGAAAAAACTTTTTAATTTTGGTTACATTATAATGCAAAAAATATTACATAAACTTTTTCATTGTTTAGAAACTAATTTTAAAATGAATTTTTGGGTTAGCATTCAAAAAATAATTTACACAAAATATTGACGAAAATAATCATTTGAAATAAGTGAACACAATATTTGTAATTAGTATTTAAATTATRACACTTAAACTATAGTAATATATGCATTAGTTTTGGCACTAACCGTATCCGATGGTACGGAAGTATAACTATATATACTGTATATAATTTATATTATATAATATTTTCTACATATAAAACAGTATAAACATATATAGATATATATAAACATAAACAYAATACTTATATTACCGGTAATTAATATAACATTTTTCATTTTTAAACACAAATTATTTACGCATAATTTTTATCGATATAAGAGTCATATAATTAATAATAATAAAAAAATTAAGTAATTAATTTTAGTAAATTACAAGTATATTATTCATATTACATAAAATAATTACTGTTTATTTTGTTTGTTTGCCCAAACAATTGTTTTAGTTCATAAAAGTATAATASATTTATGAATTTAAACAATTATATATAAATACCGTAGAAATTCATTTAAACTTCACTCTYATTTTCATATAATTTGCATAAAATACAGTATTATATGACTTAATGAAAACTTTACTGTTATTTCATAGTTAACTATTTAGACAATAAAARCTASGGTTTCATTCAAATCAAGTGTCAGTATCGACAGTGAATAAGTGTGGATAACAATGGATAATAATATGAGAAACAGCAAAATGTTTCAATTGTTCACTATTATTGTGTGCCTATTGGTAGCGCATACCAGAGCTTTGGACACCAGTTCCAGTGATATCAAGACTAGTGAGACAAAGTGGCACCCAGTGCTGCATTGAAAACCATMGGTTCTGTACTTCAAGATCTTCAGACAGCTGCCAGCTATGGTGGCGGAGGAGGAGGTGGTGGTGAAGGAGGTGGAGAAGGAGGCGATGAGGGACACGAAATGGGAAAATCAAATAAAGGTTTTATGGGTGGTATGAGTAAGGGATCCAAAAAATACGATGGAAATGAATGGGACAAAAAGGGAGGCGATTGGGGCAAAAATGGTCACAAAAAGTATGATATGGGAGATAAATGGGCTAATAAAAAGTGGGATAAAAAATCAATGGATCAGTTCGGCGATAAATGGTCAGACAATTCGGGTAARAAAGAGGCCGGCAAATTTGAGGAATGGGGMGATAATAAAAAATGGAAAACCGATAAGGGAAAGGTATGTTTGCATTGTTTTAATATAATAACTATAACTATAATACATAACTATTTTTTAAACAAATTCAAGGGTTACGAAAAGTCATACGAATACGACAAATCTGATGGAATGAAAACWTCATACGGAAAGAAAGGCAAAAATGAGCAAGGCAAATATGATAGCAAACATGGGTTAGTAATCAAACATTAGTATTTTTTATTTATTTATTTTATTTACCATGATAATATATATTTATTTAAAATTAAAATAAAACTAATTTTACTAATAATTTTAAGTGAGAAACACGGTTTCAATAAAAAAGATATGGGAGGTAAAGATGATTTCGGCAAAAAAGTCAATAATGGAAAATCTGTAAGCATTTTGTTGTTATTGTTGAAACAAACAAAATATATATATATAAAATAGTCTTATTTTCTATAAATTTAAATAATTGATTTATAAAACTATATATATATATATATAGGGTCAGAATGAATGGGGCAAACAGTACAAGACTGGCGGCAAAAACAATAAGGGAATGGATTTCTATGAGGTAAAGAAGCCGAGTTCGTGGAAGAACAGCAAATGGAATAAACAGCAAAAGAAGTCACCGCCACCTCCTCCCCCACCGGCGCCAAAAAAGTCATACGGAGGCGAAGCCGATGGTGGATATGAGGGCGAAGCCGCCGGCGGTTATCAGGCCGAGGGAGGCGCCGATATGGGTCAAGAATATGGTGGAGGAGAGACCTATGATATGCCAATACATGACGCCGATGGTGCCTATGACTTGGGTGGTGGCGCCGAACTAGCCTACGATGAATTAGGTGGTCATGTTTTGGGCAGCGGTAGACACGTAACCTTTGCCGACCTCAAGAGTCAGGGATATATTGTTATCGATCAAACCAAAGGTTAATTAATTAATTGATGGAAAACGTTAGGCGATGTCTGTCCACTAAATTTTCAGAAAATGTTGGATTAAAACTGCCTGAGCTCTCTCTCTGTCCTCTTTTGTAAATAAGTTTTTAAAAATAATTTATAAATACTTATTTTTAAGCAAATAATTCCTAACTGTAATACTATTTATTAATATTTATAATTAATTTATTTTTAAAAATTATTTTCTTTATATTTTTTTCATTAGTTATTTTAATATAAAAAAATAAAATTTCAAGTGATTTAAGAAATTTTTTAAATATTGTGTCAAAAAATTAATTTAAAACTAATACTATATATGAATATTAAAAATATATAACATTTTTTCGCAACATTTGGCCTAAAAATTTTTTTAAAAATATAGTGTACAAGAAATTCATTAAAAAATAATTGAAAAACATTATGTTGTTTAAAACAAAGACATTAGAAAATAAAATATACTAATTATTATTATTATTTTTAAATTTAAACAATAATTTAACATTATAGTGTATAGCGATGCAAATAATTTTAATAACTATGAAATATTATTATCCAATTTTTAAAATTGAAAGTAATTTATTATATAGTAATAAATGTTATTTAGATTATTTAAATACTTACATTTTTTTGTTAAAATTAAAAAATTGTTATGATGTAGCAAGTTTTGTACAAAAATTACAATAAAATATTTAAATTTTCTTTTAAATAAATACTATAATATTTACATGGCTTGACATTTATTAAATAACAATTTTTACAAATATATAAAAATTAATGTAACATAAAAAATACATTAAGAAAAATAAATAAATAAACTAAAATATAACATTTTTGTATGGATAAGTTTTCAATAAGAAAAAATTATATATAAAAGTCATAAAATGTTATTTAATGATATGATAAAAAATATTTGTCTAATTTTGGMTCATTTAAACCCAGTAATCCCTTACTATACACACCATTATCTCTTAATAATCACGGACTGGATAATCGTATTATCATTATTGCAATAATGTTTAACCAAATAGTACAGTATTTTGCAGTAAATTGATTTTAAGCAACATATCGGGTAAATAACTGTAACTGTAATCACATATTAAAACTAATTATAGTATTTTAGGACACAATCAATAGGCAATGTGTGTATGTTTAGTACAATAATTGTTAGATTATTTTTTTTAAATACCTAACTAAATATACCATTAAATAATATTAAAGATGATGTCTTTTTTATAGTTAGATTATCATTATATTATTATTACATAATAATAATAATAATAAGTTACCGATAAATGAAATTGGATAATACAGTATAGCATTTTTTATTTGCGATAAATTATTTACGGTAATTAATACAATATACAGTATAATCGCAATTTTAAATAAATATATAAATAAAATAAAATATTAGATAAAATAATGTTTTTATAAAATCATTACAATTAATATTATAATTAACACTTTTGTAACACATGTGTTGGTATTAAATAAATATTAAGACAATTGTTTAGTGTGTGTGTGTGGATCAACCATCACATGTCTGTCCATTCAAAGTCACATATACACAGACCCACTGGTCAGTCCTCACTGAAAAAACAGCCGATGATATAGTGGTCACTCATTGTTGGCCTTCAATTGGTTAAGTGTTTCATCGATACGCTGTTGGAGTTGTTGGTCATCATTAGTATTGTCCAATTGTTGGTCCCACTGGTCATCCCAATCGCCGTTGTTGTTGTCATTTTTCAGTGGCCAGTCCTCGACGGCAAACTCGGCAAACTCATCGGTGTCTTCAGCCAACAGTTGTTTCAAATCGATTTTCGGCCGAGACTTCGATAGTTTCGGTATTTTGAATGACTTGAAACCCGAGTTATTGTCGATATTCATGATTTGTGTCTCTGATGGCGRCACCGGTAGGTCACTAATGGACAGTTGTATTACAAATTTATATTTCTATCTCAAAATAATAAACTTTTTACAATAATTAACATACAATTAATGTCTAATTATAATAAAAAAGTATTTTTAAAACTATATTATTATTTAATAAAAATATTTTTATGATAATGTCTTTWAAGTCAATAATTTAATAATAATAATAATAATCTATTAATACTAAACATAAGTAACGTTATTAATTTTACAACAAAATAATTTATCAAGGTAATTTAATAGAGCGTAATTCAATTTTATCAATTTGATTTTTAATAAATGTAAAATACTCTGTATAATAAACACAAAACATTCAATATTAAAAAAAATATTTTATTTAAAAGCTTACGAATATTTGTCACTAGTAATAAAAAAAAATTTATTTTCTAAATATATATATATTAATAAATATTTCTATTGATTTGATTTTTTTAACGAATAATAAAAAATATAACAAAATTATTAATTGATAAAGTATTTTGAGTCAAAAAATATAAACTGTATATGAGTTAAACATGTTTTAATTAACAATATGATAAATTAATTGTTTTTTAATTTAAGCAAACAATATATAATATAATTATGGTAATGATTTATCAAAATCATTTATCAAT
Organism: Oppia nitens; assembly: GCF_028296485.1. Classification (NCBI taxonomy): domain Eukaryota; kingdom Metazoa; phylum Arthropoda; class Arachnida; order Sarcoptiformes; family Oppiidae; genus Oppia; species Oppia nitens. Next base: position 922,433 of record NW_026533251.1, read on the forward strand.
ATAACGRTATATCAAATATATATATATATAWGTTTTTCAAATTATATAAYAAYAYAAATATAATACAYAAWAATCACATTATTTGTTAACACTCGTAATACTTGTATTTTAAAATATACTTATGATATATATATTAAACTATCGGAAAATTTGTACAAATATGAAAATGAATGAATTATTTTAAAAATATATATAAATTATACCACAAAAGTATTGGCACTCAAGTTATTGATAATCTCACATATAGTATATCATATCACGGAATATTGTGTTTAGCTGACTGTCCCCTCTATTATCTACCCGATTGATGGTTCTCCGCGTATCCTTCGGGCCAAATGCATATCGCGAGGCATTACTGTTACTCGTTTGGCGTGAATAGCGCACAGATTGCTGTCTTCGAATAGTCCGACCAGATATGCTTCGGAAGCCTCCTGTAGTGCCAACAAAGCTGTCGACTGAAACCGAAAGCCGTCGATCACGTCCTGCATTATCTCGCGGACGAGCCGTTGAAAGGCCGCTCGTCTTATCAAATGATTGGTAGAGTTTTGGTATTTACGGATATCACGTAAGGCCCGTTCGCCCGGTCGGTAACGATAGTGACGATCGCCTGGTACTGGTCGCGGAGSTTTGGCTGTCGACTTGCGGGCCAATTGCAATCGGTTTCGGCTTTTGCGGCCAACGTTTCGCTGTTTAATACCACTYGATCCCTGAAAATGATTAAAACAATTWGTAATTAAAAAAATAAATAAAATAAYGTRTGATATGGACACTGACCACTGGTCAGTAGTGCTACACTTACCGAACTGGACGACTGTGACGATCGTTTGCTGGTCAACACACTCTCGTGTGGATTCGGGTATCGGTTCGGTCTGTGATTCTTTGTTCGGGCCATTGCTTCGACTAAATAATCTGGTGGTCAATGAAGTGGTCACTCAATGGTCAACACTATTATAACTGTTAGTTAACACTACTTATGAATTGAATGAATGAATGAATGAATGATTTSATTGACTGTAATATAAATATAGATAAAAATCGTTGAAATCATTTGCAAWTTGCAATACTTTTAAATTATGKGTCAAACATAACGTCAATATTTTTTAGCCCACAAACACAATAATAATGTTATTCAATGTATTTAATTGTAAATAAATCTAACGTTTTCTATGGTTATAACTTCAAAAAGAAATTATTAAATTTATTAAATATTTCAATTGATTGCATCATTTGATTGCAATATTATTGCAGTCTTTTAAATACTTGACTCTATTATAGTTTACTTATAATTTAAACTTTAAATTTTAAAGACTGTATTATAATAATAGACTATAAATTGGTTTTTTTGTTACAATTGAACCTAAATTTAAATGCGGGAATCACTTGAAACTGTGACTACAATTAACACTTTATAATATTGTTTTGACATTAAAATACAATATTTTTTAAATCTACATTTTTTGAGAAAAAGTTAATGATGTAAATTAAATTAAATAAGTTTTTATAATTTATTTTARTACTTAATTTAATAGACTATACAAAATAACTAAAACTGATAGTTTAATTTGACTATATATTAGTAATAGTTTTAATTAAAATATTAATTAATATTATACTTTTATTAGTCCCTTTATAATTGAAATATTGTCAAAATTAAGTTTGTTTTTTACGTTTTTTGTCATTCAATGGATCGGTATCTCTATGTCTAGACTTTCTCTTTGTTRTTGTCTTTGCTGTCACTTTCGTTGTCCGAGATTTAAATGCTTTCGTCTTTAGACTTGTTTTGTTTGATTTAGTTTTAGACGATTTAGTCTTAGAGTCAAACTTTTTAACCAAAGAATTTGAGACTAAACTTGTCTATAGGTTTGGGTTTTGGCGATAACTTTCTATATTGACTGTCTGTCAGTATTTTGGGTTCAGTTTTTATGGTCAAACGGTCCGAATTTAGTGATGGATCGGAAATAGTGGTCACTTTGACCTCCCATTCCTTGTCTGACTTTAGTCTCTGCTTATTTTTTTATCAGGCATTCAAAACAAATCAATCATCAAAACAATATATTAAATTAATATATCATATAATAAATAACCGATTGTTTCAAAACCAGTCTTTTATAATAATTGTATTGTTATGTGATTTATTAGTTATTAATAATATTATTAATTATTAATAATAAGTTATAATACTAAGAATTATTACAATACATTTCACGTGAACTTAAATTTAATAATTTAATARCAGTTATAAAACATATTTCAAAACAAATTATTTAACACAAAAAAAATTTCAGATAAACGGTCACAAAATCTCATTATTCTTTAGCCAATCATTTGCTGTAATTGAGAAAACATATCATATTTTAGAGATATATCAGTGAAATATTATTAGAAAAGTCGGAAAAACAAGTGAAATGTTTGCAGAAACTGAACAAATTTATCAGGATTTTGATTTCAATCACYTGACTTCAGGTGGTGTCGACACTGTTGACAATGACTGCAAATCTTTGTCGGACTCGACAGACACCACACCGACAGACAGTGTCAATCGCATTGATATGTTGCCGGAAGCAGTCAAACGAAGAGTCTATGCATTGAAAAAACTGAACGAACAGAAAAAGACTGTTGAGTTTCAGTTTGTCGAAGAGTTTCTCCAATTGATCAAAAAGTACGAACAGATGTACGAACCGTTTCACGAAAAACGAGCCCAAATCGTGTCGGGAAAATGCGATCAATTGGACGACTATTTTCTCGATGACTACAACAGCCAAGTCMTACACCAGACACAAGTCGCCGGAATTCCCGATTTTTGGCTAAAAGTTTTGTGCGCTTCGAAAGACTTTTCAAAACGCATTTTTGCTGAAGATTTGCCAGTACTCAGACATTTGATGGACATTCGGGTGACAACCGAACCACAGGAGCGAAAGTTTTCGCTAGAGTTTTACTTCTCACCCAACGAGTACTTCACCAACGATGTCATCTGCAAAGACTTCTACCTGAAGATCGATCTGCAACAGACAGATCTGTGTCGTCCGTTGAAAGTTGTGTCCACTGATATCGAGTGGAAAGACGGCAAATGTATTCCGTATGACAAAGTTATCGACCAAAATACTGGTCAAGAGGTGTATAACTATTATGACTCGTTCTTCGACTATTTTTGGACATCAAATGAAGATATAGAGGACTACGAGTGTCTTGAATACGACTGGAATGTGTCAMGAGATCTAATACAAGAGTTGGTGCCAAATGCTGTCAACTATTTTACTGGTCATCTCTTCATTGGCGAACATTGCGAGAAATGCATTGCTGTTGTCAATGAACACAACGAAGAACTCGTTGAAAATCAATACAATTATGAAGACAATCAAAGCGATGATAATGGCTATTATGGTGAAGAAGACATCAATCAAGAGGTCGTGGAAGACGAAGAAAGAGATGAAGAAGAGGAGGAGAAAGATGTGAATGAAGATCAAGACTCACAAGAAATACATTCACAAAGTTATGAATGATTAATGAGATGTCGACAAAAGTTTTTTAGAGTTTTTTCTATACTCTATATTTGTAGTTAAAAAATGCAAAATTTTATTCAAATTAATTGTATTTATTTTGCATAGAAAATAAAAATGAATCAAATATTCAATTAATATTAAATTCAATGCAATTCAATATATTATTTTAATAAATTTTTAGAATATTGAATCTATTTTAAATCAATACTATAAAACATTATTTTCAAGTTTATATTTTGATTATTTAAATAGTTTATTATTTAATAATAATCCTATGCTATAAATTATTTTGATATCTATGGAAATATAACTAATTTGATATTTCTAATTTCCGGCTGTAGATTACTATAATTAAAACGTAACTAATAGTTATAATTTTCAAAAAATATAATTTATAAAAAAAATTATTTATTTATTTTATGAGTAATACACGTTTCATATGAAAATAGCTTTAATAAAAAATTATTTCAGCATAAAAGTAATATTAGGCTTTATTTATATTTATACAGTATATTGTTCTGTACTTATCTTTAATAGTCAGCAAGGTTAACTAAACAATGTTTACCTAAACAATAATAAATATTAAATTTAACTACACAAATACAAGAATCATTTTATAATAATWATTATTTTTTATTACAAATATAAAAAATATTATAAACTTTATTTTTTGTTTATTTATAATTTGTAAAGTTTATAAACTTATTAAATAACCTGACCATACCTTTATTGATAATGAAAATATAATAACAATGTTTGATAAAAAATAAATAAATTCAATTAACGTATGAATTGTCGCTTCCAATAGTTACCTAATCTCCAGTATTTGAGTTAAAATAAATTTTATTAACATTTAGTTGTGACATATTATTAGTATATCTGCAGATATTTGACGCTATTATTCACAGTATTTATACTTTAATTTTATTACAACTTTTTATTTCACTCTTTTGTATTCAACTAATATATTATACTAAAAAAATATTTTAATGCAATCTATAACTTAATAATTACTAAACTCCATGTCATAGTTGTAGATAATAACTTTTTTTTTGTTAAACTACTTAAAKTATAAATAATATTTATTATTTTATTTTATTTTTGGTGAGCACTGTATATTAATAAATAGTGAAGTGATGGGTCAGTATACCAGTGATACTAAAACATCTAACCGTACTTTTAATGTAACCAAATATGTGTTAATATTGTTTATTGTATTGAACATTGGATCGTCAATATGGGTCGGTATATATAATAAGATGCGCGTCGATCATATGAGACGTGAATTTCCTGATGACCGGTGGACAGGTGACTATGGGAAGGGTCACAGCGCCCAACTATGGGAGAAGCTGTGCATCACATTTCTAGTGTTTGAAAACATATTCAATGTTATGGGTATTGTAGGCACACTTCAGGAAAACTATTGTCTGTCAATAATGTTCAGTGGTGTCATGTTTTTGAGTGCTCTGTACGGCTCCGCAGGAAAGTTCATACGCGGAAGTGTCTGTTCATATTTGATGCCACTCCTGGTTGGTATCATAGCTGCCGTTTACGCCCATCAGATACGTATGCAAAACTATCGTTTAAACAATCGGCTAACGTCTACCCGAACTACCGAACCCAAGTCGCCAACATTGTTACCTCAAGTCAATCCCGAGGCGATCTATTCGGTTCCCAATAAATCGGCTAAACAGCCGAAGCCGTCGTCGCGCACGTCGTCCTCGCGAACACCGCCGCCGCCCACTAAACCAAAACCGTCGCCGCCGTCCAACCCATTGATCAGCAATAATAATAACCGTTCGTTTGAACGAAAATATTCACAACACTCGGGAAATGGCGAGGAAAGGATATATATGAATGGATCGGTCATTAATAATCATAACACCCGAGTCTATGTCCCCACAACTGAAGTTTAACATACCATACCTRGAAGTCTACATTTGTAATRTGTTTAACCTCACTAATCAATCGTCAATTTCATAATGCATTTACATTTTTTAATTAAATTATTTAATTTTCTTTGAAAATAAATTGTTTTTATATTTATGATATCAAASATTTTACATTTATAKTTTATTTTATTGCTGTGGTGTAATTTTTATTATAAATTATTATAATTACTTAAATAAACTAATTGTCATTAATATAAAAAAATATTTCAAGTTAAATAAAATATATACTGTATAAATCAAACTATCAAYAATAGTCTGTTGAACGTATATTATATAATATACTATATTATTTAAGTCAAATAATTATGTATTAATTATGCTATTTATGATTGTTTTTTAAAATTTTTTTAAGTAATAAGAAAATCCATATTGCAATAATAATTGTTATAATAAGTATTGTCACAAATTATATTATGAAATATTATATTATCTTAAAAATGTTGTACATTATAAACTGATAGTTGTTATTGTATGTTATTGTACTAAAATATATATATATATATAATAATATAAAGAAATTATAATGGATATTTTGTACATATAAATAAAAAATTGAAAATTTTACAATTTATATTATTTTTGTACCAAATTTATGTACTAACAAATAAAAGCGAAAATATTTTACAATTATCTAAAAATATAAAATAAAAATATTAATTKTATTTAATATCATATATTTAATCAACTGATATCATTATACCTGAAAAAATAATATAAATGTCAAGACATTAGTAGTCGGACCTAAAGTTATACCGATTTTACGATTACTCGATAGGCGTTCAAAATAAGCCATTAGTTGGAGTTTGAATCGCAACCGAAACGGATATCCATTGATACGCCACTGAAGTCGTGATAATGATAAACACGTGCTGTGGATATCACGCGAGAGACGTGCAAACAAGTATTGAATAATAAATATGACTAACAATGTTAGGAATATAGATAATGCAAAAAATATTTGAACATCATAATTTAGGGGTACAAATAAAAATTGATGAACTAGTAGTARATTTATAGGTAATAATTCAATAATCATTTCTAAATATAATTTGGACCAAAACTTGTTTTGTTTAAAAAAATTTAAACAAAATATATTGTGATCTCTCATAAATTTATTTACATTTCTATACTTAATGTTCATATTATTATATAAATGTAAATTTTTTATGTTAATCAATTGAATTATTATTGTATTTATTTGTTTTATAATTAATGTATCCACTTTATTTATTATAAATAAAGTTGTTAAACTAAATAGACYGTCATTGCATAACATATAAAATGGTATTAATTGTAATAATTGCCAAACAAGTGATTTACAAAATGTTTCAAATGTATARAACCTAATAATAATTGATATCCATAAAAGTGATATTGAAAAATCTGTTTGTAAAATAATTAATTAAATTTTTTTAATTAAAAATATTTTATTTTATCATATAKATCATTAAAGCACATTAAAAACTAAATTATACTTACAATAAAATACAAAAATAATAGAAAAAACGATACAAATTGATTTAGTATATGATCTAGTTTTMAAAAATAATAGCAAACTATTTTTAATGCCTTTAATCAAATTATGACCATGGTTAGTATTATGTCCTCTRATTATATCAATAGATATGCGCCAGGTTAGATTTTTAGTAGACAAATGATATTGCTTAAACATATTACAAAAAAATGTGGTACCCAAAATTATTATTAAATTATTGTATTGATGAATGCCACCAAAAAAATGAGAAAAGTCAAACAATATTATTTCTATGTTTTCATTATTATTATAACTTAATAAATATATAGATTTGATGATTGTTATCATAAAAGTACCATACACAAAATATTCAATATAAGTATTACGATAATTATATTCAATTTTGTTGCGAAACWTATTTAAATAATAGTCAATMAGTTTATAATAATTAATTTTWTCCATTATTATTGTTATTCATTAATTGTATTGATTATTAAAAATATTCTATTAATATGTTTGTAGTTTTTAAATAATATTTAAAAATATTAAGTTAGATATCTTATATAACATATAACAAAATAGAGATAACTATGTATTTTGATGATATTTAAACAGTAATATTATTATATTTATATAAGTTTTTAACAGTATTTTCTATTTATAATTATAAATGTATTTACATTTTTAAAAATATATTAATGTTTATATTGTAGATAAGTAAAAAATACAATATTTACATAATTATAAACACGCAATATTTATCTAATAATATCATTTACWATACAACATTATAACATCATTTATAAAATACTGAAATCATAAAAAATATTTTTTATATATATAATGCTATTTAAAGATTTTTTATATAATTAAATACAAACAACAAAAACAAAATTCAATGTAAAATATAATTAGTAAATAATTTTAATTAATGTAAAACATTGTGTTTTTTCACATAAGCTTTATATGCGATATCTTTGAGGTGTTGTTCCATATCTTTTCCGGTACTTTCGAGCATCTGTGCAAATATGCCGTCCCTATCCTTTGATAGTATATATGGTGAATCAAACTGTGCAATCACTCCGGCATCTAATACCAGACATTTATCATAATCCATGATTGTATTCAATCTGTGAGCTATTGTTAAGACAGTACAGTCAGTAAATGACTTTCTAATTGTTTCTTGAATTAGAGCATCGGTTCTGAGATAATAAAAAAATATTTTTATATTTCAAAAAATAAATGACTAGTTTTAGAGTATTATAAAACTATTATAAAAATAATTATTATAGACATACCTGGGATCACAATTGGCAGTTGCTTCGTCTAACACCAGTATCTTATTATTTCTGAGTATAGCTCTGGCCATACAAATCAATTGTTTCTGTCCCACACTGAAWGTACCGGCGCTCTCACTCATCAATTGATCCAACTTTTGTGGAAACGCAGTGACTGTYGACTTGAGCTCAACTTTGGCCAAYGCCTCCCAAATTAAGGCATCACTACATTCGCCAAATGGATCCAAATTCTTGCGTATGGTTTCAGTGAAAACAATCGGTTCCTGAGGTATGATCGATACAATACGTCGTAACGCACTCAGGCTTATCGCTGAAGTATCGATGCCATCGATTTGTATCAAACCAGTTGGTGGTGTCATACGAAACAATGTCGTTATTATCGATGACTTTCCKGCACCGGTTCGACCAACTATTCCAACTGTTTCACCACTTTTGATGACTAAATTCAAATTATGCAAAACTGGATTATCGTTGCCTTCATACTGGAGGCTAACGTCTCTCATAATAATTTCTCCCTTTTGTGGCCAACCTATTAATAAAAATTATAATTTTATCAATAAATTTAYCCAAAATATATATACTATCTATACTTTGAATGACTAACCTTCAGGTGGTTGTACTCCACTATCTAATTCTCTGTCGATTTTCTTCATTTCATTTACTCTTTCAACWGAAGTCATATAAGTCTCGACTTCAGCGCCCAGACGTATACCCCAACTGAAGTATGTGGTCAATGAAAACGCTTGCGATAGAGTCAGACCAATGACACTACTGTCAAAAGTGCCGAGATTTGCTACCATTAAAATGGTCAGCGCTATAATATAGACTATAGATAGCTCATCCAGTATTATACCAAACCATCGGGTGCAAACCATTGACATGAAATACGTGTTGGTRTGTGTGTCYTGAACTGAATTAAATTTTTTCGAGAAATCCATTTCCCGGCCAAACGCCCGAATAGTTGTCAATCCGTTTATAGTTGACGTCAAATGACTGAACACTGGGCTCCGGGCTTTGGCCTCAACTGTTCTTGTTTTTCTAATGGTATTCAATGCAAATTTAATGACAAGAAAATTTGAAATAAATAAAAAAGCAGTCGGTATGATAACCCATGGATTAACAATAGCGCACAGTATGAAAACAGCCATACAGTCCAATAGTATCTCCAGTGCATCAAATGCAGAGGTCGGCAGTATATCATCGATAATACCTACGGATAGGAAATAATTATCAAAATTAATCACACATTGAAAWTACAATTATCAGTAAATACAGACCTAAGTCACGGGACACTCTATTGATTATCATTCCGATTGGATATTTGTCAAAGAAAGCTACCGGTGCTCTCAAAACAGACTCCAAYAGTTTATTGTGTAAGTTAACGGAAGATCGCATACATATAACAAAAAATATGACTGTCTTTGAGATTGAAAATATAAAAATAAGTGCCACAAATAAAGAATAGATAATAATGTTTGTATTCATGTCTTCCGATACCATCCAACTGCGCTCAACTGGTCCGTCAACTATATGTTTGCGYTCCAGATATCCTGTCCATTGAGACAACCAATAGTCACTTCCTGTGAACAGCGATTGTGTGATAATRTTTGACAAGAAAAACGCCGGAATCAATATAATGCCGGCACCGGCTCTCATGTATGTCCAGTAGACTTTGGTCGACACTACTTCTGGGTTATTTGGATCACTGATWATGTCTTCAGATTTGTCTCCATATTTTTGAATACCTCTCTCGTCATAAACTTCTTCATCGGKAAATGAATGATGAGATGAGTCGTGAGATAACAGAGAAATGTGTGACAATTGAGACAGAGATGACGTGCGACTCGTTATCATATCAGATATATGTTTGGATTTGTCATCTCTTTGTAGATCCGAATTACCCGCATATTTGATTAAATCTAAACCTTTGTTTAGAAGTTGTGTATAACTACCCGAAGCAATACATTTACCGTCATTGAGGACCACTATCTGATCGGCGGCTTTAATAAACTGCAATTGATGTGTCACTAATACAACACAATGTCTTTTTAGATATCCTTTAATGCATTTTTCAAATATATGTTTGGCTACTGAAGAGTCGACTGCCGATAATGGGTCGTCCAATAAGAAACAGTCGGCACCGGAGTATAAAGTTCGGGCTAAACTAACCCGAGCTCGTTGTCCACCACTAAGACTGACACCTCGTTCGCCGACAAATGTTTGGTCACCGAATGGTAATTGCTTTAAGTCATCGTCGAGAGCACAGACGTGGACTATCTGTCGGTATTTTCGTTCATCAAATGTCTGTCCAAATAATATATTATCTTTGACTGTTCCGCCAAAAATCCACGACTCTTGACTTGCGTAACCCAACCGTCCCCTAACGGATACAGTTCCCGAACTTAAATTTAGCTCTTTGAGTAATGCCATCAAAACTGCTGTCTTTCCCGAACCCACTGAACCAATAATGACAGTCAACTCTCCCGGTTTGACATCAAATGAGATGTCATCTAAAATGCTAATAATTTTGCCTTCGTTTTCACTATGATTTGCACAAATATTTTCCACTGATATATGGTTTTCACTTTCATCAGTGATAACCATTTTCTTTAATTCATTGAAAGATTTTTTATAYGGATCCTAAAATAATGTATAAGTAATTGATTTTATTATAATCAAAACATTATTATTAAATKGTTATGTAKTAACTGAGTTATCTATAATATTGTAGTGTATTTACCGTAAGTATAGTTAATGTAAGAAACACTTACCGGTACTTCACTATTGGTAAGCAGTRAATGATGTGTTGATTGAAACTCATTTAATAACAAAAATTTCTGTTTCATTAAAATTKATAAAAGTTTTTTAAAAAAAAAAAGATTATTACTATTATTTTCCAGTGTTTAATGTTAACGATATAATAAACAACAAAAATAAAACCTCAATCCTATGTACAGACACCAGTGTTTCGGCACCCAATGATATACTGTATGGAAAATATTGAGTCATAATTCTTCTTAAAAGGTTAACCAGACCTATGGTTACGAAAACGTTTTCGGCATTCAATTGATTGTTTGTTARTATGAAAATCAGTAAACATAGAAATGTCATCACTTTTCCCGATACATAAAACAATGATAGATTGAATGCYCTGATATTCATAACTTTATGTATGGCCTGTATTTCCCTGACTCGTGACAACTCAATCAACTTTCCGAACGGTTTCTCCCAGACATACATTTTGATGACACGCATAGCAGGTATGATCTCATTCATCAGTTTAAGCCGATTGTCGGTTAAGACCATAATTTTAGTCCGGAGTCGCGAAAACAGCGGTCCCATCATTGTTTGAAACGGTGTGTAGACAGCCATAAATGCCAAACCAGCCAAACATGACATTTGTAATTCATACCATAAAAATCCAAATATACAGACCATAAGCACGGGTCCGGTTATTGCAAAGTGTATATATAGTATCATTGTATCAAACTTATAGCAATCGGTAGATAATAGGTTGACTATTGTGCCGATAGTGGTTGTTCTCAATGCACTGTTCGACACTCTAAGGGCTTTGTTGTATATGAGATAATTGGTGGCCAATCGTATTTGCATACCTAACCGGGTTTTGAGAAAAAAATACGGGTGCGATGTCACACATGCTATAGCCTGGACTATACAWATACTGACTGCACTATAGTAAATGTAGGCCCGATTTGAGTGCCAACCAAATTCTTCATCATTACTATCMATTTCTTTGCTTTTTTGCCATTTATCGAGATATTTGATGAGAAAACTCATTGCAACCAATGGTAATATTCTTAACACACAATCCTATTAATGAAAAAATATTAATTTTATTAAAATATTGAATTGATATAATTGTTATACTTTTGTTTGTATTGTATTTGTAGAGGTATTTTCATTACATAATTATAATTTTGTAGTTTTGTTTGATTAACTACAGTAATAAAAAACTACTAATAAAAGTAATTTAATGTTTTAGTAGAGTACTTATTATAATATTTTAYTSAATAATTAAAATATTTATRTACAGTAMAKKATTATATATCAAATTTTTAAAAATTGTTGTAAACTTCAAAAGTTAATATCAGATATCAAATAATTAAAATTAATAATTGAAAATTTATTAAAAGTCAAAACAATTAAATTCATTTATAATGTAATTTATTGAAAAAGTAAAAAAACTTACGACAAATATATTACATAAAGTAAATAAACCAAAATCTAATCCATAAGCTCTGATATATGCTTTCAATAGACTTGGTTTGTGTCCCAACTCCCGTTTCTTGAGCTCCATTTCCCAAAATCTATAAGATTTATATATATATTATGATATATATATAACTATTATAATCTATTTGTAAATACAAAACAATTACTTTAGCAGTCGATTGCCCAACACATCCGATTTGTCAGTTTTGGAGCACTGGTAACAATCGGTAGTTTCAATTGGTTTGCCATAAAATTTGAGAAAAAATGGTAACGTAAACCTTTCAAAAAAATAGACATCAATTACTTAATATTAAAATAAAATTATAGATAAAAAAATATTTATTAACAAAAATTATAATTTACCAAAATTGAACTTTTGAGAAAAAGTTAGCATKATCAAAACATGGACATTTATAATTGTCTGTTTTAGATATTTTCATTATATTACAACAATTATTWAGTTGTTGTTAAGCTATAAATATATTTTGTAATTATATTTTTTTAATGCTAAATAATAACAGTTTTGTTGAATTATATACTGCAWTTTTTWWATTTTTTTTAATTRTGTGCATTAAATATAATAATAAAAATAATTTGATAATCTAATTAATAAAACARTTTTTTGATAATTGTAATTGTTTGGTAAAGTTTTGTACTTTTATCYTAATTAAGACATTATAAATTTTATTAGCCAAAAATGTATGACTTGTTTGATACTAAAGYATAATGAAAATTTTTATATTATAATTGCAAATATCTTTAAATTATAATTGAAAATASTTTTATAATATTGYATGCAAAAAAATGTTGCTTATAATGTATATTAAATTMAATAAAWCAAAATKTTAATTAATTTAGTTTTAAAATTATTTTTAAATAATATTATTTGCTATGTCTTGACAAAACAAAACAAATTAAATTAAAAACTTGTTAATTAGATTTGCAATAATTATATCATTAGTTTTATTTTATTAGTAATTATTATCAACTAATTTTATGAATCTATAAAACTAGTTCATTATGTAAGTGAATGATAGATGTAAACTATAAAACAATAAAATAATATATTATACAAACATTTTTTAAAACTATATAAAGTATAGCCGAAATATTGTTTTCATAAATATTGTAAAAATATCACTTATTTTTACTATTATTAAACATTTTATTTTAACTTTTCTACTTGATACTTAAATCAATACAATGTCTTAAATATTACTTTAAATATAACCTATTTTTATGTTAATTTCAATATATTAAATATAAACTTATTTCATGTATTTTCCAATTATCTTTTATATTATCAATTATATTATCTTTATATTTCCTATATATTCTCTTAAATTTATATACAAATGTAGTTCATTAGCTTGTTAAATTCTAAAAAAATTTATTTCTCAAAAAAATACCCATGATAATTTATTCAAATATTTATCAAAATACTCATCAAAGTATGGCATTTAAGTTGTTAAACTTATTTTTTAGTAATCAAACAAATAATGATTAAAATACATTATCATTAGTAAAGCGAGTGGCCATTGACGGCTTATAATAAAAATGATCAATAAGTTAAAATAAGTTAAATTATATCACTTATAAAAATAATTAAAAAATAAAAATTAATTAATTAAATGCCATATTTTTACGAGTATTTTGATAAATATTTGAATAAATTATCATTATAATGAATTGTTTTGTTTTGAAATGTTTATGAGAAATCAAATTTTTATAATTTAATAAGCCGAAGAACCACTTTGTAATAATATATTTTAATTGTGATATTTCAAATTTTTGTTAAATATCAAAATACACCATAAAATCTAATAAATATAAAAATTAATTTAGATTAAATAAACTAATAAGTGATTAGATAATGTTTAGTGAGATAAACTGTATACAAAAAATTGTTTGAACCAAAATTATGGACATCSAGACCAYAACACAGAACCAGAATATAAAGATTATGATAAAACAATGGCTTACCTGATAGGGTGTGTATGAGCACAGTTGGATCATTTSGGACATTCAACTGCTGATCTCAGAGTTTGGTAGCATATTGTTGTGTATGTGGTTAGGACTACMAATAATTGTTTTRTTTTAACAAATTATTATATATATCTTAATTAAATTTAAAGTTCATAAATTTCACTATACTGTACATTAAACTAAACTAAATTTAATGTAATTTTTTTWAACTTAYGACTTAAATAATATTATAATTATAAAATAATTTTAGTATCACTGCATTAAAAAAATAGAAAATATACAGATCTATAGTTTATTATCAATAAACTGTATTTATTTAAGACAAATAAAAATAATTGTTTATTCAATATAATCAATCAATATATATAAGCCATCACTTATAGCCATCACTTKATATATAGATCTAACTTTCCTTAAAAATCATAAAATCTGATGATTAGTCTACAAAAGGTATGACATAATTGCCATATTTGGCATTAATATCGGCCATCATTTTAGACCTCAACAGTGTCTTCAACTCTTTTTTCTGATWACTATTGTTCTCGTCTTTATTGACCAATAGTTTTAGCAATTTTTTCTTTTGTTGTCTTTTGTCATAAAGATATTGAATATAAATGTTGTCGTCTTTAATACTTCTCTCTACTCTACGAATGGTCTCCCGATGAATGTCTTTATGAATATCGGCCCCAAACTCATCGCAAATCTTTGTAAACAGTTGTCGACATACCGGACACGTCCGTTGGCTATCTGTCCATCGGAGCAAACATTTGCGACAAAACTCGTGTCCACAGCTGTCGAGTCGGCACTTCTTTTCAATGGTCGACAAACATATGGGACAATCGACCTTTGATTTACTACCTGTGCTTTTGTCGACCCGTTTTTTCACCGTAAACTTGTTTCCCATTTTTTCTGTTTGCCGTTTGATATATAAATTTTATCATTATTTTTRAAATTATTTTTGTAAATCTCGTGTTTTTCGGATTTTGTTGTTTTTTGTCAAAAAAAGTTACAACAAAATAATTAAAATTAAAATTTATGAAAAAAAAATAATAGTAATATATTAATTAATCTCAATAAAAATTTGTTTAGAAAATAATTTGYATGAAATCATCATGCTTATTTTTCTATTATCAAGTAATTTATTAATATTTAAAACAATAAAAAAAATAATTATTTTATTTGCCGTATAATTTATACAAACTAAATACATGTACATTGTTATAGATATTATATTTTTTAYAACTATAAGTTAGATAATAATATTGCACGTATCACGCGCTCATTTAATGTACAAATATATATGATAATTAKYGCACGTGTGTCTGTTTGTGTAAAAATAATTTAACARTTTGTTTATATTATAATATAAATTGATATTTTAATAATCACTAATACAGTATTAAATAGAGTTGACTGTATTATATGTAATCAATGTATTCGTATAGCAATAACACATAGAAAACATAAATACAGTTTAGACTCTCTCTTATTGTTTAATAACACAAACACATAGATTGAGTGCTATTTATTGGTTGACTGAATGAATGGTTCAGTGAATGCCAACTAATATATTGTAAATGTTTTCACATATCAAATGAAATCACAAATGATTTGTTTGTTTTGATTGATTGACACAACAATCACAACATAAACACTCAAAAATCGTGTCCAAAATGGTCACCAAAACGGGTCAATCGGTACGGTAGAGGCGGCAGCCGACCGACCGACCGAYAGGATCACTGCCATCATTGTCGACACAACAGCAATGAGTGGTCCAATAGACTCATCAAACGCTGAGACAATTATCTTGCATTTGATTGTCGTCGGCTTTCACCACAAAAAGGGATGTCTGGTAAGTGTCMGACCACTTGTTGGTCATTTAATTATCAACTGATTTTAATCATTTARTGTTTCGTTAGGTCGAGTATTGTTATCCGCCGTTAAGACATGCCGGTGATGGCCAACATACGGGTACTATCACCGSCGATACGACAAYACCGACGACCGTMGYTACCGATAGYGAGACAATAGTGTTACCACATCAATGGAAAACGTTGCCATCGCTGGCACTGCCCGACGGGTCACAYAATCACGAGAGAGACGCCATTTACTTTCATTTGCCAGACTTTATGGACCAAAATCGTACCGTATTTGGTGTTTCMTGTTATCGACAGATCAACGCTAATGTAAGGCTGACTCACACTTGACAGGTGTACTCACAAAGTCTTGTAATGATTTATATCTCATCTAAACTATCATTTAGTTTGAAACCCATTTCTCTATCCATTTACTTATAGATATAATATAATATATTTTTTCTAAATAGTGATAACAATTTTAATTACCGCTAAACATGTTTTTTWWAATTTTAATWTAGATACTGAAAAGCAAGTCATCGGACATAACTCGAGGCTCTGTCCAAAAATCGGTAGTTATTTTGTCACGACTACCKCTKTATGGCCTGATTGAGGCCAAACTCGAAATGATAACTCACGCCTACTTTCGTGAGCTGGACTTCAGTAAAATMGGACTCCTGGAAGAAACATACCATAATCTGAACGCACAGCTCGACACGGGTTTAATGCAATCACCAGAACTATATGTTGGACTCACTCCTCGACAACTGGTCATTGATTTTCATCACAAAATTGTTGTTTTATTTAAACTGTTATTATTGGAGCGCAAAGTACTCTTTTATAAGTCACCGGTCAAACCACTTTGTGTGGCCATACTATCCCTGTGTTCGCTAATGCCCGGACTCATATCGAAAGGACTGACCAACTGTTCGGTGTCCGTACAGCCCAAACAAAACCGGCAGTCGTCAGCCGACGTAGAACTGGTTAACAATACTAGTGATGAATTTTTGGAGTTAACTACTAATTCTCCACTAAAACGAAACATTAATGTCAACAATATTGCCGGTGCGTCAACAGTATCAGTAGTTGCCAGTAATGAATGTGATAGTACTGTCATTTCAGAACCAGTAGCTAATGTAATAGAAAAATGCAGTGATATAAACAACTCTTATGACAWMCTACAACATCAACAACAATCTATGGTCACAGATATGGATGATTCGGACGACGAGTTACTCAAAGAGATAGATAAAGCACTGAGCGATAAGTCGTCGTCAAACAAGTCGTCTCCAGCTAARGATGAGCACAGGGAGGCAAACAAATCACAGTCGATATTCTATGATCTAGAAGAGCCCAAACCGGAACGTGTGGACAAAATTGACGAGTCGTCTAAAYCAATAGAAAGAATGGAAACGCCGCCAATACTCAAGTTGTCTGACACTGATTGTGGACTACCTCTTGAGATATTTAGTTGCGGCTCATATTTGCTGCCATATCTGTCTCTAACTTATTTGGATGTWTTGACTGACGTCCGTATCCGTAGCTGTTTGATTGGTGCCACAAATTTTCTTTTCAAACAAAAGAGAGACATTTTTGATGTGATTGTTGAAGTAATTATCTTTTATTTTTATATAAATCCTACAGTAATTTTGAGTATTTTTTATATAATCAGTGAAYMGTTAGATTAATGGTTGATTGCATTGTTATATAATATAAATTTTTATTGATTTRCACAGTTGGACGGCGCMAAAGTTGAGATATTGGACCCGGATTTGCGCAAACAGTTGACTTTRACCACCGAAGATCTACGTTTTGCTGATTTTCTGGTCAAAACGGTATTAAATGACTGCGACAATAATGGGAAAATAGTGACATCTTTATCGAAGGCACCGGTTGGGAGGGTAGCGATGAGTGGATTAGATACCAGTTTAAAATTTATTTACTTCATTTGTTAAGGTCATCGGAAATGGACGGTTAGTTTTAATTATAKTCTAATTAATATATTATTTTTGTGTTATTATTGGTATAATAATAATTAATAACATTTCTATGATTTATCAGAAAACTCTAAAGATTACACCAGTTTTAACAGTAATTTTTTAAGCGCCTGGCGTTCGACACACAACTACAAAATCTGGAGTTCCGTTTCCCATTCGGCTGTGTTTGAGGTGCCCTCCGGTCATCCGTTTGGCGGACAACTGAGTGTTAACGATATGAAACTCAGACTATCGCAGTATGTTTTTTAAATAGATTTGAATAATTCATAAATTGTTTGACAGAAATACTAAAACATGTTTTGTTTCATATAATTGAAGGATATTTTATTCAAAGACTGAACAAAACAAACGACTGAACCAAACAGTTCAGCGAACTTCCCGTGCGATGGGCGGCGCCGTCACTTCAGCCAAGACTGCCATCAGTTCTGCAGTGAACTCATTTTGGAGCAATTGGTCGCAGACTAAGACCAACAACACTGATAGCGCTTCCGACAGTATCGGTAACAGTGATAGTGATCAACAAAACAACTCCAAGAGGCCCGAAGCTGAGACACAACTTTAATGAGCAAATTGTTTGTTACAAATTGATTAATTAAAAAAAATTGTGTAATATTTAAACCAAATATTTTATTAGTTTTAATATACGGTAATTTATTYAACAAATTATAATAATAAAATTATTTTGTTAGTACACTATACCATTATTATATATTATATATATATATAATTTATGGTATATATTATACACACAAACAATTGAATTGTTATAACCAGAAATATACAGTTTTGTGATTTATAATTCCAATATAAAACATGTCTTTATTTCCGTTAATAATTTTTTAATAGTCAAATATTATTAATTGTGATTTTTTATTTTTATTATACAGTTTACAAACTTGCAATATGTTTGTACTTGTGATGTGGTTTTATAAAAAGTTTTTAATTATTTTTAGTTTTATTAATGAATTGAAAAAACGATAATATTTTAAGTGATAAAATCATGACACATTTATAACATATTATGTTTTTATAATATAAGTTTATTAAATCTATTAATAGGTAAATATTTATTTTGTTAATTTTATTCGATTGAATTTATAAATAAAATTAATTTATGTGATTTTTAAAATATAACATTATGTGATTCTTTAATAAATTAAGTAAAATGGTTTTAATTTATATTGTTATCAATCGATAGCGTATTTTMCAAACAAAAAAATATAATTATTTTATATATGATACGCGATTAATAAAACTAAAAATAATAAAAATTTAAAATATAACCAAGTATGATTTTGTTAATTTTACAAGGTTAAAAATAAATTAGAACGAATMATAAAATTTCAATCTTAATTGTTTTCTGTAATTTGTTGTTTTCTAGTAAAAACCCGATYCTATGATAATATTATTAATCAATATTTTTTGCTAATACATAGTGTTTTTGTCAATAATTTAATATATTTTTTAATATAATGTTTAAATTCATAATCATTTTGAATTTAGAAATGATTTTAAGTTAAACTATAATATTTTTTKTTTTATTAGTAATAAACTCAATAATATTTGCAAATAAATATACCGTATATATAATTTTGCATGKTTGCGATAAGGGGTAGGGGGTAAGTCATCTTAACCCTCCTGAGAAAGTTTTTTTATTTTACCCCCTCCYAGACCTAAAGCCAAAAAGTTAAGGGGTTCCTACAAATTTAGAATTAGATTCTTATTATTTAAATTACTATTTTATTTTTTATAACGTATTAATAAATTCAAAATCATTAATTTTTATATTACCAAAATTTACTGTTCTATTGTATTATAATTTTAAAAGTTAAAGAAATAATTATTGTWGTYGTTTTTAGYTTTTTWTAATGCAAAAACTATTGTAAAAATAAATATTATTGTTTGAGTGTATATTTTGAGTATTAAGGAATTGAGTTGTTAGGGAATTTATAGGGAATTTATAGGGAATTTATAGGGAATTTATAGGGAATTTACTAMAATTTTGTAAAAAAAWTGTTTWAAAATTCAATAAAAACTTTACACCCATTATATCCCYTAGGTTTATCGAGATTTTTACAATTTTACCCCCTATACCTCCCGSTTTGTAGAAAATACTTTTCTTATCACTTTATATTATATATTAATTWKATATATTTATCAAAATWATATTTATGATAATGAAATTAAAATAAAAAAYTCTTATCATAATATTTATTGAAAACTATTTATTAAAAATCATCAAAAAAAWTYCTATTATTTATGTAAAATATATTTATAAGGYTAAAAAACTAGGTTAAACAATATTATRGACAATTTACTACTGTATATTTCATATAAAATATATACAGAAAATCTAGAAATAYAATTATTTACACTTTWTTATTATAGTWTTTTCATTGTCTTTTTTTTGGTTAAACTTTTTTTTACCGATAATATATTTTTTATAATAAAAATTGTTTTATTTAACTTTAAAATTAATAAACTATTAATATTATWTTAATTTTTTTMGAAATTGAATTTTACTTTAAATCTAATTGTCATCATTTATCTGGTGAATGACGTGTGCTATTTGTCGCTTAAATACTCAATAAATAAAATGAATTAATAATAAGTGTAATGCACTTAACTCTCTAACCATTTATTTGATTGTTTGAATTGTTGTACTGTATGTGATATTGACATAAATTTTTATTTATTTTTTTATTAAATAATTTATATAATTAATATTAATGAAATAAAATTTTTGCATATAAATAAAATATTTTTGTTTAATAGTTAAATAAATGGATGAATAAATTAATAAGATGAAATATATTTCAATATTAATTCATTCAATTGAAATAATTGTGAACATATATTTTAAAAGAGTAAAATATTTAGATATACAGTATATACTGTATATATAAATCATTCAATTAAATTATTATATAATAAATTTTTATGCTAATATATAGATTTTTGTGAATACGATGATATTATTTATAATAATTATTTTATATTTATTTAACATAAAATTTATCATGTGTTTTAAATACATAACACTATAAGTTTTGTCAAAATTATTATATAATAGCAATAAATATTTTACTATTTTAATAATAATTTCTTGCCTATTGATTGTGTAATTTTTGAATAATTTGTTAGAAAATAATTTACTTTAATTTTAATATAATATATTATATATTAATTTATAATATAGCTTACCATATTGAATAWWTTTTATAATAATAATATGCCAAATATATTTTATAACTTAAWGTTATTATTATCTAACTATTATAACTTTAATCACATGCTTTAATAATTGATGTCATCCTCCGGATAACTGTTTTATATAAAAGTATATTATTTTATAGGATGTTTATGTTTTATTGAATATTTTTTWAAAACAAACAAAAATCATTTAATTAACATATCAATTAAATARTAGTTGCAATTAAATAATCTCTTAATTAGTTCCTATAAATAATGGATTAGACGACAAATGTTATTTTAATTACTAGTCTTATCATATAAATCTAAAGTACATAATCAACAATATTTAGATCATTAAGTGTACATTTTTTATTACAAAACTRTAGTTATTTATAAGAAAAATRTTTATTTTTTTAATTAWACAATTATAGTACTGTACATTGTTTACATTTTTATTTTATAAAATATTTATATAATAATTAGTACATTATTTAACTTATTAGTATACTTTTAAAATGAAACAAATATTGCAAACTAGTTTATATGACAATGAAATTCTTAATTTTTATTACAAATTTAAAATAGATATGTTTTTATTACTTATTTATAAATATATACTAAAGYTTATAAAGTTTATAAATATATCACTAAAATGTTATCAATTATTAATATATGAATCACTATTTTAACTTATTTTTCTTAATGAATTAATTAAAATATTATATAATATCGTAATTTAATAACTGYTTATTAACTAATAATAAACGTATGTTATATTATATATATATATTAAATAATTATTTGTGAATTGTGGAATTATTCAATWTAWATCATTCGCTTAAAATAAATTTTAAAAAATAAATATTTAATTAAATTACAAAATAAAATGTTATAATATTAATTTTTGCTTAACTTTAAAAATAATATATTTTAAAATTTAATTAAATTATATTTATACACTAATTATACTCAAATTTAATTGAATTACAAATAAATATGGAAATTTATGTTACTTTTTGCTATTATGAAATATATTTTATCATCTAATATAATTAAAATATTTAATTATTATCAGTTAATTTATATACTTATTGTATAAAATTTATATACAGTAAAATTATTAACCATATATTTTATGTATAGTAGAGTACATCAAATTTAATATTATGGAAATATACAATATATTAAAAATTTATAGAATAACATAATATATTTGATAACATATTTCTAATAAMTATAAAAAATTATCACTTACTGTACTATTGCCAACAATAATAAAATAGAAATAATAAAACAAAATAAAATAAAGATAATTGGTATAACATTTTATTACAGTTTTCGTATTAAACTGTATATAAAAGCATACATTTTTGTAATTAAATACACTAATTTTTCTGTACATTAATAATTAACTTATTATTATAATAGTTACTATACAGTACTATTGTTATTATAGTACAGTTATTAGCACTATATTATGTGAATATCATTTAATTTAATATGTGTTTAATTTACWAGACTAAATTTATTATAATGTTTATTTTGCATGCTAATGAAAAATAGTTTGTAAAAAAAAATAAAATTTAAAAATTAATATTAATGTGAAATTTTCAATGTAGTTAATTTTAATAATGTAATATTAATGGATTAAAARTTATATAATTTATATGATATAATTATTAAATTATATTTTTGTAAATTTAATTAATAACACGTTTTGAACGCTTAAGCGATAGCTAATTGTAGCTACAGTACAGTACATGAATTTTGTGATTTATGTACCAGTGTCAAATTAGAAATTTAATACAAAACTAACATTTTATTATATAACAATTTATYGATGTTGTCGCTATTATTACTATTCTACATATTTTCAATAATAATTAAGTTTATGTGTGTTATTTTACAACAACAATCGATGCCATCAAAACATACAATGATATATTGGTTTTCGTGTTATAATATATTTTTTATGCTATTATTATTAGTGTTTCATATGATATCATCGATTAAAAAGCGAGTAAAAGTAAAGTGAAAGGAAAGGGAGAGAAAAGGGAAAGTGAGAGAAAAGCATAGGGAGAGTGAAAGAGAGAGAGAGAGAGAGAGAGAGAGAGAGAGAGAGAGAGAGAGAGAGAGAGARACTAAAAACTGACCTAAATTTTCATCGGGATCTCTGACTACTATATAAACATATTGTACAACAAACAACAAAAAATACAATAATAAATACAAAAGTAATTGTATTGATTCCTATTAAACTATAGTAAATTTATACATACATATCATATGATTTAAATATATAAGTATAAGTTATATAATGTGTTGCTATAAAGTGTGCGCTAAAAAAATTTAATACAATAGCAGTAGTTTGCTATAATAAGTTTAATTTTATTTATTATTATAATAATATATATATATATATACTGATACCATAATAATTGTATTTAAAATAAAATTTAAATATTCAATACAATATATTAGGGTCTCCTCTCTGTATATCACTGTTTATATACAGTATATACGGTGTATATCACTCTCTTTTCTCCACATAATTGGTTGATTGTGTCAAAAATTATTTTGCGGCCAAACCATCTGGTATTTAAATATACATATATTTTTTAAGAGTATTAATTACAATTTTAATTATATATATATAAATATACTGTATGTTGTATACCGTATATGATATAAATATGTTATTTACATTTATTTATGTATTGCATTTAATACAATATATWGTTAATTAAATAGCATATACAGTACAGTATTATATTATATTATACACAATATTCAAATTCAATAGGCATTGGTTCACAATATTCATGTGCAGTGAGATCGACAGTGAATACAAGTTAGTATATAAAGAAATATTTATTTATATAATTATATATATATTTATATATGACATGTGATTTTTATAAGAATTTTAAAAGAGAAATTCAATAATAATATATTAWATTAATTAAAAAAAATAATTATTAAAAAAACTTTTAATTATTGCTCTTTTAGTATTTTTTTGTATTAAAAAACTTTTATACATTATTATCATTCTATACTGTATATCGATTTAAATACCGGTGCAAATAGATAGACAATTATATATCATTGCAAGCAATCAATCAGACATATCTATTCATATAATAATAACAATAATAATACTAATACTAATAACTGTTGGCATTTTGTTTTGACAACTGTTCGGGAATCAGGTATTCAACCGAATATAACGACTCAAAAACTACCAGTGCTTCTATCAGACGGCAAAGGTATGTGCAATTCATATAACTTTATATATTGTATATAAATAATTATTAATTAATTTTCAACATATTAATTTTAACCGCATTATATAATATTATATAGCATGTACAGTATATACAGTACATTTGTGCACTTTTTTGCACTTTTTTTTTAGGTAAATACTGTAGAATTTATTGTATTTTATATAATAAAATTTATGTTAACTATGATTAAAATCTAGCTATTGGTTAACATATAATTAAATATTTATAATAATAATATAAATAATAATAAATAAGTAAGGTAAAATACAACAAAAAATATTTTAATATTATTATTATGATAATTGAAATCGATTGCGACATATTTTTTCTATACAATTTTAAGTGCATTTTTCATTAAAAATACTGTACTTTTAAAGAAAATATAAATAAATTAAAAGTTAAATAWATGGCATGTATAAAAAATGCAATTATTTCATTATATAAGTATAATATAATAAATAATTATAAATCCATGACATAAATATAAATTTTACTTATATATAGAAATATTTTGCCGTATCATGCAATATGTCGTATTAAAAAAAAAAGTTATCCTGGTATGCCATTAATATTAGTTTTTTTAAATATTGGTAATTATTACAAATACAGTAGGTCAGTAAGTTAATATTTAATAATAATTAAAAAAATTGTTGATCATCACTTTTTTATAAAGTGAGTGAGTGAGAGAGAGAGAGAGAGAGAGAGAGAGAGAGAGAGATTGAGGAGGTGTTAATTAATATCCGGTTATTAAAACATAAACTTTAATTTAAGTGCAAAGTGTTAGTTGTATTGAATATAAGGAAATGCTATCATTAATTAAACATAACATAATAAATAATAAATAATATATAATTGTAAATTGATCTAAAACATCTTGTTTTTATTAATAATGATTTTAAATTAAAGTTCATTTATAATATTTACTACTTTGATATTTCTGATTAATATATTAATAAATTCAAATGAAATTATATATTTTTAGCTATAGTTTATTTAATTTTTTAAAAATATATAAATGATTATTATTAAAACATTAGAAAAGCTTTAGTAAACTTAGATAACTAATAATAAATAGTTAACACAATATTTTTTATTATATTAATCTGTATTTATAGGTAAAATTATAACAATATTAATTTAGTAAATATAATAAATATTATGTGTTTTATTATATTAGCACATTTTTTAAAACTAGCAATTTATTAACAATATAATTGTATTATTTATGCACACGTGTCATACATACACACACACACACACACTCACTCAGAAAGAGAGAGAGAGAGAGAGAGAGAGAGAGAGAGATTGTACAAATAAAATATGGGCAGTAGGAAAATTTCCCTGAAATATTTTCTACACATATTAATACTATTAAAGCAAACATTTATTTTGCAAAATATACCGGTATATTATGTACTTTATAAACCATATAAGAATTTTTCTCAAATTATGATAACAAAAACATTATCACTAGATTTCAATGATTTACTTATCCATTGATTTACTGTATAAGTAATTCACGTGAAATCAACTAATATTTTTATTAACACTAAAATCTTAATACAAAAATTGATTGAAAAATATGTAATAACTATAAATTATTGATAAACTATATTATATGAAATAAACACAATGCTCTTCAATATCAAACATTACATAATAAAGTATTTATGTGTAATAATAAATAAATGTATTGATATGTTTAGTGTGTAATTCCAATGAATAAACTAATAGTTTTTTAGAGTACAAAAAATATATTTTATTTTTATGAGATAAGTAGTGGTTAGAGATTATAATAATTAATATAAAGCTTGTGATTCACAAAACATTTTTTATATATGAATTTCAAGTACTTATCACTGGATATGTGTTGGGTATAAAAAGTCTGTTTCAAACTTTTTGATAGCTCTCTATACATATCATATCATTTTCAGTATATATGAAAAATTTCTATTAATAATATATTAATTATATGATATATATTTATAAAACACGATAAATACATTTACTATTATAAACATTAGAATTTGCTATATAAATGTGTTTTCATTCGTTATTATTAAGTAAAATTGAAATATAGAAATATTTAATTTAATAATAACACTAATAATAATAATTTTTGTAACAACTAAAAAGTTTATTGTTTGTTTATGTGGTGTTATTATTATTATTTTTTTTGTTATAAAAAATTAATTAATTTTTATATATATGTTGATCACCGATAGTATTGAGACGTTATGCCAAATGGCAGATGAAAGCAAACAACAGCAACACATTCACTATTATTATAACATTGGCTGCAAATGGAGATACAAACAAATGCGTTATTTTCATTGCAATCCTAAACATCAAAATCGTATGTTATTTTTATAAATTAAATAATTAAATTTTATCATATTTTTCAATATAATTAATTTTTTCCTCTAAATCTACTAGATTTTTTTTTTAATTGTAAGCAAGTCTAATAACATTAATTAATCAATCAATTTCAATTATGTCCGGAAATATTTGATAAATATTTTATTATAGATATAAAAAATAAGTTTCTTAATTAGGATATACTCTTAAAGTTTATTTTTAAAAACTAAAAATAATCAATTTTGTTATAAAATGAACTAGCTAAATATCATTATTTTATTTAAGATTAGCAAATAATGTTAACATTTTTTTGTCTTATTGTTATAGAAATTAAATATTACGATGATTTCAGTGCATTATTTCATCAAAAAAATTAATCAAGTGACTTTTTACTAAAAACAACATAGATTTAAACTAAAAAAATAATTATCAATTTTATTTGCCTAACACCGATAACAAGGCACATACAAACATACACTAAAAAAAGTTTCATATGATATAACTTGCCATAAAAAACACAACATCACTAATAGCTTATTATAGTACTGTATATTATTAATAGAAATAATAAATTTTATGTACAGTATTTATATGTACTTTAAAATTCATAGACTTATTAGTGTTGAAAGTATGGATAAAAAACAGTTTATAAAATTTTGTTATCAAAAAAATAGTGTTTGTCTCCCACTTTACGCCAATTAAGTGTTTCTAAGCATCAGATTTGGATCCGTTATATAAATATGAATCGCATTTTTTTCTATGATATATAGATGAAGGTAATATAATACCAGTTTATATTGGAGGAAATGTAGTTTATGTTTAAAAATATATATATATATGTATGAGGTGCTCAAAGTTTCATATACAGTATAGATTATATTGTAAAATAATACTATTGAAAATATGATACATATATACCCACACATATAAAGATATATACATTTGGTGATATGATAAGCTCAGACGACCAAATCTAATACAAACAAATATATTGAAAGATATACATATATACTATATAATTGATCTTATGATTTGATCATTAAAACACTTTAACACAACTATATTTATATACACGTCATATCCTATGCCTAACCCCATATTACTTTTAAAAATTTAATAATTATTATTTTAACTCCTATTTAAAAAATAACCTATCATTTAATTTTATTATTTATCACAAACAGAGACTAATAAACTAAGGGAACCATTGGACAGACGGTGCAAAACAATATCATCGAAACTTCCCTATGATATCAATAATAATAATGTTATTAAGCAATCACATAATGGTAAGCATAATATAGTAGAAATATTATTACTATTATTATAGGTATTAATTTCTATTATCTAAAATAGCTTGAAATTCAAACGATTTCTAAAACTTTTTATATCGTAGAGTAGTATTTGCTTTATAATTGGCATTTATTTTTTAAATATTTTAATGTAATATTGTGTTTATTGATATTATGTTGCAATTTGATAACTTACAATTACAAATTACAAAAAAAATATATATTACAATAAATTGTAGACACATTTATCACAAAATAATTTATAGTATATATTTATTATTATAAGATATTTATTGTACATGTATTAAATTATTGTTTAGACTACAAGAAAAAATGTGTCTGGTATTTTTTCTTATAAAGAAATGTTTGTAAATTTTGTAATGTAATATACAGTATATTTAGTGAAATAATTATATAGAAATATTTTATGCATACAATTATCAAATTAGCACTAATATATTAAAAATACTAATAATTTTTTTGTTATTTATAATAAAGTTTAATTAAAAGCTCAATTATTTAAATTTGTCATTTACGGTTAAATTGATTAGATTTTAATTATAATAATAATTACTGTAATATTATTATTATAATTACATTTCAAATATAGTTATGTGTTACTAATCGTTAAGCAATTTTCAACATTACATTAACTTTTAAACAATTGATGAGTGATGATGTTTTGTGTTTATAGTTTTGATTTCAATAATTAACAATTATTTTACATATAATTACTATAAGTTATTAGTTAGTTATGACCTCCACTGTGACATTTTTATTTTTAATATAAAATTTATGCTTTAATTAAATGATCATAATATTAGAAATTACTGCAATATTATTAAATTAATTTGAAAATGAGCTCAAAATACAAAATTCAAGCTCTTTTATAATATTTATTCTAAAAAACAATAGACTATTTGTTTAACTAATTGAAACGTTAATAATGTTTGTCTTTATACTATAAATATGATTAGATAATAATATTAGTAATTTTTATAAAAATCATTTTTAATTAAAAATTATTATACAAACATAATAATACTTTTTTCAATAATCTAGATATTGTAAACATTTTATGATAAAGTACATAATTTTATTTTTTGTATTAGTTTAATTAATATTGATATTGATTAAATTAACATTTGATTTTTGATGGAATAATTGCTTAATAATTATATAATGCATTTAATAATCTTAGTTCATTAAATTAATTTTTATTGATTTAATTTTTTTTAAACAGATATTATAATTTTGAAAAATATATTATTAAAATGTCTATATATTTTATAGTATTATAAAAAAAAGTTGTAAATATATAATTAAACTCTATAAATATTATTAATGATAATATTGGCATATATATATATAAGTTTAATAAAGTTTATTTCTATTTATAAAAATTAACTAAAAACAAAAAAAAATAGTTCATTATGTACGTCAATGCTTTTTTAAATGATGTTAATTTTATATATATAGTATAATATACTAAAATACAATTTATGTGAGCATTTGTTAACAATTAATTATTTTCAGTAAAGCAAATAATATATCCTTTATATATGTTTGAGTTTTATGACAGAAGTTGTACGAGTCATGAGAAATGTTTATTTGAACCGGAAATACATATCATTTACTATTTGAGTACTAATTCTTGATTTGATAAATGGTTTATTAAAATACTTTTAATTTAGTTTTTAAAAATAATTTTAATTAATAATAAATTAATAATAAATCATTACAAATATTAAGTTAATATAAATATTTGTTGGTTTATTATGTCATAAATTACTATAGCATTAATAACTATAGTTAATCAATATTTTTATAAGTTATAATATTATTATTATTTTATTATTATTTTTCTAGACAATGAATTTATCTGTGATTATCATAGTTGCGACAAAATTTATAAGTCATGGTTTCAATTGCAAAGACATCGATCTCAACACTATAAAGTGCAAAGTGAGTACACATTTGGCACAAAAACACATAAATGATTTGAAATTAAATTTTTTCATAATAATAATWATTAGATAAACCATATCTGTGCGATTGGAAAGGCTGCTCAAATCAATTTAAAAAATTGAAAAATCTAATTATACACCGTAGACTACATACAGGTATAGAAATTAATTTTAATTAAAATTTTTTTAAAATAACAAATAATTTATTTAAATTTTATAGGCGAACGTCCATTTAAATGTGATTATGAAAATTGCAATAAAGGCTTCAGAGCTGCCCATAGTTTATCATCTCATAGGAGAACACATAATGAAAATTATGACAAAACTTGCAAATTGACGGATAAAACTAGTGATGACAACATGTTTGTCGATGAAAAGCTTGAGATCGACTAAAATAATCAATTTTTTTTTATTTATATCTATAATCAAATTAATTTATAATATATTTTATGTGAATATATATTTATATTTTATAAAATTAATTTTTAAAAATATATTATGTTTTTTTATTGTTGTTTTTTCAATTATTGTGTCAAAAATAAAGCGTTGTGCCATTTAGATTGGATAAATTAAATATATATATATATATATATTTGTTTTATAATTTGTGTACACACATTTTCATTGAATAAGCAATGTTAMTTTTTCTATATATAACAAAAAAATGTTAAAAATTATTTATGTTAATTATATATAAATTAAAAATAATTTTATTATTAATATTTTTATATAATGTATGAGGACGCTAGTCACTTATATATATATATATATATATATATATATTATTTATTATTATTTTTTTGTAATAACATTTAAAAATAAYAGATAAAAATTTGTGTTAAAACTAGTGTTAAAATTTTTATCTATTTAGAATTGTTATTTATATGTATATTTTTATTTATAATTATTAACTATATGTATAACTAATTAGATTATTAATTAATTATTAGATGTCTTAATTATTAATAATATATTACTGTATGCACTTTATTAACATTAATTGTTATTTTTTATAAAATAATTCAATTTATGTTATTAAATATTTAAACACTTAGATAAATATTGTTAACATTTTACATAATAAATATAATACATGTAGAATAATATATATTATAAAAAATATAGAAAATAATAAATACAATTATGATTWAGATTTCTATTGTTATTATTAACAATATTTATGAATAGTTTATTACAATTATATTTAAATATATTTATATTATAAACATAAACATATTACTGTATTTATTATTATTTAAAAAACAATTTTATTAAATTTACAATACATATAATGACATCTATCATATATATATTGTAAGCTTTTAAAAATGATATTCAATTTTTAATTTTAATTAAATTTAAGCGTTATTAGATATTAGTTTAGTTATCTAYTTAATAAAATGACAATTTATATTTTAGGTTATTCAACTTTTCTTATAAATAATAATAATATTGTATCAATAAAAATATAATTTCATTTTTGTAAAAATTTACAAATTGACGACTATAAATTGATAAAGTTTTAGCAATGGCATTAATTACAATAAAATTGATATAATATTGATGATATTAAAATGTTATAGGTTAGATATTTTTTAAATTTATAATTTATATTAAAAACTTTAACAATACTAATAATACAGTTAATAGTAATTATYGGTAAAAACATATTAAATTATTCCTAATATAATTTATATTCAATATATTAATCAATGTTAGATATCGATAGGTGTCATAGCATGCAAATTACAAACCGTTTACTTTTTAATCAATTAAACAATATTTTTGCGATACTATTAATGACATTGAATGTGTTTATTAAATTTATTTATAATATTTTCACACAATTTCATATACAGTATTAATTGTAATAATATAAAATAACATAACAATATGTGTTTTTGTAATTTAGTTAAAGTTCAATGTCTTTAATATGTACTTTGATTTATAGATTTATAAATGAAAAATAATTTTATTAATATAATGTAAAAAATCATTTTTATAATAATTATTAAAATAAATAGTAAAAAATTAATTATTAATTAAAATATTTATTTAACAGATTCTAAATAATGAGTTGTATTCACAGATACAGAGCATTTGACAAAATTCAATCATAGAATTGAATTTTTTATTTTTTAAAAATATATATATATTGTTACAATCAGTTATCTATTAACAAAAATATATTTATTAAAATATGTAAATAGTTATTTTTTATATTTTTTAATTCAATAATTTAATTAAAACTTGAGTTGAGTGGCCGTTGATCAGGCGGCCAATAACTCGGGTTCGGTTAAGTATACGAAATAAGTACACGTTTTTATATGAAAGTAAACGATTTTATTAATTATAAAATATGCGACTAAACGCTGTAAAAGCTAAACGACTACTACTGTTGCGGAAACGGTAGAGTCGTTGAAATAATGAAATGCTGCCGCTTATGATGTTGTGTTGAGCGCCAGCTGTTTACACACTCCCCGGCCGCGAAACTGCGTATATTGTCCGAATTTTGCGACCTTCGGGTAATGCGATCACGTACATCAATCGGTGATGTGTTTCGGTGATTACGGTCTTGTTTATCATCAAACCGTCGTTGTTTGTCTTGTGGTAGACGTCCAATCGGTGTCACAGGTGGTCGTATTAGTGGATGTTTCTTTTCGGTGTGATTTGTGATATCACGCTTAACGGTGAACAAACCAATCTGTGGTATTCGCGGACTTCTGCCGGAACACCCAAACGATTTGTTATGCGATTTGATCGGCTCCTGTCGTCGACATTGACGTTTCCAATGATATTCGGTGAAACCGTGTCGAAGACATCGAGGACAAGGAGTCGGCGGTATGTCATACTTACGATTGTCTTTACGATTAATGCGATTATTTTCGGTGACAATACCGACTTTTTTGACTGTCATATGTGCGACTTTCGGTTTATTCGAGATATGTCGTTGACTTCGCAGGCGCACAGTTGTCTTCATTTCTGCGATGTCGAGTCCAACGAGAACATCGTACGCGATGTCCATTACGTGAATCGTTACGTATTCGGTGTGTCCGTCCATTTGAATCTTAACGTTGACGACACCGAGTGTATACTTATCGCCGGCGATGGTACCTACTTTGGTCTTATGTCGCGCGTCCGGTCGGAGTTTCATTTGTTTTGCGACATCCTTCGATAAGATAGTAATGTCGGCGCCATTATCTATGAAAGCTCGTACGGGTTTGTCATTAATTCGTATGTCTCGATATCGTTCAGTATGCGAGACAGCGTTAATCACTGGATCCGGATTTTTCGGTTCTGTTCTCGTACAGACGCGCATCCAGTGATATTCGGTTATGCCGTGTCGTCGGCATCGTGGACATGGAGTCGGTGGCCTATCATTGTTACCATTCTGTCGCTTTTTCCAACGATTACGTTTGGGTTGGCCGTCTTCGTCGTCGATAGCGTTAACGTTAAAACTTTTATTTCTTTTTCGTGTCTCTTCGACGAGAAGCGCTATTTGTAGCCATTCTTGAGGCGTTGTCGGTCGTTGACAGGCAATCAGCGGCCTGTAGTAGTCGGGCATACCCTTCGTGAGTAGACCTATCTGTTGTTCGTCGGAGGCGCGCTCTTCGTCCAGAAGGCGGCGCATTTCGTGATAATACGTGAGTACGCTCTCATTAGCTTTGAGTTTTCGGTCGGAGGCTTCAACAAGACCGTGACCAACCATACGACCAAAACGCGCAATCATAAGAGATCGGCACTCGGCCCAGGCCAGGTTTGGAAGTTTTCGTGCGACTTCACGACAATACCAACTGAAGGCATCGCCGGTCAAGTGTTTGGCGAGCGCAAGCAGCCTCTCGTAGTCGTTAAAATCGTATGTCAAAGCGGTGAAGCCATCGAGCCATTCGTCGATAGGAGTTACGGAGGAACCGCCTATAAATGGTTCACATAATTTAGATGCGTGTTTTACGGTACTATGCGGTCGTGTTGTTAAGGTATCGGCATCGGAGTCCAATCTCTGTACGCTTGTAGTCGATAAACTCGATGCCGTATTGCGATTGTTAATCACATTTCGTGCGGCGGCGGCCACTTGAGCAGCTCTGGTCAGCGTTGCCAAACGTTGTGCTAATCCATCCTGTGTCGGGTCGTCGGCCATATCGCGTGACAATGCTTCTAAGTCTGAAGCGATTGACGACAAGTCTTCATTCGTGTCTTCGGAAGTCGGGTTGAGTCCGTTCGCACCCGTCGGTACATTAAGTTCGTTACTGAATGGCGGTAGTGTTCGGCCACTACGTAATTGTTGAGACATCGTTGTCTTCGTATCGTTTCTTTAAAACGCTTTATTAACGAAAAACCGTTGAATCGATGAGAGCCGTTAAGGCGACAAAAAACCGTTGTTTTTTGAATTCAAAAGTCTTCGGTGAGTAGGTCGTCGAAGTCGATTTACTTTCGATATCCGCGAGGTAAGTATCTCAGTCGACTGCGCCAATTGAGTTGAGTGGCCGTTGATCAGGCGGCCAATAACTCGGGTTCGGTTAAGTATACGAAATAAGTACACGTTTTTATATGAAAGTAAACGATTTTATTAATTATAAAATATGCGACTAAACGCTGTAAAAGCTAAACGACTACTACTGTTGCGGAAACGGTAGAGTCGTTGAAATAATGAAATGCTGCCGCTTATGATGTTGTGTTGAGCGCCAGCTGTTTACACAAACTAAAATAAAAGTTCACATTATGTCTCTAACATATTTAACACTAATATGAGCCGATGTTTGTCAAATGTAATATATCTATGGTTAGTAAATGTGATTAATATACTATAAAATATTAAACTAATAACAAAAATTATATCATATATAATACGAATATATCTTTCATATATTTTTAACTATTGTATAACAGTGTATATTTAATAAATATTAAATTATAATAGATATTAAATATAAGTAAAAATTAGAACAAAATTAGATTATATATTACAATATAGTTATTCAGTATTTTTTGAGAAATAATGCAAAATAATTATCATAAATAGGTTATTATGAAATAAATTATTGTTTTAATGATAATTGTTTTTTATGTAATATAAAATATTTTAAATTAGATTTTAAATTTAAAACATGTTTACAATTTCAGTTATACTAATAAAATAATATTATTAATTTGATATATTGACAAAATATTTACTCACTTATAAATTGAAAATTATTTATAACATTATTATTATAAATTAGATTTGTAAAAATAGACTAATCACAAATCATAAAAATCTTATATAAATAGTTCAATTAATTTAAGATGAACTCTACAAAAAAGCTTATAAATTATTTTGGTTTATTGTTTGTTAATAAAATAAATAAACAAAAAATAAGTAAAAAGAAAAGGTTTAGGTTTTAGTTATTTGCTTTTTGTTAGGTTTCGGTTCAAATTATTTGTGGCAAAGACTTAAACAATAGCGGTTCTGATTATAACAGCGGTACTAATAATCATAATTATTATTATTTAGTAAACTTTATGTTTAATTAAAAAATAGACACTAATGTCAAAAACTAAATAAAGATAATTAGCCAAATAATTGTCGTCCAATTGATAAAATAAATGTTTAACATAATAGTCAACTAGCAATTATGCAACTAATTATTAAAAAAAACTGATAATTTACAATATTATTTATTTTGAAATCATCTATAAATTTAAAAATAAATAACTTTAAATTAAACGTACAGTAAGTTAACAAAATTATTGTAATTATTTGAATAACATTTATCATCGCCACTGTCCGCACACAAGTCTCTACTCATTAGTTGTTGTTTTTATTATTATTTAGTATCGGTTTTATTATTTGTCTATTATTTGAAGCATCAAATTCTATACAATTAAAACATTTGTCTGAGTTTTTTTGTCTTTCATTATTATTATACATTTATATACAATAACAGTATTAAAAGATATTATGTTTAATATTTTTTAATTTTCATACATTTATAATATTAATTATTTCTATGTAAAGAAATATAAATTAATAATAATATATATWTATATAAATCTAATTATCAATTATAAAATATATATTTTTATAGTAATTAATTCATTTAATAATTACATAATTTTTATATATTTTATAAATTCAAATAAAAAATGCTATTTGTTATTTTATAATAATGTTGATTATTTTTATAACCTTGGTTTTATTTTGTTTGTTTATTAAATATAGTAAAAACTATATTGTTTTTTATTAATATTTCTTTATATTTAAAAATATAAAGAACTTTTAATAAGTTCATTAAACTAATGAAATCAAGGTAATCATTAAATAACCTTTAAATATATATATATATATTTATATATATGTATACATACAGTATATGTTTTACTAATAGCTTAAATCTCTAGTCTATCTCTAGTATAGTATTTTAATTAAAAAATAAAATACAGTGTTTTTTGTCAGATCACTGCCAATACTAATAACTGTTTATATTATACAATGAAATTAATTCAAGTTTATATCGAGAACTTTTCTACAATCAAATCACGTTATATATTACATATTAATAAAATTTTATTTAAACACTGTATAATTTTGTATAAAGTAATATTTATAGTAATTTTTCAAGAAAATAAATTTTCATAAGTTAATAGCTTAAATATTTATACAGTATTTAAATAGTAAAAAATATTTAGTTTATAAAAATTTAACAATTATATCATAAATATAATATTTTAGGCTCTATAACTTTAACTCTACAAATTCAATATTTATTACAATGATACTGATTTTTTTAATAATAAAATTTAAAAGAAATTAATTATAAATATATAGATTTATTAAAATAAAATAATTATTTATAAGTAATTTAATAATTATTAGTAACTGAATTTTATTGGATTTACAAACTGTTTTTCCCCTTTAAATAAAAGGGTGTTTTATATAATTGTATGGCATTTTCATATTTATTTATCTAATCATTAATTATGTCCCATTGAAGGCTTTCACTACATATAAAAATATTGTATAATCAGCAGATAGATATATAATACTACAATAATACTACAATATTAGATATACAGATAAAATGTAAATATTATATTCAATTAGCTATCAGTGAGATGTTCAGTATTTATATATAAATCGGGTCACTATTACACTATCAAACAGTTTAGTATTAAATATATTTTATGTCTAGAATTATTCACATAAATGTAAGAATCAATCAGTCAGTCAACTATTTTTTTTGTTATTTAACAAACATATTATATATATATATGACTCTCGTTTTTAATTATAAACCGATTTCTTAAAATTAAATTTTTATTTTTTTAAATATTAAAATATGATTTTGTATAAACAAAATAAGTTTACTGTTATTTTTATCAGTATTTTGTATATATTTTGTGATATAATTACCTGCAATAAAATTAGTCCCATATATGCCAATCATTATTTTGCCCGTCAATTCTTTGCTTATTTTAATGAATCCCAAATCAGTGTCGAGTGCCGGACAGTAGCCGCCTATGTGGCCGACCATCAAAACGACGACTGGGCTCTCAAATGTATGTTATTTTAATATAAATATTCTACTATTTATTTTTTAATAACAAATTAATTAAATAAATTAACAAAAAAACAAATATTTTTAATATAATATTAAAATATTTTGATATTTGTTAATACGCTATATTTTTAACATTATTAAATTGTTTAGTATTTGAGAAATAAAAATAACATATCTATTAAATATAAACATTGTATAAGTTTTATGAATTGAGATAAAAAGTTATATAATATTTTATAATATTTTTAACACACAATAAGATTAAATATAACCTAATTTTATAATTAAAACAATGATAAAGTAATATTAATTATGTTATATTATTTATTWATTTATTTACTTATAAAAACTTTATAGAAAACATTTAAGAATAYTAGTAAATATTAATCTAATATTTATAAAATAAATAAAAATTATATATTAATTATAGATTCAAAATGTATTAAAACAAATTTACAATATATGATAGACTTTATTATACATTTAATTATGACAAACAATAATAACAATGTAATTAATTAATTAWATTTTTAAAATTGTGATAATAAAGTAATAGACTCAAGTGGTGTAGTGGGTGCAGGTCTGGCAAAAGGCAATTATCAGTTTATGGGTGACTTTGACGAGTGTCTCGACGTTAAAGTCACGCTATCGGGTGACCGACAAATAACGGGTATTACCGGACAGTATTGTACACTTAATATACCTGTCGAGACACTAGTTGGCAATAATGAGTCTAAACATTCAGTAAGTTATCAAACAGTATATCATAGATATATTTGTTAAATATTATATCAAACAAATCAAATCAATGAATTAATTAAACATTTTTATTGATTCAGACATTGAATGTTGAATCGTTACATTTGACGCCAACATTGGGAATATGTATACCAAATGCATGTAATATAAGAGACTTAACAAATATATTGACAACATGTATGTACTTATATTCAATATTATAAATATAATAATATTATGAAACTATTTTATAAAAGTTACAAAAAAAATTTGTTAAATTAAAAAATATTATTTTTCCCATTGAACACTAGTTTCGTTAAAAACTAATATTAATGTTACTGTAAGTGATTGTACTGATCCCAATGAAAATAACATTAAATGGTATCACATATTTATTATGTAAGTTTAAGTTTTTTAAAAAAGTAATAATAATATTTAACTATTTAATAATATAATCAATAAATAATGTTTGTCCTAAAATGACCATGGTCCAGTTCCGCATTTGCAACAATATTGGTACTCATTTTTATTGGCACTTTCATTGACGTCACAAACATTTTCAGACAAAAATGTAATATTATTTTTGTTATGTTTTATTATATTTTGTATGTAATATAATTTTTCACCTCTTTATCTCTCTCTCTCTTTCTTTCTTCTAAATAACATAAAAACAAAGTATTATTGTTATATTTATATATAACTTATATGCATATAAAATGTTTGACCATTTGTTATCTAATTGTTTGACAACAGCTTCAGTAAAATTGGTCACAACGTTAAAAGCATTTTCATTGTACACTAATACGGAACAGCTGTTGAGCACCGGTAGCCAAAAGGAGACGATTAGTTGTTTTCATGGCTTCCGTGTCATCAGTTTGTGTTTCATTATTATCTATCATATCTGGACTGAAGCACAACTACCAAGTGGTATATATATATGTTTTTTAAATCTTTTATTTTAATAAAACTTAAGAAATTAWYAATAAATATAATTATTAATCATTTATATACTACAGTATATACTATATAGTATATATTGTATGTCAATTATAYATCAATAATAAAAAAAGTTAGMAAAGATACAATTATAATAAATATTGATAAAAGGAGATATTTTTATTTAATAAAATATTTATTGGCTAAACAATTATACTTGTAGTAATCATATTAATAATCGTTAACATACTCTCTAATTTGTTAAATAATAATTATTCAATTAAATAACATTAAAGATAGATTTACCAAAAAAAATAAATAAATGCTGAAACATCTCAATTTGTAAATAATATAAATCTATATAAATTATATCACATATATTAAAATATATTATTACATTAACAAATTGTAGTTAACTCCCACGTTTTATTCAGGAAAAAATAATATATTTCACTCACAAATTTCCTATTAACATATCATAAGTGTAGACTATAACTGTTATAGTATAACATGTCTTAATGTTTAGTATTATAACAATTGAAAATTTAAGAAAACATAAATTGCAAACATTGATAGAATAACTTATTTGTTTAATAAGTAATTATATAATAAATTAACTAAAATTAATCTTAGTAATTTATATAATATCAATTAATTTTAATGTTAAACTCATTTATACACAAAATAGTTTATTAAACGTTTTTTGAAAATATACTGTTAATATTTTATTTTCAATATATTAAATAATTTACTAATCAAACAATTAATAAATTATACAACATTATCTATAATCTTAACTTAACTAATTTGTTTTTAGCATAATCTTAATTGTTAATTAATGTTGTATCTAGGATTTAAGTCTCATTTAAATCATTGATTTTCAAACAAATTTTCAACAATCATACAAATCTAATCTTCAAAGATAGTCAATCTTATAAATCCTTTTCATTTTGACAATAAATATTTTTCATGATAAAGACAATAATCTTTAATATGAATAATAAATTTGGTAAATGTTATAAATGTAATAAATCTTTATATATTTACAGATTTTGTGTTTATGTGTGTKCAGTGAATAATAAACACTAAGTTAGCTCAACATTAACCATCAATATCTATAAACAGCTAAACAATAATTGTTTACTGAATTTTAGACAAACAAAATCTAGACATGAAATCAATACAATTTAAATGAAAAGATGTTTACGATCTTTATTTCTAAAGGATTGTTAATTTGATTATTATTATTGTATTTTGATATCTTTGACAATTTCTATCATATTAAACGTTTATTTTTATTGTAATTATATCATACTATATATATATATATATATAWATWTATATCAATAGATAAGCATTTTAGGGGTTTTCATAAAATATTATATAATTTTTTTAATACATTATATATATATATATATATATATTAGCCAATCTACTTGAGCTACTGGAGGGTGAATCAGATTTTATATTACAAATAATAACTAACGCCGCCCTATGGGTCGATGCATTTTTCCTGTTATCGGGATTTCTGTGCGCCTATAGTGTCATACGGGAAGTCAGACGGACATCATTTAAAAAATACAATCATTTTATCAATATTTTGCACCGATATCTTCGACTAACGCCATCATTGCTGGGCGTACTGGCGTTTTCCATAATACAGGAAATTATGGCTAACGGTCCCCAATGGTATCAATACATTCAAAACTCGCTGCAAACCTGTCACAGAAATTGGTGGACAAATCTATTGTACATCAATAACATTGTTGGTCTCAACCAATTGGGTCAAAACAATCAAGTATTGAAAAAAAACAATAAAAATATTTAATTTTCTAATTAATATTTCATCTTTCATATAGTGTTTATCATTTACGTGGTATTTATCAGTAGATATGCAAATATTTATAATATCTCCAATACTAATATTACTATTGGCATCAAACGATATTAAGTAAAGTTCTTTCTATTGTTTTTTTTTTGTTTTGTTTAGTTTTGATAAAATATTAAACATATTATTTTTTTCTCTTTTTATTAAATATAGAAAACAATATATGGGTATAGCTGTCAATATTACAGTTATCATTGCCAGTTGGATCATCACAGCTGTCATAACTGTACGCAATGGACTCACACCTACCGTATTGATGACCGTCTAGTATGTGTCACACATATGTTTTATTTAAATATTTTTTTATATTTAAAACTGTACAATAAC
Organism: Oppia nitens; assembly: GCF_028296485.1. Lineage (NCBI taxonomy): Eukaryota > Metazoa > Arthropoda > Arachnida > Sarcoptiformes > Oppiidae > Oppia > Oppia nitens. Next base: position 964,252 of record NW_026533251.1, read on the forward strand.
ATAAATTACTATAATAGATGGCATAGACATAAATTTATATCATATATATTATCTKAAGTTCAATATAAATTTTATCAATTAATATAATAACAGTGATCTGGATTACATAAACAAGATATACATGCAGTCATATTGTCGTATCGGTCCTTATTGTGTCGGTATATTAATGGCTTATTTCTACATTAAATATAAAGGAAAGCTCCTAATTAAGATGGTATGGAAATATACCACCAGTGCAATTAATTGACTTATCAAAAACATATTTAATTAATATACAATTACTATTATTATTATTACTCTATCTATACTTTAATTATTAGAAACTGAACATTATTTTATGGATACTGTCACTGACATTGAACTTAAGCATAACGTTCCTCACCTACCCGTGGCTATTAGGCAAAAGTTACCGTAACATTGAGAGTGTACTATACGGTACCACACATCGTACACTGTGGGCATTGAGCTGGTCATACATGTTGTTTGCCTCTACACTGGGTTACGGTTCAGTAGTCAACAAAGTGCTCTCATGGCCAGCATTTGTACCATTGAGTCGACTCTCATTTCAGGCCTATTTGTATCACTCGGTGCTGATCTCACGGTTCGTGAACAGCGCTCGACAACCAATGTATTCATCAAAAATTAATTTGGTATGATTTATATAAATAAATTTACTATAAATAGCTAACAGTGCTTCAAATCTAATAACCATATGTTGCATATTCAGTACATTGAACACTATCTATCATTGTACTGTACTATCTAATAGTATAATAATATAATTTAAGAAACAATGATGCATATATAAACTAATCAATTAGTTTAACTACAAATATATATATATATATTATACATGTATGTTAAATTGTGGTCTATATAAATCATTTCAATATCAATGGCTATAATTGAAGTTCAATGTACAATTATTAATTTATTGTTTTTTATTTTCTATATTATATTGTATCTAATTTACTGTATAATATAAATTGAATTTACTTAGTCAATAGTTAAATTACACACTATAAATACATGATTATAAAAATTCATAGCAAACTAATATATATTAATATATATATACATTTCTACATWCATCTAAATGATTGAGTATATAGATTAATRTCTCATTATACTTATTGGATTAATACTGATTTTGTTTATTAATTCAAATTGAATTTTTATGTATTTTTATTTATATTTATTTTTGTTATCATTAATTATATTTGYAATGTCAATGTAATTATAGATTACTATGAAATTCATAGTATGAATGAATTTGTAATGTAATTCATACTTTATTATATACTGCATATATAATATGTTAAATATTTGACATTCATATTGAAATACAGTATAATTAGTTAGTAAAATGAATATATATATAATATTGATAATTAATATGTAGTTATTGTTAAATAGATAGTGAATTTAAATAAAYATAGTATGATTCATCTACAATATTGACTAAAACTACTTCTAWTATAAACTGTAAAGTATTTGCTATCATATTTTATTGCTAATATTTTATGTACTATTTTTATACAGTTTTTAAATTACTTTTATATAAGATATATGAAAAAATTCATTTCAATTGTTTCAAGTGAAACATTATATATGATATAATATTATATGATTTTTAAAGAACTAATCAAAATACTCATACTATACTATATTTATTGATAATATAAAACAAAACAAAAAATGTCATATCCTGTAAACTGATGCCTTTATAACAATGAGTTGGTAACTCAATAATTTCTATGATCGTAATATATTTTTATTTTTTATAGATTAATTTTTAGATCTTGATATCTAATATATAGTTTATTTGTAAATTATCGATCAAACAACAAATATAGAGTATATCACATTTTATATGTTATTATAATAATGTATAGGTTATATTATAAACAACAAATAAGTCATTAATAATATATTTATAAAAMTAAAATTGATAAAATGATTAATAGTTAGTTATTAAGAATAGTATTTTTYAAATAATAAATAAAAATTATATGAATTATATGAATTATTGGGCACTTTGTACTTCAMATATATTAATTTTTTAAGTAAAAAAACTTACTTCAAACTGAAAACACTTGTAATCAAAATACTAGTAAATTTGTGTATAATATGGATATTGTTTCGATGATTAACATCAATACAATATTTTTATTGGTGTGACGATAGTGTGTTGTTAATAGAGATGGGCAAATAGAAAGTTTCTAGAAAATTTTTCAGGAATAAATTTCTATGGAAATTTAATTTTATTGTTATACTATGGGATCACCATATAAATAGCTATTATAATACTATAAATATATTAATGAGATATTGCACATATAATACCTGTATACTATTATACTGTAACACACTATTATACAAATGGGATCCCTATATAAATAATTATAATTATATTCAATAATAATCAGTTTTGTAAAAATTTTATTCATCTTTTTATTATATCATAGTTTAATGATTAAATAAATATTTTTTACTTTAATTAGTAATTAAAATAATAATTAATTAATTATTACTTGTAAAAACAATGTTACTAGATAACAAATATAGAGAGAACAAAATTAGCCATGGGGATCCCATAGATAGAAATTTCTTTTAGAAACTTTCTAGAAATTTCTCTTTAATTTTATAAATTTCTATTTTATGCCAACACTAGTTGTTAACCACCGAAACAATATCCATATTATACATCAATTCATTTGTATTTATGATTATAAGTGTTTTCAGTTTAAAATAAGTTTTTTATTAAAAATTATTTTAAAATTTTATTTTAGAGTAGGTTTTTCTRTTAAGCTTAAAATAGTATACTTATAWTTTTTAAATAAATATATTTTTTAAATAAGTATTATAAATAATACTTAAATAGTCAAAGATGCATAATATTTTAATTTTWAATTTGATTAATTATTAAATAGTTTATTTTATTTTGAAGATAACTTATAAGTTATATAAATTTCAATCAATATTATTACACGTGATAACGTAAACAAGTTAATATTYAAAATAAATATGATATCTAATATGGATGAATATATAATTAACATAATTGAATTATGTATCGCAGAAAAATAAACTTATCTAATAATTTATTTATATCTATCAATACATTTAATACTGTATTAAGTATTAAGTATATACTTCATTAAAATTTTTAATTAATAAAATTCTAATGATTTATGTATTAAAAATTTTATATAACTTATTAAACACTTTAAACTATAATATTATTTATTAATTTTGAGCTTATTTTTTAAAAATATTAATAATATATTTAGACACATGAGTTTCAGATTTATTTTTTATGACATTAATTGTTTATTTGATACCTTAAATATAAATTTTAACAGGGTATAAATTATAAAATATAAAAAATATCAAATTAAAAAATATAAATTAGATTTAATAGGAGACACGTTTGAAGCATTAATATTGAAAAATATTAGCATTTTATATAGTTTGTAAATTCTAAAACTTTATAAATTATCAAATTTTAAATTTAAAAAAAATATTACACTTTTATTTAAATTATTTTTTTAAATTAAATTGATATMTAGGTCATGATGTTTTTCCAATATACAGTATTGACATTTGTGGTCAGTTATGTGGCKTACATTATGTTTGAAATACCAATTGCTAACATTGAAAAAATATTTCGTCAAAAAAGTGTATCAAAATTATTGCCAATTAGTGACAATCGCAGAGATAGCGTAACAAATGTCAATAAAAATAATATTAATATTAATATCGATGTTTCAAATGAGGAGGACTTGCATCACAATAATCAGTATTCAAATTATGGAACCAATTCGTAGATTTTTAATTAAAATTTAAAAAAATATATTTTTATATCATTTTAAATRAGTAAATATTATTTAATAATAAAAATAAATTTATGTCTAATTATAATATTATTAATGTATCATTTATAAATATATTTTTATTATTCTTAACAATGTAAAATATTTTTGTTATAAGTTTTCTGTTAGTTAATTGATAGTAATTGTAAATATATTATATAATTATTAATAATTTTAAATAAATATTTTATTTTTTTATAACTTTTATAGTATCGTTAAATACATATAAAAATTTCCATTTAATTATTTACTAAACATATTCTGTATTCATTACTAATAATATTATTTTATTGTACAACACGTAACCACAAAAATCACATTAATATATATTTTTTGATAATATTTCTGAATTCAATAACAAATAGTACATAATATTTATATACAAAATTACATTTTTAATATCAATTACGGTAACTATTTTTGTATATATTTATTTATATAATATCTGATGAAATATACGGAAAATTTCTGTGAAGTTTCTTTTATATGGTTTTTTGTTTACTAATCAATTATTAGTTTTATTTGTAATATATTAATAAATAATAATATTAATTAGTATAATAGTAAATAAAAATTAATTTAAYTCWATATTTATAAATAACAAAAACATTTATTACATATCATTAAAGTATTTAATAACTTATATATATGTAAGAATTAATAGTATATATTGTATTTCATCTTTTTTTATTTGAGAAATTATTAATATAATAATAATACAATTAATACAATATTGGTTCTTATTTTTAGATAATAAAAAAATTAGTTTTTTTATTTAAAAATAGTTTTTAAAAGCAAGAAAACAATAACATATCATTTACAGTAACATTTGTAATTGATATAAAATGTTGTCATAAACATTACAGGGTTTTTAAGGTAATTACTAAATTATACCACAACTCAAACCCTTGGGATTGATRTGCAAATGCAATGTTTATCAGTAATGTTTATAATGCATATTCTTTAATAATAACAACACTGACAATACAATGTTACAAATTGTGTAACAAATGTAGAGTATATTTATTTTGCAAACATTTTTTAAATGTTTTTTTGTATCTATGAACTAATTAATGAGATATACAAATATTATTTGATTAGTATTTGTTGTCGTTTTTGTACATATAATCAATTCATATATTTTGTTTCTAACCCATTGAAACACTGACGGATAATATTATATTAATATTTGCATTTTGTTTAATCAATTCATGTATTTTTTTATTATTATTATTGTTATTGTTTTACTTAATTTGCAAAATAAATGAACAATACTTATATAAGTTATTTTATAAATTGTCGCAACATAATTAAACAAATATTTATTTATATTGTGAAACATTTTTTATAATAGTAATTTAGTTTACGTTATTTTGTTGTTGTTATTTTAACTTCAAACATAACAAAAAATACCTGAGTCTTAATATATGCAAATTATATATATATTACAAAAATTAAACATTTTTTGTAATATAATTCACAATTGCATTAAATATATTAAAAAGAATTGATCCAAAYACTTGACTCTCTAATGTACTATTATTTATATATATATATTATATTTAAATAAAGTATCTATTACTCAATTTTTACAAGATTAAAACTATTTAATAATATTAAATTATAATAACTTGTAAAACGTTTAAAATTGAGTATTTAATTTAATAAATATTTGTTGAGCATCATTCAATTTAATATTAATGTAAACTTTATTTTTTATTTTAAATTCAATTTACAGTTATAAAAAGTGAGATTAAGTTTAATAATGCTATTAAATTTACAGTTTTTTAACAAATTTTATTTATAAAGATTATTTTTTGTTGTTAAAATCTTTAGGAAAAATAAAACGGTATTAATTTTATTTGAATAATGCAATAACTTATTTGAAAAACACATAAAAATTTATGAAAAAATATTTATTAAGWATTAAGTCATATGAGCTGACTATGTCATAAAAATATAATTTAATATTTGCATGAATTTTAATATAAATATTATTGTTTATTTTTAAATATATCATATAATTTATAATTTATATCATATAATATATATATATATATATATATATATATATATATATATTSAAAGACAAAATTTGAAACAAATACCGTTTTTTGAACTAAATATTTTATATTAATTTATATATTTATAAATACATATTTTATTTATCTTTATTTTGTGAGACTTTATTTCAATTTTATTTACTGATTTATTGTATAATTTTACTTATGTATGTCAACTTGATAGTAAAATTAAAAATTTAATATAAAAAATTGTGTCATAGTAAACATGCAAATATTTTCAAGCATAAATATATGAGATATRAAATATTTTTATTATTATTATTTACTATGAATATAAAATACAGAATATTCTTCTAATATTCTCTCTYTCTYTCTCTCTTTAATGTACAGTATWTTATAGATTCAACAATGTTTGYGTACATTGTGTACTGTAATGTCTATATATGTGTACGCATAGAATATAAGTGTTAAAACTCAGGGAGGGCTTAGAGTAAAGGGCTGGTAGTGTTGAAATTACAGCATTTGAACGGTATCTGTGCTGTGAATGTATCATTAAAGTGTATATACACGKTATATACCGACTCTAATTTCATATATTAAAGTCTACTTTCAACATATACGGTAYAAAAAGTTATTATATATATATATATATAATATACAGTATATAAACATTTTTACTTTCAATGAGTGCAACATTTGCTCTGAAAAGTGAAGTCCAACACAACTAACAATAGAGTTTAAGCGAAACTACATTATATTATAAGMAAAAAATATTGCTTATATTTCTATCAATAATAAATTTATTTTATTACTTCAAATAATCTATATATACTATATAAGTGGTGTAACAAATTACCGCTTAATGTCATAAAAATTAAGATAACTTTTATATTTTCATTGTATATATAAAATAAAAATTTTGTCTCATTTAGAAAATCATTATTATTATTATTACTCTAAAAATAGTTCATTGAATTAATTTATTAATCTATTTAATTAATATATGTTCTTAAAAAAAATTATTCGTTTAATTTAATAAAAATTTTAATATTTTATAAATCTGTCATTTATGTAAATTAAGCATAAAAWTATAATTATAAACAACATTTATTTTGACATGACTACAACTAAATTTAAAAATTTGTAAAAATAAATTTGTTAATGAATATTGTATGTTAAAAGAAACATAAATTATTAATTAACTGTCACGTAATAAATATTATAATTACAGTTTAATAATAATAAAAATATTGTTAAATTTTTAATATTATGAAAATATTGACATTAATAAAACTTGTGTAAATATTTTTCAAGTTTTTATATTTTGATTATACAACAAAATCTCGTCTTTTAATAAACAAACAAATAAATAAAATTTATTGAAAGTTATACAAAATAATACTGAGTTTTATTTGTCATTAGCCTTTATTTGACAAATTATTTATAAATAACTAAAATTTCATTTGATCATCCATACGAAATGTAAGTAATTTATTTTTAATTAAACTATTAATTAATTAAATAAATTTGCTTTAATTAAGATACAACTTTAAAAATTTAATTAATTAATAAAAATAATTTTATTAATAAATTTAATTATAATAATTGTTGTATAAATTTATTTACATGYTTAATTTTTAGATAAAATTTAATTATTTTCTAAACTATATATTTATGGTTTATTACTTTGATTTTAGGGGTTGATTACATTATTAGCTATATTACAGATAAGTTTTTATTTTTATGAACTCTCGTTTGAAGTAAACAACCATAAAGTCCAATACAGTATTACAATATTAGTTCATATATTAGTACCGTATATCACACATATATTAAATATATAGATATTACTATATTGTATTAAAGGTACAGTATATTGGACTTAACAATTAGTTATAAAATTATATATATATATATATAGTATAATCTTAATGTCGCCAATAATAATAATAATAATTTGGACTATTAATTATAATTATTATCAATGTGCTATAAATTTTATTTTTTATATGTGATTAATTTTTATAAATTATAATATTAATTCATGATATTTTCTAAAAAAATAAATACATTTAAAGTGATTAATTTAATTAATATTGTGTAATGTTTTTAGTTTTTACCTGAAAAAATTGTTGCATTATTTAGCATTAAAATATAATTAGTTAGATTAAAAATACTTATACACACAAAAATATACTGTAATTTAATAATCTTTCTAAAAATATAATCCATTAAGTAATTTAATAATAAATAATAAGCAAAAAAAATTGTAAAAATCAATTTCTTAGTGTTTCATAAAATTATTTTCTCTAATTTTTCAATAAACTGTATTTAACCAAAAATTAAAATGCTATGAAAGCACATTTTCTCTAACCCATCAATGATTAAGTACAGTACATATGTTACTTATATCATCGCATTATAACTATTTATATAAAACAGTATTTACTGTACGGTATATTATATAAAATTTGGTGTCATATATATATATATATATATATATAGTTTTTAAAATACTTTTGTAACTATAGTTATACATCTACAGTGACAATSTAATATGTATTATATAATAAAAATTTAGATTTTATCAAATGTTTATATACAGTATTAATAAATAGTGCACTTTTTTCATTGAATTCAAATACAGTATACTTTATGATATTACAATATTATATCAATGTCAACAATACAATGCAATACTACAGTATTTCAAACAAATTATTTGTTATAAATATATGTTATATTGTGTATACATTTACTGTGTGTTGTACTGTATATTTCAATAATAATATCATAGCTTTATGTTTATAATTTTGAATTTTCTATTACAAGTGTTGACTTTTAGCGACAAGTTTTGCTGATTCAAACCATAATCTATCCATAAATCTGTGGCACTCAACAATTTTGAGTACTTTTACAATATTATTAGGATTTATATTTAGCTTTTACKGCTTTTATTAGAAATACACGATATTTTCCTATATATATATATATATACTCTATATAAACGGTATATGAGATTACTATCATAATCATAGCAATTATGATTTTGTATCGCATTTATGACTAATACAATATTACATATGTCATTATAATTGCTTATTATTATTATTAACGTCCACTTATAACAACTTAAAGCTCATGTATCATTTATATAGTATATAGACTATTATAAAACATTGTACTCTATATATCCCGGTTCCTGTTTAAAACTACTAAACATAATAATAAAAATAGTATAAATTTCCAATAAAATAAAAAAATAATCTTATCAAATATTATTTTTATATTTAATTTCGATTCATAATAACATGAATAATACAAATACACTAATTAGACAATAAAAAAGTTTTACATTAATTTATTATATTTATAGTAATAATTTTTGTATAATCTTTATAATTTTTATTTAGTTATTTACAATGTAACTATTAAAATTTTTAATATATATATATATATTGTAAATGTATGTACAGTATTATTAATATAAAAAGATTAATTCAAAAATAGGTTAAATATAAGTTAGCTTATTAATAAAATTCTCTAGATAAATAATATAATATTTCAAATAACAAATATAGTATTTTCATAAAAAATTATACAAAAATCTTTATAAAATGTTTTTCTTATAAAATAATATTTTTTATATCAAAGAAATATTTGTTGACAAGTAAAATAATAATAATACATTACACCTACTATTATAGTATATAAAATACGATATATAAAATATGATTACAACAAATATTTTTATCAACTCCTGAAAGGAATATATATTATATCTGAATTTGTTATGTCTGTCTTTCTGTCTGTCTGTCTGTCTGTTCGRTCAAATTGCAAATTTTAAAATTTTGACTTTAGATTAGCATTAAACATAAAAATAAGGTATAAGGGGTTCTGCATCGATATTATCATATGTTTGAGGAAAATAGACAAAATGGCGACCAAATTTAAAAATAACTTTAATTTTAAAGTTTAATTTTGGATAAAACATAAAAATTTAATATGKAMGTTGTTAAAAAATATTTGTCTTATATATTTTTTAAGAAATGGTTAAAATAAAAGAACTTAAAATTTTTATTTTGYCATTCAGAGACATTTGATTTTTTACATAACATAAGTTAAATTAATTTTGTTATACTCATTCATTTAATACCATATTTGATAACTAATATTGAGTTTATTTTGTTATACTCAGTTATTTTATACTCTAMATGTTATTTGCTTCAAACAATTAATTATTATATTTAATATTACATTATTTATAAATCAATTTACGTGAAGTTCATCCGAAAATGTTTTCTAGCATTCTCAACTGGTTTAAAATGAAATTCATTTTTAATAAAAGGCAAAAATTCATACAAAGTGTTTAACATTCAAAATAAATATTTAACACAAATAAATAGTGTATTAATTTAATGGTAATATATAAATATTTTATTTAAAAAAAATAATAATAATATTCTAAACAATCCATTAACTCTGGTATAGATAATATATAATAATCTACTTTTTACAATACAAGTAAACCCCCCACGAATTATGGAAAAATTTATTTAATTTTTATTTTTGGTAATTGAACTCAATTATTGTATTAGTAAATTGTAAATAATGTCATATTTTTTTGTGGTATGCATTTTATGTTAGAGTAAGCACCGGGAGGTAAAAAAGAGCTTTGCACTTTATATATATACTATATAAAAAAAWATATATATAAATTTATATATAATTGACGATTTGTTTTATCAATTATATAATATATTGCTGTATTTGTTTGTAGTGTTAGAAAACTGATTCTATTGTTGAAATATACCATTTAAAAGATTAAACTTTTTATTATCTAWTAAGACTACAACTAAAAAATAATATTTTATTTAATATAAATTAAATAAAACAGAATATTTTTATTGTATTAAAGAAAATACAAAAATTAAATTTATTTATTTTTATTAAAGTTTATTAAATTTACAGTTCTTGAATACTATAATAATGTTTTTTAATAAGTGACATATTTAATATTTTTATTTTATTAATACTTCATAATATATTATTGTGTTAAATAAATATCATAGGTTACTTATTTATAAATTCTCAATTTTTAATTTTCAATTATAGTACTATTAGCATATTATTTATCTTAAAAAACAAATAAAAACATTATTAAAAATTTATAACATAACTATTTCGTGGATATCCAATTAAAAAATTTGTAAAACTTTGTCGTAAAAGTAATGAAATAAATTGTTATCAAAATAAAATTAAGTTAAACAAACAACACGTGCCAAATGATTAATGTAGTAAAATATTTTATATTATTTATAAATATATTAGTCTATAACATAGTATTATTTTTTTGTATTTAATTAATAAAATAATAGTAAAAAAGTCAWACAAAACATTAACGTAATAATAAATATACTGACTATGAGTATTATACTACTAATGAATTTAAAATGTTTTATTTTATGATAAAAAATTAATCATTAATTTATAATTATTTATCTCTGCTATTGTTATATTCAGAACTGAATAGATTTATTATTATTATTATTACTATTTAAGTATTTCTTTTTGTAATAAACTTATTAAAAAACAAAATAAATATTTCCGGAAKATTTACTGAAAGAAWATTATTATTTAAAAAATTCTTTTGGGAAATCAGAAACAATTTTTTTACTTAACATTTGATTGCAAAAATAATATTTTATTTTTTTAATGTTATAAATTATAATATAAATAAAACAATACATAAAATTACAAATGATATAAACATTTTTTGTTATTTAAATTTGATAAATAATTGTATGTATAAATTATTAATTTAATTAACTTTTATTTAAAAGTAAAATTTAATAAAATGCATATTATATAACTATGAGATTATTAAGTTAACATATTTTTATATTTTAATAAATTTTAAATAACATAATAAAATTCTTTATAAGATATAACATAATAAGTATGCAAATAATAATAATAGATGTTATTCAAGATTTTGAAATAAATTTTTTAAAAAGTTATGGTTTAAAGTTGGTAKAAAAATTATACATATATGTTATGCGTTTAATATGACATATTTTTTCTTATTAATAATTTTTTCTATAATAATTTTATTTTTAAAATTAATTAAATAAATTATTTATTTAAAAAAKAATAATCTCTTGGGTTTTATTGTTGTTTTTATCTTTCATTTAATTTTYATCTAAAAAATATGCTAGATAATTTATTGTAGTATTTTGTTGTACATTTCATCAATCATATTCTATAATTAGCTTAATTTATATTTAAATGGTATTAAATAATATATTATTGCATAATTATATTTAATAAAYTTYGCTTTTATTGCCGTTCATATACAGTATAATAATATTTAGACAAAATTATAATTATAATTTAAAATTAYAATATAGTAYTGTATAATGAGTTAGAAATGCAAATKAATGTTAATTAATATGTATTAYRATAAATAAATWTATATATATTAATTGATTATTTCAKTAGGATTTATTTTTAATAAGCCAAATAAACTGAGTATTAATTAAAATAATTTGTTAATCTTTAATGTTTTTATTAATAATTATTTAGTATTATTTATCAAATATTATACCAATTTTAATTGATTGCATAATTAATTAGGTAATTATTAAAAACAAATTTATTATCAAGTAAACTCTATTATTAAAAATATTAATAAAAAAGGATTTATTATATATTATAGTAAATAATAATATCTACAGTTATATATAGTACTATAATATCAAATAAATTAAGAAAACATATTAAAATCGTGTCTTTAAATAATATATACCCATTTATATATTCTATATATAAATATGTATAAAACATGTCGACACTTAAAATAATATGAAAATTGATTAGTTATTTGATTAATTTATGTAAAAATAAGTAAAAGTGAAAACTTCCATTACGTGTCATATATTTTACTTTTTTTTGAAAAATATTAATAGATTTATTTTCATGGCTTTCATTAATAATATTTACAAACATGTTACTGTAGTAATATTTAATAATCATAATAATAATAACAATACAATAAAATCGATTTATAGTCAAATCATATTTTTAAGTGAAATAAATAATAAATAAAATGATTAATTATTGGATTTTATTTGTCATTTTAGGGTTGAATTGATTTTATTGTTTTATCATGGTCTTTTTCAATATACAATATCTATAATAATAAACAAATGATTGATTACATAAGTATTGAATTTATACTTAGGAGACTTACAGTATATCCAATAAACAAATAGATTTGTAACAAAAAATATAAATTTMGATTTTTAGACTCAATTATTCTATAGTTTTATCATATATTTCTACATTATATACTATAATTATTTATTTACTGGAAAATATATGAAAGTTGTTATAAAAAACATATTTATAGTATACTCTGTACAGTATATTAAGATCACATTAGTATAGATTGTATATACATTGAGGAATCTGAGACTAAAGTGCTTGACACAGTTTTTTGTCTATAACTTTTAAAATATTAAACATTATTAAAGTTTTATATAACAAAATTATATAATGTGAAAAAGTTTTTCTTTAATTACTCATAAACTAAACATCCTAATTAAAAGTTGTAAATATACTAAATATTTTTTTATAAAATAAMTACTAATAATTGATCAATCTCATGAAAAATACCATGACACTTTTAATTAAACCACAATAAAATATTGCAATTCTTACATTTAAGAACTATTTATTCTAATACATTACAACTTTTTTTAAAAAACCTGAAACACGTATCAAATGATTTTAGTTTTAGTATATTATGCTTWTTACAGAATATCAATATCTCTTATAATTTTTGAGATATTKAACATCCCTGATCACATATCCCGGAGCCGTAATATATAAAATGTAATTATATTATAACATCCGTTCCATAATTCCGTAGTACCACAAAATTTATATTAATTTAAGTTTATTACTTTTAGAGTTATAGTCAAAAAACCCTATTAAGCATTTTTGACTCAGATTTACTAATATGCTYTTAATATTAAGCAAATGTTTGTCTAAAAAACATATTAATTAAATGTCAAAAAAATGATTGACCTTTTTATTATTACAACCAATACGATGCAAAATCGTTCAGAAAAATACAATTAAAAATATCTTATTATTGTATTAACATTTTAATTAACAATAGCTTTTGATAGATCATTAAACTAAAACAATATAAAAATGTTTTATAGTCGACTTTAAATCATTTTTTAGTTTATACAATGTAAGTATACAATGTAAATACTGTATTACTTTTATATTGATTTTATTATTGTATAAATACAGTACTCTATATTATAACTGATTTTTAAATAAATATTTCTTATTAATTCCATATTCTTATCAATTATATAATAGATTTTGATCTCTAATTGTATAAAAATAWTAATATCAATAGATAACTATTATAATAATATAAAAATTTTATCTAACGTTATAGTATATAAAGAATATACAGAATATATTGTACTGAATATGTATATAATATATATCTATATCACACATCTGGTACTGTGTTTGAATTATTATGATTTATTCACATTAAAGCTATTCAAGTATTATATTTAATATTTATCTTAGAGTCAAATTGATATTACATTGTATTTAAAAAACAATAAAACTTACAAAACAAATAATTCAACAATGTTTATGTCTAGTATTGTTTTATATATCTTTAGATTTAATACACACCCAAAAAYACACATAGATACACACACACACACACACACACACACACACACACACACACACACACACATACACACACACACACACACACACACATACACACACACACAYACACACACACATTATTTGCTATTTTCTACTGTATAATAATAATACTAATAATCGACAACATAATAAAACATTACTATATTATGAATTCAGAAATTAATGTTGTTTTCACACTTGTTTTTCGCTTTCATATACAGAACATTATATATACCGGTATATAATTTATATAAGTATATATATTTTATATATATATATATATATATATATACAGTATATACAGTATATTGTCAAACAAAAAAAGACAGACAATAAAATTATATATATTATAATCACAAAAATAGTGAACAAATGAAATATTATTTTTGTCATGAAATATATACAGTATATGTACTGTTTATATAAACTAATGTATATATAATATATACAGTATAACAAAAACAAAATAATACAATAATTTATAGATACTGTATTATTAAAAGTCATGTCTAAAATCTATTATTATAATTATAGTTTTATTTAGTATTTCATATTTCATTTATTATAGAAAATAAGCAAATATTTAAAACAAAAAATTTAAATAAACAGAATAATATAAAGAATTAAAATATATAATAATAATAATAATAACCTTTAGATTTACAATACTTTTTTTCAATATCAAAAATGAAAACAATGATTGAATAATTGATTGTCAAAATTATAATATATTAAAACTGATATTTAAATATTTATATCAAAAGCATAAAATTTATATACAAATGATTTTGTTGAATACACATTAATATGAATAAAACATAAAGTTATAATTTATATGTCTAAAAAACATTATTGAAAAACATAAAAATCAAAAACAATAGTATTTTAGAAAGCTATACAGTATGCTTGTAATTGTGATAAATAGTTATATTAAAACATCAAAGATATATAATTACTGTATATAAAATACTTTTAAAAGTTGTTATAAAATATTAATTTATCAAAATATAATTATCTATTTTATATAATATTAATATATTAAAAGAGTTTTAAAAATTATGAAAGACTATAATTAATTAAGAAGTATTAGTATAATTATAATTACAGTATTAAAAGCTATTATTGTAATAAAATTTATAAAATAATACATGAATTGTGTACATATTTTTTTATTAGAAAAAAACTTAATTTTTTATAATAATAATACAAATATATTTATTTTTAAAAAATGAAAAATTTTGAAATAATGAATTTATATTTTAATTAATATATTAGTATTAAAGATTTAAYATTAAAAATTATTTTATTAAATATTCTTTATAATTAAAATTTATATCAATTATATAATTACATTTTCCATAAATCCTATTTTCCATTATTTTTCGACAATAATCTATTGTTGTGTTCATTGAATCTGAAAAACAGTTTTACGGTTCACAAAACAAATATAAAATTGTCACAATTGATGTCTGTATTATAAGCATTACATTTAAAATTAATTAGTAATTTTTTAAAATATAATAGTAATTTTTAATTTTATAATTGTTAGAAAATTGTTTTTAATTAATTATTTAAACTAAGTATAATATAAAATTTTATTTAATATATTTTAGATTTGTTAAAATAAGTTGTATACTTTCCAAGATATAACATCATTTTGATATCACTATATTCAGGTGCCATAAATCAAATTAATAGCTATAATTTATATTTACATTAAATGTTATAATCAATTAGTATACTAACTTGTCTATTAGTCTATTATTTTCAATTGATTTTTTTGTGGAAAAATCTCTCATTATTTTTGTCATCAATTTTTATACTCAATACTTAATTTTATTATCAATACTGTATACAGATTCAGAAAATATTGAGATCTAAATGGTTGAATCAAATGATCAAATCGTTCAATATTTGTATTTATACGCCCATAATATCTTCTACACAATGTATATGTATACTTAATTACCGTTTAATTAATATAACAATTACTATATATTAATATATATTGAATAAAAATAATTTGAATAAAAATATTTGAAAAAAGATAAATCATTAGATTTTTACAGTGAATTCTTTAGAGATGTCAGCAAAGTATTGAACTAATAAATGTGACGTAACTGTAATGTCTATAAGTCGGCACTAGTATTATCTTTACATATATATCCCAAAACAATATTACTTTAATACACATGTGATTGTCATTAGTCAGTGATGTCATTTGAAAAATAATATTAAGAGATAATAAAAGAAAGAAAGAGAGAGAGAGAGAGAGAGAGAGAGAGAGATAAATAGAGAGAGAAAGAGAGAGAGAGATTATCAATGCTTTTAAGTATAGTGTCATTAGTTTTAGTGAAAGTTTATACTATTGAGAGTCCACTAAACAACTCCATACCTAACAATAAAAAATATATTTGATAATCAGTTTTTTAAAAGTTTTCAACTATTATAATGATATAGTTATACTAATTGATATTTGCAGTAAAAAATTATACATAAGTATTAAATTTGAAAATAGTTATTTTTTGTGCCATTGACTTTTTGACATTTTAAATAATTTATTCAATACAATCGATACTAGAATTTTTAAATTAAAGTTTATATTAAATTATGAAAATACATTAAATATAATCTATTAATAAACTTTAAAACTCTTGTAAGATTTTAAAAAATATTATTTATTTAAATAACCCATGTTATATTTTTTAAATTCATAATATCCTTTAAATATAAATATATGTGGATAACATTTTAAACAGCAATAAAATTATATAATAACAGTAATAAAAATAAAAATATATAAACATATCTAAAGAAATTGAAAGACTTAAACGTTAAGATAATATTTTTTATTTTTTTTAAAAAAGATAACATCACATCAAATCAAAAATCAAATGTGATATTTAAGTGAATCTAATGTTTAAAATTCAAGGAAATCCAATACTTTATTGTTTTGATAGATTTTGTGATATTATCAACAATAATACACAATAAAGACAGTCATTTTGTACAATAATAAAATACTGTATACTAAATTGTTATGTATAACATAATCGTGTAGTTTATTTTATTTATTTTTTTAATGTTATCAGTATTATTACTAGAGATGGGCAAATAGAAAGTTTCTAATAAATTTCCTGAGAAAGTTTCTAGAAAATTTCTCATGAATAAATTTCTTTAGAAATTTAACTTTAATGTTATACTATGGGATCCCCATATCTATAGTTATTGTAATACCAGTATTTTAATAACATATAATACTATACATATAATATCATACAGTATACTACAGTACTATACAAATGGGATATAATAATAATAATTATTATAATTATTTAATAATAATCAGTTTTTATAAACTTTATTCAGTATTCATCATTATTATATATATATATATGATAGTTTAATTATTTTTTACTTARATTAATAATTAAAATACTAATAATAATATTTAATGTATTGTTGTAATAACGAGATAACAAAATTAACATGGGATCCCATAGATAGAAATTTCTTTTAGAAACTTTCTAGAAATTTCTTTATTATTTTATAAATTTCTCTTTTTTGCCAACACTAATTATTACAGTAAATGTACAGAATATTTATATTGACTTAATAATAATATATTCATATTATTTTTATTTACTAATTATCATATTATATTGATATTATTTAAACACGTGTAATTGTCTTTTTATTTTATATACAAACAAAAACCAAACAAAGTTATGTATGCAATACAAGCTATTTTTATTATTATTATTACGACTACTAAAATTACTGTAACTAATATATGTTTATTTAATTTACATTACGTATGTTTATTTAATACATATTATGTAAAATTCACACAACACTACAATTATGTGTAAATACTGTAACATAAAATCTATAAAAAATACAATAGATAAAAATTAAATTAAATTATAAAAAACAATATCTTTAAAGATATTATATATATATATATTAAAACTTAGTCTAATAAATCCCCCTAAACTATAAGTCATAAACCATTTTTTTGTTTATTTTTATAGTTTTATATTTAGTTTTTAAAATAATTGACAAAATCAATATTTTTTATTTCAATTTTGTAAACATCTAATATAATATCTATACCAATGTTTGTAATAATATATATTATTTATAAAATACTTATTTTGATTAACTGAATCAATTGCGACTTAGAGCCAATACTGTAGATATTATTAACTGTTATAATATAGTAAAAGTGGTATAAATTTTATCTAATTATCTACAAATTTGATTTTAATATAAAGTAATAATTGAATACWATTTAGTCGATTTTTATATTTATAAATTATAATAAATTAAATAAATTTTCATTAATAGTAAAACTAAAATTTATTAATGTTTAAATAGTTTTACTGAAAATTATAAGTTATTTTTATAAAATAAATATACATAATAATTACTTTTTATTTAACAAATTAAAAAAATTTATCATTTCTGAATTTTTTATTAAAATTAATTACATATGTTTTAGATAATTAGGTAAAAAATACGTCTTCAATAAATTATTTAATGTCATTGAATTTTATGTGTCCTTTTAAAAAATAATCTCATTTATAATAGTATAGCAAAATAATTTTAAACTAAATTATAAATATTATATAAATAAATTGAATATATCTTATTATAAGTTTAAATTAAAGTGATTTTCGTAAGTTTAACATTACATATACAGTATGTTATATATTTAAATATATAAAAATTTAATTCATCTTTTAATGCAAATATTTGTAATATAATTTTTAGCTGACATATGTAAAAATAGCTTAAACATTATTTAAATTATTTAAACCCATTAAATATATTTTGATCTAAAAAATAAATCTAATTCATAAATAAATGTCTGAAATGGTCTTTCAGTGCATATTTGATGAATAAATAAAATTAAAATTTAGTAATAAAATAGGAAAGCTTTTTGACTTATTTAAAAATTAATCATTTAGTTAGAATAATATAAAATATTTTTATTGAAATTAGCAATTTTAAAATTATTGAAATTATTTGATTTAAAAATACTGTATTTTTGTTATTTAGTAAATGATAGTAAATTATGGATTATCTTTGTATATATGTACCGGTATAATACAGTTTTGATTAATTAATTACATTRTTGTAATAAAATTAAACAATATTTTTCATATTTTCATATTAACTTACGATAATTAAAAGTCATYTGAGTTTAAAATGTCATTAAYATATTAATTTATAAAATATTAATTCATAATAGTTTCATTTTTTGTGGATATATAATAATAATTATGTAAATGTAAAATATATCATTAAATAGTATTATTAAAAGATTCATATATTAATATTAACGGATTTGTATTTTTTTAAACCACAAAATAATATATATGAGTGTTTTGAACTGCAAATTCTAGACATTTGTAAATATAATATTATTTTTTGTTTGTTTGTGTAATACTGTCTCAACAATCCATATATAAATATAATGGATATCTTTATATAACTATATATATATATATATATATCGATAATTCATATGTATTCTATATTTTAATATATTTGTTTTGATTTCATACAAATAAAACTTTTAAAGCATTTATAAAACTTTTTAAAAAAATATTGTTATAAATATAAAAATGTGATTTAGTATTAAATCACAGTTTTTTCCTATAAAAAACTAATAAAATTTTACGTGTATTCACTTATTTATTAGAGATTAACTACAAAAACAATGACAAAAAAATTATAACAAATTATATAATGTAACAGATTATAGACAAAATGAATAATTGTTTTTAAGTTTGTGTAGTGTGTGTGTGTGTGTGTGTGTGTGTGTGTGTGTGTGTGAGTGTGTGAGTGTGTGAGTGTGTGAGTGTGTGAGTGTGTGAGTGAGTGTGTGTGTGTGTGTGTGTGTGTGTGTGAGTGTGTGAGTGTGTGAGTGTGTGAGTGTGTGAGTGTGTGAGTGTGTGTGTGTGTGTGTGTGTGTGTGTGTGAGTGTGTGAGTGTGTGAGTGTGTGAGTGTGTGAGTGTGTGAGTGTGTGTGTGTGTGTGTGTGTGTGTGTGTGTGTGTGTGAGTGTGTGAGTGTGTGAGTGTGTGAGTGTGTGAGTGTGTGAGTGAGTGAGTGTGTGAGTGAGTGTGTGAGTGAGTGTGTGTGAGTGTGTGTGTGAGTGTGTGTGTGAGTGTGTGTGTGAGTGTGTGTGTGTGTGAGTGTGTGAGTGTGTGAGTGTGTGAGTGTGTGAGTGTGTGAGTGTGTGAGTGTGTGAGTGAGTGAGTGTGTGAGTGAGTGTGTGAGTGAGTGTGTGTGAGTGTGTGTGTGAGTGTGTGTGTGAGTGTGTGTGTGTGTGAGTGTGTGAGTGTGTGAGTGTGTGAGTGTGTGAGTGTGTGAGTGTGTGTGTGTGTGTGTGTGTGTGAGTGTGTGAGTGTGTGAGTGTGTGAGTGTGTGAGTGTGTGAGTGTGTGTGTGAGTGTGTGAGTGTGTGAGTGTGTGAGTGTGTGAGTGTGTGAGTGTGTGAGTGTGTGAGTGTGTGTGTGTGTGTGTGAGTGTGTGAGTGTGTGAGTGTGTGAGTGTGTGAGTGTGTGAGTGTGTGAGTGTGTGAGTGTGTGAGTGTGTGAGTGTGTGAGTGTGTGAGTGTGTGAGTGTGTGAGTGTGTGAGTGTGTGAGTGTGTGAGTGTGTGTGTGTGTGTGWGTGTGTGTGTGTGTGATAGAGATAGAGATCTGTTAAGAATCTTAACATAAGCTAAGACTTCGCGGAAAATATACAAACTATTGAAGTCTCGATTCACTGTTGAATAGAAATCCAAACTTTTTGATTCACTTTATTATTATTTGTCGATTAAACCCATTGGATGTCCAGTAGCTTATTGTAAGCATTGAAAATAAATGTACAAAACATTATGTTTACTATAATAATTGAGTTTATGTATAATAATAATAATACTCTAAATATATTTAATCTTTTAATTCATTAATAATTAATATTAATTGAATATTTTAAATAAAAACAATAAAATAAATGAGTTGTTTGAATTTGTTAAAAGTTTAATTAACCAATATTTTATAAATTATATAAGACTAAGTTATATAAATATTATAAAATATAAGAAATTAAAACTATTAAAATCGTCTAATTTTAATATTAATCATGTTTTAATAACAATATTTGAAATATTTTTCTAAATTAAATTACATAAAATTGTTGAAATTAATAAAAACAAAGTTTTTAATCAAGTAAGTAGAAAAAATTGTTAAAAATTATTAAAATGTAAAATAAAACTATTCAAACAATACAAAACACAAATTTACTTTAATATATTAACATTTATATAGATATTATAATAACTAACTAATACTTAGATTAATATAGAGATTATTGTGTTGTTGTTGATGTCTTAAATGTATAAATATATATATTATTAGACAATGTTATTACACTATTTATTTTGGGTGTCATTTAAATGTTAATTGACCTAAATTATAATGGTTAATTTGATTAGCCTTACTAGATTCATTGACTAACAATATATCGTAATTATTTATGTGTTTATTTATAAGTACTGTATATACAGTATATAAATTAAATATATTATTTATATTGTTTTTTTTTGTTTATTTTATTTACATGCTTTTGGTTTATGTTATGACCCCAAAAGCATCTCAATTAAAATAATTATTTATATTTTAATTATTTATATTTTAATTGATTATTCAGATTAATAAATTTGTTTATATTTTATTAATCATCTAGACTTATTTTAATATAGTTAATAAAAAATAGTTATTAAATTTTTTTTTATAGTTTCAAACTATTCATATAATCTAATTTTAATCTATATATCAAAATCATAAAAATAAAACAAATGTCAATCACTGTGTGATAAGTGGTTGGTTTGCGACAAATRATTTTTAATATCATTGCAAACACACGTACTGTACATACATTTAGTTTAGTAGACCGATAGACTCTAACAAAAATATACGGGCGCTTAAAAAACATACTTAAGTTTTTTATGACAAATATTGTAATGCATGTGTTGGGTATATGTACTGTATTTTGAGTAACAGAAAAAATAAAAAAAATTATTTGAAACAAGCAATAAATGTTTTTTAACTGTTATTTACATAACTAACAACACATRAGCGTTACAAAATTTAATTAAATGCACCAAAAAAATTTAATAATACTGTCATTGAGTATATATATATATATATATAATAAAATATATAAAAGTAATTATGATTGTCTTAATTTGTTACATTGAATATTCTTTATATAGTGTAAACTATAGTCATTTTTATCGCATAATATTATGCAATGTAACACAATATACTCTACAGTATATTTGTGTATAAATTTAAACCAAAAAAAATCATTAATGATAATTGATWTGATTTTTATTAGATTTGACATCATTAGTACTGTTTAAACAAAAAAATACAATTTCAATTTAGTTTTCTTATTAGTTTTTCTAAATTATTAAATTTAATTAAAGTAAATTATTAAATAACACGATTTGAATTTTTGTAATTATGACAAATTAAATTTTTATATATTTATGTCGTAATTATATAGTATTTTAAGCTAAAGTTATAATATAATATATTGTATATTAATAATTGTTTTAATAAAATTAATTAAAAAAAGTTTATTGTTATTTGTTGACATATCTTTTGATTGTGTAATTTTCTAATACTAAATGTAACTAATTTTTCAMGTATTCAGAAATATGCTAATTTTATCAAGTTTTCATTATAGACAGCTTAAATTATTTAGAGAGAGAGAGAGAGAGAGAGAGAGAAAATATAGTCTTTATTATATAAARTATTTATAATTATTGTAAAAAAGTTGATAAAATTAATCAAAACAATATAATTTTAGATTTGCGATAAACAGTATTATTGTTATGTTAATTTAAATATATATATTGTATATACCGGTATATTAAGTGCATTGGCAAATATTAAATTGTTTGGTACAGAAACTTTAATTGATTTAAAGTAGTTGTACTGTAGTTTAATAATAGTTATGTATTGTATCTGTCTATTGCATAAAATTAATGCGAGATTTTAATTGTTAGTTTAATTGAGTAACAAATAAACAGCAAAAACAGTGATATGTTTGCTGTTTAACAAAATAAATTACATTTAATGGAACAAGTCAATTTACACAAATATAAATTTATATTATAGCAATTTTAGAAATTTATAAGTAAAGATTACAGCAAAATTTATATAGTTTTTTTATATTTTTATAGATAAAAWTATTATCTTGCTTAATTTACATTTAATGATGCAATTTAAAAAAATTGCATAGTTACAATTAATAATATAGAATTCAGGAATCGCATATTATTATATTATATCAATAATTTAATTTCAATGCAGTATTTTATTGTACCGATTTTTATAAAAATAAATTTTATTTTAGTTATAAGATAAATTTATAAATATATTACAAAATTTAAGTTTTTATTTATATTACAAACATACACACGCAAATACATACAACACATTTATATAATATATTAACAACAATTACAACATAATACTAGTTGTATTAAGTATTGCAATTGTATGTAAATATTTGTTCCGTACATTAGTACAGTATATTCATTATAATCTATAATATTTCCATTACTGTATAGCATATAATTAGTCGTCGAATAATATATAATAATTGTGTAAATAATAAATAGTTTGTTAAGTTAAGCTAAATTTACATTAAAGATTTAATAAGTAATGATTGATTTTTATCTTTTAATGTATTTTATTTATTTTATAATATTGACATTATAATTTAATTTGTTTATTTGTATTGATAAGATTCTCTATTTTTTAGATAATCTATTCATTGATATTGAAGATATCTATTAAATTCTAGGGTCATTCATATATTACTTCCGCACTTAGGGGGRGGGGTGTCGGTCAAAGCGAACGAGGGAAGGGGTAGAAACCTTAAGTACGTTCGCATTTAAATAATTTAAGGAAACGCTGAAAACAATACCATTTTAAACACTATTTCAAAAATTGTTGTCAATTCTATGTTTATAATACTGTATATGGTTTAAAMAATTGTTTTAATTTTAATTAAATTAATTATAAATATAGTTGTATTTTATTTCYTAGGGGTGRGAGTTAGGTATATGTGAACGTATTATGTGAATTACCCCTAGTCAATAATCTTCTTAATATTTTTTATACTTCTTTTTTATATTAGGGGTGATTAACATGTTACATTTGCACTTTTTAAGGAATCAATAACCCCCCTCCCCTATATTCGCAATTGTTTGCATGTAGTCATTAAAAAATTTTAACCCTTCCACCAATAAAAATAAATACCACTATATTTATAATTAAAATGAAGGCATCAAATATTAAAGGCTTTGAGTTTGACATCAACTAATTTAAACAATAAAATAATGATTTAAATAAATATTTTATAAAATTATTTTTACTTTTAAAATATTATAAAAAACTGGAAACTGAAAACATCTATTTTTATTCAAAAGTAATATATTTATTCAAACCGTTTTTATTAGATTAACTATAATAAAAATTAATCYCTTAAATTATTTAAATACGAACGTTCTTAAGGTTTACTCCCTTCCCATTGTTCACAAAAGTTCGTTTTTACCGATACCCTTTCCAAGTGCGAACGTAATATGCGAACCATCCCTTATAATAATAATTATTATTAAAAATTTTAATGTTGTTTATTACTCTAATCTAATTTATAATCTAAAATTCTAAGTTATTCACATAATAAAATTAATAAATATTAATGAGTTATTCATCTATTTTATTTTACTAAAATTATTAAATGGTCCAAAATAATTTGATTTAATTAAAATAAACAAATTATGAAATTAATTTATTTTTTGTTTGTTTTTTTAATTAATATTAATTATATTATWAATTTCTGATTGTTAATAATTAATAGACTAAAAAAAAGTTTAATAATTTGCTTATTGATAGTCATTAATGTTTGCACATATTCTGTATAATATAAACTATATATTATATATAGTATTAACAAATAGTAACCTCTTTTGGATAATAATGATATAAATTATATAAAATAAATTATTGTAAATTATTTATTATTTATATTTATTATATCTTACAAAATATAATTTTATTCACACTAAATGACTATCAATTGATAATTTATGATATGATTACTATTTTTTAATATTTGTCTTTCAAGACTTCACTAGAATTACACAATGTTTTACTGTGTTTATGTAAATTACTATTCATTTTATAGAAAAAATCAATAAATTATTATTAAAAGCATTATTAACATAAATATCACAAAAATGTTTTTTCATAAAAGATTGTGAAATAGTCGTGTCTTATGTTTTGTTTATTAAACTAACATAAATATCAATCGGTTTATAAATAAAATATTGTTGTTTTATAATAAAATACATAATACTATTATAGATAATGTCTAAAAACATAATTTATTAAAATTATACTAATGATAATAAATTAATTTTTCGATTTATGTATTAATATCAGTAAAATATTTTGTTTTATTTATAAGTATATAATAGAATCTAAAAAATTATCTTGTTCAAACAATTAAGTGTATTATTTTTATTATTTTACAATTTAACAAATATTTTTGCGTATTTAAAAAAAATATTATTAAGTAAATCTAGAGAAATGTGTTTAATATAAGTTTTATCTAAATTTTATTTAATGTTTATAAATATTCAAATTATAACTATTTATAATAATATAACATATTAAATAAACTTTTAAATTTTATTATAGTATTTGTTATATAAATTAAATAAATATCACTCTTTAATCTCAAACGTATATGAATTTAATGCAACTAAAAACAATGAAACGGTAYAATTTATTTAAATTTTATTTTAAATGACATAATTTTGGTAACTTTTATAACAAATTAGATTATATTAAAGTATTTTTATTCCTATTTGAAATTAATTTAAATGGTTAAATTATAATTTTTAAATATGAAATTGCAAATTCAAAAAAAACTTATATAAAGTATTTTTATTATATTTAAATATAAAGTAAATACTATATAATATATTGTCATTAACAGCTATCAGTAATAGATTTTTTTATAAGTCTATCGTAATTTATAATTACAACATTTAAAAATAAACACATATAATATAAAAAATTATTTATTATTTTCAAAACACATATAAATTTTATATTAACTTTAAAAAACTTAAATCAAACAGTGAGTATGATAAACAAGTTATTTAATTTGTACATTTTATATTTGTGTTTTTATTTTTGAACTTTTTWAAGAATTATATTACTATATTTAAACAAATATTTATAATAATTAATATTTAATTAGTATATTAATTAGTATATTCAGTAATTTGGAGATAAAAATTTATAACTTAATGTTTATTAATTTTTAATGATTATTTTCTTTTGTTTATATTTATTATCTAATATATTCCAAGTTTTCAAATATWTTTTTTTTAATTCTTAAAATACAATAAAAATTTAGTTATTTTACATAAAATATTACTAAAAGTCACAGTAGTATTGATTGTGTAACAATACATCCGGGTTTGAGCTCTTGACAAAAATATAGTTTTTATTTTATATTTTCTCATTTAATTTTTATTAGTTTATTGAAAAAGTAAATCAGTTTATTTTATAATAAATTAATTATATTATAGTTTATTTATTTTAATAATATATATAATTTTTTTAATGTACACTAAAAATTGCATTGAAAATTAATTATATGTAAATTATAAGTGACATAATAAATTGAAAATTTATGTAAAACTTTTATAATATGATTAATATTTTGTTAAAAAATTCTAAAGATTTTAAATATTAGTAATTAATTTTTTTTAATCTTAAATATACAACATATAACATAAAAGTACAGTATATTAAATTAACACATAATTTGATAATATATTTTTAAAAAGAAAAATTATTTAATATAAAATTTCAAAAATAGCAATTATAAAAAGCTATCAAAATTTACAAATAAAAATATTAACGGAAAATCATGAGTCATATACAGTAACTTATATTTCATTTRCATTTAATGTATTCATAATATTGTAAATGAATGAGACATTTGAATATTAATTATTTGTGTGTTATCTTATGTTTCTTGAATTAAAACAAATATTTTGGTACATATTGTACTGTAGGCGTGAAAATTCAATGAATGATATTCAGTAAACATTTGTAGAAATGTTTTTATATTTATTATTATAAATAATATAATCAATTGACTCAATTTCTTAAATCAAATAATAAAAAATTAATACATATATTTTCTAATACAGTTTTATCTATAGTGCCGACGGGCTATTTGGACAGTTATGATATCTACTATGAAATACTACATAAATACATGATTATCAAATAAAATAAAAAACAGTAAATAAATAGTAGATATAACTGTGAGATCTAATAATAAATAATAGTATAACAGTAACTGTAATAAAATTAATAAAAACAAAACATTTGCCACTTTAGTAACAGAAAAGTTAATATAAAACAAATGCGTTAAAATATATTAAAATTTATAACAATAAGATTGTCTTTAGATTAACAAAAATGGTTAGCTTTTGTTAAAGTTATTAAACAGTATTATTATTTTATTTAATGAATGATAGATAACTGAAAACATTTTTTTAGTCATATTACATACACATAATTTTTTTWAATAAATTTATTGTTATATCGGTTGCAAATGTCCGGCAAACTAAGGTTTTCAGACAAATTTGCTAAACAATACAGTTGTTAGACTTGATATGTGTAGGAGTCTGTCATCAGCAATATATTAGCAAACATTGGTCACACAATTACTAAATTTATAATCACTTATAAGTCACGCAAAATAATAGTTTTAATGAAACTTATAACGATTTGCGAACAACAGTTAATTGAAAATAACATTCAATAGGGTTAGGATAATATAAAGGTTTTGGATTTTTGGTTTGTATTATACTGTATAATATTWATACATATAATACTCATGTAACTGTAATAAGTGTATCAAACATKTTTAAAAACTAATATATATTGGATAATCGAAATTGAATCTAATTGTTAGAAAATGCTTTATTTCTATAATAATATTTGTTTTTTATAAATTAACCAAATAAATTTAGATAAGAAATAAATATTAAATTAAAATATAATATCAAGTYTATATTTATTACACRACATGTATATTTTCGTTAWATTAATGTTTTTGATWCTAAATGGCGCTAAATTTTGTTTTGTATTTCAAAATTTTCATGTATTATACATTGTATTATACAAACATTTTGTCTCTTAAACTTTTATATTGAATTTGTTTGCKATGTAATAGTGAATTATATTCTAAATAAATATAATTACTAAATGTTTTATTTTGTTTTAGCATAAAATAGTATTGAAAATTATATTGAAGTTTTAGTAATTTTTTAGAAATTGAAATATTGTTCACTAAATTTTTGGTAAAAGTTATAAAATTATTATTATGTTGTTAATTATATTTTATTTGTGTAAATAAAAATATTTTAAACTTGAAAATACTATATTTGTGAAAACAAAAATACATATAATTAAAATTATATAGAATTAATCACTTAATGTTATTTCTATGTAAATATGTTTATTATTTAAATTAAAATAATATTGTTTATATTCATCATTACTGAGTAAATATAAAAATATTAATTTATATAAAATTATTTCAAAATATAAAATAATATAAAAACTAAAGTTAAAAATAGAAAAATACTGTAATTATATTTAAAACTTTAAACTAACAAATATCTTAGATATCATAAAATAATTTTAATAAAACTAAATTACAATTACTTTATTATATAAATTATTAATAAAATGAACCAGTTGAGAATGCTAGAAAGCATTTCCAGTCGAACTTATTATCCAACTTAAAAATTAAATTAAATTAAATTAAATAAACTCAACTTAACAGTAAAGTACATTATAATTAAGTATAACAAAATAAATTAAACATTAGTTCTGTAAAGTATCAAATTACTCGCTATAACTAAATAATGAAAGCAATTAGATTGTAATATATTTTATGATTAAATTAAACAAAATAATCTCATGTATAATTGAAAAAATGAATTCCCATATATAGTATTGTTATATAAATTTCATGATCCATACTCAAATCAATAAATTGTTGATTTTAAAACGGTTTCCCTTATATTTTGACAATTAAATAAAAAGTAATCATTATAATTTTCACTGCAATTTTACGCCATTTTACATATGTTCCTGAAGAGATATCAAAATTTTAAAAATTGATCTGACAGACAGACAGACAGACAGACAGACAGACAGACAGACAGACAGACAGACATAAAGATTTCATAAATGTAATCTGAATTCAAATACATAACATTTTGTCAGAATAGTTAGTTTGAACTTTATTTAAAATTTAATTTATTTTCTCAACAAATTTTTATACAGTATATAACTTTTAAATTTATATAATAATGTAAAATGTATTTTACAGTATATTTAATATAATAAAGATATACTGTATATAATATATACAGTATAATGTAATAATGTACAATATTTGTATAACATTATAAAGTATTTTAAATAAAATTGAAAAAATATATATTTTAAATATAGCTTTAGGCAAATGTGAAAAGTTATTATAAATGTTTGGATTTTATTCGATAAATTTATTTTTAAAATATAGATAATTTACTTATATATACTCAAATGAATAAAGTTAAAATAATTTAATTTTATCGATCATTTTAATTATTTAAACATATTTTTTTAAATAAATATACATTTTCTTTTATTTAATCTATTTATCTATTGTAAATTTAATATTTATTATAAATACAATTAGATATACATTATATATTACTGAAGATTTATTAAAAACAAACTAATTAAATAAATTCAAAAAAAAATATATCTATAAAATTGTATAAATAAAATATTAACAAATGGTTTGTGAAATCTCATAAATTTATTATATTTGATATTTTTAAAAAAAGGCTTAGAAATTATTGATAGTACAGTATTTATAAATTATGTAAATTTTTRTTATTAAAGATCAGGATATAATATACAAATAAATGTATAAAGTATTAAGTATTAAATATAGCATTTTTATTTAATATAGTATAATATCATCATTAAATATTTTATTCAAACTTATTTTTATAATTATTTTTATAAAGAAAATTAATCTTATTTCATTTTTAATGATCTATTATAATATTTAAATCTATGTAATAAAAGTTATAATTACGTAATATATAAAAATATACAATATTATAATTTATGATTTTTACATAAAAGATAAATTTGTATACAATATAACTACAATTTGCATTATATTTGCTATATTTTATGTTAGATTATATAATTATGTTTTACATTTCATTTAACTAGTAATGAATAGATACACTAATTTTCAATTGCCATATCAATTAAGATGCCATTGATAATATCTAAATAATAAAATATATAAATTAAATATAGTAAATAAATCAAGATCAAATTTTGCAACATTATAATTTAACAATAATTTATTGAACATATATTATATTATATTTACAGTATATAGTATAGAGTATATTATAATAGATGTTTCATACAGTATTTGTTTTGAATTATTTTATTCATATTTATAGTTATTTTAATAGTCTATTACTATATATTTAAATTTAAATTAACTGTTTTTTATATATAATCTATCATAGACCAATAATTGAAAATAATTGGTAGTATGGTAATTTATTTTAATTTTAAATTATATCAATCTAGACAAATTTGTGACTATGTTATTAAAACAATGTTTATAATTATTTTTAATTTTRTCCAGGTTAATTCGATAAATTTTAATAAAAATTATTTTATTTATATAATTTTAATTTCAATAGCAGTCATCGAGTAATAGCCATATTTACTCATATGTATAATAATTTTTTTAAAATAAGGCACTACTATTTTTACATATTAATGATAAATTAGCTTTTAATATGCAAACATTTTTTTATTTTATTGATGTTATCAATAACTTTCTGATACTTAAATGAAGTAATTATATTAATTATTACTAATATATATATATATATTAATAAATTAAGTTTAATTTATTTCTTAAATAAATGAAAATTTGAATGTATATGTTAAAATTGTAATTATTTTTATGTAAATTAATTTATAGTAATATAAAATATATTAGAAAAATATAGAGTAATAATTTGTATCTCTGGCGCAAAATCTGTAAGTTTTTCTTAACAGTTCACAAAACAGTTTCTATGGTATTACTTATATATTATATATTTTTATATAACAGATATAAATATAATGTCGTATATAAATTATGTAATATAAGTAACTTTGCGTACAAATAGTTTTTATTTTGAAAAAATAATAGTATTTTATATGATAAACACATCTACAGACAGAATATTCTGTATTTATTTTGTATTTGTAGAAAAATGTGTTACAAAAACTTGAAAATAAATGTGACAAATAATAATTATTAACAGTAATTAATTGAAATTAATGTATTTATTTAAAAATATAATACAAATGTTATTAATTTAATCACTTATTGAAACGATTTCTATAAAATTGTATTAAAATATATAAAAAAGTCAACACTTTTGTGTAAACACTTAAAATATTTTTATTCATAAATTTGATCTGTGTTTATATAAACTTGTTTTTAAATTATCTCTCGAAAAATATAAATATTGTTTGTGTATATACCGTATATAATACATGTACTGTATTTGACTATATATTTTGAGTGAWCTTCTCTGTCTATAATAATTAATTTATATATATATTATGAATGAATATTTTTTAAGACACAAAATTTATATCTACAGTATAGCGGTATATCATAGCAATTGTTAAGCATAAACAAGTAAGCTTAAATTAGATATTTAAGATTATATTTAGTYATTGTRATATTTATCTATTTTTCATTTAACAAAAACAATTTTTTTTGACAAATAAAAACTTTAAATATTTATAGTTAGTAACTCATAATAAATAAAACTATTAATAAATATTAATGTATATAATTATTATTTTTCTCATTTAAATTTTGATTATATMACACAATTTAACATTTTTATTGCCATCTTATTTCTGCAGGCATTATGTGAAGTAAAACTCACAGTTTTTGTTCACAATCTATGATTGATATCATTTTCTGGAACTTTATTCAACGTTATCAACATTTTTCATGAAAAATATATTTATTAAAATATCAATCATTTTTGACAAAACATTATAAAATTTGAATATTACCGGCACTTAATGTGTGAAACATTGCCAACAATGAGCAATATTGTCATCAATACCACGTATACCGGCAACGAAAGTAAGTTTTTTTATCACATTTTTATTTATTTATAAAATTTTATAAAACATTATTTTTAGATTAGTTTTTAATAACAGTATTAAGTTAACTATATTATTTTAATATTTTTTAATATAGTATCATTTAATTACTCTAATTTTATAATAATTATATATATAACATACGAGATATAAAATTAATTAAATAAATTGTGTTTAACATAAAAAATRTAAACATATTTATTAGACAGTATTATTAATAACACAAAAACATTAAGTTATGTAAAAAAATGATAAAATATTTATAACGAAATTTTGCATAAAACATTTTTTTATTATTATATTTTAATAATTAAATTTTTGTTAAATTATATTAATAATATTATAATAAAGATAATTCTATATTTACTTAAAAAAAGTTTGTCAATATATTTATGAGTTAATATAAAAAATGTTTAGTTTTTTYATTATTATTACAATATTATTGCCAAAATAAATCAATTTATTAAATAATAGATACAATGTTTATATACATTAATTTTTTTCTCTTTTGATATTATTTTGTCATATAAATAGTTTTGTCTAATTTAATTGCAAACATTAAGTCAATATCATTGTCACCAGACATTTGGTCTCACATTTCACGTTTTGATGAAACTATATTTGAAAAAAATTATTACAAATGTTTGGTTGCAATATATATATTTATATAGTATTATAAATCGGATATTTGTTCATTTCGTTGAATTAATTTTGATTAAACATTTATGTTTTTATATATTTAATGAAATTATTATAATTATTGTTATTAAATTACTATTGTAGTTTATTACTAAATTTTAATAATCAGGTAATAGAAATTAATTTGTTTTTTGTATAGTAATAATATATTTAAGTAAAATTAACTTGCTAATTCAAATAAAATTAGATTATTAAAATAACTTTAACATGAAAGTTTAACAATTTACAAACATTTAGATGACTAAGATTATGTTATTCATAAAAAATGTTATATAAACTAATTTATTTAGATTTAGATCTAATGAGTTTAGATTATATGATTTTGACGACATTAAAACTAATGTAGTTTTAGAAATGATATTCAGTATATATTTAATTAACAACAATATTGAATTATTTTTTTGGTATTTGTTAAAAATTAATCTAGTGTAATATAATATATTATATGAGTAAATTAAAATAATTAAAATAAATTATTATAATAGTTTTTATTAGTGAGTCATTTAGTTGATAAGTAAATGAAAGAAAAAAKAGACAGCACATATTTAGTTAATATAMTCAGTATAAATAGTAAATTCAATTMATTTTTATTAAATTTTATTGTTTTAATATGTTAGAAATATCAATAATTATTTATTTCAATTAAAACCTTATTTTACATAATTAGAAATACAAATTTAGTTCAAATATTAAATAAGTTATAAATTATATCAACAAAATTCTACAAAAAATATAATTAATATTATTTTATGAGTGTCTTATTTTATAGAAATAACATTTAAAAGATAAGTTATTTTTTAAAAAAACATATTAAAATTTTTTCTATCATTACTGTCAGCTGCAGATGAATTGCAGGATTTGATGGCAAGACTCGAGTCCTATATTAATAACAGAGCTCTCGATAATATATCGTTGATCTCATTGATCATCGCCTACGCTATACTAATATTTATCGGCACTTTGGGTAACGGTTTAGTTTGTATAGTAGTGGCCCGTAAACCGAAAATGCGGACTTCGAGGAACCTGTTTATCATCAATCTAGCCATCAGTGATCTGTTGCTCTGTTTTTTTACGATACCATTTTCATTGGTCGAAATATCTGTCAAGTTTTGGCCTTTTGGTGAGTCCAGTCATATATGTTTATGTCATTATAATTAGTCATGTGGTGTGTGTGTGTGTGTGTGTCTGTGTTTGATAAGATATGTTTAATTTATTGACATATTTTTCCAATTATTATCCATTGATGATGATATGTTTTGTATCAATTTTGTAGACACATATATTTACTTTTTTTATATACCGGTACTTATGTATATAATTTATGTAATGCTATATTGCAATAAAATATTTTTATGTAACATAATACAGTATCATAATAATAATAATAATATCATAATTAATGTTTTTTATATAAATTATTTTATTGAGATTATTTGGATGACATACAATCACACACAGACTCACATACATATAAAGCATCTTAAATGAAAATATAATAAATAAAACACTTTTATATTATTGATAATATTTTTTTATAGTTAACGTCTAAAGATTATAGTTAAACAATAGAGTTTGTAAATTTTGAATAATAAATAATTAAATATAAATATATAATTTGGATTAAAAATCATTAATATATAATAGATAATTATAATTTTTTAAATGTTTTTTATATAAATTATRTTCAAAATAATCTATATGTTAATTTTTACAGCTATACTACTTTTATTTTAAATGTATTATTTTTATGAAAATAATAATAATATAATAATAATAATATAATTTTTTAACATTTTTCATTAAAAAACACACACACATACAAACACACTTATAAATACTTAATAGTATTTACATAATCGTTAGTTTTATACATACACTCAAATTTATATTAATATTGACATTAAACTGACAGTTATTAGGCAATAAAAAAATAATAGTATATATATTTTTAGATTTTACTATCGCATTTGCGGTCACCTAAATTATATTATAAATATATTACATAATAAGTTAGCGTAAATTTTATTATATATATTAAATTATTTGTTTTTTGTATAGTTTCGTAATCGTTGTACTAATTTTGACCTCATATTTGATTATTGACAAAAAAACAATAATAGGAAATAACGTTTAATTCATATGAAACATATTATTTTATTAACATTTTTTGCGTAAAAATATTAAAACTATGATTTAAGTAATTATATTATTAATAATATAAATAAATATTATGTTATATGATTAATTCTGAGTATTAGTAGACTTTTAATGGATAAAAATTATGTTTTTAGAAAAATATTTGTTTATTAGTTAGTATTTGTCAATACTTATTATGGATTATATGTAGTSACAAAAACTCTCGGAAAATAAATCAGTTTATTTTAATTATTCAAAAAAGATTAAAATTATAGAAGATAATGTTATAAATTTATAAAAATTATTTTTTAAACATTTTGTATTATATTTTTGCTAATATTACATTTTTGACATTTTGTTGCTTTTTCGAAATGTTTGATTATAAATTAGTATTTTTAATCTTAATTATATATTAATAAATGCAGTAAACAAGTAAAAGTAGTATATATACCATATATATATAGCAGTATTTAATTTATAATAACAATGCGGAGGTTGATTATAAAATTACAGATAAAAATTAATATATAAAAATTTATTTATTTTTTTGTAAAATTAAATTTATATACTTTAGAATCTCAAGATTTWGAATCTAAAGTACATTATGTATTAATTAATGTAAATTTATTTTTAAAATTTAAATTTATGTATTAATAGTAATACTATACTTATTATATAAAYATAGAAAATATGATTTTATTTAAATATAATACAAAATGTGGAAGATTTACAAAGATTTATATTTAAAATTATTATTATTGTTTATGATAATCAATGTTAAAATATATATTAATATATACAAGTATTTGGTAATATATATACAAGTATATACAATGTAAATACTATTTGAATAAAATATAAATCATATATAACATATCTATGATATCTTATATATATATATACTGTATACTTTATTTTCTATAATTTATTGAATTCAAATATTTATTTAATGTTTTTATAATCCGCTGGCTTAAATAACTATTTTATTTTTGTATTAAAAACAATGTAAAAATACATTATATATTTTGTTTCATAACTTTAACTGTTTTTCTTAAGTATAAATATTATGATATTTGCAAAAGTCTATAAATTGTAGAAATAGACAAATAGCTTTTAATATTTTTACTTTTGATTTGTAATGTTTTTATGAGATTTTAATACAATAATACAATGAATTATAAAAATTATTATTTTAAAAATCAAAGAAAGTTAAATTTGTATCTATTAAAAAATATTATTTTTTAACTTAAGTTTATATTATTAAAAATATTAAAGTTCCAAAAATCACAATATATAACAATTAAATGAAATTTTTTATATAATTAATTAACATTTAAATTATAATGAYGTCTAATTATAAAAATAAATACATAAAAATTTAACTAACATTTAAATAGCATTATCTATATTAAGCATAAATTAATTTACTACTTTTAGTTAATTACTTAATATTTAGTTTTTTAAACATATTTTTTAGTTTTATAAATATAATAATATTGATTTAAACTTTCATAATTATGTGTTTGATTATTTTGGTTATAAATTATAATTATTTATCTAACTTTTTATGATTATAATATAATATTATTAATGTATAGGTGTAACAATGTGCAAACTGGTCGTATCATTAGAGGCCACATCGATATTTGTGTCGACAATCAGTATAACGGCCATAGCGTTGGACAGGTATCAAGTAATACTACATTCCGGTGGCGATCATCGCATGTTTGGCTCTATTGTCAAATTGGTTGCCATTTGGATAATGGCTATAATGTTGGCGTTACCGTTGTTTCTCTATAGGACTGTTGAATCGCATGAATTGAGTAAATTGAGTAAATTATTTAATTAAAACTAATAGATATAATAGAAACCCTAAGACTTAACAAAATATTGTTTTTTAATGATATAATTATTTCTATTATAACCAGACCTTCCTTGGCTTAAGTCTGTCAACTATTGTGTGGAGCGGTGGCCAATAGCCCACGGGAGGGGCTATTATTCTGTCTTTTCAATGGTATTTCAGTACGTACTGCCCATACTTATTGTCAGTATAGTCTACACGCGCCTCTGTATGAAACTGCGTACACGTGCTCTAAGAAGGACATCGACAACACAATTGCCAAAATTGAAGTCACGTTTGAAGAAAAGGACCCGAAAGACCAATTCATTGCTTATATCTATTGCATTGATATTCTGTATTTCTTGGTTACCCCTAAACCTCATCAATATTGTCGCCGACTTTTGTTTCCCATTCAAGTCGGACACGACTTTTCGTATAGTGTTCGCCATCTGTCATATGGCAGGTAATAATGTCTATTGATTTATATAATTTCACTATAGATTATATCATTTATATATTATCACAGAATACTATTATTTCAGTTATTTTTAATATTATATACACACAGTATAACACATTTACAAAATCAAGTTGTTTTGTTTGTGAGCTTATACTGTATCTCAATAATAGTATTACTAAATATCATCAAATTTGGTTATCTAAATCTATGACAAAATAGTAGGCACTCGTTTTCTAGCTAAAAGTGTATTAAGAAATTGATTTTATAATATTCTATTACTTAAATAGAACATTATTCATATTAATAATAAATTGCTAGATCAATTATTTTCGGAGATTTTAACATATTTAACTTTCCCATTGTTAATAATTGTACATTCATTGATATAAAAAAAACTAACAGTTTGTAATTAGAAAGTTTATTTATATAAATATCTCCAAAAATAATTGATCGAACAATTAATTATTAATATGAATAATGTTATATTTAGGTTATAAAATATAATAAAATCAATTTCTTAGTACACTTTTTGCTAGAAAACGAGTGCCAACTATTTTGTCATAGATTGTATATTGAGACAAATTATGCAAATTTTATTAAAGATAATAATTATTATTCTGATATATATATAATTATAATTAATATTAGTCTTAAAAATAGTATTAAAAATGATTTAATAAAATATATTGTATGCACAGGTATGTCGAGCGCCTGTTCTAATCCACTTCTGTACGGTTGGCTAAACCAAAACTTTCGTAACGAATTCAAAGAGCTTTACAGTGTTTTCCATTCATTTGTCGGCAAATGTTTTGGCACAAAGTCGGCCATAAATAACAATAATAATACTATTTTGAAAAGCGGTGGTGTCGTCGACCGRCGCCCGTCACACATATACTGTGGACCAACTCATCTATTTGATGACGATCTCGACCACAATGAGATGCGTGTGAATGGACTGACCAGAGAGACAATGGTTTTGGCCACCAGTGCTAATAATATACCGTTGACTGTGTCGTGTGAATACAACTAACATTTTTGTCATATTTTTGTTGTATAAAAAACTTGTATTAATATTACAGATATTATCATTCATATATAATATTATATTAATATATTTAAAATTTAAATGTTACAATTTATTATATATTAATTATATTTAGACTATTTATTATAGTAATTATTTTATTAATTTGTTTAATATATTATTAATTATATAAAACTTATATTTGACCAGTGCTTTAAAACAATGCTAATAGAGATAAGTATTAATTACAAAAATAATWAWATTTTCTAAATATAAACTAAATTATAAATTAACAATTATATTATTATTATCATTTTCATCAGCATTTTAATTTTTTATACATAAATAATAATAATATATAATATCAACTATATTATTAATTATAAATACTGTATTTATGCTAATTTATATTATGTTTTATTTTTATAATTTATCATAATTAAGACAAAATATAATTTTAGTACAATTTATATAATCAATTTTTTTAWATATWATTATTTTAATGTTGACGCCAATATTTATAATTAATAAGGATTTTCAGTCTACATATAGTATTATCCAATTATATTTTAATTTAATTGAATCTCTTTCGTTAAATTACAACAAAAATACACTAAAAGATCACTTTAGGTTTCATATCATCGATATAACTAAAATGTAAATATACTCTAAAAATAAATTTAAAATAAGTGACCTATCATTTATTTATCTTTAATTTATTTTGATAATGTAATTTCAAAATTTATTGTTTGTGTAATAAACAATAATATTTGTTTAATTATTTATTTTTGGTAACATCTAAGTATTTTTGTCCTAAACATTATATTTATTCAGAAAATAACAGTATTTTTCTAAATTGACAAAATTTAAGTTACTTACYATTTACTCATACTATAAAAAATTATAATTTATAAAATAATTTTTTTATTTATATTAAATTATAAATATTTTAATTTTAAAARTTAAATAAAATGTAAATAAATATTGTAAATAAGTTATTTGTAAACAAAATTATGGTGCAATAYTGTATTGTCAATACACAATAAACACAACATTATTAAAATTTATATTATTAATAAATATACACTAATATTAATTAAGGCATTAATTGTAAGCCTATAAAAATAAGAGACAAAAGTGAAAGAAATATCTGTAAATATTTAATATATTTTTGACTAATTTATTTTTTAAACATTATTTAATTTATTTATTGATATTGTAATTATATTGTATATATTTATATTTGCTGTACTCTATTTCTAATTAAATATCATATTATTTCTATTATTTTATTCATTATACTCGTAATATTTAATAGTAAAAAATTTTAATATTCATCTGTAATAATGTAATTTTAATTAAGTCTATAAATTTAAAATTTGTGGTTATCTAAATGTAACTAAATTAATAACTAAGTTTATATTCATTGATATAGTTAAAAGCATATTTATTTCATATATATTATTAAAATTTAAAAATATTAAATAAATTTCAATATTTTACTATAAATAATAACTTATTATTTAAAAAAAACATTTTTAGATTATCATTAATAAAAATTTATAAATAAAATTGTTAAAATAGTGAATGAATAACAGGAAAACTAATTATTAATAAATTGATTTTTTTTATTAATGTTCACATAATTTAATTTCTATGATTTTCTTATTAAACATTCAATTACTAAAAACATAAATAATATCATATTTAAGATTAAGACAATTTTTATATAAAGTATATGCGCTTTATATAGTAAACATGTAGTTATATTTGTAATTATTATAGAAATATCTTTTTCAGTTTAAAATATTAAACAACRTTTATTTGATCTTTATAAAATAATAAATATGTATATAAATATAAATTTTAACAAAATTATTTTTATGAATAAAATATGTTTGCGTTGAAAATCTAATTTTTTTAATATATATAAACACTTGTATTTTTATAACTATGACCTCAAGTATTAGTGATATTGTGTTTTCACTATCGTTTATATTGCTATTAGTTTTAATTATCATATTTATTGCTGTATTATATTTGATGCGGTTTTTTGAGTTAACTGGCAATGACTTGTGGCCCAGTAGTCAACAGACTGATCCAGTGGTGGGCGATATGATCTATCAGAGCACACACTTTATGATAGATATGAATCAACTCTATGTGATTGACTCGGACCGCACCTCACAGGATGTCAAGACATCATCTATTTTTGGTAACATTGAACCCATTTAATGATTATTTAAAAAAACATATTTTAAATAATTTGAAAAATCAAAAATTTAAATAAATCATTTAAATAATGATTCATTTTGATATTGAAATATTATTGTCATAATCTACTAATTAAATGACTTAATAAATCATTGAAAAATTTTAATTTTTTAATAATAAGATTTTTATTAATTAGATATATAAATAAAAATCAAATAAATTAACTAAATATTAATTATAATCTTTTTATAATATTCTATTTATTATAATGCTATCAAATAATCTTAATTATTTTTGTCGACATAAATATCTAAAGTTTTTGTATTGTATTACTGTCATAATGTGTAGTATTTTTATATTAATAATTATATTAAATCAGTTTGAAAACTATACTAACCATCAATTGTTATCACAAAATCATATATCAAATAAATATAATAAAAAACAGTTTATTGTGTTATTGTGGACCAAAAGGTGGGGTAAGGATTGGTATCACAAGATGATGACTAATCCACCCGATTGTGAGTACAGCAACTGTTTATATACCGGTGACCGATATCTGCTTAATATTAGCGATATAGTGATGTTTCACTGGAACGAAGTTAATATTAGTGACCTACCTGTTCGTACATCATCTACCAGTGCCCAGAAATGGGTACTATTCAATTTGGAGTCACCCATCTATTCAAATAGAAAGTACATTAAAAAATTTCAAAAAATAATGGATTGGGTTATGACTTATAGACGTGACGCTGATATCTTTGCACCGTATGGTTGGATAACTCGTTGTCCGCGAGAAAGTTGGTCAACAAAATACAACATCAACAACAAGACTAAAGACTGTGCTTGGATTGTATCCGACTGTAAAAGTGG
This sequence comes from Oppia nitens, assembly GCF_028296485.1. Lineage (NCBI taxonomy): Eukaryota > Metazoa > Arthropoda > Arachnida > Sarcoptiformes > Oppiidae > Oppia > Oppia nitens. The sequence continues at coordinate 1,006,533 of NW_026533251.1, forward strand.
TTCTAAACGGGAACAGTATGTTCGGGAACTTCAGAAGCATATTGGTGTCGATGTGTACGGCGGGTGCGGTCGCAAGTGTCCACGTGATGGCACATGTATTGCCGATATTGAGCGAAACTACAAGTTTTATTTGTCGTTTGAGAACTCGGTTTGAAAAAAATTATTTTTAATCAATTAATTTTAATATTAGTAATTTATATTTAAAATGATATTTATTAATATTGTGAAATTATTAATTATTAATTAATAAATTTAATTAGATATTTGTTTTGTTTTTTTTATTAAGATATGCAGGGATTATGTGACAGAAAAACTGTTTTATTACATACAATATGATATAATTCCCGTAAGAATTATATAAATTTTATTACGTTATTATGTATTATATATTATAATTTTTGTTTTTTTATTGTAAATTAGGTACTCATGGGTTGGGCCAACTATACAGCACTGATGCCTCAACACTCGTATATCAATGTGTTTGACTACCCGTCGCCTAAACATTTGGCCAGTTATCTCAAASGTGTGTCCAGTGATCAACAATTATATGACTCATATTTTAGATGGAAAGACCAATATTGTGTAGAAACTAATGCCGGACAAAAACACCGGTATTTGTGTGAACTGTGTCGACATCTCAACATCCATGGGCTGTCATATGAATCAAATATAATTCATCGTTTAAATGATTGGTTTGTTAAACAAGCAAACTGTAGATCTTTATTTCAAACTAATATTAAAATTTAGTACCAAATGTTATAAAATATTTGCAATTAATCTAATTATCTACTAATATATTACTAATTAAATACTATATATACTTTCAGATATATTGATACWRTATACAGATATAAATTATGTTATTATAATTATTGAAAAATTATATAATATTTTTATGATTCATAAAATATCTAATTATTTAAAATAAGGTTTTTCTGTATAAATTGTGTAAATAAATTTAACTTTACCTGTATGTAAATATGATACAAAATAGTCTTTATTAATATTAATTAAAATTTATTAATTAATTATGTATAAAATGGAGTTACTGTTAAATTTTAATTTATAAAATTATGTTTTTCTGTTAAGTTTCTARCAAAAAATGCAAATTATTTTTGTTTACATAAACATAATCAACATTTTTCAAAATAAAAATGACTAAATCATCAAAAATATTGTATCAAAATATTGACAACGAAAATGAAAAGAAAATGTTTAACAAACATATATATAATAATATCCGACAAAACAATTTAAACATTAAACGCCATCCCAGAGGCGGCCGGTCGTCATCGATGTCTATAATAATAATTGGTTTTATTGTTATAATAATCATTATAGTTATACTTTTGACCACAACTGGCAACAAATTTAGTGAAGACTATTATTTTGATGATTTAAATCAAACAGTCGGACAACCGGGTGATAGTGAACGCACAGGTGTTGAACCAGTTGTCAATTATATGCCAGAGTTGATGAGTGACGGCGACGCAAAAATCGTTGACTGCGGTATTGTTTTGATTATAATTTTATATAATTTCTTAAATTAGTTTTTAATATCAATATATATCTTAATATTGTATGCAATGACTCACAAATATAATAAATTATTTAAAAATATTTTTTAATAAATAATATACAGTATATTAAAAATATATATTTATTTATATATTCTGTGTATTATTTATTTAAGAATTTTTAATATTAATAATTTATTGTAAACAATATATAGTATAATAAATGTATTTTTTAAATTTATTAAGTCTACGTCATTAAAAAATTTATTACTACTATTGTCTTATAACAACATTATTTTTTCGACATTATTATTAATTGTGTCAAAAATATATAACACTAAAAGTATTATTAAGTTATGAAATAAATATATATTTCTTAAAAGTGTAATTTTGAATTTTTGACACATTTCGYATTTAATATTTTTATAAAATATAAATTATTCAAAAAAAAAAAAAAAGGTAAAACATAAAACATTTGAAATAGAAATAAAAATTGAATTATTTTTTAAGTTAATGTAAAAWTTTTTACATTAAAAAGTTTCTACAATTGAAGTTTGTTTTTAACTGAAATTTAATAACATTTTTTAAACAGTAAATATAATAATAAACTGTAAAAACTAACAAAAATARTATTTTTATAAATCATTAGATTATTAAACTTATTTAAAAGATATTTTTACAATATATTATGATTAACAATCAATATTAATAGTTTAGAATTTGCATATAAATAAATAAATTAAATAAATAATATGAATTTTTCTCAATAAAATATAATTTCTGTTATACAGTAATACCAAAAATTATTAATAATATTACTGTTATTAATACGAATATTAAGTAAAATTGTCAAAAATAGTCTAATTAATAAAAAAATAAACACAAAAATTTTATTACGGTATATGAATTTAATGTTTAGTATATTATTATTTTAAAATATTAATTTACATTTTTATTTATAATATGATTTTAATTGTAATTTAATTGCAAAAATCTTATAAAATAACAATTTGTTTTTATAATTACTGTTATGATTAGGTTTGCCGTCGGACGGCATATATCCCGAAATTTTTACATTGAGTCCGAATCCATTGAATCTGTACTCAAATTGGACGGTAAACTTGCGGTTCAAAATCCGACGACCCGTTCAATGGAATACTAATATTAGGATAAAAGTAGAGAAGCTATTGTTTGGCATCGATTGGCTACGGATACCGATCCCTTGTTTTCTCGATTATTTCGGATCATGTGATTTCAATATTTGTAAAGTACAGCAAATACATTGGGACGAACAGCTATGCGATTACATACAGGAGCAGCAAAACATTAACTGCCATTGTCCCGATATATTCAAATTAGACCATTTGTATCTTGATCAATTTATCTATAAGCCACGCATTGATCGTATAATGAAATATTTTTCGTGGATCGCATCGGTATGTTATGTGCTCTTATGGTGGACAGAGAGAGAGAGAGAGAGAGAGAGAGAGAGAGAGAGAGAGAGAGAGAGAATATTTATAAAATTATTTGTGTTAACTTAGCAAATATATTTGTTTTAATATTTTTATTTTGTTTATAWATATTTTAAATTTATATTATATTTATAGGGTTGGTATAGAGTGACATCAAAAGTGTATAATAAGCGAACCAATTACCAGTACATGTGTCTTATGCATCGAATCAAATTGGATGCATCGGATAATAGTGAAGATAAAAAATAAGTGATATATTATTGACTTAACAAACAAACATCAACTTTATGTTTATATAATATAGAAATTAAAAATTAAAATTAAATTACTAATAAAATAATGTTTGTTATTATTTTATATGTTTTGTCAAATTGTCTAAAAATTATACTTCAATTGGTTTACTCTTTTAAAAAATAGACACTTAATTGATAACAAGTTATAACAATAAATAAATAAAGTTTATATTTGCTAAATAATAATTATCATTTTTATTTTAAACAAATACTGTATAATTATATATATAGAAACTTATATTAAACAGTAAATTTTAATAAAATTTTTGTTAATTTAAGTTTTTAAGATTTTATAAAATATTTTCGTAGTATAATTAGTGTTGGCAAAAAAGAGAAATTTATAAAATAATAGAGAAATTTCTAGAAAGTTTCTAAAAGAAATTTCTATCTATGGGATCCCCATTTTAATTTTGTTATCTCAATATTGCTATCATATAACAATACATTACCGTAAATATTATTATTATTTTAATTATTAATTAAAGTATAGAATTAATTAATTAAACTACAGTATGATATATATAATAAAATGATGAATACAATTTTACAAAATTAATTAATTAAATGTTTAAATAATAAAATTAATCACATTTGTATAGTATTGTACTATACTGTATAGTATAATATTATATCTATAATATTACAATAATTATAAATATGGGGATCCCATAGTATAACAGTAATGTTAAATTTCTATAGAAATTTATTCCTGAGAAATTTTCTAGAAACTTTCTATTTGCCCATCTCTAAGTATAATATATTGAATGAGAATTATGTGATAAAAATATACAAATAAATGTTTTTATGAACAAATTATTACTAGTCATTAAATTGAATTAAAATAAAGTATATCTTTCATTTAATTAAGTAATAAATATTTTATTATTTCTATTAAATGCTTAATTATTAATTAATTTTCCTAATTATCTTAAATAATTAATAATATATTTCTAATTAAATATTTTTTACTTTACTGTCTATCAGAGTGTTTAGTAATCTCATATCTTTAGTAACTATAAATTAGTAGTTTTTAATAACCAAAAAATTAGTTTACTTTTTAAAAATATCTTATTTTAAACAATTTGAGAATAGTTTAATACTACAACACATTTTTAATAATTAATCGTTTAGTGTATGAATTATTATTAAAAAATTAGATATACTCCTACATGTGCTCTACTGATTAATATGATTTAAACCTATAACTAAAAATCTATAATTAGTGACTCTATTAGTAGCAATACTCTAAGTTAAAGTAAATACCTCTCTATATAATTAAATTACATGTTTAATATTAATTACTAATATAAAAGTTATTTTGTTAAATATCATAATTGTCATGTATTAATAAAAAATTACTATTATTTTTCTTATTAATTTGTAGAAAACATAATAAGAAAAAATGTAAAACCCTAACATTTATTTTGTTTGTTGCATATACAGTACAACTACATTAAACAGTAATTAAATTATGTACAATATATGAGTTTATTAGACTTCAAAACTTTTTAGAAGTTTTGTTTATAATTAATAAACCGGAACCGAAATCGGTTTGGTTTTAATCATTATATTTTTGTTTACTGATTTTCGGTCCGGTTTAATAAAAACCGAAAACAAATGAGAAAACATAGAAKAGTACMGGTAAATACAATTACAATMTCTTAATTATTAGATTTAAAATTATGGTATAWAATATGTATAACTAATTTAAAACAATTAATCATTTTTAAACTAATTTAAATATTGGATTTGTTATGTTGTTTGAATATATTTTATAATATAAGGATACTATTTAGGATAATATAATTTTATTAAACAACAAAAATAAAATTATTTAATAATTATTAAATAATATTTCGGTTTGGTTTAAAAATATAGTTTTTTATAATAGACTAATTATATAAATTAGCTTATTTATAAAAATATATATTAAAAGTCATTTATTACTTAAATTCCCAATAATGCCCTTAAGCTTTTCCATAAATACATTTATTAAAAAAACTATATATTTTTATTGATATTGATATAAATTTGTACAATTTAATAAAAACCTTGAATTTGGTAATATTGTTATCAATTATGATAAGTACATAAATAAAAAAATATTGTCTATGCTTTGTACCTAATGTTACAATAGATTATTTAAATATTATTTGATTAATTTGTTATAACCTATACATTTAAAAATAAAATTTTATATAAATATTTAAGATTTACAAATATTTTGCTGTTTTATCTTATCAATAATGTCTACGTTTTTTTAATAAAAACTAAATTTTGCTGGAATAATTTTAATAAAATTATGCAAAATTTATAATAATAATAATAAGGTAATTTCTATGCAAAGAATATTTAATATTACTAATTTTTTAAAATTTATTACTATTTAAAATAACATTTTAATCAATTAGGTTTATTTTTATTGGTAATAAATAATCATTTTTAAAAATMTAAGCTCAATAATATATTTGAATTTTAAAATACTTATAATAAATATTTTTTGAACATTTAATAAATATGGTATAAAATAATTTAATATCTATTAGATTAGTGAATATAAAATATTATATTATATYATTTTTGTACTAAGAAAATAATTAAAAATTAATACGAATTTTCTAGTAAAAAATTATTATATTTTAAATGTATTACAAAATAACTTTTTACAATATTTTAAATATAAAGTTTAATTAAAAATAATTTATTTGCATAAAACTATTTACATAATAAATGATTTATTTTGATAATAAAAATTTATTATAATCAGTTATAAGAAAACAACTAACATTTTTACATATAATATCATGTAATTGATAATTCCGGTCATTAATTAGTATGATTTTTTCAAAATTTTCGGCTTTTATTAAGCCTATTAATATTTAAACTATACAATAAAATATATTATAGATATTGTATGGCAGATAATCACCACAAAAAAAACAATTGGTTAAAAAACAAGTTTATTCACATACAAGTGATTGTGTAATTGGTTTTCACATTGCAATCGACGTAATCCTTTTAAAAGTTGTTTCTCTTATTATTTTCATTATTATTATTATTAGTGATTATACGGTGTTTTTTCAAATGAATCTTACAATGAATAACAAAATATCGTAGAAAATGGTTAACATTGAAAAAGACTAATGGCTTTTATAATATATGATATTATTATATGTTTGCGATTACACAAACATTTACATGTCTTAATATAATGATAATGTAGTCATTTAAGCTAATTTATAAGCATTTAGTTTTCAAATATTTATAGAAATACATAAAAACATATAAATAGTGTTGAAAATTTTAATTCAATCAAATATATAATAATAACTGTCAAGTCAAGTGATTGTTTGCATTTATACAAGAATTATATAATAGTTATTATTTGAATTTTTTAATTTGAAACACTTAGTTAAAGTAATAATGGTATGTTTTATAATTTATTAAAATATAAAAAATTATTAATAATTTATTTAATTAGATGATTAAAGTTATAAATTAATTTTGTGTATAATATGATTTAATTTTAATATTATCCAGAGATACCTAATAACATTGACACTATTATCAATAATAATTGTTCAACAAATTGCCACTTCATTTGCAACGGGATATGGCGGCGGATGGGGTGGTGGTGGCGGTGGAGGCGGAGGAGGAGGAGGTGGCGGTTGGGTTGGAGGAGGTGGTGGCGGCGGTTAGTTTGAATTTTTTTGAAGTGTTAGTTTGTTTTTTTAATTTTTAAAAAACTGGTCAAATGTTACGAATAGGATGTACAACATGTGGTGATGAAGGAGGCTATGAAGTGGTAAAAATAATTAAGAAAAAGAGAATTATAAAACCGGTTAAAACGATTTACGTTGAAAGTGGAGGTTATGGTGGAGACGGCGGAGGAGGCAGTTATGGTCACGGAGGCGGTGGTGGTTATGGTCACGGAGGCGGTGGAGGTTATGGGGGTATTTAGTATTATACAATATTATTAGACATCAATGAATTGTTGATAAAAATATTGTTACAAATCTATAGGCGGTGGTTGTGGTGGCGGCCCTTGTGGTGGTAGTAGTGGCGGATATGGAGGCGGCGGTCACTCCAAAAAGATTATCATAAAAATTGGTGGCGGAGGCAGTGAGTTGTGTTTTTATTGTAAAACTAATTATTTAAACTGAAAAATTAAATTGCTTTATTAAAAATAGTGTTATTATTAGGAGAAAACTTTTTTTTACATTAATTGTATTTTAACAGGTGTTTAGTAAAGTGAATGTCTACAGTATATAATAATATTTTTAGGCGACTATTTTAACGTGTGTTTAGATCTAACTAACGTATTATTGTTTATTTAATGTTGTCAATTATGATATTATTAATTTTATTATCAATATATAAGGCTAATAATTTTTATTATTAATAACATTGACTATTGAAATATTGTTTTCATTTGATTTAAGACTAATACTAACTCAACATTCAACAATTAGTTTAATTATTAATTATTTCAAKCTTTATTAATTTTCAAAAAAAATTATAATACTATTTGATTATACAATACAGTATGTCATGTGTTATGTTAAACAGTGTTTCGGTTTTAGACTCATTAATTACATCAGAGATTATACAAATATGYATTAGTTTTATATTAAGTGATTGATTGTCTAATTAAAGATATTAACACTTTATACTTATACTCATTTGCTTATAATTAAATTAWWTTATTTTTTATTTATTGCTTTTTTAAATGTATATTAAATTTATTTAATYTAATTTTTAATAATTTATTTTTAGTAAATATTTATATAATGCATATTTTATATSATATTAWKTATKAATATATTTTCAATACTGTATATGTATTTAATATATTAATTTTCTAAACAAATTACTTTGATTAATTTAGCATGCTACTTTTATTGGAATGTTATTGTTTCAAATGTCATCACTAATTATTGTTACATTATTTTTAAGCTAAAATATTGAAAAACAATTTATGATATGAAATAACGAATAATATTTAAACATCTATTTAAATAAATAATTTTTGTTTATAGTTGTACACAAAGCTATAAATAAAATAAAAAATTTACTTCATGGTAAGTTATGACATTTAAAAATAATTAATATTTTTTATTAATTGTATATTATTTAAGTTGTAATAAACTAATACACTTATTAGCAAGATTAAATAATAATCTAAAATACTTTATACATAAAGTTAATACAAATATAAATAAATTATTATTTACTTTTAGGGGGCGGTGGCGGTCACTACGGTGGTGGAGGATGTGGTGGTGGGGCTTGTGGTGGATATAGACAAGGAGGTGGTGGTGGATATGGCGGAGGAGGACATAGTGGTAGTGGTGGCGGTTTTCATAAAAGTTTCAGCGCTTCTGGATCTATAAGTGTGTCGGGTTATGGCAGTGGTGGACATAGAGGTGGAAATGGATGGAGTGGTGGCAGCGGTGGATACGGTGGAGGGGGTGGCGGATGTAATAGTGGTTTATGTGGTGACGGCGGCTATGAAAAGAAATAGCAAACATTACTCTACTAATAGTGTTTATTTTGGAYTTAATTTTTCAATTTATAACATTTACAATATAATACAGTATTTAATGTGATTACTGTAGTTCAYTCATTAAATAAGTTTATGTTTCAAAAAAAATAACTTTGAATTAATTTGTTTTTCTAAAAAAAACATAAAATAAAATCTTTAATTTATTTAAYAATATAGTAATTTATTCTAAATTAGCAATATAATTTTATTATTTTATTTAAATAATACTAATATTTATCATTGAATATACWGTAATTTTTTAGATTATTTAATTAAAACTGCATCTTAATTTAAAAAATACAACTMTAAGATTAAWAATTAATTTTTTGAGAAATAATTTTTTAAAACTTAAATAAATTGTCTAAACTTCATGTAAATTAAAAACAGTTTATTTATAGTTTTTAAAGTTAATTAATTTGGAAATTAAGTATTTACTCATAAATATTCAAATAACTATACAGTAATGACTAAATGTGTAAACAAATTCATATACACAGTACATACATATTATACAATACTTGTATAACTTTATGATATAAATTTATATAATATTTAATACGTTAATATTATTAACGTTGTTATGTGAATAATATTTTTGCATTGAATTAGTTTTAAATAGAAAATAATTATTTTTGCAATTCAATAATATGATAGATTAAAGTTTTAAGTAACAAAAAATATACTGTATCTAACAATATATTAAAATAAGTAATTTTTACTGTTTTTAATGTCTTATAAATTTTTCAGAATTTTTCTATTTTTAGAAATATATCAAAAAACATAATTTAAAAATATATTTTATTATCTCAACTYTATATGACTTAAGTTACATAATTACATTTAAAGTATTTATTTTATATAAATTTATATAACTTTTATTGTTAAAAGTAAAGTAAAAAAATAATTTAYATCATATCTTTATTATATACTAATAATTATTAATTTGAATGTATTATACTTTGTATGATAGATTGCACTTTAATGTAATTAATTTTAATGTTTAGTTTATTAAATTCTTGATTATATTTTAATTAAATAATTGTCTAATTAAGCATTCATTCTATTATATATTATTAAAACTATTTTATTTATAATGTGATTATATTAATTAGTTATTTTTTGTTTAAGATTACTTTATATAGGTTATAATATTCTACTTTGTATACTGTAATTATTTTTGATAAGATATAAAGTATTAATATTTTTATGTTTTTTTGAAAGGTTGTTAGACTTTGTCAACAATTAATAAAATTAATGTTTTTAAAGATAATTTTACATAGAAGTTGTTTATGGTATGATTTATTTATATTTATTGTTTATTTTAATTTCATCACATGATTATTGCTTTAAATATTATTTATAAATATTATTATTTTGTTTAAAAATAAACTATAATATGCATCTTAATGTAAAATAGTGATTTTTAATTATACAAAAATAAATTTTGTTCAAAAAAATGCAAAAAATATTTAAATTATATTGCAAAAAATTAAGCTATATTAAAATTTAACAAGGATATTATTTTTTTATAATTGTTATATAAACAAAGTACCAGACAATCAGATTAGATATTTTTAGTTTATTTATTTATTATTTATCTATTATTTAAAAAATATACACAAAGTATAACTTTTATATTATACTGTATTTCTTTAATAAAATCAGAATTTCTAAATAAAAAATCAAACATTTTTAATAAAATTACAAATTATTATTTCATATATACTGTATTACTCTATATACACATAAATAAGATGACAATTAATGGCAAACTGGATATACTATTCATACCGTTTGTAGGCATCGGTCACGTAAACGCCTGCATCGGTATTGCAGAAGTGTTGAGCAATAGTGGACATAGAGTTACGTTTGCCATCAGTGAACAGTTTGAGGGTTTGCTACAGAAGTATGGTTTTCGTGAATTACTGCTACCAGAAGTCGAGGACAGACCTAAAGATGTAGATCCGGGATTAATTTTGGCCGATATTTTCCTTAAATTGGGTAATGTTTTCGCCGATTTGTCGCCATTAGAGAAGATCAGCCAACGAGGAGTGGGTATGAATATGCGTGTCGAGTATTATATCAAATTAGACAAAACCATTGATGGACTGCTAAAGATGAGCAAACCTGATGTCATAATACTGGATCAGCTCATGTCATTGCCGTCGGTAGAAATATCGGGCATACCGTATGTCTGGTGTTGGAGTACTAACCCATTGCTTATGGTTGACGACGAGAGGACACCGCCTTCTGGATCAGGTATTTGTTAATTTGAATCATTAGGTTTACGGTTAATACTTTGTTATGTWTTATTCAATCAAAAGGTTTGTCAGCTTTCGGTGATAGCAATGATTGGAAAGTTTTTCGTGAAATAAGAGACAAAACATTTAGAGACGCCTGGAATCGATTCAACGATTATGTACTATCAAAGGGTTGTTTACCATTAAAACCATACGCTTTTAGCAACAGATCCCAGTGTCTAAACATTTATGGTTATCCTAAAGAGTTGGACTATTTAGATATCAGACCACTGCCTAAAAACTATATACGATTTGATAATCTTAAACGCGAAGACATTCATTCATCGTTTGAAATACCGGTACAATTGAATGGTCGTCCGGGAAGTCTTATCTATTTTTCGTTGGGTTCGATGGGCGGAGTGGACGTCGAAAATATGCAACGATTAGTGTCCATATTAGCTAAATCACCTAATAGGTTTATCATTTCGAAAGGACCCAAACATAACGAGTACACATTGGCTGAAAACATGTGGGGCCAGAAATCGGTGCCACAGATACAGGTGCTGCCAATGGTAGACCTTGTGATTACACACGGCGGCAATAATACCATTACCGAGACTTTCTATTTTGGTAAACCAATGATTGTAATGCCATTGTTTGGGGATCAGTACGACAACGCCCAGAGAGTTGAAGAAATGGGATTTGGTTTCAGACTCGATGTCTACAAATGTACTGAAAAGCAATTGTTAAGYGCTATCGAACAGCTTCTGGAGGACAGGGATCTAAAGGAACGTATGATTCAGATATCAAAAAGAATTCAATCAGAAAGTAGTATCAAACAATTGCCACAAATTATTGAAGATTTTGTTAAAAATTTTCAAAACAATAAAATATTATAAATTTATTAAATATGTATAAAAGTAAAATTTTTTTTAAATCAGTTTATATCATATTGTCAATAATCTTAATTTCGATATATATTTRTAATATTATTATACAATTACAGTATAATCATAATATCAATTTATTTATACTGTACTTTAAATTAATACCGGTATCATTAATTCAATGTTTGTTTCAATATTTTTAGTTTTTAATAAATGATTGAATCAAATTGAATCAAAAAAAACCAAAATTATTTATTTAGAATTGAAAATAATTTTATTAATTCTATATCTTTTAAGATTATACAAATTTATAAAAAAATTACCCCCTTCCTCCCTCCCCTATGTTTGCATGTAGTCATTAAAGTTTTTGGTTATATATATTAACAAATTTTTGTTTGTTTAACATAAAAATGATTGAAAATACAGTTTTTAAGATTTTGAAAATAAAAACTACTTTAGATGGTATAATATTAAYAAATTTTTTCTTAAAGTTATTCATTCATAAATATAAAGCACGAAATGGCTATAAATAATTTTTAAAAATTATATTTAATATCAATAATAATTTATGTGTTAAAGCATTTACTAAATTGCTAGAATCTTATTAATTTTATTTTTTTAAATAAAAAAACCAATTTTTTGAAAGTTTTGTTTTAATTGAATTAATTAAGATTGTATTTTTTAATAAATTAAATTAGACAGTATAGACATTTTATCGTAAGTTATAACATAAAAYAAAATAAATATTAATTATATAGAATAAAWTTTTTTTATATATTATTAAATGTAAATTTTTGATTTCATTTTGTTATTTATTATACAATATAAATGTAAAACTAAATAAATTATTAATATAAGTATTTTGTTTTTATGATCCACAACTTAAATGTAAACAATATACTAAAATAGTACCTTGCGCATTTGGGTTTAATCTATAATTTGTGTCTAAATATTTCTACAAATAAAACTTGAAATGTATGATAATTTAATAAAACATAACTTGTTAAACTTTATACTTTAATTTAATTTTAGTATATTAATGTTTTATCATGATAATATCTKTCTACAGTTATCTAGTTTTTTAACTTAATTTTGTTTTCGTCTTTAATTAATTTAATTTAGTTTCATAGTAATATAGTTTGTTACTATTTATATGAGTAGACTGTACTAAATCAATATATATAATGTGTACTAAAGCAGTATATGTGCTAATATAGCCAAAGTAAAGCAAACAGATTTATAATAATATTTTATTACTGACTCTTATATAAAGTATATATCATTATTTGAGAGCTTTTTCTCGCTATATGTTTGCATAAAATACCGATTTTGCAGAATATTTTGTGCTTTTATTATTATAATTATTATTTATATATATATATATATTTATATACTGCATATATGTATATTTATATACTTAAATTTTAATATAGACTAGTTTATACGGTTTATATATACATATAATAATAATAATAATATATCCACACAAAATTTATGATACAAATTATATGTGAATTAACCATAATTACAAAATATAATATATATTATGTTGTTTTGATATAATATWTTGAATAATTTAAAAATAACGGTAATTATACTATCAATTTACTTGTGAAACTATAGTACTGTATATATTTGATTTAAAAAATTAAATCCCTTTATTACTTACTATCTTTTTATTAAAGTATTGGGTTRTAAATGAACGACAAAATTATGGCTAATATAACAACAACAACAACAACACAAACAGTGACCAGAAATGATAGCGAAATATTTGATATGTTATTMACAAATATGACCACAAATATGATGACAAATATAACTGGAAAACATGACGTACCAGCACTGGCAGCAGTGACCGGTTTCTGGAAACAGTTACTATTGTGTACACTCTATTTGATTACATCTTTGGTTGCCTTTATTGGCAATCTTTTATCAATACTTGTGCTACTAATAGGCAAACGGTCGTCACCTGAGCTCAAAAAATATCTCATATGTCTGTCAGTGTCGGACCTATTGATGGCCTTGTTTTGCATACCGTTTACGTTCACTGACTTTATGTTAGGTCATTGGGTTTTGCCGCACGTTTTGTGTCCATTCGCACAGTTTATCACAATATTTTCGTTGTGCGCTTCGGTAACGACTTTGTCGGCCATTGCCGTTGAACGGTATGTCCATTATTTTCATTAATATAATTTTGATTTTAAACTATCATTTAAATCATTATATTAAAAATAAGTAACTTTCATAAAATATTATATTAGTATTTATTATTTTTTAAAAATAGTTATTTAATTTAAATAAAAATATATATATTAAATCTAATTATTCGATATATTGTATTAATATTGTATAAAGATAATGTACAGCATTTTTATTGGAGATATCTAACTAAAATACTCAAATTTAAATCAATCTAATATAATATAAATTTAAATATCTATTGAATATATAATACAGTAGAAAAACTTTTCTTATGATTTAATATAATACTGCTGTAAAACAATACTAAAAATCATATTCAAAAAATTAATTTATCTAAATCTAATTTAACATAACTCTTATTGAGATTATATTAAATTTTATAATATGTTACACAATATTAGTGTATATATAAAAATTCACAAAATAAATATCAGAATATTCTTGACACACAACCAATAAAGTGTTTGTCATTTATAAATGTTAATTTATATTTAAAAGTTAACAATAATTTCATATAATAGATTGTATTTAAAAAATAATAAAATTTTAAMTTAGTTATTGTCATTACAATATATCAATTAGATAAAGTTATTGAAATCGATGTTATTATTATTAGTTTTTATTGTACGTAAGTATATAATATATAAAAGAATATAGAATAATAAAAAAATAATAACATATATACTACAGTATATATATATATATATATATGTTATTATTATTATTCTTGTTGTTGTGATATGTGTTTTATTTTTTAATATTTATAAAACTTAATACATTAATTATTATGAAACTTTTCCATTAATATATCTTGTTTGCTTTATGTTAATATTATATTGTTTAATATGTTAAGTAATATATAGTTGATAAGTTTGAAAAGTGAGTATCAAATATTTAATTTATAACTTATACTTATAGTACATGTATATGCATTATAATATATTGTATTAATATTATCTTACTGTATAATATTTTTATGATATAAACTTAACAATTTAATTATGATTAATATAATTGTATTGATATAGTTTTGAAACTCTTTGAAATAGAATTGTTAAAACCATATACTGTATTAAAAAATTTAAAAAATTACACTTAAAATGTTAATAATTATATTAATTCATTTTATTATAATTTTTATTATATTAATAATTTGTTTAATATTATAATGTATTAATTATAATAATTATTATAGTAAAAAAATTAGTTAAATAATTGATGATATTATATAATACTTTATAAACAATTTAATAATATTATTTCATAATCATGTTTAAATATTTTATATTAACATAAAATAACAGCATTTTGAATAAATATAATATAAATATATTAATTTATTACTTTAAATAATAATAATAATAGAAATAATATTATAGGAAAATGTATTATACTGTATATTATTTCTACAACCAATATAACACAATTATCTGCAAATAATAATATTATTTGAGTTTCTAATGCATTACTATACCTTTTATCTAATCTAACAGTAGTTAATAAATTTAGAAATTGTAATATTATAAAAATCCCAAAATTSAATACTTATTTTTAGAAAAAAATCAAATTATTTAATATGTTTATTGTATTTCTAAAAGGATATTAAGAGGATTTTTACTTAAATTTTTTATAATCAAATATAGAAAAAATATTATATAAATACTTATTTAATCAATTTATTTCAAATACTGTACATAACAAAAATATAATATAGTATATATTTATTTATATATAATTTATATTATAAATTATATTGATTTTCAAAATTAAATCATTGTGATAATAATTTATAGCATGATTTTTAACTATAACTATAAATAACATATTACAAAAAAATGTAATATTATTAAAGATATAACTTAAGATTACGTTAAGTTTATTATTATTATTATTATTGATAAACGAAATGTTTAACAATATAAATGAATTAAATTGATAACAATTGATATTAAAAATAAAATAGTTTATTGTTTGTTATTTATCACAATAAAGTAGTACACAAAAATTAGTTTACAATATGTGATTTAACTTTACTCTATCGATAATAATTATGAAAATATTAATTATTGATTTTATTAATTATTGTTTTAATAAAATTGATTTTTTATAATTTAATGTTATAATTTTTAAAATTATAATACTTATATATTAATTATTTTTTATTAGCCATATTGAATTATAAAAAATTATTATAATTAATAAAATCAATAATTAATATTTTCATAATTATTACGATAGAGTAAAGTTAAATCACAAATTTTTGTGTCAATTAATTTGTCATGTGATATTAAATAATTTTTTATAATTCTCAACTCTGTAACAATATATATAATTTAATTATTGATAAATTATGTTTGCGGATTTACAGATCCACACTTTCCTAAAAACATCTATTGATAATTATAATGTCACCAAAAAAATTTCATAACATTTGATCTCAGGGACGGGTGTTTTTTTCAAAGTTTGATATTTTTTGTATACCTCCCAATAATAAAAAAATTTAATAACTATAAAATTATTGGTCCGATTGATTTAAAATTTAATATATATATGTAAAATTATATTATTTATTAAAATATATCACTTAAAATATCAATTTCCAAAATTTGCTTAACCGCGCCTGCTACTTTTAAGATACCGTATTTGTTGTGTGTATAATATAAAAGATTTATTTGTAGCACATATTATTTTTATAAAATTTAAAATTACAAAAGATTGTCTATAAAGCCTTGAATCTACAATAATATGTCATATAATTAAAGTTGATTTATTTTTAATGTTGTTGTTGTTTACGTTATATATTGATAGAAACATTACCCTATAGTTAGTAACTAAAAGTTTTGATAAGCATATTTAATTAATAAAATGTTAAATATAATTAATATTTGTATATTGATATATTTTATGCCATTATAATTTATAATTAATTTAGCATTAATTATTTTAATAATAATAAACTTTAGTTATAATTAGCTAATTATATAAATTATTAATTTATACAATTATTGTTAAATAGTTTTAAAATAAATTCTTTGATAAAATGATGACATTATTCAAAAATAAAATAAGACATTTAAATATTTTTTTAATTTGTAGTTTTTAAAGTCAATTTATACAGTTCAATTATTTAAACATTGCTTTTAATAAATTATAATAATACAATTATATTTTAAAAATAAATATTAGATGTTTAACAACATTACTCATAAAAAGTTTTCATTATTTTGTATAATTAAGAATTTATTATTGTATATTACAATTAAATGTAAACATGTTTACAGTATATACATTTTAATTAATTTTTTATAAAAATAATTATSTTAAATTGTATTGCAATTATTGTTTAAATATTAATGATTAAAYTGATTTTATCAAAATAAAGCTGATTTTACRATTTTCATTTAATGCTAAATTAATTAATGTAAAAGAATAGTAAACTTATATAAAAATCTGATATCACTTTTAAAGGATTAAAAATCAAAAATAGTAAATCATTCAAATTAATTTACAACAGTTAAGCTAATAATCGTTTAAAAATTATATAATGAATGTTTAAAATGTTAGGMATTTAAATATAAATTTAAAAAATAATATTTTTTTATTATGTTTTTACGAAAAWAATTGTTTGACAAGATTTACACTCTAATGATYTCAAAAGTTGAGTAAAAGGTTAATTTATTTTAAAAATAGACCATGTAGTTTTTTTTAAAAAATTAATACCAACTATATTATGTCTATTGTTAATGATAATGAATATTTAATATCACAAAATAAACAAGGTAGCCTATTTTTTCAATTAAGTATTAACTCACTTTTGAGATCAGTATATTATATATTTTTAAAATTTATTTAATCCATTAAAGATTTTTTATTTTAAAAAACTRATTATTGATATATAAATTTTTAATCAAATTTTATAAAAATAACCAATGTAAAAAAATATTTTTTTAATGAAATAATAATAATAAATATTTATAAGTAGGGTTAGATCAGATTTCGTCCCTCGTTWTATAWACTAAAAGTTCCTTATGTTCCCTGCTMAATTCATAGGAAATCTACACATTTTATTATAATGTTTGTAAAACAAMTATATTAAAYTGCATTYTAAGTTGTATAGATAAATAGTMTGACTAAAATTATTGAATTTACATTTATTTTTAAATATTTCAATATTTTTTACAAAATATACWAAATWTTGTTACTATTTAATAATTTAATATATATTTTCTCTTGATCAATGGGAGGGAAAATAAAATATTTTTGGGAAAATTGGTGGGATTTTTAGGGAACTTCCCTCCCTGGGAATGTTGATCGAACTCTAGTTATAAGATAAGCTTATATTATATGATATTATACCAGGGTTGCTATAAGGGGGGGTAGGGAGTAAAACGTCTTACCCCCCCCCTGAGATGGAGAAATTTTGGCTTTTACACCCCCCTGGCATGAAGCCAAAAAGTTAGGGGGCCCCCTACCAAGTTTTTTTAAACTAAAATTTTATATTAAACAAAAAAATAAATATTAAATTAATTTTAATATAAATTAATAGCTTATGTATAGAAAATAAATAGATAAAAATACTTAATTATATCAATTTAACATTATTTACACTAGATGGGGCACTCCACAAGGGAAAAAATAAATTCCCACCAATTTTCAAGAAAATTAATGATATTTTATTTTATTTTTTAGCTGTTTATAAAAGATAATATATATTTTATTTCTTATTAAAAGTCGAAAACTAAAATTTTTAGCATAAATTTTAAAATAATTATATTTTAATATTTTTAAACTTTATATTAAAATGTGTTAGTTATGGTTCAATATGAAATACTATATAAAAAATATTCTTAAATTAATTATTTAGTTATTTAATAATTATTTCTGACCATATTACAGTACTATATCATTAATTTTATAATTAAAATCAATTTTTTAAAACTAAATAATTATATTTTTAATTAATTATAATTATAGTTAATTATATTTATGCATTTCTTTATTTTTTATATTTTTAAAAAATGAATATTATAGGGAATATAGTGGGAATTTAGTGGGAATTTAGAATTTTTATATTAAAATGTGTTAGTTATGGTTCAATATAAAATATTATAAAAAGATATATTGTTAAATTAAATTAATTATTTAGAACTAATTAATAATTATTTCTGACAATTTTATTTTTATTATTATTATTATTAAAACGTTATAATAAATACATTACTATATCATTAATTTTTTAATTAATAACTATTTTTTAAAAACTAAATAATATTTTTATTTAATAATTATAATTATAATAGTTATATATATTTATGCAAATCTTAATATTTAGCAAACATTTTGAGTATTTAGAAATTAAGTTGAGAATATTTTTATTAGTTAATTTATTGGGCATTTATAGGGAATTTAGTGGGAATTTAGTGGGAATTTAGTGGGAATTTAGTGGGAATTTAGTGGGAATTTAGTGGGAATTTAGTGGGAATTTAGTGGGAATTTAGTGGGAAATTAGTGGGAATTTAGTGGGAATTTAATGGGAATTTACTCAAATTTGGCAAAAATTGTTATTTAAAAATGCAATAAAAATGTTCACCCCCCTATACCCCCAAGCTTTTTCGAAAATTTTGCCATTTTACCTCCCCCTATACCCCCCCCCTGAAATCGAAAACCTTTAGCAACCCTGATATTATACCTGTATATAATAGAAGTTTATAGAATTATTTGCAATAGAAAATCATGTTCAAATATAAATTACATAACACTATAGWGTATATCTACAGTATATATATTTTATGTTTCATTAATTTTATTTTTTTGATCTAATAATATAAATTTATTTTATATTTATTAGTTAAACCCACTGACTGTTTGCTGTAATACTATTCAATAATAACTGAAGTTTTTTATTTAGTTTGATCTGATCGTAAAGAAAACATTTTATTTACTTGAATTAACAAAACTAAAAACCAATCTTATATTTAGTATATCCACACTCACTCACTCACTCAGTCAGTCCAATAAAATGATTGTTAATTTATTTTGTTATATTATTTATATATGTATTTTTAGAAAATGATAGTTGTATTAATAATACRAAATATAATACAGTATTATACCGTATAATTCATATATTGTAATCATACAGTACTATAATATAAAAATAACTGTATATTGTATTAATATTTRATATACAGCAGCCGTTAACAAAAACATGTACCATGGTATTTTTTGTCAAATCAATATTTTACTTATATTATAGTAATATTATAAAATATAAATTAACCATCAACAAATAAATTATTACTAATAAACTTTRGTTTACTCCCACTTTATATTCAATTATTTTCATATTTTAAGCAAATGTATACTATTTACTGTATTTATTTTACTAATATATTCATACAATTATCAATTTTAGTAAATGTTTTATATGCGTCTCAAAAATTACTTATTTGTAAAACAATTTATAGCTTTTATTGTATTATTTTTAATTAAAGCATTATTACTCTATTAGTTTTAAATAAATTTTTACAAATCTCATTCATCACAGTTTATGTCTATTTTTAAATTATAGAAATCAGTTTCGTAACAATTTTTTCGATGAATTGTATTATATATTTATAATTTTCTGTTGAAACACTGATATAAGATATACAGTATTGCATTGTTTTTAATAATACTGTATAATACTTTATGCAGTATTATTTATTACAAAAAAAAACAAAATATATTTAATTTTAAATAATTTATTAAATAATTTATTAATGTTAAACATATAAGTAAAATCTTATAATACTAATAATATTGTATTTGATAAAAATAATATAGTTTTTTAATAAATAAAACTTAAGTTTACTTAAATATTGAATATTATTATTATTGATAGATATATGGCAATATTACATCCATTGCATATATCATTTAACAAAACTTATCGGTCGATTATAACGTTAATTATCATATGGTTAATGTCGGCATTACTGGCCTCACCGCAACTATACACTACAAAAACCATATCATTTAAATGGGGAAACGATAGCTACTACAAGTGCCGCGAAGTGGCCAGTCGTCAATACAGTACATACTATTCCTTTATTATTTTTATGACCACTTTTATTGTACCGTTTCTCACATTGCTATACGTTTACGGTTGTATTGGCTTCAAAATGTTTCGCCGACGCATACCCGGTATATACATATACTATATACCAATATATAATATAATATTTTCTAACAAATTTTTAATGTTTGATAAATAATCTAAAAAATAAAATAATAATTTTTTTAGGTCTCAATTCACACGAAACAAGTATTACATTTCAAAATAAGCTGAAAGCTGTCAAAATCAGTGCCGTAGTTGTGATGCTATTTATTGTTTGTTGGCTACCAATACAACTATTTAATCTAATTGTTTGGTATAATCCATATCTCATTATGACTTTATTTGATATCCACTCCTATGTTATATTGTTTTTTACTTGTCATTGGATATCCAGTGCTCATGCATTTGGTCAGTAAATACTTTATTTATAAAATGTTTATAATTTTTTTTRAATTTTAAAATGACATAATAACTATTATACTTATATTTATATATCTGTATATTTGAATAGTTAACCCAATTATCTACTGCTTTATGAGCAACAATTTTAATGTAAGTAATTAAATAATTAGAAAATTGTTTGCACTATTAATTTATTGTAAAATATATTATGAATGAATTTTTAAAGCTAGAAATATTGTAAAATTTGTGATTTTCTCAAAAAAATATTGTCTATTTGTTCAAAAAACATATAATTTTATGCTAAAAATTATATAAATATATATAATTTTAATTAATTAAATTATTTTTACAGAAAGATCTTCATCTAATTGTCAGACATATGTTTCAACGAAACCAAAAACATAACACTTATATACAGAGAAATGTGATGATTGTGACACCAACTGAGGAAAACAGTGTATAATTAAGTTTAACATTAATTTGATTAACATTTTTATATATAAATGACATTAGTTTAGACATTATATACTAATCAAAACAGATATCARAAATGATRTCAACTAAAGATATCATAGATTTTTATGTCCGGTCACTGAGTTTTGAAATTTTTGTGTCTAATTTTATTGTTAATTTATATCAAATTATTATTATAATAATAATAATACATTTAAATTCATTCTGTATAACAAATTATAAATATTATTAAATAATTTAGTTTGACAACCAATATAAATAAGTATTTGTTAAACACTTATTTTTTTATATATATTAGTTATTTTAAAGCATATTTAATTACATATTTATTAATAATTTATATTAAAATACTAAGGAAGCATTTTTTGAGTGTCTATTTATTATTAAACAAAATGTCAATAACATGTATCGTTAAAAAATTATTCACATTTTTATAATAATGTGCGATAAAATCAACTTTAGTGTCTATAATTGAAAATATTAATATAATTTATAATATTATTTTCTATCACATACAATATCAGTGTAAACATTATTAATTATTATGTAATTAATTTTAAATATAAATGTTTAACATGTAATATTTATTTTATGTTTTTTAATCATTTAACCTTACTTATATAATAATGTATAAATGTTAATAATACAGTACTTTAAGACATTAGATTACTTTCAAAAGCTAATTATTAAAATATTCAATATAATATTCAATGTTTAATTCAGTATATTTTTGTAAATTAATTACTTTTCAAATAAAGTCAAATATTTTCAAAAATATTTATTTTATTGCATATTAACGGTTGAATACAAGATTTCAAAAAATTATTTTTTATAATTCTTAATTAAATTTTTAAATCATAATTAACCAAGTTTCAAAAAGATTAAAATAATTATTTTTTTAATTTTTAAAATTATAATTTATGATATATATATTAATATTAATTTTTTAGAAATAATTCATATTTATATATGTTAWTTTAAGTTAGCCTTAATAATAAATATTACATTTAATTTTTTTTAGATAAATAGATAAATATTAAGAATACAATACAATTTTCAAAATATTTTTCATTCATATAGATATAAATAGTATTAACTCTCACTCATCAGTGATGATCGCATTTAGAGCAGTCAATGGTGTAGTCGGTGTCGGTATCCACCAAATGGTTGTCCGGATATGACTTCTTGAATCTGATGCCATCCTTTTGGTCGACAAAATTCATAAATTTATTTTTAAGTGCTGGCATATTGTACGCCATAGTGATAATCTTATTCATATAATCCACTTCATCGCGTGATGTGGGCGACTCTATAGGTGGGGGTGTGATGGGAGGGGAGGGTTCAGATGTATTCAATTTATTGAAGAAAATATTTAAAGTTAGTTTATTAGAATACAGTATAATTTATAGTTATTTTGTTAAGTATCTACAATTATTTTAAGATATAATCGTAACTATGTGTTTAATATTTCAAATGTTTTAATCATTTATTATACTGTATGATATACAGTATAATTATTATATATAACACTTTCTGTTAATATATGCATTATTATAGTATTGTTACAGRTATTATAATTATATAATCAAATTTAATGTTCACAGTCAAGATATTTATACTACCAATTATAGCTATTAAAAGCCCACAGTTATTATGCACAWTAGGTTTTGTTTATATTAATAATAATGTTAATTATTTTAACTTTTTAAAAGATCTTTTTAACAAAATTTTTCACAAAATAACAAAAACAAAATGTAGCCGATGATAATTGTGGTAAAAAACAACTAAATAATATTAATTAATATAATTTTAAGTGACCATAATAATAATAATAACATACAATATATATATAATTTAATGTCATTGAAGTATATTACAATTATTTTTTAAAGTTTTAGTAATAGTTTACTAAACAAATAAGTTGTAAATTATTTTTAAAAAACAATTTGATTTGATTACGGTTTGAAGCAAACGATTTCTGTTTAGTTTTGATTTTATTTTTATGATTTCATTTTGGTTCCGGTTTTTTAAGACTCAAATTTCGATAACTAAACTAATTTACTCACTAATAGTATTTTAAATATTTCACAATAATATAATACATTCAATTATTAATGAATTATTACTATCTATCTCTAAAATGATGAACCGCTCAAATAGATCTATGAATATAATACAAATTTTATTATACAATATAAATGTATTGTTTTTCTAGAAAACAGTAAAAATAACATACATATAGACATATATTATAACTTATCACTTACATAATTATAAAGTGTTCTCTAGAAATACAATACATTAATATAAAACCATTATTTATAAAATAATTTCTTATTAAAACATTATTTACTAAAATACATATTTACTACACTATAATAATTATATTATGTATTTTAATGTATAATAATAATAATACTCTACATTTTACTACTGTTATATACAATAGATTAATATAGTACTGTATTTATATCTACTCTACTATAGAAACATTATATTATAGTAATTCAATATGTCTTTAATAAGTTTTCCCGTATTATTTTCTAATATCATAATATTAAATRTAAAATAATCATAAAGAGTCAATATACGTCACCAATTATTAATGACATTATATTTAATAATAAAGTTTTACAAATCAATTTTTGTTAATATTTAATAATTACTTGAAAAAGTATTGATTTTTAACATTCATTTCTATTAAGTATTATAATTACTAATTAGTCAACAAATACTTATAAAATGCTTCAAAAACAATATTTTTAAATAATTTTTATCAATTTTGATATTATTCATAAATAATTAACAAAAATAAATCA
Organism: Oppia nitens; assembly: GCF_028296485.1. Classification (NCBI taxonomy): domain Eukaryota; kingdom Metazoa; phylum Arthropoda; class Arachnida; order Sarcoptiformes; family Oppiidae; genus Oppia; species Oppia nitens. Next base: position 1,031,483 of record NW_026533251.1, read on the forward strand.
GTATTAACATCTATGACTCAAATTTTATGTTCTCATATTATATATAAAATATACCATAAAAAACTAAATATATATATTTAAATTAATTATTTACTTTAAAGTATATAAAACTAATATTTTTTATTATTATTTAAGTTTTAATTAATTAAATAATTAGAGTCCAAACCTCTATTATATCGTCTTTCAATTAGCATTTTTATAGGCAATAAATTCGAGATCTTTTTCAGTTGACTTTCATCCGATGCCAACACTTGACGACTATTAACAGCTAATATAACGACCAATATTTGTAATGTAATAAACATAACAAATAAAATCACTTTTCTATACATTATGTCTGATAAACTAATAATTATTCAATAATTATTTGACAAAACAAGTGTTTGACGATAAAATCTTTAATTTTATTCAACACTATAATTGTATAATAAAGTCAAAGCGTTTTTTACATAGAGAAGCAGCAAATATAAACTGAATTAAGATTTATTTACTGATAATTCAAATCAAACTAAAGTTTATACAAAATATTAACCAATAAATGATTTTGTGAACTGATTTTTATACTAAAATTGTTGCAAATATTTTTTGCTTTGAGTTAAAAAATCTTGAATTCTGCTTAATTTCGATGCAATATCAGTAGTTGCCGTCTAGTGATAAGTTGATGAAAGTACAGTACATAGTATAATGAAGTTTAAGTAAATTTAAAATTGTTTTATTAATGGTCTTATTAAATGTATATTATATTTAGTTAACAAATTTTTAAAATTATTGAATTGTTTCCAACAATAGATAATTAATCCAAAAAAAATTATTTTATGTGAATGACTATTTAACAAAAAAAATTAGTCAATAAGTCACTTATCACTGGATGTTACTCCACTGATATGCACACAGTATTAGATTTGTTGTTTTTTATACACTTGTTGTGTGATTGGAGTTAATAATAAATTCAATTACCGATCCATTTGTCAATTTAACTTTGACTTTGGGCTCACTATTAACATTCAACTATTTTTTTAAATCAAAGGGGAAAGTGTTGTTTCTATGTTAAGGGGGGAGGGATTAGATAGTCATAAGAGTGTAGTATTATTATTATTAGTCAAAATTTTATTTATCAATTACTTTAGTATATGATAAAACTCGCCTTTAATTATATTTTTTTTAAACTTTTGTGACTTTTACCGACATTTATTTTGTTTAAAAATTTATATAAAATATTAGCAGAAATTCAGTTAATATAATATAATACACATACACTTGAATGAAAATTGTAAATATTAATAGACTTTTAACAATAGGTCTAATAAAATATTTTCTAAAATAATAGTAATTATGTTGAAATTGTATGACGTTTGTGAAAAAAATAACAAAATACTTAAATATGAAAATTTTTAAATTGAATTACTTTTCTTTAAAAAATTTAGTTGACATTTATTTTGATTTACAAATTTATTATTTTTGATTTTTATAAATAAAAAGAGTATACAAAAGTATAATAATTTATGAAACAAACAACATTTGTAAATACTATATAATTTTTTGTTTTTCAAGTAAATAAATACAGTAAAAAWCTTTTATCAAACACAATAATCATCAATAGTATCTACAATATACTGTATAGTAAATGTATTGTACTATTTATATCAAAGTTAATACATAACATATGATATTTTATTATGTTTTAGTATTTGACATTTGTATTGTTTAAATATTATAGTGGTTTAGATTACATTATTTATAATAATAATAATAWTATTATTATTATTATAACTAAAACATTGATTCTTCAAATATTTGGACAATGTAATTTATATATAAATTATATATAGTTTATACCGTATAATATAATATATATGATGATCAATATATTTATATTAAAATGATCTCTACTTTAGCTATTTATTTAATAATAACTTATATTTAATTATCTGGAAAAACAAATATATAAGTGAATCATGAAAATTGATGTCAAATGAAATCCATATTATTAATGGCTATATAAGTCCCAAATTGATAATCCTTATGATATGTTAAACAAATATCATTTTTATGACCAATGTTGCAATAATTGCATATTTATAATATAAATTTTATATACATTATTCTATAATTTTACAAATTTTCTTATATAGTAACAAACAGTTACGACATCTATAGCTAAATGTGATAAAAATAAAAATATCTGCAATAAACATATGCAATGTTTAGAGTGAGACGGCGTTATATGTTATACTGTATTATTATAATACAGTCTGTATAGTGTATACTAGAGACTGAAAACTGACCTGATTTTTCAGGTCAGGTCAGGTCAGGTAAAAGTTAGGGCTCAGGTCAGGTCAGGTACGGGTCCGAACACCAAAATTTTTTGGTCAGGTCAGGTCAGGTCCGAAAATTTTTTATTCATTATTTAAACGACAATTATTACAAAATATGACAATCAAACACAAAATTTATTAAATTATTATTTATAAAATATTTGTATAAATTAAACATAAAATATTACAAAAGATGATGGTTTTGATCTAATAAATAATAACATATTAACTTTATTAGAATCTAAGTTAGATCTACTATCAGTTATCGTTAATCCCGAGTAATTAAAGTTAATTTAGAGAAATTTGTTGCGGGTATAGAATAAATAAAATTGTTTTTTGATAAAATTATTTTCGGACCTACATAGTCAGGTCAGGTCAGGTCAGGTAAATTTGTACCCTATGTTAGGTCAGGTCCGAGTCCGAGATTTTAGGTATCAGATCAGGTACGGGTCAGGTACGGGTCCGAAACTTTTCGCTCTCTAGTGTATACTATCAATCAATTCATACAATGATTATCAATATCTTTATCACTTTAATACACACTCTCTCTACTGTATGTTTACAATACATAATATTCTGTGGTCTATTAGTAGGCGTTAAATTGCGGCACCGGTAGATAAAAACATTTTCTGACCACTTATAGTTACTGTGATTTGAACTACAWGTGCACAAATACATTTAGAAACAGTTAGTGTTATTATAATTACAATAATGTGAACAATTAAATATAGTTATACATCAAAAATTATTTATTTATTCATATTATTTATTTATCATGTTAAAAAATATATAATTGTTTATTTAATGTTGCATGATCAATTTGTGTACATTAATGTCAAGACTGTGGTAATTATATTTACATTAATATTGCTATTTTGATAAATGACTATTTATTTATGTTAATATATTTATATACATTTAATTATACATAACTATATAATATATGATATTTATATTTAATAATTTTTAATCACTATTTGGACAGTTATGCAGCACTACAGGAATCTCAAGATTAGATCCGTATTAACAATACTAACAGTGTTCACAGTATTATGTATATTGTTTTCATTGAACAATCACCTGCAGGACAGTCGTCTACAGGACATTCAGGACAGGATCCATGAGCTGGACTGCGGGAGTCACGTGAATCTCACTTTCGACGAGTTTAATCCCGATGTTATAGACGACGGGTCGTACATACCGTCACCGAAACAATTAGTGCCAAATATAGTTCATTATATTTTATTTACTATTCATGAGATCGAGTTCTCACACTTCGTGTCTATTCTGTCGGTACTGAAGAATCAAAAACCAGACATTATTTATATTCATTGCGATTGCCATCAATTGACAGGTGATTACTGGCCACGTGTTCTACGGTTAGCACAGTTGACGGAAACGCGACTTATTGTGCGATCAATTTTCAGACCTTTCGGCATATTTGGCCGCAAATTCAACAAATTGTGGCTCAATTGGCACGCATCAGACATCACCCGAATTCGTGTGCTCCGGGAGTTTGGCGGCATATATCTGGACAGAGATGTATATGTAGTGAGAAGTTTGAATCGCTTTCGCACACATGAGATGACCATCGATTTCGAGGGCAACGGAACAGTGTTGGCCTCGCAGACACTGATAGCACATAAAAACGCACGATTCCTCAAACTATGGCTACTATCCTATTGTGAATATGACTCCAAGTTCTGGTACTATAATACGGGAGTATTGCCAACCAAAGAGATTATTGAGAAGAGACCCGAACTCATACATCGATTGAACGGCGAGTTTGGCGCCGATTCTGTGGCTTTCTGTCCACTTATATATCATTCGTATTATAAGAATTGGAGGCAAAAGTTTTATGCCTTTCATCTACTTATTAGAGGAGATTATCTGTCGCCCAATGGCTGGTGTTTGGGCGGCAATCGGCCAAAGATATCGCAATTCAATGAACAAAATATTCGTCAATTGAACACAACTTTCGGTGAAATGACKCGCGAAGTCTTTGCCTTTGAAACACAATTAGTGAATAAGCATTCAATTCGTTAATTATATTATAATTTATTGAAACATATTGTTATTGAAATTATTTTTAAAATTRTTACTTAAAAAATGTTATCATAAAAAAATATTCTAAGATATATATATATAATTTTATTGCTTAAATTAATGTTATATAAATTATTTTTATTGAATTATTTATTTGACAATCATGTATATATATATATATATATATATATATTTAAATTTATATGAAATATTTATTATAAATTATAAAATAATTGTTGAAATAATTATATTATATTTAGGTTATTAAATAATTATTAATTACTTAAAAATTATTAACAATTTTGTAGTATTGAACACATAATTAACACGTAATTAATTTAATTGATGTCTGCATTATGTGTGCACTCATTGAATGGCGACTGCAATATATAAACAAATGATTACACAATATATTAGATAATCATTTGTTTTAATGGTTTTGGCAGTGATTTTGAATTACAGTCTGTATTGTCGTTATATTTGTCTTCATTGCTGACCATTGATTGAACACTTGRAGACATCACATTAATATTGGATGTGATGGCTGTTCAAGACATGGTTTGCGATGACTTGCAGACAGAAGTGTCGGCACTTCGCGATCAAAGCAATGATCTCATTAAAGAGTTGTTAGTTTACAAACAAGTTGTCCACTCATTGGATCGGATCCGTTGTTTTGCTGTCATTCTCAAGAGTCAATGCAAGTGCGCTCAGACCAAGACATTGATCCGCAAGAATGAGTATCTATTTCGTGAATACGACAGAACCAAACAGCTATTGGTAGACAACACATCCGATGAGGCCATCATGCGATCGATTGCCGATAAATGTCAGTCCAATGAAGACCAGATAGATGTCGATGAAGACGGTCAGCCATTTAAACAAACAATTAGCTGTAAAGTAGTTTTGTTTATATTTWAAAAAAAACTAAAGAATATATTGTTTAGATCGACAATCAATTGATGTCCAGTCGGTGACCAAAAATAAGAAGAAACAAACAAAACGTGTGATACGAGCGATGAAGAGTCAGCCGTTAACCGATAAAAGTGACACTTCWTTTGAAATAAACGCAAAGACATTGCCGACCAACAGGTCAGAAGTTATTGTCACCGGCAACGGCTTCCGATGCGGTTAYGATGACTGTCCATTTGAATGTCGGCGTCGCAACACAATTGAYAAACACATTAAATCTTATCATTTGACTCCCGACGGACGTCCCTATCAGTGTGATGTTGATGATTGTCGCAACGCTTTTCGCACTAAAGAACATTTACGACAACATAAACTATCGCTTCATCCCGAAGTGGTTCCCGACGCCAAATGGATTGAATGCGAATTTCCTGGTTGTCAATACCGGACCAAATCTAGTAACGTATTCTTTAAGCATAAGCGCAGTCATACACTACCATTTGAATGTCATCTCTGCGACCGCCGATTTCCGACACCGCAACCGTTGGAATTGCACATTAAGATGCACTCCGGTGTCAAAGAGCACGTGTGTCCCTACTGTTCTAAAGCGTACGGTCCGCGTAAGAGTTTGTACGCACATATCCAAAGGTGTCACAGCGAYCACGTATACGACTGTGACGTACCCGACTGTGGCAAACAGTTTCAGACCGAAACACAGCTCCGACTGCATCGACAGCGTATGCACGACCCGACATACGAGCGTCCGGTGGCCTGTATTTGGGTGGGTTGTGACCGTCGGTTTGAGACCAATGCTCAGATGGAGGATCATCTGAACAAACATACCGGCGAACGGTTTCATGTATGCAATCACTGTAACCACTCGTTCACAACCAAAAGCGATCTCTACTCTCATATCTCSAATCAACATAAGGACCGGCCGTTTGCCTGCAATTATCCCGACTGTAAATTTAAGGCCGCATTCATGAGCCGACTCCGTACTCATCAAAAACGTCATGAAATACAAAATAAACGGTCAGAAGATTAATGATTGGAAAAGACATTGACTTTAATTCTATTAATAAATGTATTTTGTTTACAATATATAGCATATCATAYAAWATCTGTTATCTTATGTGTWRTATATTATTAATACTCTATAATATAKTTAATTATTAAATAATTTTTATTATAAATTTTATAAAAAGTTTGTGTACTACCGTTTTTAACCACTTAATTAGACATATCAATTTTAAAAATTAATTAAGTGTCAAAAAGGTATGGAACTAATTATCACTAAACCTGCCATACCATGGCAGATAATGCGATAACTAAAATAGTCGAATGGCAGTAAATGTGATAACTGGTATCTACACAATTATAAGTGTTTTAAATATCTATTTAGTTATAATTAATTAAATATATTCAATCAATTAATAAATAAATAATTTAATATATATAATTATAAATAATATAAATAATAAATTAAATTAGCATTAATAATGCATAAATAATAATTAAATAATGAAAAAAATCATGATGGAATGAATTTGATTTAATAAAAACTTATAACATGGCTGGGATTTTGTGCCCTCAAATTTAATTACCACTAAACCTGCCACTTATCGCATTATCTGCCAATGGAAAGGCGTGTGCGCAACAACGGTACTAATTAAAGTATATGATATTTTTATAACTATCATAATTTAATTATTCATTATATCCTATATTGTATATATTTATAAATAATAACACAATTTAAAAAAATTGCATAATTTTGCTTATCAAGATCAATTATTTAAAAATTATCYTGATAATTTTTATCATTGTCACTGAGTATTGTATTTTTATATTTGGTAAAATTAATATACATGTATAAAGTAGTTTACAGTATCTGAAAATAAGATACAGGTGCAAAACTACATGTATTAATATAATASTACATTAATATGAAATTTAATTAATAAATAAAATTTATCCAGATGGTTGATTATGTTGACATAACAAATAAACAAAATTATTTATAATCAACAATAAAAAAARCTACCTGGCAAATTTGATYTATCATTATATTTATTTGTCATATTTTATATTGAATTTATTGTAAACTTTTAATTTTGATAATCCAAACAACAATACCTTAAATTTAATTATTATTTTCTATTAATTAATATTAAATATAGTATTGTATGACATGTTATGCCATCTCTGGACTAATTGAATGTATAGATTGTTTGACCAAATGTAAGGTATCGGTAGTTTGTGTTGTAATTCATATAAAGTATTAATAATATATAACTAACTGTTTGTTTAGTCACAACACATGCGGTCTGTGTTTGTAATGATTGTCAACAACGAAGACAACAAACAATAAGACAGATATCTATCCATTGATTGTATTGCAAATTCAAGTGACAGTATATCACAAGTGATTGACAATATGTGCGACAATTGCGGTGACTTTTACCGGTCACGTGTGGACCAAATGATGGACACAAACGTCAARCTAACAAAAGAGCTGTTGTTGTCTCAACAGCTGATCCACTGTCTCGAGCGTGTCATGTCTTATGCCATTCAGTTGCGCAACACTTGCAAGTGTACGGACAACAAGACGCTGATCCGCAAGAATGACTTCCTCTTCAAAATGTACAAAGAGATCAAAAAACAGTTAACTGATCACAAGTGCAGTCAATCTGCCGGCGATGCGCCGAYAGAGACATCAGTGGTCAGCGATAAGTGTTTGACAAACGGCAACAACAAAGTTGGTATTAATGTCGTGCAGACCAACGATGACATACTGTTAAATGGTAACCAATCTTATGGTAAGTACCGATAATCGATAATTGTTTACCGATTGAAACTAATTTTTTTTGTTTCATTAAGACATGTCTTCAGATGAATCACTGATCGACGAACAGCCGTTAGTGAGACAGCAAATGCCGTCTCCCATCAATTGTTTGTCGGAAATAAGTTTTGATAACTCAGATAAACTGCTGACAACTCCGCCACAGCTATCGAGACGAATGGTTACCAGAAGCAGAAGTCCAGCGATTCCTAAACTCGATAAGATGGTCGAGTTTAGCGATAGGACATCACCACTGCCACCACTTCCACCGCTCATATCWTTTACAAAAACTACAGAAATATCGACACAGACATCGATTATCAGAAAGTCTCCGGAAAAGACACGATCGTTAACCACAAAGTCTCCAGAAAAGCCAATATCGATGACCTCAAAGTTCACAGAAAAGTCAAGATCTTTGACTCCGATATCTACAGAAAAGATACCTCAGATTAATACTATTGTCTCAAATGAKGAAACATCTGCAATGGAGTCAACCGAATACGATATGTCTATCGACGATACGGACAATACGCATAACATCGACAGCAAAAAAACAACATTGATGTACAAGACATCAGTTTTAAGTGCGGCCACAAAGGGTGTCCATTTAGATGTCGCCGCCGCAAGACATTCAACCAACACGTGCTAACGCACCGCAAGTTTACCGATTCTGACCATCCATATCAATGTCAAGTCGGTGATTGTAGCAGTGTTTTCAAATCGAAGATCTATCTCAAGCAACACGAGTTGACATTTCATCCGGAAATATATCCGGAAGCCAAATGGTATACGTGTCACGTGCGCGGYTGCCACTATCGCAGCAAATCGTATCACGTGTTCTTCAAGCATAAACGCCAGCACCGGGAACGGGCTTACGCCTACCCCTGTCCCATATGCAGCCACCGGTTCACTACAAGAAATACACTCAACCGACATATCAAAGACAACTCGTGTGCCAAACGACGAACTGACAGTTCAGAAGCGCCTTAAGATATAAAACACTTCATCAGTCAAATCATTTGTCATTACATTACCGATTCTCTCATAAATTTTTATTGATATTATTAATTAATTTAACAAAAAAATAGTAATTTAATTAAACTTAAAAAAATAATATGAATCATAATRTTATATATTATATTATATTATACTGTAATAATATCAATAATTCATTTCATTATCTGTATATTGAATTATTTTATATTAATTTTATCGTAATTAATATTTAGTTAATCAATAATAAATATAAGCTAAATTAGTCACATTTGTTGATTGATGATTAATAGACACACAATTGTTAATTAATATGAAATTCGTGTATTTTTAATTTCATTGTAATATTAACTTTATTATTCTAATAATAAGTTTTATAATATTTGATAATAAATTGTTTTTTGAATATCAAATGAAATAAAAGTTGTAGAAATATTTTAGTGATATTTTAAAAATATTATTTATTTATGATAAATTTAATTGCGGTAAGTCGAGATATTGAAATTATAATATATAAAAATACAATGTATAATACAGTACATGCAATACAATATAAATTGTATACTGTATTATATAATGCCAAAATTCAAAACATTTCCAACCCTAGTAGTTATCAATAATTATTTTCAATTTCAATTATCACAAAATATAAAACTACAATAGAAAGTATGTACAATAATACATATGGTATACCATATAAATTTGCTCTCTTATGCCAACAATGTTAACAAAATTATCAAATATTAATTTAATATTTTTTAATAAGTTATTAATATTATATTATTAATAATAACAAACAATGTTTTGATATAAATTAATTTTTATAGTATTTTATAATTTTATTTAATAAAATTAAAAACAATAATGCAATAAAAATTTAATTATTTATTTTATGAAAAACCAGAGAATATATACTATAATAACTATAATATATGTAGAATTTATTCAATTTTTATGATTAATTATACAAACTTTTAAATAACTAAAATTTATTACAGTAGTTCACATAAAATAATATTTATAAAACAATTAAAATATTTCTCGTCTATTAAAATAATAAAAATAGTATTTTTTCAAATAAAATAATTGGATATTATTTTAAACATTGTTTTTATCAGAAAAGTACTATTTTTGTAAATAATATCATAAAATTATGACTATTATTATTAAAATAAATTTTTTATTAAATTATGTAAATTGTTAGTATCTAATACTTACTTTAATAAATTTAATATAATATTAATACTTTAACATTGCTTATTTAATATACAATAAATATTATAGAAAAAATTTATTATAAAACATAAACCATAAAAATATAACAATTTAATAAGTATTTTATTTTTAACGATTTTTATCTGAAATATGATTTATTATGTATTTCATAATAAATTGCTTCAAAATATTTATTTTTAGAAAACAAAATCATTATGGTTTATTTAACAATGTTATATTTAATTAGCAATTTAATAAATATATTTATAAAACATAAATATAACAAAATAAWTMATTTAAMTTACTAACTGAAAAATTAAAACGATAAATTAGTAAATTYAGTTATATGATTTATTTTCAATTTTTCCATTATATGATATATTTAATTATCTTTTATATAAAACTATTTTTTAAACTTTAAACTTAAAGATATTTAAGTTTAGTTTAATTAAATTAACAAATACTGTATTAAATTTGCATATATATATAATAATAATAATATAATATATAAATGTACCTATATAATTTATAAAATATATTTTAACTGTTAAATTTTTAAATTAACAATTAACCGAATAATAATTTCTAATTACATTAATTAAATAWATATATAATCTGTTTGTTTTGTAAATAATCTTTAATATAATATAAAAAATACACGATAATAAAAACTTTTTATTAGATTATGATACAAATTGTATAAAGGTATTATTAGATTGTGTAATAACATAATACAATGATAAATTATTAGATTTGATAAGTTTTGATTGATATATTAGCAGATAACTACCGGAAAAAATAAAATTAATCAAAATATTTTATTAGATATTATAATTAAAAATGTCAAATTGATGAGATAAATCAAATGTGTTTACCAAAAAAAATATTAGTGATAAAAAAGTAATTGCAATAAAACAATTGATAAAATTTAATTTTCAGATAATTAGATCGATTTTATTAAAAAATGTTAATAAAATAATATAAMTGTTTATTATATGGTAATATTTTTAAACACGTGTTTATCATTATAATTATCTCATCTATTAAAAAATAAATATATGTGTAATATTTACCTTATAAGACATAAAATTATATATTTATTTGTGTATTTTTTTATTATTATTATCATTATTAATTTTAAGATTTACTTAATATAGACATTAAAGGCGTGACTACATTGCTAAATAAATCTTATTATTATTTTATATCACTTTATGCAATAAAGATAATATATTTTATAATGTAATTAATTAATCATATTATTTGATTAAACAAAAAAAACATTTTTTATGATATTTTTGAACTTTTTATTCAAGCGCATAACCAATGTATAAAAGTATGACTCTTAACTAATTTTACTGTCAATTGTTTGTCGACCTATCGACTGGAAAGGTAGCAAAATATATATATCTTTAGACTCTTTTGTAAATTTCTTATAGTATATAMAGTACACATAAAATATTAAGTGTATATTTGAATCAATGCCCAAAAGAATTATTAATTATCATCGAAATGAAGACAAAAATTATTATCCTTTTAGATGAGTCTCTAAGTATGCGAAAGAAACGCCACGAAGTCATCGGAGGTTTCAATGCCTTTCTTAGAGAACAGAAACGTCTGAAGACTGATTCATCAAAACTGTATTTAATTAAATTTAATACAAACGTCAATATTGTTTATTCAGGTCAGTTGTGTCCCAATAAAGTAGACAATTATATATATAATTTAAACATCTATCTCTCTCCTCTATTTTTATAATATATTTCTAATTAAATAAATTATATTTTATAATATAGGCGATAATGTAAAAGACGTGCCCGACTTGAAACCATCAATGTATACGCCATGTGGTCGGACAGCCCTATTTGATGCCATATCTGAAGGCATATATATTGCTGACGAGGATATGGATGACAGCGAAAATGAGAAAGTAATTTGTGTTATCATTACCGACGGCGAAGAAAACTGTTCAAAGGACACGACCAAAGACCAGGTTCGGCGACTTTTGGCTCAGTACGAGTCCAAAGGCAACTGGGCTTTCGTTTACATCGGCAAAAACCCCGACCGTTGGACCAAAGAGGTCGGTATGTCTGCGGCAATGGGAATCTCATACAACTATAATGAACCGCGCATTACATTCAAACATATCTCTAATACGGTCACCAAATATCGGGTCTCCAAATATAAACTTAARAAAACACTGTTTCAGAGATTTGGATTAAAATGATTTTATTTGTTTTATTTATATTATWAGTTATTTACCTTTAAAATTGTGATAATAAGTTTGAATACTATAATATGAAATACAGMAAATGTGAAWATTGTGTACAAATTAATATATTCGATATAATTATGCTTTAATAAAATATTAAAATTACATRCAATAAATATAATATTGAATAAAATGTAAATATATTAGAAATATATCATTAATATATTATTATTATTTTAATATTAAATTTTTATAAAAATAAARCAATAAAAAATAAATTATAAAAGTTATAAATATTGATATATATAAGTTGATTTTCAAAATTAATTAATTAATATATTYAATAATCTTAAAACAATTATGCGAAATGAATAAAATTAAAATATAATTTTATAATTTCTTTAGTATATACTATATAGAAATTTTCAAAAAAGAATATTATATAAAGTATATATATATATAAGTTATAATATAATTAATTAAATATAAATTATTAAATAATATTAMAGTRTTTGATAACATTAAAATTAWGATTAWAAATTAAWAATATTTAAAATCAAATATCTTGTTTTAAAAKTTTAACAATTAAAAAAATAATACAGTATATTGCTTAAAATAAACATTATAATTATGTTATAATGACTTATTAAAATGATATAAATTTAGTTTATATTACATATGTCATAATTAAAAAAACAATATCAATTTTACATAATTTTTAAAATACCAAATATTATAATTATATATCAGAAACAAATATTAAATAAAATTTTTAAATGATGTGTTTGTAAACAAATTATTGTAAATGAATATCAAATAATAATCAAAATTTAATGATAAATAAATAAATAAAAATTATTTTCAATACAATCACTTAATTTGATAACAAATTGCTGCTCTGTTTAGACAATGATCTGCGGAACTGTGAGACCGCACTGTTGGCCATCATATAGTTACGTCGGGTGTCCACGTGATCATAGTTAGTGGCATTACCACCGGACATACCAGCGTCACGGCTCCATCGGTCCGGGTTTTCACCGATATAAATGAAAGTCCAATCGCCTCTATTCTGATACCCGGTTATGATATCCTTTACCTGTTGTTTGGTTGTCTCGCGGGACGAGTTTTCTTCTCCGTCGGTCATAATAACACATATGACCCGTTCGTCCTCTTTCTTGTCTTTATCGGCAAGTCGTACGCCCTCTGCTATAGCGTCGTACAGTGCGGTCATACCTCCCGGCAAATAGTTATTTGCTGTCAACTCGGGTACGTCGGCTAAGTCTATGCCTAATTTRTAAACAAAATAAATTATCTGTTAATATATWCTGTAAAACATTTTGAAAAAATAGATTTAATACTACATTTAGAGACAAAAAAGAGACATTTCAAAATAATAGACATTTTTGGAAAGTTTCTAAAAGAWATTTCTGTYTATGAGATCCCTTATTAATTCAATTAAKTTGTTGTCTCGATATTTGTTATTTTGAAACAATTCATTAAAACTATAAATATCAACTAAATTTTATTATTAGTATTTTAATTAATATTCAAAGTAAAAAAATAATTCATTTAATTACATTAAACTAAAAATATAATCAATTATGAATAAAAATTTACAAAAAATAYAATTATAATTAGATAATTATATTAATTTTATAAATAAGAATCCCATTAATATAGTAATTTGTAATGTATATTATGTAACATTATTACAGTTTTATAATAGCYATAGATATGGGGATCACATAGTATTATATATTATATAATAACATAAATTATTATAAAATTTCTATTTACCCATCTCTAACTCTAACTACATTAAAAAAATTCTCAAAAATTGAAATAATACATGTAAATAGTATCAATATTATATTGAATATATAAATATATATATATATATTTATTTTTAAAGTAATTCCAAAAATACAATATAAAATATTAGAAATCATAATTTATTGTTTATTGATTACATCATTAACATTAAGCAATTTAACAATACAATATACTGATATATAGATAATTATAGAATTTTAATGATAATCCTTAATTTAGTTTATTATTCTATAAAATAATTATGAAAATCTAAATTTAATTATATAAATTTATATATTTATTAATACATTGTTTATTGATTACATCATTAACATTAAGCAATTTAACAAGTAAGATTAGCGTACATAAATTTAGCAAGTATGATTAGCGTAYATAAATTTATATATTTATTAATAATACTATTATATTATTRTATGATATACAGTACAGTAGATAGATACTGTATTAAATGAATACATCAAAWAATATTATATCAATTGTAAGTTMCAATWTAATAATTTAACACTAATTAGAAATTAATTAGTTAAAAAAAAGTATCACAACTCACCTTTATGTACAATGGAAACTGTAGTATTAAATTTGACCATGTACAATCTAGCATGATCATTTTTGATTTGTTTTTGATCGGACACAAAACTATTGAACCCACCCAATACATCACTCTTTTTGTTTCCCATACTTCCACTTTCATCCAGAATCACTATAATCAATGTTTTTGACATATTTTTGTGTGTTRTGTGAGTAAACAGTTAACAAATTACAATATGTTATATCTTATAAAATATTTATATATATATATATATATATATAGTATTTACTATTAGTATATATAATTTTACTTCTATCTAACTATTCTTTATATACTAATGTAATTTTTATGAATTTCACACATATTGAGTCACGATATTTAAAAATAATAATATTATTATTATTATTAAGTCATTGTAAATATGCAATCGTATATAATATAATTTATATAGTATTGTACTCTTCAAATGTATTTTCTAAATTATTGCACATGCTCATGTATAGTATACATGTGTATATGTGTGTATGTGTATGTGTATGTGTATGTGTATGTGTATGTGTATGTGTATGTGTATGTGTATGTGTATGTGTATGTGTATTATGTGTAYGTGTGTGTGTGTGTGTGTGTGTGTGTGTTATGATAGTGCAGTTGCAATACAATTGCAGTTTACTGTAATTTAAAACAAATGTCAACAATTAAACATAACATTATAGTTATATATCAATATAAAATTATATAGCATTGGCGGTTGTTTTATATTTAATTTAATTTTAAGACAATAAAATACATACAATAAACAAAATTAAATTTTATTATAGATATTRTGTTACATAAATTACTAAATATAAATGAGTAATTTTGAATTTTATAAATATTTTATTGATAGTATAAAAATAAKGATGAAATATGTTTTGTAATGATAGATGAAATGTCTATGAAATATATTGTGTATAAAAGCAATAATTTTTATATAATAAAACAATGAAATCTTTATTTTTGATTTTATAATTAAGAAATGTCATTTTWATGAGTTAATAGCATTTAATATGCAACTAAAATATTAACCATATTTAGACAATTACTTATTGAAAGTTAATTACAAATAAAATAATTTATTTGTATAACTTATTATTATTACTAACAAATTATTATAAATTTTCTATTGTTTTWAATAATTTTAATATGAAATCTATAATAATATTTACATTAATCATTTGTCTAGACATTACTATGATATTAAGGTAAACTAATTATTGTATTTGTGTTATATTGATTAGAGYTAGTTATTAGACTTATTATACTTATAATATTTATGTTTTATTTTAAATGACACTTAATTTATTATATTTGATGTCTGGTCACACACTGTGACACACAGTACCGAATGTCGAGGACAGGTATAAACTTAAATTTCTGTATAATATTGATTGATGTGAACACCATTTATTAGTCTATTTCTCAACAAAACACAAAATTATTTAAATCGTTTTTTGTTAATTAAATTAACACATAGAGACATACAATAATCTTTTTAACACATGTGTCTGATTTATAGTGTAGGTCTAACCATCACTTTAATCAATACACATTATAACATACAATGTTTATACTGTATATAGGGTTATATATTCTATAGTTTAAAACCTTGAGMAGACATAGTAGTTGGTTGTGAGACCACTACTTGTAGTAAATAAATCTATAATTTAAGAGAAAAAATGAAAGAGAAAGAGAGAGAGAGAGAGAGAGAGAGATTTAACTTTTTTATTTGGATCCTTATAAATATCCTTACATTGAMATTAGTTTTCAACGAGATTGGTGTTTAATAAAAAAAAATAATATATTATAATTTATTTAAATATTTTATAATGAATTTTGTTAATTTGTTATATTTATAATATTTAATACACATTTTTATTATATTTGTTAGAYWTTTGTTAGCGTCAAATGAAACGATTTAAGAAATAATTGACATAAATATAGGACTGATATATTTGCAGGTAATTATATCACATATAAAATATACACAAAATAATTATAAATAAATAATAGACAATTATAAATAATAATACAAATATTTTATTTATTCAAAATTATAGTTTAACAATATATAAAAAATAAATTTTAASTATTTTAATCAATACTATGATATAATAAAGAACGAGTGTATTTGAAATGTTTTTAAAAAACAAATAAAAATAGTTTACTAATTGATTGATTGATTTCTACAAATATATGTATAAAACAAACATAAATACAATAATATATATAATATTAAACTGTTTGAAAGTGTAATAGTGATCCGATTGTATTTGAATATATCTACAGGATATAAATTGTTATAAATATTATACATTGTTATTACAATTTGACAAAAATTATAATGCTTTGATGTAAATTTAATCAATTAATAAAATACAACTATAAATAATATGGAAATATAAATAAAACTTTATTTTATATAAATATATATATAATTACAGATTAATTTAATTTAAAATATCTATTTATAATTATAATAATTTTTTCATTATGATAAATGTGGTAATTATTATCAGTATGTATACAATATATAAGTGTATATATATTTAACTATATTTTGGAGAATGTAATGAGTTTTATAGGTTTATTGTAGACATAGAGTAGAGGTTCGGTTGGAAAAGGAATTATACGACAGATAGGAATGGCTGACGGGATGAGGAGCTCAGCAAAACTGAAGGTCTCTCTCTCTAACAACAGGGACTATACAGTTAAGGGAAACGACTGGTAATTTGATACCCATTGGGTATCTTAAAGGGTCTAATGAATGAATGCTTTAAGACCGGAGAGATGACAGAAAAAGTAATGAAAGACTTTAAGAAAGAAAGAGAGAGGAAGAAGAAGGACAGGGAGAGAGAGAGAGAGAGAGAGAGGGAGAGTCGGGACGGTATGGATGGTATGAATCATTAGTTCCGCCATTTGTTTTAGTGGTGTTTCCGTTGAAAAGTCTTAAGAGTTTTGTGTGTTTTGTGAAACAACACATTCAGATGAGATCACAATTCCATTCGCCTTCCATTCTCCAGACACTGAATGCATAGGAGAGCCTCTCATGTGCCACATATGAACAGGCAGTCGACAAACGACTGTCTATTGGCTCCTCTTTCCTTAGCACCTGATCTCAAACAAATACATTGAAAGAGAGGAGAGAGAGAAAAATAGCAGACAATGTTTAATTAATTTACTATAAATGTGTTAAATTTCTATAATACATACAAAACTATTATTATTTTTTGCATTATAAATATATTAATTATTTAATAAAAGTATTAGACATAATGTGTCTGACATATAGTAAAGTGAATTTTTAATAATAATTTTAAATAATTATTGCTTTTAATATTAAKACTTAAAACTTTAAAAYAGAAAATTAAGATAATTATAAAAAAGTTTATTACTTATAAAGCAGACAAACATATGTYACCTCAATATCACATATTATATAACTTATTAATTATGTAATGAATTTTTTTATATGTGTTCAGACAACTACTTATAATTGAATAAAATTAAGATAATAAAGATATTAGATATAAAACTAATAGATAGTTTTTAGATATTATCAAACCTGGTAGAGGAAYTGTATGTAACGGGAGGCCAACTTAAGTGTTTGTATTTTACTGAGTTTATCGGACGGTAGGGTTGGAATGATTTTCCTTAACTGTGTAAATGCCTGATTYAATGACTGTGTCCGCTGCCGTTCCCGAACATTGGCCAGRACACGTTGGTTTTGCATYTCATCAAAATTGACAGACAGGTCAGACATRTCCAACGATGCCGATGATGATGACGGCGATGCATAKGAMTCGTTGACAATCATATTCATAGTGTCGTCACCGTTGCACTGTTGTGTGTAGTGGTTCGGTGACCGACTTACCACCGATGATGATATATGACCTATAGATGATGGCATATCAGTCATACGCTTTTTGGCGCGCGTCATGTCTTCCGATTGGTGTCGATAGCAAACTGCTTTCCGACGCTTACGGAATGGCCTATCGGTGCTGTTGTTACTGCTTTCGTTGCTGTCATTGTTGAACATTAGCTGTGCTTCAATCACATCCATATCATAGGCATTAAAGTCTTTTTTACTTAACTCTCTATATGAGGAGGAATGGGATGCGCTCTGACTTATTCACTACTCACACACACATCTGGTATGACTGTTAAGACAATTATGAGAGACTTTCTTGACTTTTCATCGTCTTTAACATCAATATATATGTACTGTACATACAGTTAAACCGTATAAATATAAAGACATATATTAGTCTCATTAGAGACAATATTGCTTTTGGGGAGTGATCTTGTATTGGACGGCCCTATCTTATAATGGTGTRAAAGCTTCTGTCTCAAAACTACTATATATATTATTATAAGCACTGGTATATAATGGAGTGGCACCTAATTTATACACATTTTTGTTTTAAATACTGTCTATACACTATATGATAATATACTACTATTAAAGTATATAAATATTTATAAATAATTGTCAAATTTTATTTGTGTATTTATGTCTAATTTTGATGTGATTTATACTAAACTGTATGAGACTGTTAAGGTAGTAGTGTTAGTCTCGTCCGGAAACTGGTTGTCCAACAAAAATAATAAATCAATTTTTTGAGTTAAATCTAAATCAACATTAATTAATCTAACTTATAATAATAATAGGATAAAATAATAATAGCTTTACCAATAAAGCCTATTGAAATTATTTATCATATTATTAATGTTTACTGTTATTATTAAAAAATATTTTACATTTTAAAAATAAATTTGATATTACATTTATTCATTTTTTACACAATTAGACAATTTAATATAAATTATTAAAATAATTAGAATWTTATTTATTTATTATTTTATTTCTATAGTAATTTAGTTTYATATTAATTATATATAATATAAWATTATATTATATACTGTATATGATAGTAAAATGTATTAAATTTTTATGACAAATACTGTATTTACATATAATATTTGTGGCTAAAATATTTGATAAAAATGAYTAAAATTTATTAAATTTTTGCAAWTTATTAAGTAATAATATTTCGTAATCCAACACATCTCTAGCCATTTCGCCAAACGTTGTGTTYAATTGACGGATATTGTGTTCATCAAACTGGGATATCGCGGGTCGGTTACCATTGAGACACCAACCGTTTGGCGAAAGATAATCACCTCTAATAAGCAGATGTACCGCATAATAGATTTGTCTCCAATCGTGTCTATACTTATGGTAGAGTTCAGGACAAACGCGATAACCTTCGGCACCAAACTCTCCGTTCAGACCATGAATCAGATTCGGCCGTTTGTTTAGTATCTCTTTGGTCGGTAATTCACCCGTATTGTAGTACCAGAGTTCTGGTCGGTAATCGCAGTAAGACATTAGCCATAGTTTTAAGAACCGGGCGTTTTTATGCGCCAACAATGTCTGCGAAGCTAACACTTTGCTGTCATCCGGTGAACGTTCAAAGTCTAGAGTCATCTCATAGTTGCGAAACTGATTTAAACTTTTCACAACATAAACATCTCTATCCAGATATATACCGCCAAACTCCCGGAGCACACGTATTCGGGTGATGTCCGACGCGTGCCAATTGAGATATTCAGCACTCAATGTGTAACCAAATATCTTAAGTGGTCTTATTATTGGATGGACAATAAGCCGGGTATTGGTTAAGTTGGCTAACTTTACGACACGCGACCAATACTTTCCYATTAATTGTTGACAATCACAGTGAATATAAATACAGTCGGGTCTATGATTTTTAAGCACCGATAATATGGATATAAAATGCGAGTATTGTATTTCATTTATACTAAAAASTATGTAATGTATTAAATTTGGTACTAAATATCCATCACTAGTGTATGACTTGCCATCAAATGTTATCTCAAGTGAAGACAAATTGTAGAGATCCAGACATTCATGTCTTGAGTCAAATACAATCAGATCCTGTTTTTTCGTAATTAAAAATATATAAATAATAACAAATATAACACAACTTAATAAAACAATAAATTTGCATTTATTATTAATAAAAATCATTATTTAAAAAATATATATAATATAATTTAGACTACACATTTTATTAAATTAAATAAATTATAATTGTTTGTAAAATAATCCAGTTGATTTTGTTGGTGTTGTTTTATAGATTTTGATGTGATATTTATGATTATTATTGGTAATAATTATCAAAGATTATAAATTTTTTCACTACTCATTTGTTCATTGAAATTAATTTTTGTAATAATAATAATAWTATAATAATAAAATTCAAATATTATTTATAAAACAATTTTATCAAATATAAGTGAACAATTAGTCAATTTAGCTATAGTTGTTTTATGAATTTTTAATTGAATTTCATATTTTTGTGTATTTTTTCGTAATCTTTTAAATATCACAACTAATCTTTTTTTTAAATATTACGACTAATAAAGTGGAAACTGTTTAATTGTATTAAATACTTTATAATATAATAATATAAACAGTTAAATTCATATATAAATATTGGATTTTTACAATGATTTTTTTGTTGTTGTGATTTATTCGTAACATTTATTTATAATAAAAAAGCCTTGGTAACGCCAGTAGTTTAATGTTATTTTGCTAACAGTATTATTATTATTATTATTATTATTATTGATAGAATTTTTAAACGTTTTATATTAAAAACATATTCAGTTGTTATTATTTATTTATAGAATTTATTATAACTATAAATATATAATAATAATATTATTATAAATACAGGATATAATTTGCTATATAAGGGTATTCAATGATAAATCAACAATTACTGTATATTATAATTCAGTATAAAATGTATTATTTAAAGTTACTATACATCTACAATACCGGTAAATTTTATATACTTGAATAATCATAATATCTATATCTATTTATTCAATAATTTACACAAAAGTGTTTGATTGACACTTGTACATGAATATTACATTATAAATAAATTGTAATTCTATCAATTGAACATGTTCAATTTTATTATTCGATATTATTATAGTTGCAGATAAACCTGTTATTATAAAAATGTTATTAAATATTACTAAAATTAAAAAACAGTTTACATTATGACWGTTTGTCAAATAAAATAAATTATCAATAAAATTAGCATTTTTTACCTCAAAAAATTTTTAAAAATTGTTTTGCCATAAATTCCAAATTTATAATTAAGTGTAAGAATCAAAATTAAATAAAAAATTAAATAATAATTTTATTAATATGTTTAAAACAAACATTTTTTTATATCGATAATTTCAATTATACATCGATTAAAACGTTTATCAGTTTTACAATAGTTATTATTGATATAATTAATTATATAGTCGATAATGTAATTTATATTGAATGTAATATAGTAATAATAATTAATATAATAATAATAACAATAATGATAATATAATAATWGATTTTGATAATTATCATAACTATAATCATAACAATATGTATTATACAAATAAAAATACAATTTAATGAACTTTTCATATAATGATTTTAAAGCATTTTTTAGTGAAAAATTAAATAATATTAATATTAATTGATATAATAGTATTAGCGATAAGTAGTGGTATTTTGAGTGGACATAGATTTTAAGATATACACGAAATGATCGTACAGTGAGTATCAAATGACAACTATTAATAACCGCCGGCGAGTTGAGCTTTGCCTCCGCCGCCGCCGCCACCGTAACCGCCACCTCCACGGCCTCCACCGCCGCCTATAATATATATAAACAAATATTATTATTAGTCAAATATTCTTTATATAAAATATTAATACCATTACCTCCATATCCGCCACCACCGCCTCCTTTACCACCACCACCGCCGCCACCATAGCCGCCGCCTCCGCTGCCTAAACACATGTATTATTAAATTAAATTAGTTTTTATGGCATATTCTTAAATATGTTATTTAATGTTAAAACTAACCGCCATATCCTCCACCACCTGAGCCGCCTCCGCCATAACCTCCACCTCCTTTACCGCCTCCGCCGCCGCCACCATAACCTCCGCCGCCGCGACCACCGCCTCCTAAATATTAAAATAAAATTAATAACAAATTAATTAAACTAAACAGATGACAATACCTCCACCATATCCACCGCCTCCAGATCCTCCGCCACCATATCCACCACTTGAACCGCCTCCTCCATATCCTCCGCCACCTGAACCGCCTCCTCCATATCCTCCACCAGCTGAACTTCCTCCCCCATATCCTCCACCACCTCCTTGTGATGAATAACCTCCGCCACCGCCTCCTTTTCCACCGCCACCTAAGTAAGTGATAAAATAATTAAATATATATTTCTTATTTAATATAAAACTAATTCATTTATATTAAAATTTTGATAACAATATAATTATATTAAAAATTTACTATAATTCAAAATCCATTAAAAACTATTATATAATTTAATTAAATAACTAACCATATCCTCCACCGCCGCCTCCTTTACCGCCCCCACCACCGGAACCTCCATATCCACCGCCGCCACCTCCTGAGCCTCCATATCCTCCACCTCCGAACCACCTCCACCCGATCCGCCATAACCTCCACCGCCTGATCCGCCACCACCATAGCCTCCACCTCCAGATCCTCCGCCACCATAACTTCCACCACCAGAGCCGCCTCCACCATAACCACCACCACTAGAGCCACCGCCACCATAGCCGCCACCTCCTTGACTGCCATAACCTATTTATTTATAATATTTTGTTAAATTAAAAAAATTAAGTTTATTATTTTAGTAATGTTATTATGAAAAATAAATATAAATTTATARACAAATATATTAGAAAAAATAGTTATWTTTTAATTTTAGTGTTAATATTYTTTAATGGTTTTGATGTATCAATTAGCTTAATAAATGTATCTTTTGTGGTGGGGGTTAGGTATGATTTGAGTCGTAGCGTCACATTAGGTATGAGCCACGAAATGTCAATTTCCGCATCTTTTAAATCATATGTTTCTRACTCTAAATAAATCATATTTGCAAACATATGACTAACAAATCAACATTAATTTTTGAGAAATTAAAAAGGATATTAATTTTTAAAATGTTAGAATTTACATACAATTTAAKTATTGTAAYTTTAATTTATAAATATATAAATTTAGATAAAATTATACAAATGCTAACCACTAAATTTATACCCTATTTYGTGCWAATATTTTTATTTTAAATATTTTAATTAATAATATACTAAATTAATTTATTGCTTTTTAGATTATTTTAAATGTATAAATTTTAACCAAAAATTTCAATTAAAAATTAATTATAATTATAAACTTGTTAACTCTTACTTCCACCTCCGGAACCTCCTGAACCTCCATAACCGCCTCCACCGGATCCGCCACCACCATAGCCTCCTCCTCCAGATCCTCCACCCCCATAACCTCCTGATCCGCCGCCACCTGAACCTCCATAGCCTCCGGAACCGCCACCACCCGAACCTCCATAGCCTCCGCCTCCGGAACCGCCGCCTCCGTAACCGCCGCCACCGGAGCCACCGCCTCCATAGCCACCACCTCCGGAGGAACCTCCACCACCATAACTACCGCCGCCTCCTCCTGAGCCTCCTGAGCCTCCATATCCTAAATTAATATTAAAATATTTCAAAAGAAAGTTATAGTTTTAATTGTATACATTTGTTAATAATAAATAAATTCAATAAATATTATTATTATAAAAATATATTAATAAAATGAATTAATAAGCAACTCATGGATCTGATAATGACTGGCCGTTCGGTTACATAATTCCTGAGAATCACTACAACTCCTATCAAGARATTGTATTAATTGTGTTAGTCTTAGCTATTAGTGTTAGTTGTGATTGAAATTATGCTAAAGTTAATCAATATTACTATACTATAAATGTAAAAAAATTATAATCSATTATACTATACATTAGCAAACATTTGAAACATAAATAATAGTTAATATTTTTTTTATTTATATGTTAATACAAATTATTTWAAAAATTTACCTCCTCCGCCACCTCCTTGACTKGCGTAACCTCCTATTGATAAATAAAAATKTAAATTTATAATTGTTTTATAATATTGTATTAACTAAAATTATTTGCATAACAATTTAATTAAAATTTATTATTTGATTTTTTAATTTTAGTAAATTATATTTTAATTTTGTCTTAGATTTTACTTGATTTAAATAAACTTTTTWATATCGATCACTACAATTGACAGCTAAAATAAATATTTTACAATTTTATCTAATTTATTAATAACTACTATTTAGTAAATTAATTAAATTTAAAAAGCGATCAAATTATTAGACATTTTAATCAATAAACTAAAAATATATTTGAATTTATTATTTTTCTGAACATAAGTTGTTTTTTGAAATTTTTAGGAGCAATAAAACTCACCGGACTTTTCTGTAAATAATCCCATTTCAATGTACATAACGTCTACGTTAAAGACATTAAATAATATTCAATTTAAATTTTTTTATAAGTATAATAAAAATGAAATTTTGAACTAATCTTTTCAAAAATAAAAATATAAACTATGAATCTTACTTTTAAAATTATTTRGWCATATTTTTTTGATAAATTATGCGAATTAAATCTWTTCTAAYAATTTAAAACTTGAATTTTAACAAAACTTTAATAGACTAGAATGGGATTCGTTTAATTAGATTTTACTTTTGTTATTAAATTAAATTATATAAATTAAAAAATAATAAAATAAAATTGTAAAATAAATGAAAACAGATATTTGCATACCTCCACCACCGCTACCGCCATAGCCTCCGCCTCCTGAACCTCCCCCACCATAACCACCGGARCCTCCTCCGCCTGAACCTCCGTATCCGCCGCCTCCGGAGCCGCCGCCACCGTAACYGCCGCCTCCGGAGCCACCGCCTCCATAGCCACCACCTCCAGAGCTTCCGCCACCATAGCCTCCTCCACCTGAATTTCCACCGCCGCCATAACCTCCGCCTCCTGAGCCTCCGCCACCATAGCCTTTAGCAAAAATTTAAATATAAATTATTTAAAATTATAGAGTATATCGAATAAATAATTTTGACAAATATAATTCATATTAATTGACTAATTGAAGATAATTTTTTAAAAAAATACAAACCTCCTCCACCTCCTGCGTTACCACCGCCACCATAACCACCTCCTCCTCCTCCACTACCACCATAGCCACCGCCACCACCACCTGATGACCAGCTCGTGTGGACGGCGGCCAAAAGGCACAAACATAATAATGAATATTTCATTTTTTTTTGAAAAAAATGTATAAAATAGTGTTCAAATAAATTTATATCATTAATATATTATACAATTTGATGCACCGTTTGATTACTAAAAATTATTATTATTATAAATAAATAAATAAATAGTTTTTTTTGTATTGCGAGACAAATCACTGGTTAATCACAGAAATCACTGAAACACTACAATCCCAGTGCTCTCTCATCCACTGACTCTCACTTTATCTCTCTTTTTCTGTATCTTTCAATGACTTTCTCTCTCTCCTCTCAGTCCTGAGGTTTTCACTTTCGTTGATATGAAGTGAGAGAGAGATTTGGCATAAAGAGTCACAATTTGTTTTGAAAACTTTTTTTGCCACAAATCGTTGAGTGAATCGAGTTTTTATATGAGAAAAATTTTGTGGCAAACAATAATAATAATAATAATAATCACTGTTTTGTTAAGATAAGGATAGGGAGAGCCTCAACAACAAAAACAACAAGTGCTCTGTAAGCACAAAAAAGTAGGAAAACGTGAAGGAGGAGTAGTTCCAGTTCACTATCCAGTGGTTGCAGTGTCCGACCAACACTTCCCAAACACCTCTCTCATCCACAGTGAAAGTATAAGGAAGGGTATGTATTATATATATATATGCCAAACAATTGTGTGAACATTACATATAATAATAATAATAAAAATAACAAAAATAATAATAATCACATAATGCCACAAATGGGATCAAATCTGTACTCTCACTTTGGCCATAAAGGAAAGGGAGAAAWAAAAAGTTAACTGTGCGCACAATAAATAATTTTTTTTATATAWAWATTTATATGACTTAATATATATAAAAGTAAACAATGGATATTAAAACTGTTTAAAAATACAATTAAAATTTATTGAAGAAATAAAATTTTWTATTTTTAAAAAACAAAAACATTAAATTTAACATTATTTGATATTATAGTATTTAGTTTTAAATACTTTTATTAACTTATATAATCAGATTTAAATACATTGTAATAATTTTAATTGAATAGTTAAATATTATAGTATTTATAGATGAAATATTATTTTTTTATCAACGAATTAACTTTTCATATAAAAAACACAATATATAATTAATTTATTAAATTACAATTCAAAATTGTGTGATGTCAAGGTTGATTATGGTAAATTGATTTTCTAAATAGACATTAGATTTCATAATTTTATTAAAATAAWATAAAATAAAATTTTCTACAATTATTAGTAGAGTTACATAACTAMTGCATAATGTTTTGAAATTTTTGTAAGATTTTTTGAAATGAGTGTATTTATATAATATTTAGTGACAGATTTAAATATATAGTATAAATAGTAAACTTATAATATATATTAGTATAAAAATAAAACTGATTTATTTAGAGTTTAAAATCCAGTCTCTTATCAAATATAGAAAACTTTTTTATGCAAGTAATTCATAAGTAACTAAATATATGAGATATTTATATAACGATTTAGATTTTATTTTTAAGTTTTATTTATATAAATAGAAATTTATAATATCATTAAATACTATTTATTACTAATATTTGAGGAAATTTTATTTTGTAATATATATATATATATATAATACTAATAATATTTTTCTAACTATACTATTTGTATTAATAATAGTTAATTGTATTTTATTGTAAATCATTGTAACAATTTAATATAATGTTAGATCAAATTTTAAATAAAATTACATTGCTATATTTTATGTAATTTAAATATATTTAAGTATTTGAATTTTATAATTAATAAAAATTAATTTTAAATTGATAATTTAATTTAATAAAGTTATAATTACACATATCTAATTTTAAGTTGAAATTTTTAAATTAATAATAATAATAATAATAAATATATTTTATTTTAAAATATTAAAATCTTTTGATAAYCATAAATTACAAAAACGTAAAAATATAATTATTATATATTATATATTAACATTAAAAACGAATATAAATTAAAAGTCTATTGTTTAAAAAATCTTTAAAAATAATATTTATGTTTATTTGAAAAAATCAATTAAAGTTTGCATAAATAAATATTCCTACAGTTTTAATATTAATAATTTTAATTTTATAAGTCAAATAATTTAATGAAATATAAGCTTGTATTCTAAATTATAATATTTTATTGTAATTATTTGGTTAGATTAATAATAGTTATATTTTTAATATTATATGATTGTRATATTTATTTTACAAAATAAGTTTTCAATAAATGYTAATATCAATAAACAGWTTTAGTTATAAAAATAATAATCAATAAAATTTKTACTAAAGTTATATCAGACAATATATTTTAACTTTGCAATYGCAGTATTATTTGCAGTTTGTAAAATTATATTTATATATAAATTTACACTATTTAAAAATATATTTACAATAAATAATTTTAAGGCTCAAGGCATTTGTGGTCTCACCTAAAACTAAATTTGTTTTTATTATTTGAACTAATATAAGAGTTAGGACTCTCCTATTTAGAGGGCATTGAAATGYGTTGACTTTTTTAGGGTATATTTTTAATACTATATATTAATAAAATAAAATTAATACGATATGTTATGTTATGTTATGTTATCTTGGTCACTGAAACATTTGATCATAATCTCATACAGCATRTGATAGAATAGGATATACAATATTTTAATATTATTTACTTTTCTATACAATTTTTATGATTATTAATTAAACAATGTAATAAAATTTAGATTTTTTAAAAATCTATATACAGTGTAAACCCATTTTAAAAGTGAGGAAAAGGAGACAAAATGATTGAACAGATATTGTATTTTAATTATATTTTTAAAATATATTCATACATATTGTGTATATACTGTATATAATGCATAGACTAAAGTATTAATACATTGTTAGCAAATATGTGATAGACTTGTGGCCCATTTGCGGACCAGTTTGTGGTTATTATTGTTAATATTAATGCATATTATTATATAATAAACTTATTATAACCAGTGAATCATTCATCATCTAATGTAATGAATCGCATAATGAAATGATAAACACAATGTAATGAAATGAAATTGTTATCATTACTCAAAAAAAATTGTTACACATATTTAACAATTCAACTAAAAAAAATAAATCGCAAAATTAAGAAATTATTTTATGAAAAATGAAAGTTAGCCAACAAAAAAATTATTATTTATCAAAAATCTTATTATCTGTTAATATGTCGATTAAATTTCTATCTCATTTTCTCAACAAAAACAAAAATATATTAAGTAAATACTATTTTCATTTAATAATTTATTTTATTTTTTAATAATATCTTAAAGACATTGTCTAATACTAAGCAGTTATTATATGCTGTCAATAGGATAATGGAAATTCAGGTGAAAATAGTTATTAATAATATTAAAATAACACTAAGAAAAACTCAAATGTAATATTATATTCGGCAATGAAAGGCAAATAACCTGAAATGAAAAAATATATTTTATTATTAACAATAATATTAACAATAATAATCATAAGAGAAAGTAATATAAGATTAAATAATATAAAGAAAATTATGAATTAAAATAAATTAAAATATTATCAAAAAAAACATAAATAAATAAATAAATGTTAATATTTTTCTTGTTTGTTTTGTATTATTTGTAAGCAATGTTTTTTATTTAATTATTTTTAATTTTAAATTGATTTTATATATATACAGAGTGACAGCTAAAAGTAATATTTTATTATACAATATTCATATTATACAAAATGCATATAAATTAGTAAATACTTTCATAATCATTTTATATAATTACAATATGCTTATTATATTTAAAAAATTTTTAACGAATTATTTATATTAATTTAAAAGATATATAATTAATCGTAATATTTAAATATCATTATATAATATTATAAATTCACTATTATTAAATAAGATTTAATTTACTATTATATACAGGTCACTTTCAGTTTTTTATTGTTATTTTTGCTAAAAGTAAATAAATAATTATTTAATTAAAACAAATGTGATTTATTTAATTATTTTTTCAAGTCATTCATTAAATTATAAGACATATTTGTTCCGCAAATCTTTAATACATTATTCCAATGMATAAAATTTATTACATTTAAAAAATAAATGTATTATTATATAATAGTTTTTCTTACTCATGTAATAAAATATTACATACATATGTTTTATAAATATGAAAACAATAAAATTTATTAGATTAATCATTTGATATGTCATTATTGTCGTGTTTGTTGTCAAAAATACATAGAAAATGTATTGTAAATARTTTTAAATTATCTAAACAATGATTTACTTAGTTTTTACTACAGTATTACAAACACATARATTAATAATTTATTAAAACAATTACTAAACATAATCATCAATATTTAATCATATGTTACTACTAATAGATATTTATATATTTTGCTTACAAATATTAATAATTATTAATTAATATTTTAAAATWAATTAAAATAATGTATAATAAAAAATATTWAATTTTGCATTTTAAAATACATAATAACAAGTTATGTTTAACACTATTATTATTTTGGTTTTTAATTACACACAGAATTAATTAATCTATTATTGTATTTAATAATTATTTTAGAAATTAGCTACATAATTATTATTATTTAATAAATAAATAAAATAATGATTAYTGTTATATACAAATTGAAAATAATTAATCAAAACATACACACATACATACATACAATGACTCATTTAATTTTTAATTGTGTAAATAAAATGATATGAAAACGTTTGAACATTGGTTTGGTCACAGAGTCATTCAATCTTTTTTGATTACAATTTAGGTTAAAGTTTAGATAATAAAAAATAAAATTATTATCATTGCTTATAACAATGTTTACTATTAAAAATCGGCACATTTTATTATGTATATAAATAAAATATTGATTCTCCTTATAAAGTATCTAATAAAAAATAAAATTTATTTATTTATTAAGAATCTATAAAATAAAATAAAGAAAAATAATTTCACAAATATTAGACAAATATTTTTTGTTTTTTATTTTATTTTTTTAAATTCATTTAATATTCAATTCATTTAAAAATTTATCATTACATAATTATAATTCAATTATTTAATTTTTATTTTGTTTTTTATTTAAATAGTAAATWATTATTGATGAAAAAACTATGTAATATTTTAATCATTTTAATCATTAATAATCATTAAGTTTGAAAAAATAGTTTTACTATTATAAAGTTTGTTAATTTAGTAGATTACGAAACAAAATTTAAAATTTACAAAATAGGTAATCCTTTATTATTATATAACAATTTAATAGACACTTTTGTGCTAAATAGTGCTTTTAGTACAAAATTTTGAAACTTTTAATTATATTTACATTTTTATTTGTATAATTTTTTAATAAAAATAGATAATCAGTACAAAACAATGTTTTATATTATAGTGATTTACACATGTTTKTAAAAATTTATTTATTGTTAAATATAATAACAAAAATAATTGTTAAATTTAAAGAAATGTGTATTCACATGTTTTATTTAAAATAATTATTTATCATTTGAAAAATTTTAACAAACATTTGATTTAATCTTATTATATTTTKCATAATCAACAAATATAAAAATTATTTTATAATATTGTACAWTGTATAAAAACTATTGGATTTATTTATTAATATTAATTTATAAGATTAAYATTTAATAGGAAACACAAATTTAAATTTTTTTTTGAAATATATTATTAATTAATGAATTAAATAAAAATTKAAATTAAGTACAAATAAATAAYAAATAAAATTAGTAAATTGTCTGATTTTAAGTCTATGCAAAATTATAATTAATAGTAGTTTCCTGTTGTGCATCAAAATAAAAACTTTAATTAAACATTTATAACATTGTTTTCGTGCAAACTTATCATTGTTAACAAAATTTTGTAAAAATTATTATAAAATAATATTATATAAAACAGTATAACATTATGATGTGAACTATCACTAAATATCACACAATAAGTAATATTAAATTTTAAACTAAATAAACTGTAAATTTGTGTAATATACTAATAATATAAAAGTTTTACTTTAAATTTTATTTTTAATGTTATTTTTTTTGTTTTACTATATTTTTTATTTTTATTTTATATAGACTTTAATTTTCATTTATGCTATAATATTATGAGAATTAAGAAAAGAAAGTATTTATAATTAGAAAATTTGACATTTAATTATTAAAATTTTTAAWATGTGTTTAAACTTTATATTATTAAATTTATTTTTAAATTTGTTTTTAATAAAACATCGTTATTCGTGCGAACAATAAAATTTTAAACTTATTATTTAGTAAAAATAGTTTTTTATATAAAAATTATATTTTGTTAGGAAAATTATTTTAAAAATAAATAATTAATAATATTAACATCAAATTGTCTTATTTATAGATATTAATTAGTTATAATAATAATTTTTATTATTAGTTTTTTATCATTTGACATAATTTGAAATATAATCAATAAATTAGCTAATATACCAGTATAACTTATATAATTGATAAAATATACAAACAATATTTATTTTATTTTAATTGCTTAATTATTTTTAGTAATTAAAGGATTGTCAATTTAGTTATCAAATAAATTATAAATAAAGATTAAGTATATTTATTATAACATTTTTTATTTAAAAGAATTATTAAGATTACTACTATTTTACGAAAATATTAATTTGTTTTTTATTATTATTAATTAATTTTATAAAATGTTTACGACTATTAATATGAGATTTATAATACAATGTGAGAAATTGTTTTATTAATCATATAATTTTATTTAAATTAATTTTATTGTTACAATCGTTTACATATATCATATTGTTTTAATATATTTTTTATTTTGTAACATAATTTTAGTAATTTGTAAATAATTATAATTCCTATTATGTTTTTATTTAACTTTTTACAAATTAAGAAAAAGAAATTTTTATCATAATTTCTTTTATAATCTTAAAAATATAAAAAATGATTTGTGATTTCAAAATTGCCAACAAAAGAGTTTAAACTTATAGTAATATACTTATAATCTTATTATCTATATATTAGATGAAAATTCAATTTGACAGCAAATAAATGAATTTATGTATAAAATTTAGTAATATAACTTATAACCTATAATTATTTATTTTACTTATTTATATTTAAGAATTTTTATTTGTTTATATTTTGAAATATTTCAATTAACATACAATATATTTTCAGTACAAACATTAAAGTAATCCAAAATAAATACATATTATATTTTAGAAATATTAAACACAGGAAAAAATAAATATTTATTTATATATTTTATATGTTTAAATCAATTACAATAGAAATACTTAAAGTTATAAACATTTTTGGAAATATAATAAAAACTTTTTGTTTTTTCTTTATAGGTTTGCTTTTTGTTTTGTCTGTCCCTTATATATKGAGCGACAGTAATAATACTGTATGTCCCGARTCGTCGACCATAAAGCCCTGTATTTGTGACCACAAAAATTTACAGATCATTTGCACCGGTGATAAACAATTTATTTTGTCACAAGTATTTAAATCTATCCGTGCCAATGGGGGACACCATTTCAATAGATTTATTTTAACTAACAGTGCCATCACCTCAATAGATGATAATGTAAATATCAATTATCAAATGTTCAAAAAAAATATAAGTATCTCTCATTAGTGGCACAGTTGTGAGCACTCAAAACAACAATAAATATATAAATCAAAGAAAATACAACATTTTTAGCAAATATTAGATAATGTTTTTTATTTTAAAAAATATCAAAAAACAACAAAAACATTACTTTCGATTTCACTTGAAATCAYTATTTAACAAAAAAGTTTATTCAATAATATTATGATAAAAATAATACTTAATGTGTTTGTTTAGAAAGCTTTAATCTTTTAAAATAAATTTAGTTTAAGTAATGTTTAAAATACAACAATAATATATTAATTGTTTTAAACTTTATTACTGTTTAATATTTACATTATTGTGTTTACAGGCATTTTMTGGCATTTCATTTAACAGTATTACGATTACAGGCGCTTACGCCCTGAGCCGTGTCGGCAAATGGGCGCTCAATGGATCAGCTTATACWCTGGAGGAGTTCAAACAAATTGGCGACAACTCACTGGACGACCGATACAGTGATGACCTCTTCCATGCCTTGAGTACATTGGTTGTCGTCAACAGAATATTCCTCGACTTAACTAAAATGAAGTCAATTCCCGACAATGCCTTTCGTATAGTTAATGGCAAACAAATTAATTTAAACTCAATTCATCTCAATTATATCGGCGGACGGTATGGTAGTCTAGAAGTGATTGGTGGCCGAAGTTTCTATTATTTGGATAATTTACGAGACTTATCRCTCGCCAATCAACCCATCAGACTCTTAAAAAGGCATTCATTTGACTTTGAGTTAACCCAAAGTCAAGATTTGGACCTCCATTTGGATGCCACTGCTATTACAGGTAACACACATACATAATACACGTTATATAAATTCATATACAAAAAAATATAATTTRTTATAATATACTATAGTAAATGACTGAAAATTTAACTAAATTATTAKTAAAGTATAGGTAAAATAATAATAATAAAAGTTATAATCTTAAGTCACGTATACTAAAAAAAGAATAAAATGATAATATTTAAAAATAACTTTATTTTAGGATTTTTAAATTACTATATTTTAAAAATATCTCAAATGTTTTATTTTTTATAATAATAGATTTTTTGACTACAAAAATATATTATACTGTTTTATTTATTGTAATTTAAAAATAATAATTTAAGGGTTGGTCATGTTTAAAGTACATTAAATTAGTATTGTTATAAATCTAAAAATTGYTTATAATTTATAAATGTATTTTATTGTTAAATTTGCATACAATATGACATTTTACTCAATTTGTCTGCATTTAGTACAAAAACACTATATTGTATTACATAGTATCATATATATACAGAAGGGTTAAGTAAGGAGAGTATGGGAGGTCAAGCCAAATGACCCCTCCCTAAGATTGTAATTTGACCCCCAGACTTTTTTGACCAAATCAAAACTATAATCATAAAATAATCACACAATTTGTTAAATGTTWGAAAAATAACWAATTTTTATTATATTATCAATAATAATATTATACTAATTTCATAGGCGATAGCTTTGAATCGGGAATATTCCTGGACTCTAAACGTCCGATTACTGTTGAGGCATCCAATGTCAATATAACCTACTTTAGGGAAAGTGTATTTAGGCCGGTGTTTGAGTTRCCCGACTCAAAAATGATCACTTTTTTGGTGGAAAACAATCCATTACAATGTGATTGTACTGTCTATTGGATGTTCAGGGAAAGGGAGCGCTTGCAGTATCGGGTAATAGAGCCGACGTGTGCCGGAACTGATGGAAAATCATTGTGGACTTTGACTGATGAAGACTTCAAAAATTGYTAAACAAATTATTTTTTAATTAAAATGTAAAGATTAATATTTTYTAACATAATGTTTAAATAAAGCAATTAATAATCCAAATCTTTATTATGTATTTGAGTCAATTTCTTGGATTATAAAAGTAAATTATTATTATTATTATTTATTTTTCTTATTAAATAATTTATGAATAAATGRAAAATTTTTATTTTATTAAAACATGTTTAATTATTTTTTAATATTTACATTTAAAATAATACAATCTAAACATGCAAACAAATATTGTAATTACAGGAAATAAATTTTGTAAATATAATTTTTTTTAGATTTTTCCAAAAATATATATTTACATTAGTTTATATTACTGTACATATTTTTAGTGATATGCATATAAATAACAAACAATAATGTATGCATAATTATTTTTATTATTTTAACATAATTAATTTAGATTCTATTAATAAAAATYCAATATTATTAATTTATATAATTTATTTTAAATATTTAAAAAATTGGGTCTAAATGTGAACAAATATTACACATAACACAGTAATACATATTTGGAAATAAAGTTATTAACAGATAAATAAAAAAATGTTAATTTATTGTTATGATTACATGTATTTGAATTACTAATATATATTTTACTATAATCTCAATTACATAACATTTTTATATTAGTAAAGAAAATGCATTAAAAATATGTATTGTTTTATGAGAGGTACGGAAGTATTAGGGTTTCAATTATTGTTAATATTAATAACAATACAATATTGTAAATGTCTTCAACAACAATAACTACAAAGTTTACAACACTTTTTATTGCATTAATAAGTTTTATTAATTTATTGGATTTAATTAATTGCCAGAGAATTATAATTCGAAATAGAAATAAAGGTAAATAATAATAAAATATTTAAATTTTCAATTTTTTATTTATCATATACAGTACAGTGTATTGTTTTTGTTATTATTATTTTAATTTTAATTTTTGTTTATTATTTTTTTCATTAACTTTTTAAAAACATAATAGAAATAATAATATAAAAAAAGTAATTATAATTACAGTATGTTTGTCGAAAAAAATAAATAAAGTTTAGGAAWAAGCGCTCAACAAATTTTTAAAAGTTAATATAAAATGTTTTGACAAAATTAAAATTAATTATCTTTTTATTTATTAAATTTTGTGGTTAAATATTGTTTAATACAAATTTATAAAATAATAAAATAAGTAAATTAAATATTTTATTTTATTTAATGATCATCATAATAATAATTACTATTATTTTTATTAATTTTAAGAAAACCCACACACCTTTACTATAATTGTTTTTAATAAATAGTTTTTTGCAACAAATTGTTATACAGTATAATTACATTATTTAATTAATTGTTGAATTATTATTTGCACGAAAATAAATTTCAAGTTAAAATCTATTTTGTTATAAAGATATACGATTTAAATAAAAAATTGGGGTATTGTATAGTATAGCTGCCACTTGTTGTTCACGCGATTAATATTTAATACAATTTTAAAGATAAATATATGAATGTCTCGTGAATTACTATTAATTTTATTGTAAATTAGAGAATATTTTCTTTGTTAAGTTTTTCTTGAAAGTTATGTTTCTTTTGAAAGCTATGACTTAAATTTAGTGAACAAAATGATTAATCTAAAGACATTATTTAGACTAATACTTGTCTCACAGGAGACAATGATTAACTGGTGTATAACAATGGGTTTATTATTAGCAACTAAAAAGTGTCCCATTTGTGACAACGAAATGGTAAATAATTAATTTGCAAAAAAATACATTAAAAAATTATTTTCATAGAAGATAATTGTCAAACAATTATCGTACCGGTGCCACCAAAAGCATGGACAACCTCATGATTATAGACTAAGTGCTTTGAATAATACGTGGTTTTCTGGATCAAAGTTTAGCATTGAAAACATAATAATCTTGACGTACCTGTTTTCGGTCGGCACAACAAAATATGAGGACATTAAACGAGAAACAAGTGATTTAACTAAAACAACATCTCATAACACTATAAGTGATTGGCTTAACTTTTGTCGAGAAGTGGTATTTGATTGGGTCGAAAAATATCAATCAGTTGATCTCTTAGGAGGAGAAGGTAGTATATGATACATATTTAATTATGCACGTTACCTAAACCTAATTATAATGGTAATACCAAACTGATAGTGTATTAGTGTTTGCTCTGTTACCTAACCTGGAGTTCCGACCGCAACCTAAACCTAATTATAATGATAATACCAAACTCATAGTGTATTAGTGTTTGCTCTGTTACCTAACCTGGAGTTCCGACCGCAACCTAAACCTAATTATAATGGTAATACCAAACTGATAGTGTATTAGTGTTTGCTCTGTTACCTAACCTGGAGTTCCGACCGCAACCTAAACCTAATTATAATGATAATACCAAACTCATAGTGTATTAGTGTTTGCTCTGTTACCTAACCTGGAGTTCCGACCGCAACCTAAACCTAATTATAATGGTAATACCAAACTCATAGTGTATTAGTGTTTGCTCTGTTACCTAACCTGGAGTTCCGACCGCAACCTAAACCTAATTATAATGGTAATACCAAACTCATAGTGTATTAGTGTTTGCTCTGTTACCTAACCTGGAGTTCCGACCGCAACCTAAACCTAATTATAATGGTAATACCAAACTCATAGTGTATTAGTGTTTTCTCTGTTACCTAACCTGGAGTTCCGACCGCAACCTAAACCTAATTATAATGGTAATACCAAACTCATAGTGTATTAGTGTTTGCTCTGTTACCTAACCTGGAGTTCCGACCGCAACCTAAACCTAATTATAATGATAATATTTTGATAACTTTTAATTCAGGAGTTGTCGTAGAAATTGACGAAACAAAAGTTGGTAAAAGAAAGTACAATAGAGGTCGACTAGTTGATGGGACGTGGATTTTAGGTTTAGTTGAGATTCAAATAGGAGCTAATTGTCGACGTGGAGGTAGATTTCGTTTAGAAATATGTCCCCTAAATAAAAGAGATGCCGACACTCTTTTACCTTTGATACGTAAGCATGTAAAAATTGGGACAACTATTGTGTCTGACTGTTGGGCTGGATATTATAGACTAACAGACAATGGTATAAATGATAGATAAAACATATTATTAAGTTAATTAATTTTTTAATTTTTAGGTTTTGTCCATTTTACTGTGAATCATTCGAAAGAGTTTGTCAATTCACATACCGGTGCAAACACACAGACCATTGAATCTCAATGGAGAGCTATGAAACGCAATCTTTTAAGAGGGGGTATACCACAAGATAACCTTTATCTACATTTAGCCGAATATCTTTGGCGCCGACACGTACTTCACAACAATTTAGATAATTTTATTTTTTTTATTGATTGTATAAAACAATTATACAACCCTTTAATTTAATTTTAATTACAGTATATACAGGTATATATATTAATTTGCAATGTAAAATATTATTTCATAATAATATATTTATATTTAATAAAATCTATTGTAATTAACGCGATATTTGTATATTTAACTTTAAAATTGTATTAAATATTAATCGCGTGAACAACAAGTGGCAGCTATACTATACAACAGCCAAAAATTGTACATTTATAATAATCACATAATCAATTATTAAACAGTTAGTCGAAAATGTATATTATTATTTAATAATGAGTTTAAGTTAAAATAAATTATTGTTTATATTTTTTCTCATAAAAGTTTAAAATACCTATTAAATTATTAAATTTTCTAAAATAATTATATATTTACAGTATATATATATATATAAATATATATATATATTATTTAATAATATACAGTAGTATATAATGTCTGTATAATAATAATTTAGTTAATTAAAATTTCAATAYAATTTTTATTTAGGTCAAAATGACGGTACTTTACGACCAGTAGCTATAACATTGATGACCACTTCGGGACCAATAATTATTGACCAGCGAAACACTCGKCGACCGCGTCGTGAGATGGCATTTATGACCACTATTGTCCAGCGGCGCAAAGTTACCGAAATTATTAATATTAATGTCAAAGTCAAAGATAGACCGCAATCGCAAAATAACCGAAACAACAGACGACGTGGACAACAGAGACGCCGTCGGAATCGATCGCGAAATCAAAGGCCACCGAATTTTTTTGAWAGAATGCGACTATTTTTTGGTCGCAATCCTCTCGGTCTGAGTCCAGGAATGCAACGATTGTTTCGGCCCTTGGATTACAACAACAATAATAATAATTTTTATTTTAATAGATTTCCCAATAGAGGTGGTGGTCGACGACAAGGACAGAGACGGCCWTTGAATTGATTTTATAAGTTATGATTATTATTATTATTATTTTTAAACTAAATAAAAAATATAATGATATTGAATTAAGATTTTTGTATTTTTAATTTTTATTATACAATATGCAATACTGTATGCAATATTTTAATAATATAATGATTACTCGTATAAATATATAAATTAAAAACAAAATTTATATTTGTATAGAAAAAATGCATACTAAATTTTAAAATATACCTGTAGCAATTTTATTTTCAAAAAACTTAAACTTTAWTGTATTACTKTATAAATATTTRGTTATRCTATAATTATTTATAGATACAGTTAATAATTACTTTAATTAGATTATGTTAATTACATAATTTAAATTTTGTTTATTTTTCAAGTAAACTTCAAGTAATTTATAAACAATAGAMTTTCTAATTTTAATATAAGCTATTTTAAAAATTACTTTATTTATTAATATCTGTATAATACTATATATTGTAGTATTCCTRAGCTATTAATATATAGTATATCTATATCTCTATAGTATATATATTATGTAACTATTAAAATATAATAATTTTTACTTATTATTATCTGCAAATTGCAATAATGCCGGACATTGCATTTAATACAGTATGTGATAACCAATTGATGTAATTATATGATATAATCTGATGATAAATTTATATACACATAAAAACAATAAAAATTAAATGCTGAACAAATATAGTATGAAACACAAAATAAATGGTTCACTCAATTACACTAAACTATAATATTGAGAGTAAATTATATAATTAAGCAAAAACAACAAAATAAATTAAAATAGTTTTCATACATAAAAATGATTGTTTTGATTATATTATTATTTTTATATTAAATAAATAAAACCATTTTCAAAAAATTAATAGTAAAAATGAGTAAAAAAAACTTCCGCATAATCTATTTATCAGAGATAATGATGCGTCCAATATGGGAATGGGAGGACATGTATTGCAATAATTGTCTTTTTATTATTTCGATGTCATATTGATTGTTGCCATCAAACAAACAAAAAAATCATGAGATATGGATTAACATTAATTGTGTTAATACTGTTTGTGTGCAATGGTTTAGCAGTCAAACGTCAGTCACGACAATCACCACAAAACAAGACTCCAATAAATCTGAATCCCAGGAAACAGGAGTTATTTAAATTGAAAAATTATTGGGTTTGGGACTATTAGGTGGACCCGGTATGTCATGTTTGGGAATAACACAATACTTTTATAATATATGTTTTATTTAAATTYAATTTTTAAAATAAAATCTAATTTATAATACAATAGTTTTATAAATTAATTTTTTTAAGTAATAATTTTATACATTTTTATAATAAATATTTTATGRTATATTTATAATAATTAATTGAGGCTTTATCGGCACAACCGGAGTCTATTTGGCCGGAACTACAGCCAATCCAAACACAGCGTCAACCAATCCAGCGACCAGTGCTCCGCCAACAGACGGGTAATTTATATACACTGTATATATCGGATATTTATTTCAATAAATGCCAATTATTAACATTGCATTAAATTATTAGTTTTCAATTACATAATTTAATTATAAATATTTTTTAATATATACTAAATTAAATTTATGTCTTTATTTAGTGGAAACCCTTCGACACAACGGTCTAATCGTCGTCGCAGAGGTCGTCGAAATGGTAAGAAAGGCAGAGCTGGTCGACAGCGAAGACTATTGAGACAAATGAGTAGAAGAAAAGGTAGACAACGTGTTAGTCGTTTGAATTTGGTTTTAGAAAGACAACACTTCCAGAAGTACTATAAAAAGGCGATTAGAGTTAAACATAAACGAAGACCTAAACGGAAAAGAAGGACAACAACRACGAAAAGGTCTAAAATTGAACTCAAAAAGTCTATCGAAAGAAAAAATAAAAATGCAATAAAATCGGTGACTAATAATAATAATAATAATAATAATAAACGCAACAATAATTAAAATAATTAATTAAAAATTGTAGACAAATAAATTTTTTWAACTAATGTTAATTACTATAGTYAATGTTAAGTGTTCACAATTTAATATTAACAAAAATAAATTTAGTATTAAATGCTAATTTACTAACAAACTCGTGATTAGGAACAACTATTTCTGCAAATAGTAATTATAACAAATTATTTTTGAAAATATATAATATTATATATTCCCACTGCTGTAAGTTATCTAACGTATGAAAAAATTTATTATTGTTATATATTATTATTTAAAATTGTATCATTWTATATATATATATATATATAAACTTATATATATTATATAATTTGCACAGATTTTTGTATGATTAACAACTAAATATAAAGATATAATACATGCCATCGTAACAAAAAATATTAACAATTGAGAGATAACTTTCATTTTATATAAATACAGTATAACAGTATAT
Source organism: Oppia nitens (assembly GCF_028296485.1). Classification (NCBI taxonomy): domain Eukaryota; kingdom Metazoa; phylum Arthropoda; class Arachnida; order Sarcoptiformes; family Oppiidae; genus Oppia; species Oppia nitens. Next base: position 1,073,927 of record NW_026533251.1, read on the forward strand.
TATAGATACCAGTTTTCATTATTCAAAATATAAATATATATAAATATATATATTAAAATATGAGACTTTTTTAAAACTTTTATTTTTGTTATTTTGATTGATTATTAACTCTCTCTCTCTCTCTCTCTCTCTCTCTCTCTCTCTCTCTCTCTCTCTCTCTCTCTCTCTCTCTCTCTCTCTCTCTCTCTCTCTCTCTCTCTCTCTCATTTATTTTCTTATTTTAGAGCAATAGGTGTGTCATTCAATTGTTTGTATAATAGAGAGCCCTTTCCTCTTAAGAAACTAGTTATACCTTATCTCTACATTTCTATTCATCCCAAACTCTATATATAAATATATAAATATATGGTATGATCTGATCTGTTATATTTTAGTTACGATTATATAGTATAATTCAAATTGGGTCACATTTTTTATTTATTTTATTACCTGTAGTACTAATGATATATCTTGTTATATAACAAATTGTAAATATAATGTTAATCTGTCTGTCATTAGCCTTCAATAAACTGTTTTTTATATTTTAGTATTTTATTTTGTTGGACACTATTTATAGCCCTGTGATTTGAATCAAACAAATTTTATTTAAACTTAAATTCACTAAAAATAAAATGTACAATAAATAAACTTATTTTGTATAAATACACATTTGATTATAATCGTAACTAATTTCAATAATACTAAACTTTTCTTTTTTCTAATATTTAATTTTAGTTTTTAATTACAAAAAAAAATCCTAAAAATATTTATGCACTATAATATTATAATTAATCAATAATTAMTATAAATTTGAACAATAATTAGAATTGTTGAAAAATTACATCAATTTTTTTTTATATACTTACTACTGATATAATCATTTATAATTTATAAAAAATTACTAAATAATTAAATATAAACTTTTATCGATTAATTTTTAAAAATTTATTAATTATTTAATAAGTCAAATGTAATGACATATATATACAGTATATATATACATGTAGCTCCAGTAAATAAATGTAATTTAAATACATGTAAATAAATTTATAAATATCTAAACATAAATTTAAATTACCGGTAATTATATAGATATAAAATCATATCTATTGCAACAAATTTAATTATGACAATAAATATATATAATTATCGTAATTATACTATTTTATAATTGTATTTACTATAAATAAAATATAATAAAATAAAAGTATTGGTAATCTAAAAATTTAAATAAATACTGTATTTTGTTAATTTTTACTAACTTCAAACTAAAAATTTAATTAACAATATCTATAGACAGTACTATAAAGTATCATAATTATGGTAAATATTAATTTATCGGTAACATTTTGAAGGCACGAATATATCAGATTTGGAGCTAATAATAATAATAATAATAATACATATTTTAAGCCTAAACATAACAATTGTATAAATAATTATAAGTACAACAAATACTGTTTTGCGATATTAATAATATAAATATTATAGTAATACAATGTTATTACCGAAAATAACAATCACAATAAAAATCAAATAAATAACAGTTTCTTCAATAATAACAATAACTTTAATATTGTTGATCAAACAAAATCTCATCAAATAAATTGAATCTAAATTTCTTCGGTTTCCTTATATTTATTTAACTATTCACACGAATGGCCACAAAACCGATGATTGTTTTTATTATTTCATCGCTGTATCCGTATCTTCACTGAACGTTTTGATTAAAATCTGCAAAAATAATAATAAACAAAACGAATGAATAATTTTAATATATAAATTCAAAAATAAAATATTCAGTAAAACATGAAAATAATAACATAAAAGTATTATTTTAAAAAACAAAATAAGTGTCAATAGTTTTTTGACAGTAATGTAGGGATTGCACACAACAATGATGTATTGCATTCATTAAAATAGCATATAATAAGCAAATACTGAAACATTTTTGAAATACAAATTATATTGTACAGTATATAAGCAAACAATTTACATATATGGTAATGGTTTAAAAAACAAGTATAATATACCTCATTAATGATAACCCATCGATCAGAGTCAGCAGTTATACTAATCCTCAATTGTTTGACCGGACTTATTAAGTGCGGGACATAGCCGTTRGCCATCCCTTTCATGACTTTGAAACCTCCGATTCTAATATAGCCGTCTGGTGTAACACTCAGATGGTTGGGTATTGACAAAAGTTTGCTAACGGGTAGGACTTCGACAGTGGCGTCTATTAGTTTGTCTTCGGGATGCTCTGAATTGGATGTACGTATAAAATACCTAAAAAATAAATAAAWAAAAGTTTAATTAAAGTTCAATTAATAAGTTTATTAATATAAAATAAATTACGGTAATCACAAATATATATATAAATTTAATTGTTAATTTGTTTATTAATATCCAGGGTGCATTCTAGACGTATTTATTTTATTTATTGAAAAATTTTCTATTAGTTATTTASTATATTTCTAAAAATTAAATCAATATCAAAATTAAATKAATTTTATATSTATTTGTTATGAACCTACAGATTCTCTAATAAATASTATGTATTAATAATACTTATTATTTAAATCATTAGATTTTATTATAATAGAATTAAAACCAAAAGCGTACAAAAATTTTTWAATTAAGTCATTTAAAAATATAATATAAATTTCAAATAATTCAGGATATGCTTTAAAATGCCAGATAAAGACTAACGTTTATAATCTATACATTATATTGTTATAAAGAGTATTCAAATATTATAATAATTTCTAGATATTGAATAGAAATGACTGATCAAAATAATACGATAACAAGTAGTTGGCTATAAAATAATGATAAATTGGTTAAATTTATACTATTGACAAAATATAAAAACAAAATTTATAGTAAAACCAATAATTTATAAAATCATATTCAATCTCATAAATATAGTTTTTTTCTATCAAATCATAATGTTATGCRTGTGGATAAAATATATAATTGTATAAAATATAAATAAACAAGAAAACTAAAAATAAAGTATATATTAATATTTAACTATAATAGGATCCATAATAATAATACCTTTCCAATGAAATGGGTGGATCAAACGTAAAAGTTATATTATCGCCAGCTTTGGGTGTAAGTGCCCAGAAAAATGTATCACCAAAATAACACCGCTCTATGTTATGTCCCTTATAGTGCGTCAATGTTGTGGCCACTATGGCATTGGGATTGTCTTTATGTGGGTAATAGAGAGACARTTTGCCGAATCCCCGGTCCCTGAGTTTCTGGACTTTTCCTTTGAGACTGGAATGGGTGCCAATGTGTTGGAAMAGTGAAGGCTTGTGGTGCAGCCATACCAACTCTTTCTGTTTCTTACAGTCTTTGACATCTCTGTCAAACCGACATAACTTTGTTTGGATCAGATGTTCCAGAAGCCAGTCAACAGGTTTGTCGTTATGGAAAATAACGAAAAATATTATAAACATCGATAGATCTACCGATTTAAACACTTTTCCTGTAATTATATAAAAATATGTCAAAATAAATCTACAGATAATTTTTTTAATTAATTAATTAACAATAAAATACTTTAAATGTTATTAATTTTAATATACTATATGTAATTTAACATATATTTACGGTAGTAGAAAATAAAWTTCATTTACAGTACCGGTAAGTATATATATATCAATTTAGACTTTACATAAACAATATATTYACAAATAATAATATTATTAACCGATAAATCCTAGACTACAGAAGTCGAGAATCAGCCATTGCTTCTTCTGCAGAGATGTCTTGACTATAAAATTCTTCATTTTTGTTAAATATGACGGCTTAGTGAGTATGTCGTCCTCTAATTGCACATAATATGTCCCCTTTGGCTGACAGTACATCATTAAATAGCCTTAACATAGAAAGAAAAAAATGTTATCAATTATATATTGTATATATTATATATATAAAAWCAAACCATAATCTAAGTTTTGTTTTGTTCGCCACCGAACCCTATCAATTGGATCACCTAATGTTTGTCTCAAATTAGTCATATTAGGATAATAGGAAGCGGGAGGCGATATAATCTCCAGTAGACCTGAGTCCAAGTGATCACCAAATTGTGATTCTAAATCATTAGCCGTTTTTGTCACGAAATCTAAATCAGTCTGTTTTTTATGTAACAAAAAAAAAAAATAAAATGTAATTAAATTGTCATTAAATTAATAACTGATATTATCAATAAATTTTATAAACCATAAAAATGCCATTTCCTTAAAAATTATGTCAAGAACTAATACCTCAGCTATGAAGACAACTATAACTGTTTCATTGCGTTCATCGACCGACATATTGTCGATGAGGTTATGCAGTGTTGATACCAGATATGACTCGACCTCACGCTTAACTGTGGGCACACCCAACACCATTGTCGCAGAGTTTCGTTCATTTCTGGTCAGACGAAATGCCGGCCTAAGAGAATCGCTCGACGATAGCAAATGTGGTAAAAAATGGTGAATAGATGGCAACTGTAGTACATCTGATGATAGTCTAGACGAACCAAATCTACGGCCTAAGAATCCATTTAAAAATCAGTAATGAGTTTTCAGTGACAGTTAAGACAGTCATCAAAAAATACAGATAAAAAATAAGGAAAAATACAAACAAACAAAAATTATATATTAATAACATAATTCATGAGTTAATGGGTTTACTATAAATATAATAAAGTGTGGGTTAGGTTTGMATAAAAAAATAACATAACAATCACTCATTTGGTGACAACTTAATGACATCTCACAACATAACAGTCACCACTATCTTCAACTAACAACCTACTACTACTGCAAGTACTTCTTGTTTTTTATTGATAATATGAGAAAAAATTACACCWAAAAAAATTATGACAAGAATTGAATCGAAATTTAATTTTGTTGATAATGTAAGAAAAAGTATCTTTTAATGGTATTGCCATTTGATGTGAACCGTTAATATTAACGTTAATATTAAGGTGATAGTTATTAGCGGTTTATTTATATATTTTTTATTTGTTTAGGAAAAATATGTCTCCAATTTCCTCAATATTTTTTTGTGGTGAAAAACAATTTAAGACAGTTATCATTTAGAAATAAAATTTACAATTTTTTTGACAATTTTGGTTATAAATTATCCGATAATGATTTTCAAATAACTCACAAATGGTATACCAGTATATCTTATATACCGATATACAGTATATAATAGCATTTCAACAAAAAAGTTAATATTTATTTAATATAGTCGGCAATCAATTTATGTTTCTTAAAAAGTATTATTTTATGTAGCAATGGGTTGAATGGACTGTAATTAAATTGTTGTCTGTCTTGTAATTGTCTGGACTATAACATTGAACCACAAAAATTAAATGCTAATCAATGTACATATACTGTAATACCTGGAAGTGAGAAACTAACTGCTTATTACAAAAAATWCAGTATTTTATATACTGGGTGTCAGTCATTAAAAACATAACAAAAATCTAAATAAAACAAATCCTTGAATCAAATATACAGAAAAATAAATAAATTTTGTATTAATAAAAAAAACTAAGTATAATAGTAACAACAAAAATTGCTTATAATATAAATGAAACTTTCAAATTATTCTCGGATAACTAAAATAAACATCAGATTATAAGTTAAATGTGAAAAAGGATATATGAAACAGTGCTGCAAAAAATAATAAGTGATAAATAGCTATGTTTTACAAAAAAGAATTATAATAYAGTATATATTGTATATTATATAATGTATATATAATTTATACTGAATATGCAATTTACTGTAGTTTAATAAGTACTGTATATGCATATTGCCATTTAATGGTACAGTACAAACACAATGGGCGTATGGCATTAAGTTGACCCTATAAATAAATACAGTATATTGCAAATATAATATATAAAGTGTTCAGGTCATATTAAGCTAGTTTATTTTGGATCCACTTAATATGTTTAATATCATTAATGTGTATCGATATAACATCAATTGATTTTATATTAGCTAATTTTGTACAATAATTATATATAGATATAATGTGATATTTAAGCCATTATTATTTTTGGGGTGTATTTCATTTATATCATAAATGAAATTTTTGTATTTTATTACTTAATAAAAAATACAATTTTGTTTAATTAATAATGGTCAACAATTTATTATTGTAAAAAATTCAATACATGTTACCTACTGTAGCTATTGATTATTATTTGTGTATGTGTGTTATGTTATGTAACTTATGTTTAATAACATAAAACAATAATCACATTAAGATTTTATAAACTATAATAAAATTCAAATATAAAAGCAATAATTCTGGTATACAGTAGAGTAGTGTATATTATACACTGTATAATATAAATATAACTGTTGTTGTGCTGAACATTGTTTTTAAGCCAATGAATAACTAGTCTATGGTTTTGTTTCATTTGACAGCAAATCACTTGTGTTTTACCGCTTAAAAACTCTCTAAACCGTGCGTTAAAAACATACAATTATCAAAATATATTGTTATTACAATTTTATTATTATTTATCACAACTGCATCACTGAATTAACATTATAATAATAAACTAAAAGTTGAGGTCAAAAAACTTGCAATTTTTTAACAATTACTCTCTCTCTCTCTCTCTCTTCTATCTATCTCTGTCTCATATTACTAAAAATTTAAGGTTTTAGATATGAAAACCATAGCTATTTTTTGGCTAAACATAAAAAGCCAATCAAAATCACTATTAAATGAACATTTTATGGGGGAAATGGAGACAAACCACAAACCAGATTCATTCATACATTTATCAAATATACTTAACATTAGACATAACATTTGCTTTGGGTATTGTTTATTTGTTTGAAATATTATAACATTAATAAAACTACAAACAGATAAATATTATTTTTTTTAAAAAACAATTCTCTTGACTAATGGAAACCAATTTTAAAAATAAAATTTTTATCTCATTATATTTTACTATTATTTTATGTAATATATACAGAATTTTCATTATTATTATTAAATAACATCAAAAATATACTAAATATGTATTGTATATTATATATTTAAATATAATATATTTATAAAAGAATCTTTAGTTATTTATTGAATCCTTTAGTGATAAAAATGTCAAAAAACGGATAAATGTTTTTAAGATGATATTATTAAGATATATATATATATATAGTACAGTATATATTACTATCTAATCGATATATACTTTATATATCTACCCATTAAACATATAATCGATTTATACATTAAAAATCTCGGTTGACATCATCAGTGTTACTGAGATATACAGATAAACAAAATTGATTTTTCAGATATAAATTATATTAGCGAGAAATACATTTGCAAATAAATAATAAATAAGTTTATACTATAATATATAAATTATTTTAGTTAATCTGTATACTACTATATTTTCATTTTACTACTTATAGATATTATATTATAATTTAGTCGGTAAATCTAAATGATATGGGAAACTATACATTGAATTAATGTAGAAAATAGCAAAATATATATATACAAACAACAACAACAAAAATCTATATAATAAAMAACAATTTTTTATTATGCAATACCTTATTGTTTGGTCATAAATTAATGTCCGTAAATGACAGATACATCATAATCAACTCAACTTAATTATCATTAAAGATACCAATCATTTTATATTTATTCATTAAACATATCGACATTAATAATATAATAGACAAACAACTACAACAACAATAACATCAAAAGTTAATTTCAAATTCAAGTTTGAAAAACAACATTAAATCATATAATAATTTATTATAATTAACACATTGTGTATTATACTTGCAATTTGTTTCTAAGGTTAGCAAAACACAACTTATTTTTTTAATAGTAAATAATTTGCAAATATTATAATTAAAATTATATTAAATAAAAAATAGTTTCTATTTGCAATGAAAAAATATAATATTCATAAAATATCTTAGAGTTAGGCACWAACTATACCATTGTACTGTATCTTAATATAAATTATTAAAATAAAAGATTTGYAAAAACTTGTCTAATAAAAAAATATTCGCAATAATGTATATAATAAATCTAAATTATTTTTATTATTATTATAATATGACTTAAAATTCTATATATAAACTAAATATTCAAACTTATTCATCAAATGTAATTTATTCAATCATTTTAATTATCAATTTTTCATAGAAATATTAAAATTTGTCTATTTATTATATCGTAAATAATTGCCTATAAATAGTGGTTATTAAATTCAACAATATATTAATTTATGGTTTATTAAAAAAAACTATAGTTCTATAAACTCATAAATAATATTACATAAAACGTTATAATTTCAATTAACATCAAATCACTATAAATAATTTTCGTGTAATACATAATAAAATACTTATATAAGTCGATAAAAATACTTCCGACATATTCAAGTTAACTAACTATTAAAAAAATAAACTAACAATTGTTAGTATTGTATGCATTGAATATGTATAAAGTGTAGGAAAACTATTGATTTAAATTTTTGAATTATAACTATTTTATTGCACAATATACTATATAYACGSTATATGTTGAATAATTGAATAAATTTGGTTAAAAATAAATTTGTTATATAAAGATTATCCACAAAAATTYAGGTAAAACACATAAAATTACAATTAATTTTACATTCATTTAAACAAAACAAAAAATATACCGCATATAAAAATTAAATAATATTTACAGTATATTTAATAACTAATTTATTTTCTATTATTTTTAATCGCATTGATTTTTTATTTTAAATAGAGAGTATTTACAACTTGTATTTTTATAAAAACTTAAAACATTTATGATAATCATCACAACCACCCAAACATTATTAAAAAATATTTGATTGAACAATGGCMTAAATTATAACATTTTTAAATATACAAATAATTAAAGACAATGCCTTGAATGACATATATTTATTATTTTWAACATTCATTAAAATCTCAATTCAATTAAAATGATTGATTTTGTGTCACACAAATTAACTAAAAAATTATTATAATTGATTCAATTGTTTTAAATTGTTAAACAAAAATAAAATAAGTAATAAAATTAAGACAACAAAAYATTTCGCACAAAATACTAATGAAATTAAACTAAAATGAAAAATAATAAAAAATATTTCATATATTAATGCAATTTTAAAAATATAATTATCTTATGATAAATTTTCGTCTCTAATCAGGTCTGAACATTATTTTAAGATATCAGTTAAGTAATGGTAGAAATAACCAACAATTTCTAACCCAACAGTAGTAACAATATAATTAACTATCAAACAAACAATAAGATTACAATCAAACAAACAGTAGTCACATATAATGAATACAAAATTAATTTTTTATAACACAATTATAAAGCAATCGGCAAATGAAAAAAGATTACACTTTAAATATTTACTAAATATTATAATAATAATAATTTTTATGATAAAATGCATTCACAAAATGTATGTCACAAACAAATGGTTAATAATATTATTTAAGTAATGATTGTTTCAAGAGATGATGTTTCAAATTAGTATTAATTATAGACACAAATTAGTCGTTTAAATAATAAAACGCAAAAAAGTCATTAAAATACCTGTACTTTCAAGTCTATCAATCAATTGGCGGACATTAGTGTCATTTGCGGCCATTAACCGTTGGCGGTCATCGGCGGTGYCATGCGATTGGACACCATTACCAGTGTTAATCCAATTGGTCAGTTTGATGGCGTCCCGCAATTGYTGAATATCTTGTTTCAGTCCATTGATGTCCCGTTTGCGGTCAGTGGACAGCATCTGTGTGTGCTTTAGTCGATCGGACAGTTCAATCAACCGATGGGTTAACTGTTGCTCAATCGGTAATCCATTGTTAGCCGCTTTCTGTACCGACATATAATGGTGACCAGTTGTTGTACCACCGATTAGTGATTGGTCGTCGTCGGCGCCGTCAAACAGGTATACCGTTATCAATGGTATGAATACCATCAATAGGATCACATAAAACAATACCTGTATTAACTTCATGGCCACCAATTAGTTGACCACTTGKCAAATGMCCACAAATTAGTTAACATTTTTTGGTTCAATCAATAAAATTTAGAAAAAAACAAACAAATGTCTCGTTTTTAAAAATTAATTAATTCATATTAAGTATAAATAATTTGTTAATAATATAAAAATTTCAGTTTTTAAATAARTAAATAAAATAATAAAATAATTACTTTAATAAATACACTGAAAAAACAATAACAATAACTTTTGACACAAATATTAAATAAATATCATATCTTATTATTATTATTATCACATTTTGATTGCAATTTGTAAACAACAATAAATTAATTAATTAATTTTTATCGGTCATTATATTACCGCATATTAGTGGCCAGCAATAGATAGTGACCAGTGGTGTACCGATTATTTGGACGATAACCTCAATAAAAATGTAATCAATTGATGCTATAAATAGAGAGACACACTATTGACTTATATTAATGTTTACTATAAATACTATTGCATTGCATTTAATGTTGATTTCAATGGYTTTTAATACCATATCATGTAATGCAATGGCATTCAAGTGTTATTCGCTTTTTTCAAAGCAAAATGTTTTTTCAAAAAATACAAAAAGTATTTAGCAATCAATGCATTGAAGCGATTGTGCGCTCCTATGCTTACAAATTATTGGTACTATTTTATCTAAGAATTTTATCTATCGTATACACTCTCTGTTTACTTATATTAAAACAGTCCAAATGTTCGGGTAATAATTTTTAATGTTTAAAACTTTTCATATAAAACGTGTTCAAATATTATGTAAATGTATTTTACTGTACARTATTAAAGGTATAGTAATTTTATAAATTAATATTATTGTAGAATAGAGTAAGTAATGTATAATTAATGGATTTTTATTAAATAATTATTTTATATATTTTAATAAATACAAAATATATCGTACATTGTTTTGCATTATATTTGAAAATATAGAAATATAAAAGCATTATAATCTATGAATATTAATGTCTAGGGCCATATCACGCTGAAAGCACCGGTTCTCGTTCGATCACCGAAGTTAAGCAGCGTCGAGCCCGGTTAGTACTTGGGAGGGAGACCACCTGGGAATACCGGGTGTCCTAGACATTTTTTTTGCATACATTTTACTTTTATTTTTTTCAAGTTTACTAAATACCTATAGTAATAATAATATCTAAATTGTAATTTACTTTATAATAAAATAAAATCATTTAATTTATGTATAATTTAGTAAAATAATGTTTTTCTCAATTGTTTTCATTGGTTATTATTAGAATAGTTTGAATCATAAAAATAAAATAACAATAAAATAACAATAAAATAATAATTTACAAATTTAGAGCTTATCATTGCATATAATATTATAAGAAATTGTTTGTACAAACATTTCATTAAATTTTCTAAACATTAAATATAACTCAAAGTTAATAATTATTATAACGTTTATTACTAATAAATGGCTACCAGTTCTCAATAATCTTGAGATATTAAACATTTTGATTGAAACTTATTTGAAAAAACTTATAATTATTTTTTTTATGATAAAAAGTTTTCTATAATTTTTAAATAATTTTTGCATTAGATTTTAAAAGACTAGTATTTACACTATTTATTTATTTATCGTACAATTTTGAATTTAATGTAAAAATATTATTTTAGAAATTAATATAAACAACAAAAAACTATATAAAATTAATTTTTAAGTTTAAGCCATTCATATTGTAAGACATCTCTAATATTAGGTCTGCTATCATAGTAACGGCTCATCATTTTTTCAATCAATCCCTTAATTGACTGATCCTTAATATCGTCGGCAAATGTTTTGTCGTTAAAATAGGCAAAAACTCCGAGTTGTCTGCTAGTCATTAGGTATTTCTTTGAATCTCCGTTCAACAAAATCACTAAAACAATAGCCAAACTATAGATATCGCTGGACATTACGTTTTTAAACTGTGTGTCCGGACTGGACATTACACTAATAGTATCCCTACCGGTGCACACATTACTCAAATTGGGAAATAACATAGAGATTCCACAGTCGCCAAGTTTGATATCGTATGGTATCTTATTTTCAGACATCTAATTAAAGTAATTATAGAAATTACTACTAATTTTTTTGTTGAGAAATTAGTGTCATATAATACCTGAGTTTTAGTAAATAAAAGTATATTTTCGGGTTTAATATTTTGATGCGAAACTTGGTATGTGTTATGCAAACAATCAACCGCTTCGCAGATATGTCTGAACCAAACACGAGCCCAGTCTTCATCGTCCAAACCGTTGGGCTTCTGATGAAGTATGAAATCATTTAAATTAGTTTCTGCCATCTCTGACACCACAAACAAACGGCTGATTTCATTATTTTTCACAAATGTTTCCAATATTTTCTCTATTTTGACAATTCGTTGATGACTTATCTTCTTTAATATGTTTAACGAATTATTGAAAACTGTGGCCAATTCGTCATTATTGTCGATATTATTGATTTGACTTAAAATTTTGTGATACTTGCGGACATCAATTGCTTTAATGGCCACAGATTGTACTTTCTGTGTGACTGTGGATCTATGATATGCTTTATATACCGACCCGTAATAACCACTACTCACGTCATCTTCGGTAACATTGAAGCCATTGTCTGACAACAGTTTTCTATCTCCAGTACTTAATCTGACATTTGTCGAGATTGTATTATTTCTAGACTTCAAATGGATTAAAGATGTCAACAAAGAGTTGCAAAAAAGTATTGCGTTTGCAATTAGTTCAACACAAGTGATAGTAAAAATAGTAATTAATAATCGTTTAATTATTTTCAATACTGACATAACTATTGTATTTATAGTTATTCAATGATAACACTAATTATGATAATTGAGAAGAGAAGTTGAAATAAAAATATAACTACAAAAAAATCATTTGAATTTTAAGAAAATAGTTTCCAAACTTAAAGTGCGAGACATTTCTTCAATTGTTGGGTTTCGTATAAAAAGTAAAGTTTCGGTTAAATTCAAATCATTTCAAAAAAAAACCATTCAATTAGTTTAGAAATTCAAATTCAAAAATCACAAATCAAACTGAAAATGAAATCCATTGCTGTCGACGTTGAGTCTGAAGAGAAGACACTTTCTTCTAGAGGTTCCGGAGGAGAGGTAGTGGAAGCCAGACGTCGCAGAAAGCATTCGGGAGGCGGAAGAAGCAGAAGGCGTTCCCGATCCAGAAAAGGCCGATCGTGATCTGGTGGCCGAAAGGGTGGTCACCGTCGCAGACGAAGAAGAAGCCGAAAGAGTTGTGACGATGAGTGAAGAGAAAAGAAAGAAAAAGAAGAGTAAAGTGTGTCTCAGATATCAACTGAAGAGTCAATGAATTAATTTTTGTCAAAATTCTTGTTTTTCTATTATTTATATTTCAAATAAAACACTTTAAAATTGAATTATATTTGTATTATAGTATCATAACTAACTAATAAGTAAAAAATTTTTGCTTAATATTTGTCTTAAATTATCATTGAAATGGTAACTGAAGAGATTTTACCGTTAATTTCTTATTAAAAAAAATCATTAATTTTATTGATTTGATTAAAACCGTTATAAATTTAAATTTAAATTAATTGTAAATTTTTATAACTGCGAGAAAAGTAATTGATTGTGTGACACAAATATATCATATATAACTAAATTACATTTATTGAAAAACATTTAAAAATTATATTATATAGATTTCAATTATTTAATTTAGCAAAATAATATTATTTTTTTTATTGATTATTTTCAATTCGAGGCATTACAATAAAAAAATAATTATAATTGTTTGGAAAACAAATTTAATCAAAGTTTTTTATTTTATTATTATGTCTCAAACTATGTTAATATAAACCAATCAAGAAAACAAAATTTTTGCAAAAGTAAATTGAATTAAATTACTGGTAAGTAAATTACAATATAGACAGTAAATGTGTAAACAATAAAAATAGCAATAAAAGTTACAAAAAATGTATAGAACAACCTCTACACAAGTACTTTTCTAAGTAATATGAACCTAGACATTAGCACAGGGAGGTTAAACGCTTATCATATTTATTAGTAATAAATTATTACATTAATTTCAACAACAAAAAACAACATTTTAACACTAAWTATCTTAAAATTAAAAGTATATTATATTCAGTTATTATTTTATATTTTTAGTCTAAAATGTTATATTTTTTTTAAATATATATTTATAGGAATATCATACTGTTTTCTAAAATAAAAATTATATAAACTATAATATTAAACATATTTAATAACAATTGCTAATTGAGATCCAATAAACCAAATTGTATTAACCGTTGCATTGGTGTATGTCTTCCGTCGGCAGTTTGTCTCCTGTCTCTCACCCGATCAGTCCTTAAGTTGGCTTCACTGGTCAGATCCGAGTATTGCAATTTGCGTTCATATTTGAACCGTAGTTTCGGTAACAAAGTCATACCTCTGTATTCATCGCCCGTCTCTTTTGACTTGAACTCGATTCGCGGCTCGCAATCAGTCGGATGTTTGAATTGAATCCATGGATGTTCTTCAATGTCACTAAATGTGAACCGTTTATTATAATCCGTTATAAATATCCCTTTGAATAGATTAAGCAACAGTTTATCCGTTAATATGATATCCGGATAGCGAATAAAGTTATACGAATTCTTATTGAAAATGTCTTCACCATTCGTAAGGAACGGATAGCTATTGGTTACCAATCGGAACAACAGTACACCAGTAGACCAGATGTCAAATTTGGAGCCACTAGTGATGATAATTATATCAACAATTGACTAGTTTTTAGAGAACTATTAAATCACAAACAATATACCTTATCAATGGTAGATCTGTTTGGAGCTCAGGTGGATTATAATAGGGTGATCCCTGTATTTCATTATAAATCAGATCAGTGGCGGAGAAATCTTCGACCACATAACTGACACCAAAGTCTATGATTTTGATGTCATGCGAATTGTTGACCAACAGATTGTCTTCTTTAATGTCCCGATGATATACTCCTTTTGAATGCAGATATTTGAGTCCATCGATCACTTGAACAAAATAATGATGACATTGCCATTTGGGTAATCCTTGAGGAAGGGCTTCTTTAAGGATATCACTGAGTGGTCCGACACAATACTCCATAAATATATAGATATCGATAAACGTTTCGAAGACATCGATAAATTTGATGACATTTTTGTGTTGCAATTTAAATACCAAATCAATCTCACGTCTGATCAGTCCTTTGCTATCCTTTTTGATGACTCCACGACCGATAACTTTGGCCACTCGGCGCACGAGTGTCCGTTTGTCAACAAACTCGTAGACAACGGCAAAACTACCTGAGCCTAACATTTCACCCTTAATGTAGTCATTGATCTCTTCATATTCAATGGCTGGAGTGTCTGACGAAATGTCAATCAGTAGACAATTAGTTGACGTTTGGTTCAGCGATTGTGTGGTCGACGGATCAATTGATTGATGTTTATTTGATTCATTGATTTTATTGCATTTATCATCACTTTCAACATAATTATCATCATATTTGTTGTCCATTATTTAGTTAAAAAAAATTTAGTTCAATTTATAACAGTATTTATTCACAAATAAACTCTCAATTCAATTACAATACAATTGTTTCTTGAAATTTGAAAAACGCGAGAAAAGTTAAATATATTTAGAATTAAAGTAATATTAATGAAGTATTGAAATTTGAAAAACTAAAAAAAATTATATCATTCTCTTCTCTATAAACTCTAAATATTTTAACTGATTTTTGATTATCTATTAAAAAGTGTTAGTTTTAAATAGCTGTTAGGATCAGGACATACAAATGGGTGGTAAAACAGTGGAGACATATTTGAGAATTTTTTTCGTAGTTAACGGAGCTATTGGTGGTATAGCTTTTTACTTGACAATGAAGGCCTGCTTCGGTATTAGAGGTTGGGATGTCATCACATTTGTATCGTCTCTATTGACATTATTTTTGGCTTTATTTACGATTACGGCTTTCTGTATGAATAATCCTACACTGATTAATATATCGTTTGTGTTGACCATCGTTGGTGTCGCCGTTTGGCTAATTAGTCTTCTCTTGTATACATTGCGTAAGCAATAACCGACTGATCTTATCTTTAATTTAACTTTTTTATGTAATCAGTGGACAAGTACTGTGACAGTCGTGCCATTTGCAATATGGGGGGCTGTGTTCAGCTCTCACTGTTATGTTTGTCTTGTGTACTGCACTGGTGTTTGGGTGCCCGCACTCCGGCTGCACTCACACCCAAACCGGCCGTTTCGCCGCCAAAAGAATCATCCAAAGCGTGAAGTGATGTCCCATTGCTGTCAAGTCATCCATTCATTTCTTTATTTTTCAGTTATTTTTCAATTTATATCATTTTATTAAATATTTTAGATATTTTACAAAAATTAATTGCTATTTATCATATCTATTCTCGTATAAAGTTTTAATTATTTCAATTTTATTAATGCAACAACTTTTTTATGTAAGGAGTAATTAAATCTAAATATAAATTCATTTTTATCACAATAATTATCATAAAAACTATTTCATGTCTTATATTAATTTAAATCATTATTATTTAAACAACTTATACTGAAGTGCTATAAATATAAGTATAGACTGTAAGTACCGGTAATTAAAATCTTTATCATATAAAAAGTAATATAATAATCATAAGATTAATGATATCATTTAAATAACAATTTAATCTTAATTATTAAAAAAATATTTAATAAACTAGATTATAGTTAAACAACAAA
The DNA here is from genome assembly GCF_028296485.1 of Oppia nitens. Taxonomy (NCBI): domain Eukaryota; kingdom Metazoa; phylum Arthropoda; class Arachnida; order Sarcoptiformes; family Oppiidae; genus Oppia; species Oppia nitens. The sequence goes on from NW_026533251.1 coordinate 1,090,781, forward strand.
ATAATATAATAAAATTTAAAATAACAACAATTATTTATACAAATATATATACAGTTACACAAAAATAGAGAATCTGTTTACAACAAGTGATCAATCGGTGATGTCTTTGAGTAAGAGATAACACTGCAAAACAACGGGAATTTTTAACTCACTTAAGACTAGTTCAACGCTATGATCACCACATTTCTGGCGAAATGCTAATCTCGACAAACACTTTAGTGACGGCGGCTCTTGTCTGGTATCCAACCAATGGATAAAATCATCGAAAGCTGCGATGTCTTTGTCGCGATTGTAGTGATGCGGCGGAAGACGTATTTGTCCGCCGAGACAAAAGTCACTCCAATCTAATGGTTTGATTCGTGACATGARTTCAATAGTCAATTGTAATCCACTGTAATATAATATCTTAAGTCCAGTAGATGTTAGACGAGTAAAGCGAAAGTCTTTGAAATCAATTTGTGTGACAATATTTGGCTTATAATTCACTAAAAGTCTTAATACATCTGTAAAGCCATTCTGAAGGGCCGACAAACAGACATTTGTGTCGATTTGTGCGCCACGACTGAGAAGCGCTGCTGTGGTCTCCATATTGTTAACTTCGACAGCACTGGTCAACGGTGTGGCGCCCATCGAGTCTTTGGTGTTGACCACCGATCCGTAGTTCATTAAAGAGTCGATCATATGTTTAGTGCCCGTTTGTGCGGCAAAATGTAGCGCTGTTTGTCTTAGTGGACATGTCATCAAAAGTGGTCCGAACTCGAGCAACAAATCTACACACTCTTCGTTGCCATTGATTGCCGCCAAGTGAAGAGCCGTTAGACCGTTGACATCGCGTTTGTTAATGTTGTGTCCGTTATGGATGAGTTGCCGAAGGCGTGGACAGTCGTTGGCGTCGACCGCCGCAAATATCAACGGCTGTTTCGTCGCGACTTCATATTTACGGCCCAACGCTGACAACGGCCGCTGTCGGCCAGTGGTTGGCCAGAAAATACGGTCTTCTGTGGCGACAGTGAACGACTTCTGACCAATTGACTGTTGGCCACCCATTACTACGTGTGATCATCAATGATATGGACGACAAAGTTGTGGACATTTAACTAATATATAGTCAAACAGTCAATTGATTTCATACTTTCACTGCAAACGCATTCAATCACTGATTAAGTGATTGAATAACACTTTAATACACTTTTTGGTTGTCATTATTGTGTCGACACCTGTCGTGATATACAATCACATGACTAACTCATTGACAACAAGTGATGCAATTGATTATCAAACTTGTCATCAATTTATTGCTTATTATCATTAGTCTGTCTATTCATATGATTGTATGTATTAAAAGTATATACTTTTTATAACATTTATAATTTATTCAAATATTTTATTATATACCGATATAATTGCTTTATGTGTTACGCATACAATATTTTTTAACGACATGTCAATAGGTTATACATATATTAATACATAATGAGAGTAAGTGTATGGAAACTACTGTACTTTTAAAATGTAAGCACTGATACAGTGCTATACATTGTGCTAATAATAAAATTATTATTAAATTAAGTTAATATAATGAATATCACATTAGTTTATACTTTATTTATAATTTACTTATGAAGTATATTATAGTAAATTCATTTGTGATGTAATAATAAAATTATTATTTTTGACAATTTTATTAAATTATAATTAATAGAAATTAAGTCTGAATATGCAGAAATTGTTACAATTATTTTAATATTTTTTCTATTATTCTGATATATTTTTATAAAATTTATATATTCCATAATTATTATGTTATAATACATATTTTAAAAATTATATTCAATATAATTACTTTTTATATTTATAACAAAAATTGAACATGAGAAAAATAATATAAATTATCATCAATTTTATAATACATTTAATGATTTATAAATGTTTGCAAAATATATTTATAAAATAAAATCTTTTAGATAACTAAGTTTTTCCAATGAGATAACATATTACTAAAAATTAATTTTTAAAAATCTGTATTAATATAATTGTGATAATGAATACACAACTTTATCAATTAAATAACAAAATATAATCAATGAAAATATAACATTTGTTCAGTGAATCATACTTTACTGTAGTTTGTATATAAATAGTAAAATATTTATTAGTATTATAAAAAATATCAATCAAAATACAATACAGTATTATTAAAATTCTAATCGTTTAAGTTTTTAAAATATATAATTAAAAATACTATGTTATTGAATACAATTTTAATAGTTTTACTAACAAATTTAGTATATAATTATGAAAATGATTTTAATAATAACAATAGTTTGGTTGATGTATACACAACTTCGGGTACAGTAAGAGGACACAGTATATCGGTTTTGGATCAAACTATCAATGAATTTCTTGCCATACCTTACGCTGAGCCACCAGTGGGTGGACTCAGATTTGATAAACCGAAAGCAATGGAAAAGCCATTAAAAGTAAAGTATTTTCCGATTTATATTTGACTAAATTAAACTAATTAATAATAAATAGACATTAATATTTGTTTATTTTTTAAGCATATAATAAATGCAACTGTACCAGGTTATTCATGTATGCAACCAAATTTTAAATTTTGGCCAGACCAAATAGATTTGGTACCCAATGAGGATTGTTTAGTATTGAACATATGGGCACCGGGCAAATTAGACACTCCAGCTATTTTAATCAAACCACATAAGCCAGTAATGGTATGGTTCTATGGGGGAGCATTTACTATTGGATCCATATTTCAATTGCCTCAATATAACGGATCTGTTTTGGCCACTCATGATGTGGTTATAGTTGCTGTCAATTATAGAGTCAATGCTTTTGGTTTTATCTATACGACCGATCCATCGGCGTCGGGAAATGTAGGCTTTTATGACCAATTATTGGCATTAAAATGGGTATTAATTTATTTTATATAATATACTGTATAGTATAAAATACACAATATTTTTATTATATTATTAAAAATAAAAATATAAAATTTATATAAAATAATAGGTTAAAGAAAATATCGCAAAATTTGGCGGAGACTCTAATCAAGTAACTATATTTGGCGAAAGCGCAGGTAGTTGGTCGGTATCACTACACATACTGTCCCCGTTGTCAAAGGGTTTATTTCATAGAGCTATTTTAGAAAGTGCATCAGCACTGGGAGATAAAAAGAGACCAATTGTTACCAAAATGGATGCGCTTAGCGTTACTAGAGATTTAGCCAAAYATTTTAATTGTGGAGATGATAGCAAACAATGGGTATATTGTTTGAGACGAGTGGACGCTAAAGAGATATTAAAATTTCAAAGCTATTCAACTAAAATTGCATATTTTTGGAATGCTATTTATGAAACCGATATATTTCCATATACAGCTCAGGTAGCTTTTGATAAACAACAATTTAATAAAGGTGTTAAGTATTGAAGCTTATCTTCTATTATTGTACTATTTTTTATAATTTAATTTACTGTATTTGTTTTTATTAGACATAGATATCATAGTCGGTGCCACTGAACTGGAAGGTTCAAGTTTGGCTTATTATGTATTTCCTATATTACAAACAGATAACGTCACCAAAGATGTATTCGTGGATTTAGTCAAACAAACAAAATTGACATTTCAGTCAATAAATGTCTCAAATATTATTGAATATTACTTGAGTGGTGTCGACATCAATAACTCGAGTGCCGTCAGACATAAATTCTTTGAATATTACGGCGATGTACTCATCACTTGTCCGGTATATCTATTTGGTGAGACATTTGCTAGTAAAGCACCGATAGATAAAAATGTATATATCTATCAATGGAATTATGGCTCATCTGATGGTGCTATTGATGAGATAATGGGTGTCACCCACGGAGCAGACCTACGCTATGTATTCGGTCGTCCGTTGGTTGAGAAAAACAAAAACTTTACAAAAACAGACATTAAGTTTAGTAGATATGCTATGAAAGTGTGGACTGATTTTGCAAAATATGGGTAAAGATATTAGTTAAATATAATTTTGTTGAAATATACATTTTTTTTAAAATTTATTAATTTAATTTAAAGCAAACCCGAATCACGTGATAAATGGGCGCCAATTGATGTGAATAAAGGCATAATTGGTATCAAAGAAATGAATCCAATAACTGGTAGTCATATGCTTAAGAAAAATCCATTTGCCGTCTCTTGTGATCAATTCTGGAGAAATTACTATTTATAGGATTCAATGTTTTGATCATTTACTCAATCAAAATTTGATCAAAATTACTAATCATTTTAATAATATTTGCAACAAAACTATGATTATGTTTGATGAAAATATCAGTAATTTTATCTAATTTATATTTCTTAAATATTAAAAAGAAACATTTCATCTAAACTACTAAATACATCAATTTTTAAACTAAATTATGAATAAATAACTAAATAAACAAAATAATAAAATAAATAAATATAAATTATACTGGCAATATTAAATATAAACATTATTTTAGCAAAAATGTATACTTTACTAGCTTTAATACAAAATATTTATATACTGTGATTTACAACATTAATGATTTATTTATAAGTTTGTAATAATCATACAGTACTGTATATTAAATATACTATACTATATACTATTCAAATAAATCAATTTTATACATATAATAATTTATACATATATTTTCTTCAATATTTGTGATTTACTTATTTTTGTGTTTTGATAAAAACAATTTTATTATTGACTGTATGTCTAATCCGGTATAACATTGTTATCGACAGAACTGTGCGTACAATTGATAAAATTTTCTGAGTTATCGATGACTAACCCATTACTATATGTCGTTTCATATATTGTATTAACTGTCGATAAAATTTGCAAAAACCATTGATTACGACAATATTGAAGTGAATGTTGGCTCTAATATAACCATTATTAGTGATAATGTGTTTATAGAAAAATTGGATTAAATATGGAAAACACATTTCGTCTTCTATTAGATAATACTAAAAATATTTGTCAGTAATCCCTAATGTTGTCGAAAGCACCGTTGGCTATACTATTGGGTGTTAGTTTGGTGTTTCCCAAATCAGTAATATTATTATTATAATACATTAAAATTATTTTTGAAATAATGTTATCACAATTTATAGTATTTTATTTTATATTTTTAGTGCAAATTAAGATTAAAGTACAAACTGTAAGAATTGATCTTATAGTCAATGAATATTTATTTTGAAATATAATATCCAATTGCTATTAATGGTAATATGTGTACAGTAGTTATCATTAGTGTAGTGCAATCCACACTTAATTTCTTGTAGACATTGATTTTATATGTCATTAATGGCCACAACTGTAACGTCCAACGTGTMATTTGTCATAATTTAATATATTTGAGTTCAATAACAAATGTCTCATACAATTTGCTGATGGCTAAACTAAATTTCCATATATTCATAGAAAGATAGAAAGAAAGAGAGAGAGAGAGAGAGAGAGAGAGAGAGAGAGAGAGAGAGAGAGTACTATAATTTAAAATTTATAAATACAATCAGTAAATATGTTTTTTAGTTTATAGATTTTGGATATTGATCTATATATTGTAAGTTTGTTGTAAACCACAATTTTGAGTTCAACATTAAACAAGTATTACAAATGAAAATCAATGTCAGATAATAATTGAATAATAATTTTATTTTTTTAAGTTTATCTAAAAAATAATTTTTTTTAAAAATATTTATATCGTATTTGTAGTTTTGTATTACAGTTGAAATATTATAACTTTTATTATTGTTTAATAAAAATTGGGTTTGTAATTATTAATATCACATATTATTTATCAAATATACGGTATATTATAATTTTTTAAAATAATAAAAGATGATAATATAAATAATAACATCATCTGCTACTGTATTTAATGTTAATTTTTATTAGAAAAATAATATGAAACTTTTTTCATATTATAATATCTATTAAATTTTATCAATAATTTAATATGTAAATAAAATTATTATTATAAATGTTTGTAAAACTTTTTTATTATTTCTGAAACTATACTTTTTATTAAAAAATATTTAGAAAATATAAAATATATTTTATTTATTACAAATTTATAAATTATAAGTACAGCATACATATGTGACAAATAACATATAAATATCTTATGAAATTTTATAGTTTTTAACTACAAAGTAAAAAATATACAGTATGTTGAAAATACAATTATTAATTTTAATTTAAATATGTAATAATTATATCATAGTATAAATCATAAAGTATAACATTTTATTGTATTTTTGTTGTCTAAATTACTTAAGTATAAGGAAATTGAATCAAATAATTATAACATTGTGTGTATTTGTTACGGATAATTGATTTTCGCTTTTCTTATGCTAACAAATTAATGATAAAAAATTTATAAATTACGAAATATTTATTAATATAGAGAGCAAAACACAGATCATTTATTGTCATTATTAATAAGWTTAATGAGAAATTAATTAACACTACATATAATAACAAAGATTTTTTTGAGACATTTATTCCTCCGAAACAAAGAGGAATGAGAACAGACTTAATATGTATTTAGAGATAGCATTGTCTCCAAGTTTGGCCTTTCCTTTGCCGGTACGGGACTTGACTTTACTACAGACGGAGCCATCAGTGGGGAACAAATCCAATGGACACATCATATTAGTCAAGACACCGAAGTTGTCGTTTAGGAAGGACTTGAACACCTGYTGGCCCTTTGAGCCACACTTATCGCTTACCATTGTTGTCGTACAGTTGTCCCAAATGTTATAACCACAGCATAGAGTGCTATGGATTTCGTCGACATTTACTTTTGATGTCTCAATTTGATTGACTCTTTGCAGAAATTTGTTGTTACAGTCAGACTTGTGTTCATTAGTACTGAAGACCTTCTGGTGAAAACAGGGAGATTGGGTCAGGAATGCTAATGTGTGGTGTCATCAGCACAGGCAGGTTAGGTACCGGTAAATGTAAATTGTAATGAAAAAACAAAAAATAACAATTATTCATAAAAGGTATTATAATTATAATTAATTATTAATATCCTTCTATTATAATGGATATTATGCAATAACTAAATTAAAAAATTTGCAATATTTTAAACTAAATACAAGTTTTTATTTTGTGGTTTTTTAATTTATTTAAATATTATTAATATAAATATATTGATTATATAAACTCAATTAATCATTTTTCTATAGCATTACCTAGACCTTTTTGTAATCTACATTGATTTATTTTTTGTGAAAACTATTTAAGCATTAAGATAACAATATATTGTTAACAAAATGATAATATTTAAATAACCTTAAAAGTTAAGCATAACTAACAACTTTTTTTGCATAACTGTGAAAAAACTTGAAAATTTTCATACATATATGATATAACATAAATTAGTTTTCCTCTTTAAATAACAGTACCAAAAAAATTAGTTGTCTATTATGTAAACTATATGGTGTGTAGTTTGCATATAATTTGCAATTCAGTGACAAATTAATGAAAAAAATTGAATAATTATTTACTAAACACAGCAAAACTTTCCCAAATAAAAAATGAATATAAATTTTTAATGAAATCGTTAAAAAAATTAGAGCAAAACCATTGACTTTCCTGTTGATTGTTTCACTCATTTTTGTATTGATTGTAAATTTTATGTTTTTCTTCAATTATTAGATATTTTAAATATATATATAACTTACTTGACTTCTTGTCTTTATCTCCGCAAAATCGGTTGATCCTGAAGTCCACCTGATCTATGATTAGGTCACTTATCTCCCGATGCAAAGGTGTTCCGCACTTTTTGAAATAGTTTTTCAGACATTTCAATGTATCGTCTCTTATAGTTCTGTAAATCACAAATAATTTATAGATAATCGATGATAACATTTGTTTATAAGGATAGGACACACAATAGGTTAGGTATAGGTATGTAAAGGGCATACTTGCAGACGCGGTTAAGGCCGGCCTCTGAGGCGATGACAGCAGTCGGGTCTTTGCCTTTTCCCATATCAACCATTTTGTTCATACATTTTTCGGCCTCTTTTTGATGACAGAGATCGCTCTTTGATCGGCCCTTTGACTTGTTTTTGGTACGACTTCGGCGTCTTTGGCCATCAATTTGATTAGCAATGAGTAGCAATAAAATTGTTACAAAAATTACTGCAGAATTAAAATTTATAAATATATTTTCATTGAAAAAATACAAAATATTTATTTATAAATCATAATAAAAAAATACTTACTGTTAGTCACCGATAATTTCATTTTTTTCAAAAAATACAGTAAATAGCAAAACTTGTAATGTATTAAATAATTATCGACACAATCTTTATTTTTTTGTGTCACTAATGAACAATAATTTTAAATAATACTAATTTTAATGACAATACTATTAATAAATGATCACTTAAATTAATGATAAAAAATATGAAAATTAATTTTTGTTAAATTATACAAACAAATACATACAAAAAAATCTTAACCACAATATAAAGATTATTAAAAAAAATTTAAACAAATAAAAACTATTGTTTTCTTGTGGTTAGACAGACACTGTTTGGATAACTTTTCACAACTTTCTCTCTAACTTTTTGTTTGAAAGATAGAAAGGCATTCATTCAGTCAATACATATGTTAGGACTGAGCGCTGTTTTGATAGGTTTTCCTTATAGTTTGCTTTACAAGAGAAATACGGTTGAACTTTGTGTTTGATTTTTCCTAAACACACAAAAAATAAAAATTGAGGCCAAATATGAATGAAATATCATATTATTATTTTATGTGTATTTTTGTGTATTGCTAATTGAATTTGAAATATTTTGAAATTAGAGTTTTCATATTTAATATTTTTGTAACCAAACCGAAACCAAAATCTWTGAAGTATTAAATGTTTAATCAAAAATCAGAATATTATTAATAAAATAAATAATTATGATTATACAAGTTTATCAATATTATATAATTAATTTATATTAAACATCTAATATACATTTTTTATATATACATTTAATTTAATTCATATTTAATCTGGGTTAATTTATGTTTATTAATGACTTAATAATTGTATGAATCTAAACAAATTCTATAMTATAATTTTTAAATTTAAAATTTAAAAAAGCATTAATTTATTTAATAATATATAATAGTAATTTAAAATATACACCAAAATTTAATTTTAAAATCATTAATATTGAAACCGTTTTAAATCTCTAATTTACATTATATTATTATTATTACTTTATTATACTGTATTTAAATAGAGTACATTGGTAAAAACTTGATTTTTAATGTCACCAAAACATTAAAAATAAAAATATCAATAGATGATTAATTATAATTTTATGTTTTATTGAAAATATATTGTATAGATTTTAGATAAGATCTTTATAAACAATATTAAAAATATGACAATCAATTGTTGAAACAAACCTTGTAAACAAGTTTTTCTTATTAATAATGTGTATATAAGTTAATAATTAATTAATCTTAAATTTTTAATAATTACTTGTCTAAACTAATCAAATTAAATGTTTAAAAATAATAACAGTAAATTTGTATTTTTAAAATATATTTTTTTATTGAGTTTTCAATTAATTTTGATAGACTTCAGTTGAGAAGATATCTAACAACAATAGTGAATAAATATTTTAATTTATAGTACTGTATATTAATTTAATTTACTATTATTATAATATATTTATAATAAATATAAAATAAATAAAATTATCAAAATCAAAGTCAAAATCAAAATCAAAATTTTAAAAAATGAATTTTTGTAAACATATAATTTGCAAATAATTAAAAATGCCACCAAAAAAATTGACAATATTTGTTATAAAACAATAAATCATATGTTTTTAAATTAAGTTCATTACCAAATAAATATGAATTGAAATTATTTTGTATTAATCAAATTCATCGATAGTATACAAAATACTAAATATAAAAACTATGAATAATAAAAAAATATAAATTTATTTAAAAAATAAATAAATTTAAGTTTTAAAAAAATATTTATAAAAAATACATGATAAAACATAGATTAAAATACTAGATTGTATAAATAATGTTGTTTGCAAGGTTAATAATTGACAATAAATTTAAATTTTAGACAATTTATCAACAAATAAAAATCTCATAATGAATTCTTTCATATATTTGTCATAAGTTTTTTCCCAAATATAAATATTTTCAAAATTATTATTATTTATACAATTTTGACAATTAAATATAAAAAACTACGTATAAATTAGAAATTATAAAAATGATAAATAATAGAAAAAATAATTTAGAAATAAAACTATATTGTGCTGTCTTTTAAGTGTTAATTTGATATTTAATTAAAATTAAAATTAACATTGTTAATTTTATAACACGATAATTATATGTTAGTTATGTTAAAATTACTTAATTTATGTAATCTATTGCTCAATTTTATAAAATATTTTAATTATTAAATAATAAACCTTTCTTTTTTAAACAGTTTAATAGCTATTTAGTATTTTATATGAATTATGATGTAATATATTATATTATTTAATTGTATTGATTTAAATTAACTAAAAAAGATAGTGAAATTTCATTGTGCGAATCATTTAATAAATATAATAATGATTCAAATGACACAAATTATAAAAAAGTAGTTTTATTTTTCTGAAAAAACTTGTTTTTAATCCCATAAATTGTGCAAATCATATCCATATTAATTATTAATAATATAATTAGATTTTAATATTTCTACAATTTATAAATTAAATAATTTTTACGATATATTATATATTGCTTTAATTTAAAATACAATACAAATATTTTTCATGTAAAAAAAATAATAATGTATAATTGATTTTATAATTTCTTAAATAAAATATTTTTAAAATATTTATTTCATATTTTTGTCTAAATAATGATTAATATATAGTGTTTTTTATTGTTATTATTAAATGTATATATATAATTATAATTATAATTATAATTTTCATAATCTTAATATCAATCAAATTCAAAATGATAGACAACTTGATTAATATCGCATTTGCCGTCGGCTTCTCTGTGTCGAGACTAACCCGTCAGCTGCTGGCAAACCAATGGTCACACCATGACATGGTTGGCCCAATTAACCACTAATCACATGTAACCGAAAATTGATTACCCGTATAATTGTCTTTAAAAAATTATATAACTTAATATTACATATTGTTGCCAATAGATAGAGTAATTTGTTTAATAAAACTTTTAGTTTAGTTCAATTCATATACAGTTTAATATTGAAACGTTTTTCAGTTGATAATTAATATAAAATATTAGATTAATGTTAGTATCACTTTCAATAGATTGTATATAATCAATAATTTATAAATTATATTAATAAATATTAAATTTCGCAAATGTTAACTTATCAATCAAATATTAATTTTAAAAACATCAAAATAAATATAAACTTTTAAAAAATCTTTTTATTATCTTTGTCTAACATTTAAATTATCAAAATACAAAATATCACTTAACGTGAATTATTAAATAATGTTTTTAATTTCTAAATATAAAAACTATTTTGTTATTTTATTAATTTTTTAGATAACTAAATAAATATAAATATAAATTTTTTATTGTATAATATTTATAGATATAAAATGTGTTAATCTGGTAAACACTTTGTTAGATTTACCACAAATTGATGGAATTTTTTTATATAATAACCTTTTAATATGATGTCAAAAATTAATATAATAAAAAAATTAAGCAAAAAACATGTCATAACATTATAATAATTTGTCAAAAAACGTTATAATGTTTAGTCATATTTGAGAAATAGATATTTTTATAATATTTTTTGACGACATTTTTCTCTCTCACTTAGTCTTCAGATTCTTCTTCATCTGACGAAAGTTTGTCCGTCTTTTCATAGATTCTTTCAAAGCCTACTTCGTTGACAACACCCGTCACCCGAATGGTTCCGTCCGGACGAAAGTCGCGTACAATTGTCACTGTATTTGAGTCTCCGACCTGTTTTTGGATCCATTTGTTGCCATTCCTGGTGATGGTTGAGTTAACTGTTGCGCCATCCATACGACTTTCTTCAAATGGTTCGCCAAATTTGAATGTAATCTCTGATGTCTTAAACTCGGAGACAGTTTTCAATGTATACGAGTCGTCATCATTTTGGGTGATGTGATAGTCGGGATGCGCTCGRCTGGCGATAGCTCTGAGGACAAACCCGACGCCCAATTCTTCGAGAAAATTGCCAAAGTTTTCCGATTTTGTCATTTTGTATTTTCCCGTAAACTCAACCGTTTGACTATTATTGTCATCTTTGAGCTTATTGTTGGTCTCCAGGTTCACGATATTCACTAACTCTTTGCTGGAAAAATCACATGAATTACCCGATGGGTTCAACCATTGCAAAGTCAGTACTGTTAGGCCCACACCAACCAACACTACATACAAATGTAAAAATAGTAAATAGTTTTCAATAATAAAAATTATTTTAATATTATTAATTTAGAAATAATTTAATTTAGTAATTTAATTGAATTTATAATTATTTGTAATTATTTGTAATTATTTGTAATACATACCAAAGATAAATGCATAAACTATGAGAAACAGTATCCGTAATGGTCTCGATCTCGTCTCCATTGTATTAATTTCTGATATTTTTGGCAACAATTATAATAAATAAATGACTAATTTTAGTGAAAAGTTAGTGAAAATACTTTTATATTTWAGTATCAAATTTTATCACTTATCAAATTTTATTAACAATCTATAGTAAACTTTATACAGTATATGTCATTATTTTTATACAAACATGAGATATAGATTATATTAATTCTTGATATAAAATTACAGTTATTTTTGCTACTGATTTCCAATTAATATATTTAATAAATTAAAATAAATTGTACTTTGATATTACATATAAATATTTTTATCATAACTATATTTTTTTGATGAACTATCATTAAATTATTGGATATTTAATTTCATCATTTCTCATATATGCATAAAAAAATATTATTATCACATATAATTATGAAACATAAAATCATATATAGTAATTAAAAGGAAAAATTATTTATTAGATGACAAATAATATTTGTCAATAATTATTTTTAAAAACCTTTAAAAGTAAAAATATTACAAAATTATAAAACAATATAGAAATGAAATAAAAATTAAATTAATAATAATAATTACTGTATTTCATGTATTAAAACACATATACCACACATACATATGGCAAATGTGTGATAACTAAAAAAATATTTGAACCGCAAATAGACACACACACTCACTAATATATAACTTTATATATATATATATACAGTATATCTAATGATACTTATATTTTATTTTTAACACTCAAACACTTATATATTATATATTATAAACTTTCACTTTTTTCTGAAATATCTATTTCTGGGACATAACATAAAGAATCGCACGTCTGTAATAAAAAACAAAAATTTTTATTTCAAATTCAAAACTTTTTATTTATTTTGTTGGATTTCACAGATTAGATTTTTTTTAAATTTAGTAGATATTAATTTATTTATTAATCATTWTATATAATACATTAAAATTATTAAATTATAATTAAAAACAAACTGTTAAATTACTGAACTATTTATACTTTTTATTTGTTTAGTAAAAAATTAATAAATTCAAAAATTAATATTCATTTRTAAACTCTTTTGTACTCAACCATCACTCAATCAATTGATGATAAAAACATTTGTTATTATTATACTTTAGTGCTTTAGTACTTCAATAATATGGAAAAAATTGTTTTCCAACTATTAAAAAACTTTTTTGATTTTTTCAAGTTTATACTTTTATGAAAAATTTGTTTTAATAAGCGTTTTAACTTTCATAAGTATCGATACTTTAATATTATTATAATATCATTATATCATGCAAAATAATAGAAAAATAAATTATTATATATATATATATATATATATATATTTAAAAATTAAATAACACAAATCGCTGATAAAATAATTATTAGTAAAATCCTATTAAATAACATAACATAAATTATATACAACACAACCAACAAAGTATTAAAAACTATTATATAATATGAATACTACGATATTATGCTTTCAAAATGATGTCCACAATGACCTTCACTTAAATTTTTTAGAGATTAATGAAATGTAAACTTATTATTTAAGAAATTATTTAATTGTGTGTATATTTTTTTAATTTTGAATTTAAACTAAACAAAATTACTTGAAATTTTCACATAAAACATTTTTAAAAGGAAATAATACTATTATATATCTTATGAATATGTATATATATATATATATATATATATATATATTTAAATATTTTATATAAACTTATTTACTTATTATAAGTGTCTTCGAAATATTTATAAGATTATCATAAGATAATTATCGATACAAAATATGTACAAAACTTTAATATATTTTTAATAAGTTGTAATCTTTTGTAATCTTTTAAAAAAATTTCACTTTTATTTTAAATAAAATATTTAAAATATAATATTTGGGCGATTATTAAGATCATAAATTTTACTACTCTGTATACTGTACTTAATGTTTATGCCATACTTTAAGTTATAACAATACTCAACATCCCTGTGCCTGACAATATACGGTATATTATATACCTGTGCTTAATCTTTTTGTTTACTATTTATTTTTAATTGAATTGTATATATTAATCATATAAATTAAATATATCAATTTTATATAATTAAATCAAATAACTGAAAAATGTTTTTTTAAATATACAACTACTGAAAGAAAAATCAAGGTTTGCTATGAAATCCTTATAATTTTCAATAATAATATTGTAATCGTTTTTTTCAATTTTTATGAAGTCTTTTTAAAGTTTATTTATTACATTATTATAGATTCAATTAATTAGTAAAACAATTTTTATGTCCGATAATCAATGAGATAGCAATATATATATACATTATATTTATTTGTTATCATTTGTATTGCTATCTCATTTAGTTAGTCACTGTCGACCTCATCTCTAATATACTGTTAACCAAAAGATATATAGATWTCTAATATATCTAAAACTAATAAATAAAAAATTTGTCTTTTATTGATATATTATATATTTAATTTAATTAATTTAGTATATATTATTATGAAATTTAAACTAATTTACAACAAATGTTATATAATATATTTTTCAATTATGAAATATAAGATTATTAATATTGTAAATTATATATACTGTATATTTATTGATTGTTATTTATTATATTTAGAGTTGGAGCAAATTTCCCAGAGAGAAAAGTTCCCTAATAAAATCCTTCGAATTTTTTTCGGAAAATATGGAAAATATTATGTTTTCCTTCCATCGTTAGAAATGGAAAATATATTTTATATTATTAAAATAAATAGTACCAAAACTTAGATATTTTACAAAAAAATATTGAAATATTTAAAACAAAATTTTAATTCAATAAACTTAGTGATACTATTTATTAATATCACTCAAAAAACAGTTTAATATAATATTAGTTTTTCAAACATCATAATAAAATGTGTTGTTTAGGGTTAATAGATGATAGAACAAGGAAATGAATTCCCAGAAAGAAGGGAATATAAGGAACATTTGGAAAATAAAACGAGGGATGAAATTTGATCGAACACTAACTATATTATACAAACAATGTATAATAAATATATAATTAATTCATTTGTATTATATAAATATAATAAACTAACTTAAATCATTTATCTCTAATTAACAATTTTTAAATAATTATTAATTACACATAAACACAATGTTATAATTATTTTTATTATCATTAAAAAAAACAAATTTTTAAATAAAAAGCATTTTGAAAAATTATATTTTATTGTTAATTGTATTGTCATTAAGTAGTTCATATGTATTAAAAATCATATGATGTAATATATTCAAGTATTATATAAGTATAATAAAAATAATTGTGATTTATATTTAAWATAATCAGATTTATTTTTATTGATTAAAATTAATATGTCATTGAAAAATTTATTTCACTTAATTTAGCAATTCATACATCAATAAACTTTTTTCTACACATTAGGACATTAAGTTTAATAGCCTTAGTTAATRTAAAGTACGGTATATTAAATTTACTAAATTAATTTAGTACTGTATATACTCTACTAATATATATATACATAAATATATGGTATCAGATAAATAAAATACAATTATTGTATAATTCAAATATAAATTTATTATTATTTAATTGGTTTGATTTAATTTAATTATTTTGAAACTATAATTACATAACAATCTGAATTTTGATAAAATTAATAAAATTAGATACTGTAATATTAATTATTTAAAAAAATATCTTCTAAAAATACATATATTTTCAATTTTTTTAACTTGTTTTAATATCAAATTGTTATAGATATCAAAAAAGCATAAATGTTCATGATCAAAAAAGTTATATTACAATATTAAGAACATTATATTATAGTTTAAAATTTTATTTTAATTTTTTAAAATAGTTTTAAATTAGAAATTACATATTTTATTATATTATGATTTTTCTATATTATAATCTATAACTTATATACTATTATATAACACAATTCAATAATACTAGACTATAACACATTTGACTTTATATTTGTTTAAAAGATTAAAACAAATAAATAACACATAAAACATGTTTAATATAAAAGTATGTGAATCTTGTGATACAAATTTGTAATCCAGTATTGCTTTGATAATCAAATTGAAAACATTGTTGTTTTTGAATTATTTAGTGTTTTTAAAAATAATACATTAATTCATTTATATTAAATTTGTATAATTATTACAAAAATCGAATCATATATATATATATATTATATATGCTATTAATTATGTTAGTAATGTAAATATTTTAAATAAATTATATTTAAACTTATATTAATTATTTAACAATTTATTAATTGATAGTTGACTTACAAACAGCACAACTGTCAACAAAATGAATACAGGATTTGGTAAAGCATTTGAAAATTTTAAAGTCGACCAATCGATCCGTCCATCAGATGATAATAAACCGATTTTTAATGAAGATTTGGTCCGAGAATTGTATTTAATTACTCTTAAAGATATCAACTTTTGCATAAAGAAAGGAAAACTTCATTGTATTAAATGTAATAAAGTTTTGACAATTAGAGACCCGAAAAATGTTAAATATAGATATGATTCACACGTTAGCAAAACTAATCATCAAAAATTAATTATTTAAAATAATATATATATTTAGTTAACTAATTAAAAGTTAATCAGAAATAATTTTAAATTTCAAAAATTAATATTAMATGAATTGATTAATAATTTATCAATAGATGGTGTGCTAACAACTACTAGTAATAATAAAATTAATATTAAATTTATACATTTATTATGATTTTTTAATAAATTATTTAATAAAATAAAAGTTGTTTAAAAATACGGTATTTATTCAATAAAATTATTTATTTAGTTATTTTTATAACAAAAAAATAACAGTTTCGAGTCAAATATATTTATGAAATTTTGTTATTTATTATTTGAAAAACAAGAGACATTGTGACGATAATAATTTMAATAAAAATATACTTATTATAAGAGGTTTGATAATAAAAATAAATATTTAAATAACACTAACAAACAATAAATTTACTCAAATTTCATTAACAAATTTTATTTACCACTTCATAGTTGTTGCTAACATAGCAATGAATTTTTAGTAATAAATGTTTTCATTTTTTTTATTATGAATTATATAAACATTTTTTTAATGACAAACTTTTTTTTAAAAAAAAATCTTATTAATGTAAAAATATTATTTTTGTTTGCCATATTGTAATGACATAATTATAGACATATTAAATTAAATACGAATAAAATTGTAATTATAATATAATTTATTTTTTTCAAAATTAAGCTAATGAATTGTAAATAACTTTAAAATTAAAAAAATAAAACATTTATAATTATTATAATAATTATAATTAATATATAAATATAATATTTTTATTTATTATATAGAAAATAATTTATTGAGAAATATTTTACTTTTGTCTTCATTTACTTTACTGTATATTAATTAATATACATTAAGTATATTGTATTTAAAATTCTTTTACTTAAATTCATATTATTATCAATATTTAAAAAACTATTAATAATTTAATTTTTTATATTAAATATATTGGAAAATGTTTGAAATAAAAATTTAATTACAAAATAAAAATTCTTTGAAAAAATTATTTATTGCTTATTTAAAAATTATAAAATGATTAATAAATACAATGCGCGCGCGATTTAATAATACAAATATATATTATATATATTATATATAATACAGCCATCCATACAATAATTAAAATACAAAAATAACAATAATAATAATAATAATAATAATTGATTCATTAAAAATCAATAAAAGCCATGAATTAATTTCTCTCAAAAAGTGTTTTCAATGCTTCAATAAAAAAATGAAAAATAATAGTTATATACAGATTTAGGGGAAAAAACAGTCGTAAAGTTGTTTATCAAAGTTTTTGTCGGATTTTCATTTTCGATACAAAATTTTTTGGGTCTTTATTTAGGATATAACAACTGTCYGGATTTGATCACTCGTTTATCTGGTGGTAACTTCTTTGATCTCTTCGGTCTCATCAGTGATAAACATAAACGAGAAAAGAGATGTCACGTATTTGGTCAGTGCGTTGTCGCCAATCTTTCCCTTGGCTTTGGTTCCGGGCACTGGTTTCAGTTTCTGGCACTGGTCTGATTCAGCCGGGAACAGATCAACGGGACAGGCCATGTTGGTCAGTGTGCCGAACACTCCGCCCATAAACTTGCCGTAGTTTTTGATGGCCAGATCGCCGCACTTATCTTTAATCATTTTGGTAGTACAGTCGTACCAAACGGAATAACCGCAACACATACGAGAGTGACTATCATCCGCCTGGCCTGTGATCTCATCGTCCACCTGATCAACAGTGGCCAAGAAGTTGTTATTACAGCCCTTCTTGTACTCCTCAGTGCTCAACACCTTCTGGTGAATACATGGGCTCTCCTTCAAGAAATCTAACGGAAGTTAATGTGTTATTATAGAGAAATAAAATTAAGGTTTTCATTAAAATCTATATATTTAACAAAAACATACCTTTTCTGTCAGGATTGTCGGCCTTACAGAACACATTGAGACGACCAGTAATCTGATCGACCACCAGATCCATTACTTCCCTGTGCAACGGTGTACCACATTTCTTACCGTATGCCTTAATACACTTTATGGTGTCCTCACGTATTGTACTAAATAGGAAAATAAAATTTTTGTTTTATTATATTTTCAAAACACCAATTGATTGTACGTTAAATTATTAATTACAATACAATTCAATTTCCTGTGAAACAAAATTATCGCATATTATTAGTTAATTAAATAAAATAAAACTCAATGACAATGATTTTGAAACACAAAAAAAATCAATTGTTGACATACTTGCAGATCTTGTCGAGACCTTCTGCTGTTGCGATCAGTGAAGTCGGATCTTTTCCTTTGCCTAATGATTGCATTTTATTAAGACAAGTCTCCATTTCTTTGAGATGGCACTGATCCGTCTTTTTGTTACGATTTCGGTTACGCCGTTGGTTCTTGTTTTGGGCTTCCGATTGGCCAACCAATAGTGCCACCAACACTACCAAACTTAACACAACTGTGCAAATAGTTTATAAAAAATATATATATATTAATTATTATATATTATATATTATCGATAATTTATTTTAGTTAAAAATTATAGTTTAATAAAAAACAATATTAACTCACATTTGATATTCATGTTAACTGATGTTTTAATTTTTGTGGACTCAAGTCGTCTAAAATTGAATTACTGGTTATATTGTTATAATCGACAAACACTATTGCTATTTGACAGATAAGTCTGTCTCCCGGAGCTACTCTTAAACGACTGGCCAAAGTATCAGCGATACGCTTCAAATAAATAACTCTTGTTTGAGGGGGAAAGGTATATGTATTAGGTATGACTAGGGGTTGGTATGATATCACTCGATGAATGAGTGGTTCAGTGAAAATGTCTTTTTTTGTTGTTGTTGTTGATGTCGTAGTTTCATACGATTGACTGATGCTTTTACTTTCACCAGATTTTTCCCCCGAAGTCATTGATAATTATTAATACATTAAATATCATTACATTTGCTTACATATTGAGAGACACAACCTTTTGCTTTACTAAATGAAATCACACTTTGCTTTTGAAGGTCAGTATATCACTTAACTCAATGGTATTACTATTAGAAGAGGATAATTGCCAACCATTTGGTATGATAATGAACCCCTGATTGTTGTAGATTTTTATGACATAGCAAACCAGGCATACCTGGCCTACCTGTGCAGGGGATGTCATATATACTTTTTCTAACTGTTGTAGCCAAGTTGAATAAATAACTAATAGTTTACTATATTATCCTATAGTACTATTTATATTTTTTAATTTTAATATTACCAAGGTTATATGTAAAGTAATATTGCCTATCTTGCTTATTATTCACCATACAATCTACGTAATAGAGATTTAATATACCTGTGCTATTGAGAAATATATACTGTATATAATTATAAGGTATTATTATTTTATTTATTGTTTTATTTTGTGTTTTGAAAGTAACTCTTTTTATTCCTATTTTTATAATTTGTTTCAAACAAAACAAAAAATAAGTGATTCACTATATGTTTTGACAGATCTCCCTCTCAAACCCAGTGAACCACTTCAGATACTCTCTAAAAATAATCTCTCTCTCTCTCTCTCTCTCTCTCTCTCTCTCAAGATTATGATTGATTAATTTAATGGCAATAACAAAATTCAACAGAAAAAATAAGTTAATAACTAAAAAAAAYTATACTTCAAATAACTTTGTATATATATATATATAGCGTATATTATAATATACTATATTTTCAATGATAACTTTACTTTAATGCTATCAATTAAAATTCATAAAATCCTAAAATATAAAAATAAATTATTCACACAATAGTCTGATGTTAATTTTATTTTACATTACAATATAATAATACATTATATTTGGAAATAAGTTTCGCAAAAAAGAGCCTGAACTCCTTCCGATAAAATAAATTCCCTCCCAATCACTGAATTATTTTTTTTGTTACGGGTCGTTTCATAAAATATATTATCAATATGTTAAATAATACAATATAATTAATTATAATAGATCATACAGTACTACCATTCAATATTTGTGATTAAAAAATATACTGTATATATAAATTATAATTGCGTTTATTAAAGCAAAAAAAAAGACAGTCAAATAAAAATATTAAATAATTTATTTTATTTGAAAACTAACAATTAATCTACGAAACAAACAAATTATTTAATCATTAATTTAATGTTTTTTTTAATAAAAAAAGTATAATTTCTATTTATCTAATGGAAAAAATATATTATTCTGAGAAACTTTTTTAAGAAAGTATATATTTGGTAACTTTCCTTTAATTGGAAATTTGCCCATTTCTCTAATTATATATTCAGTACTAAAGCATAGCATAAAAAATTATGAACAACATTATCAACATTGAAAACACATATATAATTACTGGAAATATATATAAACCAATTGAGAGTTCAAAAAAAATATTAATGTATTTTGCAATTATTTCTCTTGTATTTGTCGTTTCATGAGAAGTGATCAATAAAACAAAAAATATTTGTCAATAATAATAATTATAGCGAAAGTAATGTTGAATTTCTAGTTTTGTTTTGTTTGTCCATTTGCTTCAACAACAAACTATATCAATGTTTTGCGTTAATTTTAATTACATTAAAAACCAGTACCCATAACGAAACAAATTCAATATATAGGTATACAATATACTAAGTTATATACAGTATATGTATATCATATCTCTAGCAATCAGTTGATGTCATTTACATTCACATACTGTCACCGCAAACAAGACATCCCTGAGTTTATGTCATTTCCTAAGAAACAAATCTTTTGAGTAAATCTTAACATAAAACCAGTTGTTAACAAAATTTAATTATTTTCATTTTTAAAAATTTAGAAAAAAAAATTTATTCAATAAATGTTTTATTTAACATATTTAAATTACAATATTASTTTCAATGAGTTTTAAAAAATTAAATTTGAAAAATTACAATGAAAGTTTAAATTTATTTAAATCCAAGTTTGTATTATTATTATTAAAATATATAAGAAATTATTAATATTTATGAAGTTAATACTCAAAATAACTTATTGACATTGAAAAATGCTTTCCTCAAACACTAATAAAATAATGTAACAAAATATTGAAAAATTATCATTAAATATAGTAAATGTAAATTAACAAACATGACATTTATGTGTGTATGTGTATATATATAATCAAAATTGCACGAATAAAGTTATCTTTATAATAATTATTTGAGTTAACCATAATCTTAAGCAAACAATAAATCTGATATCACATTGTCTTTTTAAAAATGTATAAAAAATTGTCAAAAATATTTATAAAGGTAATGTCATAGAAAAAATAATTATTATATAATATCAAACATTACGTCAATCATTATGACCATTTCAATGATCAAATTAAAATCTTACTATTATTTTTATAATCTATCTATAATTTTAAGATCGATAAAAACTTAACATTCAATTATAAGAAACTTTATATCATATGATTAGTTTAAAAAATTCAAAAAAAAAGAAATAATAGAAATAATGACTCGTAATAATAGACGCAATTTGTACGATAATCACTGCTTTTGACTAAATATTTGTAATAATTAATATAACGTTTCACTGCTGACCAAACAAATCAAAATTATTTCAATTTAATGCAATCAATTTGTGATCACCGTTGAACAGTATCTCAATACTAAAATTGTGGTTAGTTTTGGACATTACGTGATCGATAATACATTGTTTGGCGGTCTCGACATTTGATCCGAGGCCAGTTATCCTAAACGACGACGAATTGTCCACCATTTTCGGTGTTTCAATATATGTTTCTGTCAGCTTCTGGATATTTCGTATGGTATTACCATTGCGGCCAACAATCAAACCGATAAGCGATGAKGGGATGAGTAGATTCAGTGAAACAGAGCCTATATATTAAACAAAATTATAGTCAATGATTAAATTTTGGTAAACAATTGATTATTATAAGGAAAAATTCATAGGAAATAAAACCCTTTCATATGAATCATCTTATCCTCAATGAGTTATCTGTAGTAAAAACCACTATTCAAACTCATTAATAGTTGTTATAAGACTACTAAACGACTATTAAACTACACTTTCTATAGTCTAACTGATGTGATTCGTGTCACACATACCGGGAATATCAGAGTTTCTTTTGAACTTCAATTTTCTCTCTTCGCTGACAAACGTGAAGTGTTCAGAAGCTGACAGTATCTCAGTCTTGACTTTGAGGACATCTTCGCGACGACCAGTAATGATAAATACCGGTTCTTCACCCGTAACCGGCGTCTGGATATATGTCCGCGATTTAGCTCTCAATAACTTAATTTTTGATCCTAAAAAATCATAAAAAAATAAAATATTAACAATTATCGGTAATACAAAAAACAAATAATTACTAAAAAAAAATAAAATTAAATGCAATCTTAAGATATGATACATACCTTGTTTGCCGACTATCTGAGCCACGTGTGTGGATGACGGAACTGATACCACTTCGCAGTAATTCTTGTCCTGAGGACAGTTGTCCAGTTCAGAGTACATGCGATTCACATCGAAGTTGGTGTCCAATAGTGAAACACATTTGTCGACATAAGCGTTGCCCGTCAACTCCATTTCGGCCAATTGTCGGGCAATTTCGTAGAGACGGTCAACCGATAAGGGATTAGTAGGTGATGGTGTGTCCCGACCTGTGTGTGGCATGTATTCAATACTGTTATACCGGTGTCTTAGATTGTTTGGAGCCATTGACTGAGTCAATCAAGATTTTCAATAATGAGATAATGGGGTAATCAATGTATGAATAAGTAACCAAATTTCGGAAACAGTTATTACTGATAGGTATGGGTTATGAGATTATTAGTGTAATAGTTGTAATCAATTTAACGTTTGAATTACATATATAATGACATATGATTTGATTACTTATGAGTTTCTTATGATTGCATTAAAAAAAGTTTCAGTTTTTAAAAACTTTACGAGTAATTAAAAAACGTGTGAATCACGTGATGTAAAAACTTGATATAAAACTTATAAAACTAAATATCAAATTATTAAATAGTTAATTATTAATTAAAAGTTTTTATTTAAAATGTTTTGCATTTAGTTTTATTATATTATGTTTGGGTTAACAGTTTAGTAGTCGATGGATATTAAGTCATTACTAACCCGATATTGACTAAATAATTAACTATTTATACTTTCATATACCACATACCAGTGCTCTCTTATTAGATTATATTACTGTATATATTAATAGTTTATTTTTGCCACAATATATGTAAATGTCTTGTGAATGGATTCTTTGAAATTAATCTTTATATCAAATAATCAGAAAACGGATTAATAAAACCTATCTAATAGTTCATATTAATATACAGTATATATGCATATGATTTGAATTTTTCAGGTACATATGCCAGCATAGCCTATAACATTAATCCCTGTGCTCTTATCAGACATCAATGTCAACTGTTTATGTGATAGTTATCACAAAACAATTAATATATAATATAACACAAGTTGTCTGATTGGATGTAAATATTGTTGTCTTGCAAATAGTTTACCTTAAAACTAAAAAATAGTATTCATAATAAGTTTTGTTTTGTGTTTCATAATTAGATACAATATATTTAAATACATAATTAATATATTCATAAGTTAATAACTGTTTGGTAAATACTGATTAAGTAATTTTAAATTGATTTAATATTGAAATAATTCACACTTTTACTTTAATGTATTTAAAAAAATATTTATTTTATAAAAACTATATTTTTAATATCATAGTATGGAAAGTTACTTGAAACTTGCTAATTGATAGTTCATATTAAATATATTCCATTTATAATATGAATATCAATTAGTAAAATTGAGTACCTTTTCCATAGAGTTGGAAATTAATTTCGAGAAAAAATATTTTATGTTAACTCAGAAACTTATATTATTAGTAATAATTAAATATTCATAATAATCAAAGACCTATAAAAGATTAATGTATTATTTTTTTAAATATCAACTTTAAGTAAATTTTTCAAAAATGAGTTAATCATTGATAAAAGTTTTATTCAAAATTTATTTTAAAAACTTTCTGTTTTAGTTAACGAAACAAATTAATTACATTATTATTAAATTATTTATAAATATTCATACAGTAATAATAATTATCATTATTTTTTATAATTTATTTGCTTTTCTGTAAATTGTGTAAATTATAGTTTTTATCATTTWATTTTTTTTTTAAAATGTCACTGAATTTTTAGACTTAATACATTAAACAATTTGTTCTCATAATACCCCCTCATAAATGTGATCAACAAAATTACAGACAATTTTTTTATTAATAATTACACTCAGCGTTAGTTTTATGGCAAAAATGACTAGAAGTTTATGTCAAAAATTTACAGAATATTACGCTTCAAAAGTGAGTTATTTTTTGTATCAAGCAATGAAATTTTAATTAATTAATATTTTTAAAAATAATTGTTTTCAAAAGTGATACTATAATTATAATAGTAATTTATAATAATAATAAAGTTTGAGCATTATTTGTTTGATCATATACTGTACCATATGATTATAAATTATAAACATAAAATTATTATTTTGTATTTGAAATTGTTAGCAATTTTGTAAAGTTTTAAAAAAATTTATATGCTTTAAAATGTTATGCTATTCATTTAATTATCTTATTTTGTCAAATAAATAATTTTTTAACTGTAATTGTTAATAAAAGAGAAATTATATACAATTCAAAATAATTCAAAACATATAAAAGTATCAAAATATTTAAAAATTATAAATAAATAAAATCATCAAAAATAATAACTTTAAAAAACATAATATAACAACCAAATTGTTTTTTGAATTTTGTTTTAATGCAAGTTTCAATAATTACCGTAACAATACCCGAAAACAATTTTTTAAATAATTGATTGTCTTTTAGTCTATTGTTATTATACATAATATATAATAGTATTGTAAAAAATTGACAGTTTTTGTTTGTCAAATAAATTTATATTTAAAAAACGTTTTGATTAAATTTAATTCAATTTAAATAAAAATAATTGCCATGTTAAATTAATTTCAACAAGCTAAATCAATAAATGATTAAAATGACAAATATGAATATGAAATTTAAAATAATATACTGTATTGTAATGATGTAAAAACAATATTATAAAAATCAAAAATTGATGATAAATACAGTATWATTTATATATTTATGTAAAAATCATATAATATGACGACTGGCTCAGGTATTAGAAATGGTAATTATCGAAACAATGTCTATAATGTGTCCTATAATTGAATAATTCAATAAATTATTAATTATTATGATTTTATTTTTTTTGTTACTTTTGAAACAATTCTCACTTAACTAGTATTTTAATATACCGTAATTATGTAATAATAAAATTTACTTAAAAGTATTTTATAAATGCTAATGATTTATAGTAAAACAACTATTTTAAAAATCAATGATTTGACTGAAATATATATCTCTTTTCTTAGAGTATGTCAGTCTCAAAGATCTTTTGATTGACCGAATCGTTGACCACACCATTGGTTGTAGTCGTGGTGTGCGACACGATATCCCTAAGCGATCCGTGAACTGTACTCATGTTTAGAGACGTCTTCGACACAATATTGCTCTCTGAACCGGTTTTCTTAAGGTCGTTGAGTAGACCCCGTGGTATCTGTCCTCTGCTCAACTGCTGAAGTCTAGTGTACTGTTCCTGGAGTAGGCGTTGCTTTTTGAGCAGCTCCTGGTGCCTCTGTTCCAACAGTTCTTGTCGAGATTGGGCAAAACGTTTTTCAACAACCGAGCCCTGACTGCTCACTGAAGACAAGGATGTGATCGATGATGAAGGAGGGACTAGAATGTCGTCGCCATCCATAACACCTAAACAAAAGTATTAGAATAACAAAATGTATGTCAATTAATATACGATATATATATTGTAAACAAATTAAGTAATATTATGGTTTCATACCTTCCGGAGGTGTGGAACGGGGTCTGTTTGCTGCCGATGGTTCTGAATTTGATCTGAGCGCTGATGCCGGCGGCCGGGCTGCAAATGACGGCAAAACTACAGGATTAATACGTGATGACGATCGAGGTGGCGGTGCGGGTATTGTCGACCCGATGGGACCTATTGTTTTGCGGGACAATTGACATTTCGGCCGTTAATTCGGTTCAAGAGTTCTAATCTGTTACTACTGCCGTCTCGGGCACTACCGGGTGGTTCGACATTAGTTTATATATTATTTTAGTCATTAATTAATTCATTATAACTTACGGTATTTAAATTTACTAATTGTATATCAATATTTGTTTTATTAATTAAAATTATTTATTGCAGATTTTTCAAATCACTTCTACTTATTTAAATTTTMAGAATAACATTATTTTTTTTAATTTATAAATAACACATTAACTAAAATCAAAATATATTTTGTTTGTTAAATTAAATAATAAATTTATAATAGTTAATAAATCAAATTTAACTAAACACAATTCAAAATAATATTATAACAAAAAAATAATAACATGATATGTCATTTTTAAATTTAAAATTATTTCTTACTCTAAATTATATTAAAATAACGATAAATAAAAGATTACATAATTTTTAAAAATAGATAAATTAAAAAAACAAATATCATGATTATTTTATCAAAGTTAACAAGCAAAAATAGCAATAATTATAAAATATTATAATTCAAGCAAAATAATATTTAAATAATACATAATTTGGTAAAAAAATATTACCGGTAAAGCAATTAACACAATATACACAATACATAATACGTTTTCAGTCAATTAAAATCAATAAATAATAATTAAAAAAATAATATATATTGTGAATTTCAGTTTTGATTATCAATAGTCACAGTAGTAATAAAATTTCAAATATTAATGTTTGTTGCGTTTAATATTTATATAACAATTAGTCAAACAACTTATCATAAAATAGATAATCAATTAATCATATAATCCAATCACCTTTTTTAGTGACGGTTGAGTCCACCGAACCGATTGATTGAAGCAATTTCTTAGCTGTCGATGTCTGACCACTGGTTGTCGATGTGATCGTCGAAGTGTTAGTTGTCGTCGGCTTCGAGAAAGTTTGCAATTCATCCAGAAGTGAGTCCAATACATTGGTTTTCGACGCATCCGATGGTAACGGTGTAGCCGGTGTTACCTGTATTATGGTGTGCGGCTCCATATCGCTGTCATACATCTATGTGATTGGGAACAGATATTCAATAGAAAATTAGACATAAATCATCAATGGGTTAATTACACATATAAACACTTATATGGTTAACCTTAAAAGTACTGTTTATATAAATTACATAAATTTTTATACACAAAAATTATTATCTTATTTCTCTAAGAGATAATTTTAAATACAATAAAAGTTATTTTTAAATATATTAGTAAAATTAAAATTAATAAAGATAATAATAATATTAGTTATCAAATGATTGGTATAATTATCTGGTGGTAATGGTTTTTGTGTGTTAATAAATGAGAATTTTTGGATCAAACACATTATATGATAAAAACTTATGACATGAATTAGTAATTATATGGATGAGAGATCAGGTTGTATATGATATGATAAATGGATGAATTTAAAAAATGGACAGAAAGTTATAAAATTGATAAAAACTTGTTGACTGAGATACAGAAAAACGGACGGACCTGCTGTTGCTGCTCATTGTGCTCTGGCATTGTAGGCATCGATGCGAATCCCCGCCATAGACTGCATTTGATTTTTTATTATTGGTTTTTATTTTTTACGCAAAAAACATAAATGACTTTCAATAAGAAAATCAAATTATCTTAAATATGATATTAGAAAAATGTTTAAATAATTTCTTAAAATACACCTAATTTTTTATGCAAAATGGTTACCAAAATTGCATGCATTGTACATAGTTTAAGATAATTATATGCAGGAATTGTATTATCATCAGCGGACAGGTAGCTTTTGATCATTAAATATCGGTAAATGCTTTTCAAACAATGCAGTCTATATGGGATTGCATACATGCTATCAGTTATTGTGTGAAATGGGATTTGTCATTAAATAACATCATTGAGTCTAAGTTTATCATCAAATGATTATTATTATTATTTTTAAAGGTCTTAAAACATTACGAACACAGGATTATTGGTTTTAAATTTTTTAAAATTAATTATCAATCGGGATATAAAAATACATTATTAGGCATTGAAAAATGCAATAATTTTTAGTATTAAATAGTATTTTAGTTATAATATACAGTTAAATGTTAATATTATAATTATTATTAACAGTTATAATATTAGTATTTGTTATTCACAACATTATTTTATAAACATTTAAATAAATAAAGAAAATAACAAATTTTAAATGTTTAATATTTAACTGTATATTATAATTTTTATTCTTACTTCAATAATAATTAAAAATTAACAACTTTGATAATTATTTAGTTTAAAAACTTTTTAACAAATAACTCAATAAATAAACGACAGGGAAAAGTATTTATAAATGATTGAAAATTTTTTAAATATAGTTATATTAAAAACTTTGAAATCTAAATCATGAAAACAAATTACTCGATTTTGTGATTATTAACATTATCTCGAAAGTTAGGGCTCCGGCGCCACGATTGCATACGTTTGGCCTGAATTTTAATCACAATTATATCAATAAATTAACAATTTAATTAATAAATCAATATATTTGATGTTTAAATTTGTCTCATTGTTAATAATTTTTCTGCTAATAATAATTGTTATGAAATTTGTGAATAATGTAAATTACTTTTTTTTCTAGACATTACGGTAATATAAGTTATGTGACCAACATATTAATCTATTTTAACTTAATTTTTAGATTAAAAAAATAAATAAATAATATTTAATTGTCATACTCTGGAGCCGTCAGCGCTATCAGTTGAGGCCGACTGAAGTAACTGTGATGATGGCGATGAACTGTTGGCATTGGTGGTCGACCTCTGCTCTTGAACTGATGCCAACCTATTATATCAATTCATTTTATTAGTAGTTTGACATTATTATAGATAATTATTAAACAATAAATACCTTTTAAGTGTAACCAGAGTTCCGGTCAACTTTTTACACCTTTTGAGTGCCATTTCTAACCTTTCGGGCTCATCCTTCAGAAATCTTATGATAAATCAATGAAACAATCATTTGATTAAATCGTTTAAAAACAATTGATTGAATGTTATACTTCTCTTCGTGAACACAACACTCCATTTCCTGACTCATGACTGTCTTCATTGTTTGGCTAAGCGGTGGGAATCGACCTTTAAGATCGGCCACAGTCTTGGAAGCGCGTGATAGCACCAGAGCCATGGTCTCCACGTGTGACATATTCACTCGACACCTCCTGTTTATCACATTAGACCGGAGCTCTTCCACTTGAGTCTCGAGCTCGTGTAGGTCTTTATCAAGTCTACCGGAGTCGTGTCCGTATATATCTCTATCTTGTGACAACCGAAGTCTTTCCAATCTGAACTGGCAGTCAGTGGATCCCGAAAGAAAAGACAGCGTTTGTTTGATTTTAGCACATGTGTCGCGAAGCGTCTCTTTAGCAGAATTGGTCTGTTGTAGAGCCAGACGTCTCAACGACCGAACCTCTCCTCTCAAATCTTTAGTCTTCTTTCGGATTTGTTTTAACTGAGACAACACGTCTATTGTGAGATGAAACGGCAGTTCCCCTCTATAGCCTACCAGTGCCGCTGGTTTTGGTGGTGGTGCCGGTTTCCCTGATTTATCTGTTATTAAAATTTACAGTAAAATTAATAAAAAAAAATAATTAATTAAAAATACAATTATGTCTCACATGTGTCCCAATTTAAAGTACGGTAACAATAAAATTAATATCAACTTATATTTAGTAAAATATTTCAATATAATTGCTATAATTAGTTCAATCTTTAAAAATGGTGTTTATCAGCATTTATTATAATAATCAGTGCAAAAATAAGCATTAGTTTACTATACCGTATATTATAATTTTAAGGTATATATATATAATAATTTTTATTAAAAAAATAATAAATTTATAGTCTCAAAACCTGAGTATGTTATGGCTGTCCGCAACTTAATTGCCGACTTTGCGGGTCTTTTGGCTACAAAATAATCATTCAAAGAGATAGTAATCAACAAATAGGCGTAAAAAAATATAACATTTAACGTAATTCAAGCACACAAACAAATCAATAATAATAATAATAACAATAATAAGGATAATAAGTAGAAAATATTAAATAATTTCAAATCATTCAATTTATATAGTAAAATAAAAATACAATTATCATTGGGCAATATCAAGGGTCAACTAATAGATAACCAAACAAAATTTGGGTCACTTTTTTGGGTAAAATTTATTATTAGAGATGAAGACCTGCGCGCTGTGGGGTATGTATCAACTGATCCGAATCTGATGTCTCCTCAGAAAATGATACCGATTTTTCTTCTGTATAATTATCACCAACAAGTAATTCATAAGAAATATCATAAATCAGTCAATCGATCAATTAAATTAAGTAAAAATTATCATTAAAAAAACGAAAATAAAAATTAACAATAATTATTCAAAGCAATAATAATAATAATCAACAAAACAATTATAAGCAAAACTTAAATTTCGTTTTGAAATTAACTTTGAAATTAAGGACTTTAAATATATATATATATATATATATAATAAACAATATTTATATATAGGTTTTGCTACCTTTKAAGTGTTGTCTCTGGATTTGAGCATTTGTTAAATTGGACTCAATTTCATTACTGTCTACATCTGAATCTTCATCTGCAACAATAAAATTACAGAAAAACACCGCAAATGATTACAAGCATTTTAAAACTAATAATCAATACACTAAAAAAAATTTAAGCTAAAAATAAATATTGTATATCATTACAAAGCAATATATAATATATCAGATAAAACGCTAATTGCATGCTTCAAGTGATTGACTGATTTAAAGATAACACAAAATAATGTGATTGTAAAAATGCACAATAAAATAGATGAAAAAAGCGCAAACAAAAATAAATAATATTTATATTTTGTTTATAAAATAACATACATTTATAAATTGCATTGATATATATATAAAACCAAATTGAATCAATTCAGCTAAATTCAATTGTATATCAATCGATATACTTTATGTGTGTTATAAATGTAAAACTTAAAAAGTAGTTTAACATAGAATTTGAATTTAAAATTTTTTCCGATAATGAAATTCAAATGAGATGTAGTTTTTATACGATTTGGAAACAAATGTGAGAAAAATAGTCCAAAATATTCTGTATATTTATCATACTGTATATACAGTTAATACTGTTTATACTGTATTACGTATATTGATTTGAACTGTATATTGTAGTTGTATTCATATATGTTATACAAACTTATAAATTATAACAAACAAAACTAACCTGATTTTGGACCAGTAGTAGGTGTTAGTACTTTTGATACAACATTTGTTAGACTTTGAATTTGTCTTTCCATTTGTTGCATCCGTACTCTGGCCTCTTCATCGATAACAGGTGTGGCGGCACCCGAACGCATGCCATACATGCCGTACGGATCTTCAAATTGCATCGATGATGGATAGCCTGAAAATGATGCCCTCACATGTGTCTGAGTCTCTTGAGGCATACGTCGTTCGGGTGACGAAAGATAACCGGAGAAGTCCTGTCCATAATTACGGCCCATATCGGGTGATGGGTAATGACCGGCCACCGAATAAGGTCTGTCTGGAAGAGGACGATTTTGAGGATGATACTGAGGGCCAACCAATTGCGGTGAGGTTAAAGGTTGAGTGGGAGGTAGACCGGTACGGCCGGCAAATGATCGCTGAGGTTTAGGTGGCGGACCCGATGACATCATTTGAACTGATTTTGAACAATATTCAATAAATTAATAAAAATAAATAATTTCTTTTATATATATAATTAGTAAAATATTGATTAACCCATTGAATTATCTTTAGGTCTGGCCTTTTGTAGCAAATCGGGTGAAACGGCGCGTTGCGTAGGCAACTGCACCCCTACAACACCGGCCATCACTTGACTTTGGTTTTGATTAGTTTGGTTAGTATTAGCATCGTTGGTATTACTGTACAATGGCACCATATGGGCGTTTCGGGGGAGGGTTTGGGAATAACCTTAAAGATAGTGTTAACATAACAAGAAATGTTAGATTAGTGTTATATTAAAAATGTTAATCGGATGAAAAGCAATAAATAAAACGATTCATTAATTACCTGGAAACGGTTTGTTTCGCTCGGGTGGCTGCGGTGGGTGTCCGGCACCGTATGGTTGTCGACCTGTCATTGTCTGCGAACGATATTGAGGTGGAAGTATAATAGTACCGTAATATTGTGATTGACCGCCCGTTAATGGCAATGGTTTATCAGGAACTCCGCGTTTGCTTCGGTGAATGTGTTGCGACTGATACTCGGATTCGAATTCAGGTTCGGAAAAATAGCCGAACTGATCGGCATCGGACCACGTGTTTGGCATATTTGCCGGTCCGCCCACTGGTTGCGGACCATTGGCTCCGTGTTCGTAGATTCTTAGTACACAACGATCACGAATGTCCCTAAAATCCTCCAACTCGTAGAACATGTCTTTGCTCGGGTCATGGATATAGATCCGAATCACTGGACAATCCAAGTATTCCATCGACAGTTGCCGTGGAAATGATCTAAAGGATATTTTTTGCATTTTATTATTTAAATAAATTAAATTCAACTTAATATAAATGCAAATATCTTATATGATGTGCACAACAAATAAAATAAAATCATAAATAATCAGAACATATACTATATTATAGTAACTATAATATAAAGTAGATTATAATATATTCACAAAAAATGCTCTCAATTTAAAACACACTAACTCTAAGCACAAAATTTTATACAGTATTATATCATTTGAGAGATCAATACAAAACTATTTTATTTATTTTGTTGGTTAATAAAAATAGCAGTAAATTTATATTTATATATTTTTTATAACTAACAGTTAAGCTAATTGTTAAAATAAACTCAAAAATAAAACAAACAAAGTGAGTAACATTTTTAAAATATATAAATTGTTTTATTATTATTATATAATGTGATTAAAGATAGATATATTGATAAGTGAAAAACAAAAACAATATTTTGAAATCTAAACATCAATTAGTTTACAACTTTACAAACAAATTAAACAATAAAACGGTTGACAAGTTTTTTACTGTAGAGATGGCTTATCAGTAGAAATGATAAATACATTACATAATGACATAATAGTGATAATCAATGGGAATGAGTCAAACATACCGCACAAACAATGCCTTAACGGTGTCGAGTGATGTAATTTCATTGGGAAGGAGTGCCCGTTTGGTCTCAGATCGGAACTGTAGAAACACGAGTCCAAGTGACCGGTCCTGGGTTTTAGATGGCGTACGTACTATCGGTAAAGAGGAGCGCACTTTATTGCCGCGACGGAAACCGGTGGCCGACGTCTCAATCTCCGACATAATACCCGGATCGTCGTCGAACAGAGCCGATGAAGGATGATATCCCGCCAATCGGTCCAATGGTGTCGTACTGGCCGGTCGTTGCGGTTGTTGATGATGTTGTTGTTGCTGTTGTTGTAGTTGATGATGATGTGACTGGTGGTGCGGTAGACTTGGATGTGTAGGTTGCGGGCCTTGACCTTGTTTGACAYCCGACGACACCTGCGGCTGCTGGCTATTCATACGTCGGGGCGCTTGTGGTGGTGGTGGCTGTCCTCCCGCACCGCCTATTATTTTGTGGACACAAACAACAACAACAAAATGTGTGTTAGTATTGGTTTTGTATAACAATTATAATAACAAATTAATTAATAATAATGTAATTAAAAAACTAAAATATAATAAAACAAATCAAAACATACAACAAAACAATTTCATTTAAATTGCTTCTCACGGATCACGTGACAACATCTCTATTATTATCGGTGTGTTTGAGAGCACTGGTATGTTATGTATAGTCAATGGGAGCACACAGTCGTCAGTCAATAAATAATAGGGATTTACTTCACTGACTCTCTCTTTCTTTCCCACACACAGACCGGCATCACTTCTCTCTCTCTYTCTCTYTCTCTCTCTCTCTCTCCCGGTGTGAGTGAGAGTGTGTCAGTGCGCGCGCACATACATTACATATCCCGGGCCAGGGGTGAGACCAGTCAGTCAGTTAAAAGTAGTACCAAAATATTTATTACTCATACAATTGGCATAATAACACAATTGGTATTATATATACTGTAATATGAAAACAAGTCTATAACCACTTGGAGAGTGAACCCTCCCTGACCTCAACCAGCACTTACTGTTAGTGTACTGACTGTGCGGGTAAACAATACACAAGTGTTGTTACATTTGGCATTATATATACAGGTTTTTACATAATATATGAGTTTTTAATGGACACATATAGTTGTTTGCAACAAAATAATATATATATATAATATTGTATAATACTATATACAACACTGAGATTTCTCATACAATAGGAGAAAGTCCTAAAAAACATAACAACGATATGATTACAGTGTATAACAAACAATATCTATAAATAATATTTATATAATATATGTTACAATAAATTATCTGATGATAACATTTTCGCACCAAATTTTTGAACTATATTTCCCATACTGTCATAAAAGTGCCAAATATTTATTATAAATTTTAATATAATAATAACTTTATTTTATTCATTCAATGTATTATTATATTTCAGTTTCATAACTAACATATTATTAAATATATGAACTAAATTTTATTAAAAAATAATAAAATAAAATATTATTTTTTAATATTCATATATTTGTCATTTCAAATACAATACATTATACAGTATTTAATCTATAAGAGCTAACAACAAAATTTTATTATAATAAAATTTTTTAAATAAATGGTGATGGGTAAAATTCATTAAAATAGCAATCTTATTTTATTAATTGAATGTGTGGGATGATTATCTTTATAATTTGTCATAAAGTATCTATTTTTTAAAAAAAATAATGACTAACAAGAAAAACACAATAAATAATTAAGTAATAAATTTATATAAATATTTATACAAAAAAATATTTATTTATTTTTTGAAAGTATAATCATATTTAATATATATATTTTAATTTAATTAGAATTATAGTCATTTTATCTATTATTTTAATAATTTTTTCACATTCTTTAAGGCTATATAGTATATACATATAATAATATAATTATTATTATTATTATAACAGTTTTATGTAATACAGTGTATAATAACTGTATTTTTATATAAGATTTAGAAATATCAGTGATATTATTAAAAAAAAACTGTACTATTGAAATGTCAAGCATCTAATGTGTTGTATACTACAGTTGTTATAATTATGTATATCATCCAAAAAATTGTAACAACAAAAATGTTGAGTTTGCTTAATCGTTAAATCTCTCTCTCTCTCTCTCTCTCTCTCTCTCTCTCTCTCTCTCTCTCTCTCTCTCTCTCTCTCTCTCTCTCTCTCTCATACTTTSTCTCTATTAATGTTTATTTTATAATATTGTTAGTTTTGCGCTTTAAGTAATTTATATAAAACTTAATGAAAGCGAGTGTATGACATACAGTGTATGTCTATTAGTGAAACACATGGCTCAACATCACACATATGATAGTATCATACATATTATGATACATAATAATAATAATAATAATAATAATAATAATAATAATAATAATAATAATAATAATAATAATAATAATAATAATAATAATAATAATAATAATAATAATAATAATAATAATAATAATAATAATAATAATAATAATAATAATAATAATAATAATAATAATAATAATAATAATAATAATAATAATAATAATAATAATAATAATAATAATAATAATAATAATAATAATAATATTAATAATAATAATAATAATAATAATAATAATAATAATAATAATAATAATAATGGAAAGCAACAGAGCCAAGCTCTACTGGGATAAAGAAATAAGAACAGATAAGACTGTGGCCCACAACCGCCCAGATATAGTACTAGTAGACAAACATCAAGATAAGGCGTACATAATAGACATAGCGGTCCCACTAACACACAAACTACAGGACACGCATAGTGAGAAACGCCGAAAATATACAGACTTGGCCTATGAGATCAATAAGATGTGGCGCATTAAGAAAGTTGAAATCATACCTATAATCCTGTCATCAATGGCCGTAATACCGAAAAATCTGGCCCTAAGTTTGGAATCACTGGAAATCAGAAAAACTAAGATCTATGAAATGCAAAAAGCAGTGATACTTCAGAGTTGTAGAACAGTCAGAAAAGTACTAGACTTGAGTTGAGTCTAACCAGTCGTGTCTCTGCCMCCAAAAAGTGGCCGACACAACTGTGATCACACCGGAACAACCGTGATATACAAAGATAATAATAATAATAATAATAATAATAATAATAATAATAATAATAATAATAATAATAATAATAATAATAATAATAATAATAATAATAATAATAATAATAATAATAATAATAATAATAATAATAATAATAATAATAATAATAATAATAATAATAATAATAATAATAATATCATATACAGTACTAACTCTAATAATATATAGTAGTGTTTTGCTTGCAATTTATTTCATAATTTCGACTAATGTTATGTTTAAATCTAATTTTAGCATTAATTTAAACATAGGATCAAACATATACACCACAAAGTATTTAACTTATGTTCCCCACACTTGTATCACTCATTTATAGTTTTTCAGTACCAGTATATATATTTTTATAGACATAAATATAATGTGTRTATATATATATGAATATATATATATATTATACAATTAATGCAATTTTCAGATTACATGCTGTGTTTATTTATAATTCACTTTATTTACTGTCACTATACCATCATTAAGAAATTTTTTTTTTTTTAAATATTTATCTTAACTAATTAAATCATTATAAAAAATTTCTGATTAAGCTT
This sequence comes from Oppia nitens, assembly GCF_028296485.1. Lineage (NCBI taxonomy): Eukaryota > Metazoa > Arthropoda > Arachnida > Sarcoptiformes > Oppiidae > Oppia > Oppia nitens. Next base: position 1,129,140 of record NW_026533251.1, read on the forward strand.
AATAAGTTTTTTAGTATAAAATATAATTAATAAAATTACATTATTAATATATTTCTAATAGAATAATGATTTATTAATGACTTAACCAACAAAAATAAATAGAGATTTATCTAAACATTGATTTTTTTAGATTTTAATTAAATAAATTCTACAAATGTCATAAATAATTTTGTTAATGAATATTTCAATAATTTGTCTTCATAAACATTATTAGTCAATAAATTAAATATATGACAATTTAATTACTGTAATAAACATAAAATTTGATACTTTTATATAAACTTTTATAATTAGTTTTAATTAGCTTATTTAATATTATATTATAGACTCCTATTATCTGTGTTATGATTTGTGAGCTATATATTTCTAATATTGATACATTAGATAATCAACAATTTTATTTTAAATTAATTGCATTTATTATACTGTATATAATTTTTATTTGTTAGACATTTAATGGTTGAATATGTCATATTGATGTGGTTGTCAATCATCATAATTTAATATAATGCACTCTATAAATATTTAATTAGCAAAACAATAATATTATTTCCATATTTTAATCTATTATATGATAATTATAAGAATTATTAGATAAATTAATATACTATCARGAATTCAAACAATTTATTATTAATAATATGAATAAATATTTATTTTTATTATGATATTAGTGTTAATGAAAAATATTGAATATTATTTTTTAGTTAATTATGAATTAATTTATACTTAACTATACGTCTATTAATATAATATATAAATTATGTAAATTTTTTACAAATAATCTATTTAATAGAGTAAATGATAATTGGATATAATTTATTATTTAAAATTGTATCATATTTAATAAAATAAATATTTTTAGAAATTTTAATTAAATATTTTTATATATTAAGGAACAGTTGTTTTTCATACACATATCTGTTGACGGCTATAGAAAATTGTGACCAAATTTGATTAGACTTTGACTTGAATTAAGTGTGAATTTATCGATGTTTGCAAATATAACAAACATGTCTTATTAAATAATACCAGTCAAGTGGTATAACAGTATATATATAGTGGAGTGAGTATTATGGATTACTCGCTACCAGTGCACAGCAGGAATTATCTGTGTGTGTGTTTGTGCAAAGCACAGGGAGATAAATAAAGTAAAGAGCGAGAGCTCTCTGAGATGATATCAATAAACATTAAAACAAGATTTTTGATTCAAATTAATGATTTTGTTGGGTTGGAGATTAAATCTCTTAATATTGTGGACTTAGTAGTTATTTGTGAACTATATATTTAAATATTTTGCAACAAACTATTAAACTCTCTCTCTCTCTCTCTCTCTCTCTCTCAAAGAATATTCTGTGTTTGAAAAGAGTATAATATATGATAGAATCTTTAGAAATAATTTCACTTATAGTGTATTTATCTTAAAAGAGCAATAATTTAAATGAAATGTTAATAATGATTATACTGATTGTTGAATCTCTAAATCTTTTTAACTAAAAAAATATTTTTGCATTCAATTCATTAATTAACATCTTTGCTAATGAAAATAAATGTTTGAAAGATTGTTAATATCTTGAATTAAACGCAATTATTAAGCAAAAAAATTACTTACCATTGGATCCGCCACTCTTGAGAAGAGCAATGTTTGGCATTTGTTGTGTCATTCGTGATATCGCTTGTTGTTGTTGGTGTTGKTGTTGTTGTTGTTGTTGCTGCTGCTGTTGTTGTTGGTGTTGTTGCTGTTGTTGGTGTTGTTGKTGTTGTTGCTGTTGCTGTTGCTGTTGCTGTTGCTGGTGTTGTAGTGGCAAAAGATGTGGTTGTTGTAGATGAAGTATATGGTGTTGAGGATGACGTGGACCAGTTGATTGTGGCGGATGTTGTAACGATTGCTGTTGATGTCCATTAGTAGGTCTGATAAGTGTTAGTACTCTTCGCTGCGCTATCTGACCAGTGCTTCCTCTTCGAACATCTTCGGCATCACTATAATAGCCGCTCCTATGAATGTCTTGTTGTTGTTGAAATAGTTGCAGTTGTTGTAAACTCCGTGGCGGTGCCGAATGCGGTCCTGTTTTTGACCATCGAATCGGTAAAGTATTGATAACTTTATATTAATTTAAAATAAAGTTTTTGTTTTTTTAGTGATCATAAAATATAACAATAAATTTAATGTTTTGGTAATGCTTTTTTGTTATTTACAAATAAACATAATTCACTCACWCAGACATTAAATGCTTTAAAATTATATATTTGAACTTAATTTGCTTTTAATTTAAGTTTTGGATAAGAGAGAGARAGAAAGAAAGAAAGAGAGAGAGAGAGAGAGAGAGAAAGAAAAAAGAAATTGATAATCAATCAAATATATTGTGTGAATAGTGAAAGAGTTTGGGAAAATGTTTGATAAAAGTAAAACACGAATTGCATTTAACACACTATTAATTAGATTTATAGATAGGCCAACAAATTAAAATTATTTTTGACCCCATTTTTGTATATATAGGTATATGCAAAACAATAATTTTGTTAAAAATTAATTTTTTATTTAATAATAATTTGATATTTCATACAATTTTTTGTTAAATTTTGTATTCTTTGTATTCATATATACCTTTCATTGAATTAAAATGTGTTATTAACGGTGTATTCAATAATTGAATTATACAAGTAATTATAATTACTATTTTGTTGTTAAATTCAACGCAATTCTTTTAAATTCATAAAATAATAATAATACTAAAATTTGATTTAAAATTTTAAAACAACGTTCAAATTAAAACATAACTTATTGTATGTTAAATAAATTGTGAATGATATGATATAAATTGTATAATTATATACTTAAAAATTCTAATTAAACTACATTTGTTTATTATTATTACAATGAATAATATTAAATGTAATATACACTATATTATTTACAAAACAAATGGCATCATAAAGATATACATATATAGTTATATTTTATATAATTTATATAATTTATATGTATACAATAATATAATGTCTGCATTTCCTGTTTATTAAAAGTATATAACTTTTGATATGCAGTATTTATTGTACAAATGGGTTGTCCATCTAATATTTTAGCTCATAAAATAGACCGGGGCAGTCCTCACATTAATATACAATACAGTATTATTACAATAATGTATATAATATACTACATTAAATTTATATAAATAAAATACATAACTTATATAACATAAGTGACTATCAAATAAATGTATTGCTAATTTAGAAAATAATTTTATTGGTATATTAAATATTGTTTTTCATTTGAGTTTATACTATACCGTACGGTTTATTATACTGTATAATATAATACAATACCTGTATATTGTTAATACTATATATATATATATTATAATGGTAATTATGGTTACATATATTACTATTTTGTGCGAGAGAAGTGGATCTTAAAATTTATAGCAAAAGTCATGAATAAAATAAAATAAAATATTATAATTATTAGCGATAAAATTTAATAAATATGATATGTAAAAATTTATGCAAAATATATGCAAAATATTGATTATATGCGAAACAAAAATCAATAATTGTAAAACGTGTCCAAAATATTTATGCATTACAGTATGTTTTCAAATAAAAACTTTAAACAATACATATATTTCAGCCGAAACCCGGGTTTTAATACTTTTATTTAAAAAAATTAAAAACTATTAATCAATAAAACAATTTTTAAAAATAGGAAGTAAAGTGAGAGAGAATAGGTTAAAACAAAACAAAAAATATATAAAAATCAATTTTTCAAGATTTTTATCTATAAAAAGGATTATATACTGTAATACTATAATATATTAAGGTTTTCACAAACATAAAGGAAAACATAGTTATGTCAATTCTAAGAGTTTATAAAAAATAATAATAAAAAAAATAGTATTTGAATATTTTATGATATATACATTTTTATAAATATAAAACATATTAATATAATTTGATAGACAATACTGTATTGGACAGGTATACAAACATTAATAAAATGTATGTATTGTATGTATTGTATACTAAATAGTATAAATTTATATTGTTTGAATTTTTGACATATACGTGACAGGTCTAACCATTTTGATTACATTAGCTGATTCAGTAAAAACGACTATATGTATAATCAATTGAATTATGAAAGATGAGTCGTGACGGGTGCTAATAACAACATCATCAATACAATCAAATAGGAAATATTTATTATCTCTAAGATCATGTATATACTGATCAGATACTGTATATATATATATATATAATGATCAGAGATTCAAAATGCAATAATTAGAGTACATGAAAGGATAGGATTTGTGTAAACATATTGTAATTATCAAAATTTCATTATTTTTCTGTACTGGACCTGAATTGTTGTCATTAACTAATTTACGTTAAGTGATAGAGGAAGAGTACAGTTATGTGGGTGAAAGCTAACTAAGCCTACCATCTCATCACATCCAAACTACATACACATACAGATGTTATAAACAAAGCACACAACTATCTCTTATTATCTAAAAAAATATATGCTTTTAAATGATAAATGTGCTCTTTATCTAAGCGTACTGTCCAGTGGACCATACAGTTCACGGATAATTCAAATTCATGACATGCTATGCCTTTAAAATGAACTGAAACAACTGTTTTGAAGACATCCATTACTAATTGAAAGTGTAGGCACAGGGATGACATATATTTGATGTGCAATTTAATTCGGTATAATCAATATAAATTTATAAATTCACACATATGCCTAAATCAAATAAACATAATCATTTAGGAGTTATCTTTGTATTTTGTTTATTTAAATATATCACTTATACACTTATATACCAAAAACATAACTATTTAATGTTTATATAAATTATATTATTGGGAAAATGGCTTAAATTTATCAATTATGTATCAGTTGGTCGATACTAATTATATTTAATGTTATTTCTGACTATTGTATAGCAATACTATATACAGTATATAAATAACTGAATTCACTAACATATTGCCTATCATTAAGAGTTAGACTATGTGTTAGAAATTGATGAGAGAAACGGACTTATTATGTTTATCGAAGCAATCATTAAATCATATTTTTCTATATTTTCTCCTACATATCATATTTATTGGATGTATATTATAATAAATATAATCATATATTCAAAAACAAAAATGTTTAACACAAAAAACAGATTTAACAATAATTGAAAAAAGAGAGATATAAATATGCAGTATTTTACTTATCAATAGCACTCAAATATTAGATCATAATAATTAATGCATTGGCAAATCAATTATTGGTGTCATACATAATATTTAACATGTATAACATTATTATAATTGATTATTAAAACTTTATATCTAAAACGATTTTATACATTCAAAATAATAATATAAATAATAACAACAATAAAGAAATAAAATTATAATTAATGAGAAAAAGTGAGACAATATTATACAATAATATACAACTTATATAATACAAGATTGTAATCTTTTTATTGGCAAAAGTGATGACTCGTTGGTTGAAAATCTTTATTATACTAATAATATTATTACAGTATTATTATTAATAAACTTATTGATAATAAACGCTTGAAATTGTCTCTTCATAAGACATGGTCATACATAAAAGTGTCAAAAAATAAAGTAATATAATAGTTCATAAATATATCTTATATTTATATACAACTTTTGTATTTATATAATGTGTATACAGTATTACAGTATATCATAGAAGTAAAAGCAAAAGTTGTATTATATTATGTAATATTTATTTTTATTTATTGTGAGTGTTATAGACTTATAGTTATCATTATAAAAATTTTATAMGTCTATCGGTCTTTCTCTCTTTGTCTCTGTTTAKGTAAACGTAAATTAATTAATTAAAATAAATAAATTTAAAATTATTTTGGAAATTAAAGTTCAGGTTTTTATAATAAAATCATTAATAACTTTTGTACTCAACTTTTTTTTTAATTAAATTGGTAAACATTTTTTAAAACTCTTGTTTCAATTTTTTAAAAATGTTTTCTATAAAAGCTTAGGAAATTCAATATTTGTTCACAAAAAAAATGTTTTCGACATAATCAACAAAATGATAGACATTTAATATTAATATATATATATATATATCAGTAAACATAGATGTAAAGTTTTAAAATTTTTAAGGTTTTGATAAATCAAATTTGTTACACTAAAATAAGTTTAAGATTATAATAAAAAATATTTAAATTTATGGATATTTAAATGCATAATAGATATTTCAAAAATTTGAAGCAAAATGTCAAATATATTAACTAAAAAAGTCTAACACAAGTGTCAATTGATAGGTTGCAGTGATTGACAATATATTAAATATATAAAAACTTACAGACTATTTCAATTACAAAAAACAATTAATTATTTGTTATATTACATAATATTGTATATATTTTTTAAACAAAAAAACATAAGTCTATTATTTATCTGATAAAAATGTTATATTATATACACCCATATCTATAAATATAATCAATTTCACGATTGATTTATTATCATGATTTTTTTTTTGTTGAACTAAACATATTTATTTTATAGTAAAACAATTTAGTATTCAATTATTCATGCAATTGAATGCAATCATATAATTTTTATGTTGTTGGTTGCAATACTATATAATTTGATAATTAAACATAAATGTATTGGCAAGACATTAATATTAAGGTTAGAGTTCATAAATACTAAATTTTCTTTTGAAATTTTTCGATACATTAGGCTTACAAACATGTATATATATATWTATATATACCTATTCATTATCGCATGTTATTATGATATATATTAATATACAGTATTGTATAAATATATATGTATGTTAAATAAAAGTGCAAAAACATACAAAAATAAAATTATTAGTGATTTATTGTTGAGAATAGTAACAACAGTCAGTCATTCTTAATATTATCAAACAGTATAATGTCTACTAAAAAGGTTTGTTAAAAGGCATCCAAATAAATGATAAATACAGTACTCTATAGTTAAATATATAGTATAGATATATAGAGGAATGTGATTAATTGAATTAGCGGTCAAACAACCAAACAAACCTAAACCCAAACAATGCGGGTCTAAGAGTGAGAGTGAATGAGTGAACAATAATTTATTTATCAAAAAAATGTAATTACCCTGAGGCTGATCAATGGGAATGGGATTAGAAATAGTTAACTGTCCACCGAGTCGTCTAATTTCTGCAGAATCTATAGATCGCGAACCAGATATCTGTGGTAATCGTTGCTTATTAGGTGGTGATTGAGAGGACGACATGTTTGACGAAGAGGATGGCTGATCTTTGCCCGATTTACTCGATTTCTTGTTGGACTTGTTTTCATCATTGTTGGCACCGACACTACCACTGCCGTGATGTTTGTTTTTGTTGGGCATTGATGTGCTTCGGTGAAGTTGTGTCAACTTTTTTATATTGAATGGCATTGTTGTTGGTGTTAGTGRTGATATCRGCAAATGACTCTCCGGTTAATCAATTTCATCAATTATACAATCAATTGGATAATAAATGCACTTTAATTATGCATCACATATACAGTGTATTATAACTTATATACATGTATACTATGCGGCAAATATACTGTATATATGAGATTTACTTAAATTGAATAATTTTTAGATTATTAGTATAATTATATACAATATCATCACAAAAAAATCAAAGCTTAAAAATATTTTATTTATTATTATTAGTTTTATTATTAGCAGTACTTATTATTATTATTATTTAACTATAATATTAAGTTTAACACACATTCAATGTGCAGTACAAATACAGTATATACAGTAATAATATTTTTTATATAATGAAGATTACACACATTACTTATATAAACTAAAAGATAACTAAATAATTGACAAAATATTTGTCAAAATTAAATATATGAAACAATAAATGATTTTTTTGTCAAGTAAAACAATAATTGAAATTTAAAACCCAATGACAATAATATATATATATATATATATATGAGTGAATTGGTTGAGCATTGAGTGTCACTAATGTCTACCATCTATGTATCGATTCCTAGCAATTCATTTCCATCCATCCATTGCACTCACACTTAAGGAACAGTATGTATGTATATATACAGAGAGAGAGAGAGAGAGAGTGTAGGTATATATCAAAAATGTATAGTAAAGTATATAATGCTCTCTGCACTGTCAATGCACTGATGCTAAATCACCATGGTTACTTGTAGAGGGGATAGAGAGCTTTTAGAGTCAAACTACTAGTGCCCGATATAGTCATTACAGTGTGCGCACACTGTGTATGTATATTAAGTTTGAATGAGACAATCGGGATAAAACATTTCTACTCTAGATTTGATATATTAATATTAAAAGGACAGGGATCAAAAAACAATTGAGTCGTATATTTTAATTATATATTTTTAGCTAAAAAATCAATATATTAAATACAGGTATTGTATATTTAATTTTTAACTGATATACTGTAGATTTTTTTAGTTAAACTGTCAAATATTCAATTAATTTTTTTAAAATTTAAATCAATTGAAAAATATTTGATGCAATTTTGATGGCTTTAATATACTGTACAGTATTTTTTTTAASTTAAAATATAGTTTTTTTCAATGCAATACAATAGTGTAATGCAGTACAACATTACTGGCAAAACATTTCAATCAAGTATTTGATCGTTATTTGTGTTTTGAATTAAATTCAGTCAACATTACAGTAGAGACTCATTGAATACAATAATCACTCAAATTGTTTGTGATTTTTTGAAATACAAACTAAATATTAATACCAAATGAAAATAAAATCAAAACAAACAATGTTTTCATAAAAACAAAAAATAATTTATTAATTGTGAAATCAATTGATGAGACAATTGTATGGACACATACACGACATGGAATGGACGCAGACCACTGACCACTGACCACTGACCACTGACCACTTTACCGATGATTATTTTAGTGGTTAAATAATTTTGATACGAAATGGTCATCGACGGCCAATTTTATTATTATCTAACGTTGAATTGTTTGGCCAACAATTAATCGGACGCCGCAATGGTTCCGTTGGCCAGAAATCGGGTTCGACTGACCCGATGTGTACATCCGATGGCCGCTATTATCATCTTTTTGTTACTATTTTTATGTCTTTTATCCCATTATTATATCAATTCGGTTCAATCGATGCAAGGATTGGATTCGTTAGTCAAACACTTAAACTCAATCAATGGTAACTCAAGAATTGATAGCAACAACAACTTTGATGATCTTCTAAATGGCCATAAAAATAGTGCCGAAGAAGACAACGACATTACATCAGAAGACAAAATCTTATTACATCTTAAAGGTAGCACTTTTAATGTCATTATTATTCACAACTTAAGACATTGTTTTTTATTAATTTTTAGCCACAGATATGGAGCACAGAGTCCGAGATCTGCTTAAAATTCGGGCTTCAGTTCGCAATGAGTTACGCGAACTGGAGTCCCGTCGGCGGACAGTAATGCAAGAGCTATCAGAGGCGCAAAACAAGTTAGAGGTCATGCAATCACAACTCATTAAGAAACAACAAGAGATGGATCGGATTAACCTATCGCTGAAACAGACAAAATATGCTCAGAAAGAGGTCCAGTTGAGGTCAAACTCACTATTAGTACCACCACTGCAACTGTTGCCGTCGGCTCCTCAAACTAATGGTATAACTATTTGAAATGATTTTCAAAACAAATTTTATATGATTTCATTTTCATTACAGATATCCAAATCAACAATGACTTAACCATTGGAAGGAATGGTCAGACAAATGGACGATCATATCATTGGTGTCGAATGCATAACTGTTTCGACTATTCCCGGTGTTCACTGTTTTCGCCATTTTTACTCTATTTCTATCATCCCGAAGATGTCGAAGATATCGATGATGTCAAGAATATAGACGCCAAAGACGAACACAAACTTGACGATGAATTTCATAAAATTCGGACACAAATTTTAGACATTTTTAATGGCAATATTCACGTGACCTTTGACCCAACTATAGCATGTGTTTATGTGGTAATTCTGTTCAAGAATAGTGACCACCAATTGTTAACAAAAGACTATTATAATCAATACTTACATTCACTACCTTATTGGGCCGGTAATGCAGACTTGACTTTATTTTTTACGGTATATACGATGATACTAATGATTTGATGGTTTGTCTCCGGAATAGGTGACGGTCGCAATCATATCATAATCAATACATTTACTGATTTGGATCTTCAATCTACTGATGGCATTGATTTGCAAAAAGCAAGTTTAGTGCAAACAAATTTTAATTTACACACTTTTCGACCTAATTTTGATATAATATTACCGCAAATAAATAAAAAGACGCCATTAAAGTATGAACGAACTGAAGACAACACTGTCTCTATGGTTCCCTCGCGACGCAAATATTTAGTTACATATTTAGGATCAATAGATAGCAATAATTATATACACAAACAAATTATGACAACATTATTAAAAGTGTCATCACATCTATCAACTAATAATGAATTTTTGTTAGACTTTGTTTGCGATGAAAAAACAAAACGTTTGTGTGATAATCAAACACTTGTGTTAAGACAATCAACATTTGCATTAATATTACCACCAATTGATAACCATATGATATTTACTACTAATATGTCAATAAGTTTGGTAAATATTTTGTCTTCAGGTATGTCGATGTGATATATACCGTAATTATGATCTATGATAACAATACAATAATTATAGATTTTAATTGTATTTTATAATTTAGGCTCAATTCCTGTTATTATTGGTGGCGATTATCTTAGATTACCATTTGATGAAGTAATAGATTGGCGTTTAGCTACCATTTCGATACCGATCGCCCGAATTACCGAATTACACTTTTTGTTGCGCACCTATAGTGACGCTGATATCATAGAAATGAGACGTTTTGGACAACTATTTCTCGATAGACATCTGATTTCTGTTAACGGAATCATTAGTACAATCTTATCACTTGTTAGACAATCACGACTTCAGATTCCTTCTCCCGTCGCTCGTGAGGAGCCCTCGCAAACACTTTTCAATGAGACAAATCCAATGAAGTTTTTTGATGCCACATCTGGTTTAGTCCTAATCGATACTAACCCAGAAATTGATGAAAATTTGGGACCTATTGAACCATCATTTCCATCACAAGTATATCAACGCAATTATTCATTGGTCATATCAAATGGATACCGAATTTGGAACGATCATCGTTTTGATCCATTCCTTACTTTCCCGGCCACACCGTTTGATCCGTTGCTTTCATCAGATGCCAAATATATTGGCAGCTCATATGGGTTTCGGCCAATCGGGGGCGGAACGGGAGGATCTGGTAAAGAGTTTAGCGAATCATTGGGTGGTAATGTGCCAAAAGAACAGTTCACTATTGTTATACTAACATACGAAAGAGAGGCCGTACTCATCGATTCCCTCCAAAGATTAAAAGTATAACATTTATATTTATTAATATGAATCTATAAATTGTTTGTCCTGTTTTAGGGTCTGCCATATCTAAATAAAGTTCTAGTCATATGGAACTCTCCTCGTGCGCCATCCATTGACCTCCGGTGGCCAGAGTTGGGCGCACCCATACGTGTTATCCGAGCCAAACGCAATTCACTCAACAATCGTTTCTTGCCTTACGCTGACATCGAGACAGAGGCAGTCCTATCGATGGACGACGACGCACACCTCAGACACGACGAAATTATATTTGGATTTAGGTTTGTTTATTCACTTTTCAGATCAATATATTTAGCTGTTTTGTTTATTAACTAATTTATTAATTTAATGTTAATATATTATTAAGGGTTTGGCGCGAAGCTCGCGATCGAATTGTAGGCTTTCCGGGCCGTTATCACGCTTGGGATGATATGCACACTAATTTTCTTTATAATTCCAACTACTCGTGCGAGTTATCCATGGTTTTAACCGGCGCTGCCTTTTTTCATAAAGTAATTATTTTGGTTTAATTGATATTATAATTTTTACATTTATTTTGATTGCAATCCATATACAGTACATATTGTTTTTTATCCATAGTATTACAGCTATTTATACACTTATTCGATGCCAAAAGCAATTCGTGATAAAGTCGATGAATATATGAATTGCGAGGACATTGCTATGAATTATCTGGTCTCACATATCACAAGACAACCGCCTATTAAAGTGACCTCTCGCTGGACATTCAGGTAAAGTACCGTACTTTGAATAATTACCTATAATTGGATATTTATATAATTTTAATACTAAATTGGTCATCTAATTGGTTATGTTAGGTGTCCCGGTTGTCCAGTAAGTTTATCGGAGGATGACTCGCATTTCAATGAACGTCATAAATGTATCAACTATTTCATACAGATCTACGGTTATATGCCTTTACTTAATACTCAATTTAGAGCCGATTCCGTACTGTTTAAAACACGTATTCCTCACGATAAACAAAAATGTTTTAAATTTATTTAACAAATTATCATAAATATTTATCAAAATATTTAAAAAGTTATATTTTTATTTATAATATATTTTAAGACATTATTTTAATTTAAAAAATACGTTTAATTTAATATTGATTATGTATTATATGATTTATGTTCATAATAATTGCCAAATGAATTTTTATACTTATTTTTTAAAATAATCTAATCAATTAATGTTTGGTTGTACTACTATAACATAGATATTAATATATATTTTGTTTTTTAATTGTAATTTTTAATCAATATATATATATATATATATAAATTTTAAATATGTATTAATAACCATTGATATCCATATATAGTCAATTCATAAACACAATCAATGAGTTTTTGAAAAAGCTCTTTAACTAATAATCATTACAATCAAACATAATATGTATAAAATAGTTAGTATTTAGATTTATTGTTATGAATTGTTATCTTTAAAAAATAGTATTATTGTAATCATATGTAATTTTATTGAAAAAATTGTTAATAAAAATTATGCAATTATTACGTGTGAGATATGAGTTTGAATATTTTTGTTATTTACAAACAACTTACGTAATAATTTTTTTGCGATTAAAATTTTAAATATAAATAACTTTTGTGACGTTCAAAATTACCGGTAACTGTAATGAGATTCAAAATACGGATAATTTTTAATCAAATAATTTTTAAAAATACTTTTAACAATTCTAATACTTCTTTTTGATTCATAAATTTATAATTTTATATACATATAATTTTACTGTAAGGCAATTTAGCAAAACATTGTTTCGTAATATTACACTGATTATTTGTAGTAAAAAACAAGTATTTACTGCATTAAAAAATTATAGACAAAAATACATAATTTTTATTAGTAATTTTCAAAAATTTAAATAGTTTTACCAGATCAGTTAAATAAAATGTATGAACTAATTATATTATTTTATGAGAGATTAATATGTATTAGACTATATATACAGTATATATATATATTTATGTACCGGTACCAATATTTAAATATACAACTTTTATGAATAAACAAAATCATAAAATCAATTGTAATTAAATGTAATGTTGATTAAAATAATTGAATACTTATTTTCTTCCTTTTGTTTGACGTCTCAAACCATATCTGGTTTTTGTATTGGATTTTTCACGTCTGTTATCAACTTTTTTATTGTTGTTTTGGGTTTTATTTTTAGTTTTATTACTGGATTTGTCGCTCTTTTTATTGCTTTCGACTTTAGTTTCATTAATGGTCTCATCATTTGAATCATCTAAATATGAAACAAAAAATGCCTTTAAATGATATTACAGTTTAATGCCAACTAAAAAAATATCTTTACCTAATACGGGTGTTATAGTAGTGGTTGGCATCGGTTGGTGGTCGTTGTCGGTCAAGTGCTCGTCAAACACTTGCTTATCAATTGTGATGTAATTACAGTTACGACACAAATATGTGGTCAACGGTTTGGCTACAAAATCATCAAAAATTCAGTGAAAATCATCAATTAATGGATAATTCAGTTATGAATTATGATATTTGATTTACCATATGATTTAATGGTGATGTCGGGGACATAAAGTAAAGGTTTTACACTTTGTCGGCCACTCTTGCGGTGCCGGCGATAGATTGTTGTTGGCATTGATGCCAACTTGTCATCAATTGTGCCACTCTTTGCACGTTTGGGACGACTTTTAGTGCCCAAAGTGACGGTCATAGGTTTGGCCTCTTTTGGTTTGGGTTTGTATGGCCTAATACGTCCTTTTAGGTGATCGTTGACCTCCAGATGTTTATCGTAAATGCTTTGATCGACAGTCCGATAATCACATGAACCACAATAGTAGCCGTCGACTATTAACCCGATATTACAATTAACCCGAAAAATATTAGATAAACATTTCATTGGCCGTCATATATATATTATATACCTTTGCAACGGCCGTCGTATTCTTCGTCATCTGAATCTAAACTGTCTTCGGCTAACACACTCTCAATGTCTGACATGACTGACACACAAATACACAACTGTTTCGTAAATTACAGACAATTTAATTAACAAATATTTGACATACAATTCATTCAAACAAACAGTACATATGTGTCACTAATTTTTGTTTTTATTTATTTATTATTATTACTTATATACGCAATGTTTACTGTTATTACACACAGAGAGACATCTATTGTATAATTTTTTGGATAACATTATGAAACTAATGGGTAAGTGTTATGTAATATATTTATTATTTGATAAAAATCAATAAATTGCTGTCAAATACTATTATATTATAACATAAAGATATCAAATTTATGTTTTAAAAAATATTATTTTCATATTTATGACATTAAATTATATTTAAAAATCATTTTTCATAATTTTTTAACTTAAAAGATAAAGTATCTATACTGTACTCTAAGTTTTTTTATATTTGTTTTAATTTTAAATTAATAACTAGAGTTTATTAAACTTTTATTGAACTACTTTACTATAATTATTGATAAATAGATAATTTGTTAATTAAAAATTATTGAATAAAATTTGATTATTTTTTCTAAGATATTTAAACATGTAAATTAATTTTATTATGTATATAATATAAAAATTAATCAATAAATTTGACATAATAACTAATGATAGTAAATAATAATAATTTATCTCAAATCTAATAATTTAGTTGTTATATTATAGTAGTAGTTATTTGATAACATATTATCTTATAAATAAATAATTATCAAAATAAACTGAAAACTATATTTTAAACATTGTTTTCAAATATGCTCTCCGTTTGTCCTAATTTTCTGTTTATATATAATAATCATTCAAAATGTCTCTTAATTTATTTATTTAATTAATTTAATTTTTTTAAACTTTTTCCCAATTATTGTGTTAAACGTATAACTTATCGTCACATTTAGCATAACGTGTTGTTGTCTGTGTATGTGTTGTGTGTTATTAATAATATGTATTATAATGTATTGCATTAGTGATTGCATTGCAAAAGGGATTCTCTTAAAAATTTATTAGAAATTTCATAGAAAGACATAATCATTGAATAATACATTACATTAAATGGCATTTCGTTTGCAATGTTTTTATGTTTTTCTATTCAATTCAATCACTCAATCAAAGTGTTATAATAACTGATTGACTATCGATTACCACAACAAGTCTTCAATGATTTGACAATTAAATCCATAGCTTAGACACAAACACACACTAAATGACATACCATTGTATGATCATTTGGATCAGTTAACAATTGTTATTCATATTAAAGGCAATATCACATCACGAGTCTTATAGACCATCGATTAGTATTTTTTTAATCGTAATCTTAACCACAACAACAACAACAACAACAAAATCATTGTCAACAACAGAGAATCTGATTGTAATCACATTTTTTGGTGATATTGTCGACCGACGATGTCGTTGAAGCCAAAGCACGTGGAGTTTGAGTCGACTTGGAGTCAGATCAGGTCAACCGTCGAAAAGGTGATTGTCTTAAAGCACGTCCAGAGAAGTGAATGGAACGACAGGTTTCCCGACTTGTATCAGCTTTGCGTCGCTTTTCCCGGTATTTGTGACCATTTGGCGATAAGACGAGAGAATCACTGATTAACCTGACTGTCTGTCTGTCTGTATTACAGAACCGTTGGGCGATCGGGTCTACAACGAGACCAAAGCGTTTCTCGACCAACACGTTAAACAACTTTACGATACTGTTGTGAAATCATCTCACGAAGAATTGCTGTCCGCATACCATCAACAATGGCTTATATATAGAGAGGGTGTGACTAATGATAATTTGATTGATTAACACAATTATTTAATTTCTTTAATTTATATCATATATCATATGAAAAGGTGTCACATACTTGAATATATTATACATGTATCTAAACACTCAGCACATTAAGAAACATAAGTACACTGARGCCGACCTAAGCTACGGATGTGTCGACGCCAGCGAACAGATGCTCGAAATCGGCGAACTCGGTCTACATCTGTGGAGAGTTAATATGATTGAACCGCTCAAAGAAAGTCTTGTTCAACTGCTTCTGGAGGCCATTGAAAAGTAAATATTATTTTGTTTTGTTTAAAATAATTGTTGGAACAGTTGGAAAATGACAATTTGCTTATATTGATTACAGTGACCGCATGGGTATCCCTCAAAACAAAAGTGTAGTTCAAGGTGTCATACTATCACTGGTTCACGTGGAAGAGTACAAAAAGAAAGGATCACTTGATTTATACCAGAATTTATTTGAGAGTCGGTTCCTGAGGTCGACCGGCGAGTATTATCGGCGCGAAGCCGAAGAGTTGCTCCAATCGTGTTATTGTTCAACTTATATGGAGAAAGTGTTGGCCAAATTAGATGCCGAGAATCTCCGATCGCGTAGTTTTTTGCATTCATCATCTTATCCTCGCGTGACCGCTGAATGCGAGTCACGTATGGTTGGCGATCATTTAAGTTTCTTGCAGTCCGAGTGTCGGTCAATGGTTCAGAATGAGGCCCGAAGAGACTTACAGAATATGTATAGATTACTTAAACCCATCGATTCTGGACTCCAGGCACTCATCAGTGAAATTCAGGTAAATTATTATTTAATATTTTGTATGCATTTAAAAAATACATGTATTTAATTTCATATGACTTTAGGAACACATCACTAATAAAGGATTGGAATCTATTTCAAGTATCAACTCTCTGAGCTCTGATAAGACGCCACGAGATGATAATATTCCGCAATTATTTGTCGAGAATTTACTACAGGTTCATAAACAACATTTAAATTTAATTAAAGAAGTGTTTAATGGGGATCAATCGTTTATTGGTGCACTGGACAAGGCTTGTGCTGCCGTTATTAATCATCGGTTAAACCTAAAGCTTCCGTGTCGTTCACCCGAACTGTTAGCTCGTTATTGTGACGGTCTATTGAAAAAGTCTGTTAAAGGTAAGACTTACCTATTGTTACTGTGTTTCTAATAATTTTTAATTTTTCATAATTTTTAATTTGCATATTTCAGGCAACACTGAATCGGAAATTGATGACAAACTAAGCGCCTGTATAACAATATTCAAATATATCGATGACAAGGATGTATTTCAAAAGTTTTACTCAAAAATGTTGGCCAAACGGCTAATACACTCGCAATCGGTTTCGATGGACGCCGAAGAGTCGATGATTAATAAACTGAAACAGGCGTGTGGTTATGAATTTACTTCAAAATTGCACCGTATGTTTACAGATATTAAAGGTATGTCTAATTTAACTTACGATATAATAATTTTGTTGTATTAATGGTTTAATGGTTATAATTGTTTATACAAACCCACAGTTAGCGATGATTTAAATAACAATTTTAATGATTACGTTCGCAATAACCGAATCGAGTTGGGTATCAATTTTAACATATATGTTCTTCAGGCGGGCGCCTGGCCTCTCAATCAGTCAGCACTGTCCCCATTCGCTATACCGCAAGCACTGGAAAAAAGTGTGTCCTCTTTTGAGAAGTTCTATGCGTCCAAATTTAATGGTCGTAAGTTGACATGGTTGCACCATCTGTGCCAATGCGAGATCAAGTTCGGGTTCACTAAACGCGCCTATTCGGTAGTGATGGGCACCTATCATATGGCCGTATTATTGCTTTTTGAGTCAACCGATCAATTGACTTATCACGAGTTGCAGGTATTGTATTCAATAAATATGTTATTTTTCGATGAAATTACATTATATCTAAAACTTTTATATTCAAACTGTGATTTTATTTTAGGAAAACACGAAACTCACAGACGAACAATTGCAACGGCATTTGCAGTCATTGATTGACCATAAGATACTGTTAGTCGACGGCAATACCAGTAGTAAATCAAATGAATCTACAGATGAGGAGCTGAGTAATACAGCGACGTCGAGCACATTCCCCACTCAATCACAACAGTCACCCGAAACTGTCTACACATTGAACTTAAATTATAGCAATAAACGGATGAAGTTTAAGATAACAGCCGTTCAACAAAAAGAAGTGCAACAAGTAATGGTTAGATTGTTATATTGTGTTTTGTAATTGAATTTATTGATTTGTTTTCATTTTTTGATAGCAACAAGAGGTGGAACAGACTCACGCATCAGTAGATGAAGACAGAAAGCTCTATCTTCAGGCAGCGATCGTACGGATAATGAAAGATCGGAAAGTGTTGAAACACAATCAACTCATTGAACAAGTGATCAATCAGTCGAAGAATAGGTTTACGCCAAGTGTTCAGATGATCAAGAAGTGCATCGAAGCGCTGATGGAGAAGCAGTATTTGGAAAGGAATACCAGCAATACTGACGAGTATTCATATATAGCTTGAAAAATATGCCGACCATTGCTGACCTTTTTAATTATCGTTTTAGTCTTGCAATTGTCAACAAATAGTCTCTTTTTATTTTCAATTAAATTATTTAATATATTTGATTTATAATATATCCATTTTGAAATATTATTATTTTGTGATTTAAAAAAAATTAATGATAAATATAGCTAATATTTTAGGAATTTATTATACTTCATTTTAATGCATGAATTGATTTTATTGATAAATATTATTTATATATACAGATTAAAAATTTTATCTAGATTATTATCATATAATATCATATATAGTAATAGTTTTTTTTTTATAAAATATATTGTATTATTACTCTGACAAATACGGTAATAGTTTTCAATGATTAAACAAAAAACAATTTTGTGTTTTTGATGCTTTCATCCAAAAATGTGTTACTTAAAAAAAAGTTTATACTATATATTGTACTGTATATCAAAGCAAGTAATTGTATATATTATTTATATATAAAAAACAGTTTTTGTATGAAACAAGACATTTGTTATTAAAATTTAATTAAAACTAACAAAAATTATTGAACTAAAATTTTAAGCAATTTTAAAATAATGAAAATCAAAGTTATTATTACTTTTCAATTGACCAGTCGATGATAATTTCATAAAAATGACTTAAAACAAAATGTTAACATAAATATTGTAATGATATTTGCAAATAAATAACAATTAGTTTAAAAATTAATGGTTAAAATTCATAATAACCTATTGTTACACTCCATCAACAGTTCCGCCTTTCCTATAGTCAGAATTGGCATATAGTTTGCCATTATTTTTGGCGATGGCCATAATAATGGCACCCCTATCATTATCACCTAACCGTTCCACTGTATGACCCTTTTTCTTTAACCCACACAATATTTCCTTTGGGAAACACTTTTCATAAATTACTTTATCGGGAAACAACTGATGATGAACTCTCTGGCCATCGATGGCCAACTGTATGTCTTCACCGAAGAATAAGTTTCTTATAGCAACCGATGCCACTGTTGTCGTTATCTTTGGTCCTCCACTTCCTCCAATCACAAGACGTAAACCTATTGATAAATATTTTGATGATTAAAAATTTTTTGATTTAATAAATGAATTAGTATTACCAGTTTGATCAGTAAAAACCGACGGACACATTGAGGACAGGGGTCGTCGACCAGGTTTTACTTTATTAGATTTTGACGGAGGAATACCAAAATCATTGGTATCGCCGGTATTAAAGTCGTCCATTTCATTGTTTAACAGAATACCCGTTCGCGGAGACATCACTTTTGAACCAAAACTTTAGATTTTTTAGACAAAATATAATAATTATATAATTATTATATTATAGTTTTAAATATAAATTATAATAGTTTTTTGTCGTAATTTTAAAATAATAAAATTTCAAATGTCTTACTATGAGTTAATAGTAGCAGTAACTGCTACGGCGTTTCCCTGGGAATCGACTACCGAGACGTGAGCTGTTCCGTGATCGTCATCAATGTTAGCCTATAAATAATTAAGACAGGTAATATTAAATAGTAATAATAGTAATATTTTTTTCAAACACTAGAAAAACATACCAAATCTTTATCGTAATGACCAGATTTGCTCGCATAAGTTATTTCATCATTAATTAATTTATTGATATTTTTGGCGAATGCATCGCTTCTCAACATTTTTATCACTTTTGTCACATTTGGATCCAAAGGATTGTCTTCCAGATGTGTTCTCTGAGCGAACGCATACTTATAGGTCTCAACTAATCGGTGGTAGAAAAGCGTTGAATTGTCCGTAGAGTTGGCAGCCGTGGGATAAAAGCCATTATATCTTTGCATTACATTTATCATGAATGACAGTAAATCCCCACTTCCTGGATATTTAGTAAAAATAGCAAAATTTTTAATCAATAAAATTGTTTTTTTAATTAGTCTTAAGAAACAACAGACCAGGCAATGGAAATGAATGAAGAGTTATGTTATTTAAATCAAATTTAGTGATCACTGAATTATTGTTAACAGATTTATAGTTTTTAAAGTCATCGACAGTTATAATTGGTTCGTTGTTATCCCAATCTTTCGCAGCATTTTTAATATCTTCGATAATAATTTTGGACAAAATGTGGTAATAATAATGTATTGGATCTTCTTGTTTAGAGATATTCTTCAATGTTTGTCCCAAAATCGGTTGTTTCATCACTTGTCCTTCTTTATACAAGTCGTTGGTTACGGGGTTAATATAGATGTCCCGCAAGGACTTGTGTTTCTCTATAAAACTCCTTTTTTGTTGGAGAGCTGTCTCCAAGTGTTCGCTTACATTGAATCCATTTTCGCACAAATCGATAGCTTTTTCAAACAACTGTTCCCATTTGACATTTTTGCTGCCATATTTCTCAAACATAGTCCAATATCCATACAATTCTCCGGGAACTGCTATGGCTTTTGGACCGTCTACCGAATGTTTGTGATTGTCATCAAACATGTTTTCAGTGGCGGCCGCCGGCGCCACTTCTCGGGCATCGATAGTATACGTTTTGTCTTCAGTGGCTAAAGTAAATGAAATTAATCAATACATATATATATACAAATTTGAAAGTATTATATATCTGATATTTAATGTTAAATACCATTATAGATAAGAATCAGAGCTCCTCCGCCTAATCCCAACGACTCGGGTATCGTTACTCCCATACATAACAGCACTGATATTATTGAATCCACAGCATTGCCATTGTATTCATCAATGATTTTTCTAAACAATTCATAACTTGTGTATGTATTGGTCACCAGCTATTAGTTGTTATAACACATACCTACCAATGCTGGCACAGGGCTCCGAGTCTGTACTAATTGCAAACTTGTTATATATACCTAACTTTGTTTTGGAACAGTAGTTTCCAAGTGAACTCTGGTGTTGACAGTAGGGACAGTCGGTCTCAACGCTTATATTATCGCAAATATCTTTACGAACTCCATAGTAGACGCCGACGCCAATGGCCACAGCAATGACCACAATAACGACAACAGTAATCAAAATGACTTTTAATAACTTTTTGCTAACGGAATCATTAGAGGAATAATTTGATAAATCTTTAAAAATATTATCATCTAATAGATGGGCACTGCTATCGGTATCATCGCGTATATTACCCGACATTTTTTTCGTAAAATTTCAACAAATTAACAATTATTTACAAACTATTTGCACTAATTATAAATATAATATATAATTTCCAAAATATTAAAAATAATTACTGTATTTATGTCTTATCATGCTTATTTGTCAATAGTTTCAATATATATATATATATATAATGCTTAATAAGTATACAATGTCAATAGCATATTATTAGCTAGCATAATTAGTAAAATAAAATATATTTTATCTTACATAATAATTAATAGGACTATGTTTGGGTTTAAAAACACACACAATATTGATTAAAAATTGTCCATGATAATTATACCATATAAGATATTACAGTATATAATATTTGTTGCATTTTGTTTATTTCAATTTCATTTATATTACAGGAATATAAATAAGTAAAATATTTGACAAATAAAGCGCTTCATTCAAATACACTAATAATTTCATAGTATTATACTGTAAATACAGTATTTATATGGATTTTACCTGAATATAGTGTACAGGTATGCAATTTATTTATATCGGTATATTTACAATATAATTATGTATAGCTTACTATATACTATAAATTATAACCATCATATAATTAACAATAATATACAATATTAATATTTTAAGTGAAAATTTAAAAAATAATTTGATACCATAATTAATTATACATAACTTACCGTATTTTCATTTTATTAACTAATTATAAAGTTATCCTTTTTAAATACAAAATTTATATTTTTAAGTGAACTTTTAAAAATAAATTATAACATTTTAAACTTGAAAATCTAATTTCTTAAAATTATTGATAACTTAATAAAAATTTATTTCAATTTTATAAACATTGTTATCAGAAAAGTGTTTTTAGTCAAAAATTAAAATATGGCATAACATCAATCAAATAATATTATTGATAGTCATGAAATAAGTAAAAATAAATATTGTAAAATATTTTAATACTTAAATACTAAGCACAAACAAAATAATAATAATAATTTACAAATGGGTCACATTTTCTAAACAGATAAATCATTTTTTTAAAGTAATTTAATATTTTAGACGACTTCTGGAAATTTAAAACATCTAAACACTAGTGATGTCTAAAAATAGTCTTCAATATTGAGGAGTGGTTATTGAATTAGTGATAAATTCTTGGAAAATTTACTGAAATATTGTTTTAATTAACAAAAATAAATTAACACTTTAGCAAAACTTAATATCCATACTTGACTATTAGGGTTTCAATTATGTTTTTTATTTAAATTTCAAAGTCATTTGAGTTGTTTCAATTTATTAACAATTCATACAAATAGTATTAACATTATATAAATAATTGTTAATTATTGTTTTAAAAAATAAAATTGTAGAATGATTTATTTGTGATAGATATTTTAGCTACAATATACTAAAATTTAAATAACAATATAAATTAAATACAATTAAGTTGGTATATACTAAATAACAAAAAATATTCAAATAAAATTCAAAATGATATTTAACTTTCAAGAAAATGAGAGCTAAGTCATTATACTATATTATAGTTATTTATAAGTAAATATGAAAAACTTACTTTTTATTTTTATAATCCAGTTTCTCGTTTTTACCCATTTATGATATTTTAGATTTTATCTTAACATTTAATCCAATTTCGTATAAATAATTTAATTAATTTGAAAACATTAAATATAATAAAAATTTAACGTTAATAATTTTACAAACTTTACCAATAATATGACAATTATATTAAAATTAAGTTAGTTGATGCTACTGTTTATTATGTTAATTGTATTAATAATATAATGTGCAAATAAAGTGATGCTATATTACACTTAATATTAAATATGAAGAACAATAAAAAATTATTTGTAATAAAATATCATAACATTTTAACATTCAATTAATTTTTATAACATAAAAGAAGTTTTAAATAGAATGTATAAAAAAATTTGATGCATTTTATCGATAACAATAAAAATATAATAATAACATAAATGTAGATTTTTTTTCACAAACAATTTTTACTTTATATTTATAATAAATAAATAATAATTTTTTAACTGATTAAATAAATGAAAGAAAATATAACATATAGAAATTTATTAAATTAAATATTATTGATTCATAAGATATTATTACAAAATTTGTAATACAAATACATTTTAAAAACAAATATTACAATTGTTAACTAAAAATGATAAGTAATAAAATGTTATATTATTTAATACAATCATTTGAAAGTATAGTAAATTAATGATATTTGTTATTACAATAAATAACAATATGAACACTACTTGTAGTGTAATAATTATTTTTTAATTATTTTATGCCAGAATATAAAATAATAAAAAATGTTTATTTGATAATTATTTGTACTAATTTTGTACTTTTATGGATTACATTACAAAATATTTTATATCTAATTAATAATTTAGTAAAATAATACTTAATTGACCTAAACAAATTTAATTTTTAAATTGCCGATAAATTGGGATACTTATTGAATATACATAAATAAAATTAAACGACATCATTACATTACATTTTGGTTTAATTATGTAGAAATAATTTTTGTTATACAGTAATAATTCATTGCATTCATAGCACAAAAATATATTATAATAAAAACAATAGTATTATATTTAATTATGTATTACTACAGTATATTTAGAATATACTAAACATTGTTAATATGTTTTATACGTAGAGTACAATTCAAGTACAGAAATTAATTTTAAAAATATTGAGACAAATTTACTATAACTTAATATTAAACCGTATATTACATAAGCTAACAGTACAACATTTATGCATATCATAATTACATATCATAATAATATTATGAATAATTAAATATTTATAACAATTTGTCATTGAATACAACTTAGATAATCTAATCATTGCTAACTTTTACTTAACTAAATGGCAAACTGTATATATAATAATACATTGTTTGTGATTCATATGAAACAAATTATCGTCCAGTGATCTCATGATTACCAATTCATACAAACCATTCAACAAGAAGTTTACAATATTATCATCAATTTTCTGACTTTAAATCTTTAAAAAGTTTTAATTAACTGAAATACATGAGATTTTTTTCACAACACTGTATTTACGAGATTTGAATAAACAAATTAAATAAATTATTTTTAATTTTTAAAAGCATTATTACAGTACTATAAAGCACACTTGTGTCTGTCTATCTATTTATAAATAATATGTGAAAGATATTAAATCTGTAAAAATAATTTGTTTTTTTTTTGGAGATAAATAACTAATACAAAAGTTCTAAAATGTAAATTCCTGTTAATAATATTTTTTGGCAAAATTTATTATCATATATTGTAAATATTATAATATCTATAAAGTTCAAACATATGTTAGTAAAAAAATTATTAGATAATAATAATAAAAATAAAGCTACTTTTAGCATTTATTGATTAAAACTGATTTATATTTTATTTTAAATTATTATTTATTAAAATGATTTTAGTAATTGATATTTAAACGTTCAAAACACTATAGAATTTAAATTAGAAAAATAAATATATCTTTAACTTAATATTAATAATGTTTTTAAGTATTGATTAAACTTTTAAAAATTACTAAAATATTACATTAAAAGTTATCGTAGAAAATAATAATTACCAATTATTGGTAAAAAAAAGTCTATTAGCTCTATAATATCATTTTATTCATCATCATATAAACATTTTGTTATTTAGCTTAAATTGTTTTTTTAAATTATAAATTAACTAATATGTATTAAATTAATAGTCGTCATTGTAGTAAGAAATTTATTATTAAAGTACTTATAAAAATAATGATAAAATGATATTAATATCATTTTGTAAATTAATAAATTTTAAATAACATTAATATAATTCAATCATTGTTTTGATAAGTATTTTAAAGACAAATTTTTGATGGCATTAATTAGTAATTACAAAATATGTACCAGTATAAAAATTTTAGAATTAACCATGATCAATAATTAATAAATAACCTATTAATATGTACAGTACTAATATGCAAATATAATATTAGTACAAATATTGGTATAGAAATTACAAACCATTTTACATCGCATGTCATGAAGTCTGACACTTTAGAAGTGATTTATTTCAAAATTTGGATCAAAAAAGTATATAAACAATAAAAACCAATTTAAATGTTATATTATAAAAGTTTAATAAGATTTTTAATAATTAATATCATTTAATATTAATTTATAAAATTATTTGATATCAATAGATATGATTTCGCCGATAGTGCATAATATCACTACTGTATGTGCGCTCACAGCGTTTTTATCATCAGATATAGTTCCCGATGCGCTTAACACTTGTCCAAAATCAGCGGCTAAGGTATGTTTTGGTGATTATGACTATTAAATTTTCATAACAAATAAAATCAATATCTATAAATATTGATAAATTTACAATCAATTTTTTAGGTCATATTCCCAACTGGTGTTTCAGCACAGTTGGGTAATATAGTGATTCCACACCGAGTTCGCGAACAGCCTACCATTACCTGGAATGCCTCGGATGACAGTCTCTACACATTGGGAATGATGGATATGGATGTCTACAGTCGAAAGTTTCATATATTCCGTCAGGAATTGCATTGGATTGTTATGAATATTCCCGGAACTAATGTGTCGGCCGGCGATCTCGTCCGCGAATTTCTACCGTCACTACCGATCTTTGGTGGCGGTTATCATCGATATCTGTTTGTAATCTACAAACAGGCCGGTCGTGTTAAAGCACCTGAACTGGACTCTTGTATAATCAGTAGTTTTGCTTTTGATTGGTCAGAGTTTGTGTCAAAGTACCAATTGGGTGATCCCATTGCCGCTAACTTTTACTACGCTAAGTGGGAACAGGTATACAATGACAGTTGGATATTGGCTCACTTGAAGCATTTGATCGACCAGTGCGCTGATCAACGCAAACCTATACAAACCGCTCAACAAGAGATACGCAATATTATCAAGAATTTAATGACTTCTTATTAATGATTTGTTTTTGACAATTATTGTTAATAATACTTGATTTGAATTTTATTAAATTATTAAATAAAATACAGTATTTAAAATTTATTTAAACAGTTATACAATATATCAACTTTCAATTCATAGTCAATAAAGCTCAGACATACCAATTAATCAATAAATTCAATATATTATCAACAATTTGTTGATTTTAACTGTAAGATTAAAATTTGTTAAAGTAATTAACATAAATCTAAAATTAAACAATCAATTAACGCGCTGACAACAAACGTGTGCCATCGGCACAAATCGATGTTTTCCTTTGGTGACAAAACAGTGCCATTGGCACAGAGCCAATTGACCAATCAAAATGAATCGAACAAAAAATTAAATATTATTGAATTTTAATTTTATCTTTAAGTTATTAAGAATTAAATTTATGTATGTCTTATAATAAGTGATGCTCACATATAGTGGTTTTTATCATCTAATGGTAAAAATAGTTGAAGATAGTGATAATTAGATCCAATTATCATCTAATGGTAAAAATGGCTGAAGATTGTGATAATTAGATCCAATTATCATCTAATGGTAAAAATGGCTGAAGATTGTGATAATTAGATCCAATTATCATCTAATGGTAAAAATGGCTGAAGATTGTGATAATTAGATCCAATTATCATCTAATGGTAAAAATGGCTGAAGATTGTGATAATTAGATCCAATTATCATCTAATGGTAAAAATGGCTGAAGATTGTGATAATTAGATCCAATTATCATCTAATGGTAAAAATGGCTGAAGATTGTGATAATTAGATCCAATTATCATCTAATGGTAAAAATGGCTGAAGATTGTGATAATTAGATCCAATTATCATCTAATGGTAAAAATGGCTGAAGATTGTGATAATTAGATCCAATTATCATCTAATGGTAAAAATGGCTGAAGATTGTGATAATTAGATCCAATTATCATCTAATGGTAAAAATGGCTGAAGATTGTGATAATTAGATCCAATTATCATCTAATGGTAAAAATGGCTGAAGATAGTGATAATTAGATCCAATTATCATCTAATGGTAAAAATGGCTGAAGATTGTGATAATTAGATCCAATTATCATCTAATGGTAAAAATGGCTGAAGATTGTGATAATTAGATCCAATTATCATCTAATGGTAAAAATGGCTGAAGACTGTGATAATTAGATCCAATTATCATCTAATGGTAAAAATGACTGAAGATTGTGATAATTAGATCCAATTATCATCTAATGGTAAAAATGGCTGAAGATTGTGATAATTAGATCCAATTATCATCTAATGGTAAAAATAACTGAAGATTGTGATAATTAGATCCAATTATCATCTAATGGTAAAAATGACTGAAAAATAAATGAAATATTTGACATATTCCTCAACTTCTTCAGTAAATATTACCATTATATGATAATATGACCTATTCCTCAACTTCTTCAGTAAATAAAGCTGATTACCATTATATGATAATATGACCTATTCCTCAACTTCTTCAGTAAATATTACCATTATATGATAATATGACCTATTCCTCAACTTCTTCAGTAAATATTACCATTATATGATAATATGACCTATTTCTCAACTTCTTCAGTAAATATTACCATTATACGATATAATCATACATTTATAGGTTTAGCTAGTATATGTTAATATATTTGTAATTATTCTAAAACCGTTGAAAACTTAATAATAGATTAAATTCTGATTGGTCTAAAATTAATTTAATAACACGCGCCATAACAATCTGGTCACTTAAGGTAAAAATAGCTAAATTTGAATGACTTCAGAGCGTTAAACATACAAATAAAACTATTGAATTATTAAATTTTAATATTAAATATTGATTCAAAAAAAACAATTGTCAATAATAAAATAAATTCAATATACCGTAACTAAATTGTAATTGAAACAAATTTATTGTTTATGTTATCATAAAAGATATACAATTTAAGATTAATGTTTTAATTTAAAATCTAAATTATAAATTAATCATTATAAACTATTATATAAGAGTACATTACTGTAATACTGTACTGTATTAATTAAACCACAGTATGAATTACATGATTTAAATTAAGAAAATTTATTTTATTTAAATTAATAATATATAAAATGCAAAAACAATAAAATATAAAATAAATCATTGAGAATAAGTAAATGAAATCAAAATAAGTAATAGTTATCTTCAAAGTTAGTCATCATTGGTCTCGTCGATCACATCAAAGCCATCCAACTCGTCGTCGACGTCATTATCAGCGAYACAGTCGACCGATTCATCAATTGAGTTATGTTTAGCCAACCGTTGTTCAAATCCCGCGATGTCGTCGTCAATCTCAAGCAATAATGTCTGTGAACCACATTTTGTTTTCAAACTACTGCTACCTATTTCTGTCTTATTTGACTCATTGTTTTTAACATCTTCAGCTGAGATGACTTTATCCACAATTATATCGTCGTCATCATCGATATAAGGCATAGCCATATCTTCACAATTTATTGTATCAATTGTTGATTTTACGGCTTTACAATCAGATTCCACATTATAAACAGTTTTAATATCTTCTTTTGATTCAACAATAGTCTGATCACCAGAATTAGTGGTAACAGTAATTTCATCATTAGTTTTATATTCATTGATAGCATTTAATTGTAATAATTCTTGATTAACAAAACCACTCGAAAGTTCATCGTTTGTCTTACTTTGAGGACTAACTTTATCACTGTCTTGATTGTCATGTATTTTATAAACAATATCTTTGATTTGTGTCTTATCAACAATTTGTTCATTAATTTTATTATTATTATCCTTTTTGATATCGTTTTCATTCAATATAATTGAATTATCATTAAATCCATCTATAGTTGATTTTTTTGTATCTTTTAGTAGTTCATCGCCAGAATTTTTACCATCACTTTTAATATCAAGCAATTTATTTTCATCAATATCTTTGTTATTATCATTTTCATCATTCGAGTCCATATTAAGAAGTTTATTTTCATCGATATCTTCATCTATTCCCTCTCTTGAATCACAATTAACTTCATCGACAACAAACATATCTTCAAGTTCTTCGGGTGTCTTATCCTTTGTTATCGTATGACTTTCTGTCATAACTTTTGTTTCATCCTTTGATTCCTTAGACATCTCAGTGCTTGGTTTGACCACATTATCAACATTTGAATTTGATTTATCTTCTTTAGTAACCTTTTTAACACTATTATCACCTTTTTCTGGTGTCTTAGACTTACTTGAAGTCGGACTCTTAGCTTTAGCTTTATTATTGGATTCACTTTTATTTGAATTTAGATTAAGACGTATTTTAGGAGAAGCTGTACTTTTATCATTGGTTTTATCAACTAATTTATYACTATCTTTATGATCGTCTAACTCATTGACGACCTTCTTGGCCACATTCATGGCCTTAATCCTATCTTTCACTTCCTTATCCTTACGTTTGACCTCTTCCTCCAATCGTTTACGTTCTTTAGCCTTTTCATCCTTTTCTTTAGTCAACTTTTCCCTTTCAGTCTCCCGTTCCTTACGTTTAAGGTCAGTAAAAGCCCGGTCCCTTTCGGACCTCCATTTATGTTCAAAGTCATTGTGCTCTAATGTATATCGCTATGTTTGTAGTTATATAACAATTTATTAATTAAAATTAATCAATTAATTGATTTAAAATATTTTTTAATCTAATTGTCTAATTGCAGACACCAACTGATTAAATGTCTAAAATTGTAAATTTGCTAAAATAAACTTTATATGGAATTTAAAAGTTAAATTTATAACCGAAATRAGTCTTTTAATTATTATTTCATTAATTTGTATACAAACTTTTTTGGAAAGATAAAGTAATTTAAACAAATAATATATCGACATTACTGTATAATTCCTATTGTGTTTAGCCGTTAGGAAATGGTTGTTTGCCTCATACGTGTCCTTAAGGAAAGTCGTACATAAATCACAGTAAAATCCTTGTGTCGGATAAATGAATTGAATGCCTGTAAACACAATCAAATTAAATTGTTTTTTTTGTTGAGAATTTGACATTAAATAGTAAAATTTCTAGAAAGTTTGTACAAAATTTGTTGTTTATCTAAAATTAGATAATATGACAAACCTTTAGATGCAATAACCAATTTGTCTTTTCTTGTTTGAAAACATTTGTTATGACTATTCATTTCCTGTTCTTTGATATACTCTTTTGTTATCCATGGCGTGCGTTCCGATACTTTCTGTTTGTTTAAATGTTCTTTGGTGTGGATGTGTTGAAAGTAGTGTTTAATGTTACTCATAAACTGATCGCAACATTTACACCAATGAGGACCCGAATCAAAGTACTGAAAGCGACAATTTTTCTCTTCGTCTTCTGTGTCGTCAATAGTAATCACGACCTCTTTGTCCATATCTTTAGGCAACTCTTTATCCACTTTTTTCGATTTTTCATTAATCGGTGCCTTAGGTTTAAGTTCTGTTTTTGATATATCACCGGTTACTTTAAGATTTTCAGTAAACTCTTTAGCCTAAAAAACAATATAAACTTAAATCATTACACAAATGGTTGTCCCAAATGATATCCAAACCTTAGTCTTTGATTTCTGGATATCATTGACGAGATTGAAGTTTTTGGTTAGTTTTGAATGAGTCGAATCCATGACAATTCTTAACTCTTTTAATGCTTTGTCTATTTGTTTGTAAGCGTAACTATCTTTAGAACCGTTATCTTTAGAAATCACCAAATTTTGTTCCTCAAGTTTCCTATCGTATTGTCGCTTTAAAGAAGTCAATTCTTCACGAAGTTTACTTCTCTCCTAATTTGAAAAATAAAAACAAATAAACCAAAAAAGACTTTGAAATTACGGATCAAAACATACAGCCATTAACAGATCGGTTGGATTAATCAATTTATCATCTTTTAGAAGATTATTATTATCCTTCTTGTTTGATGACTGACTACTTGATGATCTATCAATTGGAACACTTTTGATATTAGCTGATGGTTTATGTGGTTGAACAATGCCATCATATAACATGGCATTCAATGGTAGCATCATTCGCGGCATAATTCCTCCCATAATAGTGGGTCTTATCATATGATATGGCATATCATATCCAAATGGTACCATTGGTTGCATTGGATTCAAACTGGCGTTAAGAGTATTTTTTGATCGGTTTGGTGTCAAACTACGCCTTCTTTCAAGCGACCGATTAACGCAAAGTCGACGTTCTCTATCAGATGTACTACGACTTCTCGAACGACGAGATCGATCACGACTTCTACTTGAACTACGCCGTCGTCTCTTATATTGTGGTGATATTGATCTTCGTCGCGGACTTTTTGATCGCTTTCTGTCACGACTCGGATGTCTCCGTCTAGGACTTAATGATGGACTTCTTTTCCTTAAACGTTTAGGACTTATTTCAGGAGACCATTCATTGTTTTTCCCATATGAAGAACGTCTGATTTACAAAAGATATATCAATATAATTCTTTTAAAAATATTTYAAATTTATATTTAAAATAAATATTACATATTTGATGGACTCTTTTCTCGTCTTCTTCCTGTATCCTTAAGAATTCCCATCTCAATGGCCGCCATTTGTTGAATACGAAGTCTTTCCAATTCGAGTGGATCTTCTTGAGGACTAGGATTCATATGTTGTCTGTATTGTCTTCTATACAGCTCATGCTCTTCATCCCATTCTCTGGTTCGCTCCTCTTCTTCAACTATGAAAATAATTATTATTAATATTTAATAATAATATAATTTATGTATTATTTTATTGTTTTGTTACATCTCTGACTTTGCTGCCATTCGTTGTCATCATCGGTGAGATCAATAAATTGGCGATTTTTGTCTCTATTTTCTAACTCTTTCTTCAGACGCATAGAAATTGGTGATAAACAACGTTCGGGTGATAACCGGTCTCTTCTATCCTCTCGGAGTACAATACCTGGAGGTAGACTTGTATTCGACGGTTTCATTGAAACAATACCCGGCGGTAGAGTCGCTCCTTTTGATCGGGAAGTAGATGTTGAGCCATAAATGTAAATATCTTCGTCACTATATTGAGATTTGGTGCCACTATATGGTGATCGACTGTTTGACGATAATTTAAGTGTCATATCATCCAAAAGTTGCGATTTATTTTGCGCCGCCGATGAATTGTTGGTCATTTGATTTATAAAACTCCGATCGGGTCGAGAATAAAGTGATTTATTGCCGTAATCGATGACTCGGCGTTCCGGTATCTGTCCACTCGGTAAAGATTGTGTCGACACTCCCGTTATTACTGCAGTGTCTGTGCGATGGTCACTGAAAGACACATTTTGCTCAAATGAATTGACTGAAATGAAAATTATAATTAAGAAAACAATAAAAATAATATTAAATAAATTGATTGTATGACTGACTCGATTGTATCGCATTTTGATTGGCATTATTGCCATAAATTGTCCGCAAAGAGTTGGCTGCCATTAACAGCTGATTTGTGTCCACCGATGAAATGATTGATGCATTTAATGGCTGCGGATGTCTGCCTCCGACGTTGAGGTTATAGTTGTTGTTTGGATACATGACTGGGATGTCTATGTCTTAGAGTTTGGTTACCAATTCTTGAGACTCTTTGGTCCCGATTTGTCGTTACATTTGTGTCTTTCTCTATACAACTCATGAGTTGTTTATTCAAAATATATAAACAATTATTTACAACAAATTTATTGTCAAAATCATTGACTCAATACTGTTGTTGTTTATAAACAGTGAACGCATGCGCTGTTATAGTGTCATGTATTTTGAATGTATTGATTGGCGCCAAAAATGGTTACCAATTATTATAGGGCCTATAATATAGGCTATTATATAATTTATAGCCATAACTATTAATAGAGTTATATTACATATAATAATCTCAAATAACATTTATTTTTAACACATAATCATAATTTTGCCAAATATTTCTCTATACAGTAGTATAGGTATATAATTACAATAACTGTAAAATATAGTCAAATTATCTAAATATAAATATTTAATAAAAAATAGCATCTAAAATAAGCATGAAAATTAAACAATTAGATGATCAATTATATATTAAATTTTTCTATAATACAAAATATATAAATAGTAAAAATACTATTAAGTATAAAATAGTTGATAATAATTTATTATTAATAATTTTTATATAATTATTATTACTAAATAGTAATTACATACTGTAGATTATTTATTAAATTGTCTATAATATATAAAAATATTATATAAAAATAATATATAAAATTGCTAAACAAAAATAATATAACCCATAATAATAATTAAAAAAAGTTTATCATGTTTTACTACATTGTACAGTAAAATACTGTATTGTAATTAATCAGTACTTGTAATATAGTTTATGTACTAAGTATTAAGTAATAATTGATTATAAGTTTATTATCTATAAATATATTATTTTTAAAATAAAATTATAATTTATTTTCTAATCATTTATAATAGATAATAACTAATTATTTATATATTTTATCACTCATAGAAATAATTACAGTATATAAAAGTTATAAAGATTTATAAAAACCAGTACCATAAACATTACAGAAATATAATTTATATTATTATATTACAAATACAATCACATAATTAGAAACCAGTTTAATACAAAGTTTACAATATTTTATAGTATTAAAAATAGATCTATAACTGATATTAATATCTAGTATTAAAAGTTAATTTTATTAATGTTTTTAAAAAACTTTTTACAAAAATCATAAAAGTACTCAAGTATTTCTTTGTAAATTTTTATTTGATACTGATTTAAGTGATATTAAATATTTGCTTTTAATCAACAAAATAGTGTCAAATGTTATAAACATGTTAATATTAATATACACAAATTAATATTACAATATTTATTATAATTTATAAAGTAATTGCCTRAACAATACAGTATTYTAAATAAAATAATATCTAATATTTTAGAAACAAAAAATTTATTTTGAATCAAATTTGTCCAGTATYTATTATTCTATTAAAAATAAGTTAATAATTTTAATAGCCAGTTTAACATTTTAATTTTTGTATTATAATATAAATATGATATATTTATATTAATATAATTATTCTAGTACTATTATGATTAAAATAAAATAGGTCTGTCTAAAAATATAGATTATTTAGTGAAATTCAATAATTTTCAATTTTACATAAATATAAATTGTTTATTATATTTAGGCTATTTCATAATAATTCATCAAAAACATTGTTCACATTTGACATAATGTTATAAAATAATAAAATAAGTTCTCACAAACAAACAAAAAATTATTAATTATAAAATTTTTGTGATTTAAATAATAAATTAAACTCTTTTTTAGATTAGAAATCTATTATAAATGACAGCTTTATGAGTTTAATAGTGTATTATAAATTATTTTTTTTATATGTGCGTTAGAGTAAATTTTCTGTAATTTTAATACTAATGTAGTGTATATAAAAGCCAAACTAATCCAGGTATATTATTGTCACAATTATAATAATCAAAATGTACAAAATACTAGTCGTTTGTAGTATTATWGGGTTAACTGTTGCCGAAAATCATCCACTCTGTGGTCAACAGTGTAAGGATAATAATAAAATTATTTTAAACTTTTAACAGTAAATTATATTCAAAAATAAATTATTTAGTGAACTTAGCTATAAGTAAAGATCAATCTCCTTATGTTGTGGGAGGTGTCGACGCCAAACCAAATGAGTTTCCCTGGCAGGTATAACAGTGGACTTTTGTAATTATTAAATTAATAATTATTTTAAAAAATTAGGTATCACTTGAATATAACAGTGATCAGGTCGGATGGTACCATACATGTGGTTAGTATTTGATAGTTAATGTAAACTTTAATATATAAGTAAATAAATTATTATATCTAAATCTATTAAATATGTAATTTTCTTCTTTAGGTGGATCTGTTATATCCGATAACTGGGTCTTAACTGCAGCCCATTGTGTTGACCGTAGTCTCGACGGAAGTATGTATCGAGTAGTGGTCGGTGAACACGATCGCACCAAACCTGAGGGTAAAGAAGCTATTATCGAAGTCACAAAGGTTTGTCATTTAAGTTTGCAATTAAATTCAATATAATTTATTTTTTAAATTAAATATAAAAATCTACATTTATTCAACTAATAAACAAATTTAATTTTATGATCATCTATAGGTTATACAACATCCTCAATGGGACACTAATAAAATTGTGAATGATGTGGCACTACTGAAATTGGCCCGAAATATCAATTTTAATGGCAATGAAAGTCATGTCAGACCCGTTTGTTTGCCCGACAATGAAGCCGTCGACGCTATAGTTGATACTCAGTGTTGGGCAACTGGTTGGGGACATACCCAATGGCGTATGGCTAGTAAAAATTATATCATATTTTCCATAACAATATATGTATCTATATTATAGAGGGTCAAGTGGCACCAGTATTACAAAAAGTATTGATAAATATAGTCAAACAATCCACGTGTCGCAGCAAATACCTGTTTGTGACCACTATTACAGACGCACACATTTGTTTCGGTGAAAACGGTAAGGGCACCTGTCAGGGGGACAGTGGTGGACCACTCAACTGTCCCGTTAACGGTAAATATTATTCGTATGGCGCAACATCTTTTGGTGTTCAATGTGCCGGCAGTTACCCGTCGGTCAGTGCCCGTGTGGCCACTTTCTCATCTTGGATTTGGCAAACTGCCGCTAATAACTAATCAATTTTGTGTATTACGTAATAATACAGTTTTTAGATTTAAAATAAACATTAATAATACTATAAGACAGAAATAAAATGATAGCATCCATAAATGTATTTATTGTTTTATGTAATACAACAACAATTATAATTAATTATGAGTTATAAGTATTTTTTAATTTTAAACTAATACTATTACCAATTAAATCAATTTTTTTTATTAAAGATTCAATATATATTATTGTTATATAATGATATAATTTGCAATATAAAAACATAATTAGATATAAAAATAAAGTTTAGTTATAATTACGCTAATACTACAACATTATTACTACTGTATTCAATATGAAAAACCTATTCAAAATAATTAAATGTTATAATTAAAGTTAAAGCAGTTTAATACTATAATATTATATATTTCCTGAATTTATCTATCTATCTATTACTACATTCTAATCAAATCATATAAAAAATTAACTCATATTTCATGAATATACAGTACTGTCAAATAAATATAAATTTATTTAATTATAACATTTAATAATAAATATTAAAATTTATTGAAAAGTCGTGTCATTTATRTTAGCCGTTGGTAATGACCTACTTATTATGCATACAGTAAGTTAGGTATAAAGTAATTATTACATGAATTTAATTTATATAAAAACAAATTTAGTTTCACTTCATAATTTCTATTTTTGTTTTTGTTGTTGAATATATCATTATTGCTAAAATAGTTTAATGACCCGTAGTATAATTAAAGCTATAAATTAAATTTTTACTTTTATAAGGCATAAGCTAGTTTTTGTTTTTTTAAATAAATACATATTTTTAAATAAAATTAAGTACCTATCAAAAATAAAAATAAATTCATATTCAATTTATTGAATTCATGAATGAATTATCACATAATACTTATTATTGATATGTCATAAATATTTACTTTTGTTTAAATTTGACAGCTATTTGACCCCAAAATATAGCTATTTTGTTGAATTGTAAACCAATTATCAATTGATAAAAGCAAATAAAAACAAAAATTTCAAATTAARTACAATTATTATATATTATCTTTTTGTTTGTTTGCTTATTATTATGTCATAAATTTTCTTGTCTTAAGCGGAAATCTCGTGTCTAAACTCCAGAAGTATATCTCTAAAGATCTTTTTATGGGAAGTGTTTCGTCATTTYATATCCAGTTTTATATTAAAAGTTGTTTTTGTATTGAAGACCGGTATGAGAAAGTGTTTTACATATCGTACTTATCATTATATGATATATAAAAAATAATTTATAAGACATCTATAATTTAAATATTCAATTCAAGTTTTTTGATTATAAGTCTGTATTTATAACTGTATTAATTATTAAATTAAGGAAGCAGTTATATTATGATATATAAGATATAACTTTTAAATAATATTTTATTTTCACAAAATGTTGATGTATTATAAAATGTATATGAAAATTTAAATTATTATTATTTGCTTTTAATTATAAGCCGCAAAATTTACTATTTATAATGAATAAAATAATTACTATTTGTATTGTCTTTACATTATTTAATTGTTTATATTGTAATCCCAAATCTGGTAATTATTGTCTTTATAAAAATTTAATTGTCTTTAATTTATTATTATTTAAAAAATACATAAATTATATTAATATTTTTTCTTTATATTAATAATTTTTTAGAGTACGATGACAATTCAGAATCAAGTAATAGTAAAATCTACTGTAATTTTTAAAATAATTATTAAATATTAATATATTAATTGTAATTAAACATTAGCTCATTTTGGGATGACTTTGGATGTGGATAAAAAAGATGTTTATTTAAAAAAAGGTATGTTTTTYAATAATTTTTTAATATATTATTTACATGAAATCATAATGATATATAATCAACACAAATTACAATGATGTAAAATATTAACAATATAATTATCAAAATAAATTAATCAATATTATATACTTAAATATTTTAAAACTTACAGATCCGGCTCAATTGGTTTTCCAATTTGGAGAATCTCCCGAACCAAACCAAGGTTATAAAAAGGACAGTTATCACAGCAATAGTGGATATAAAAAAGATAATGACAATAATTATTACCAAAAACAAGACAAAGACAGTGGATATAAAACGTATGAAACAGCAGATTATGGAGAATACAAAGATAWCGGTGCCGGTTATAGGGGTGATCTGGGATATGGAGCACAAACAGTCTATGCGACCGATCATTATCCGGGACGTGTGGGCGATAGTTATGACAGTCAGAAATATGATGAACCGGAATATAAAATTATAGATTATGGAGCCGTTTATCCGAGTAATGTATATGAAAATAAAGTTTACAGCGAACAACCCGGRCATGGGTTAGCCAATAATGGTTACGGTTATGATGTCAAAGGTTATGACAGRAAAAGCTATGAAGGACCCATTGGGCATCAAAATAATGGATATGGCGAGAAAAAATATAAAGACCAAAGCTATATTAGCCAGTCGTATAATGGCAAACAGTCACCTCAATTGGGTTACCATAAAATTATGAGTTATGGTAAGGGCTATCAAATGTATGATCAGCCCAAATATGTACCCAATAGAAAATCATATCCAATAAATAGTAATGGATATCAAGAAAAGTTATACGAAGTTAAATCACATGGATATGGAAATAAAGATACAAATAGTGGTTATAGTAGTAGACCTCTTGTACATGGAGTTCATGAAAGACCAGTATATAAAGATATGTCAAAAAGCTATGACTCCAGTGAGGGTTATACGAAAAATCAAGAAGTCGTGCCATCAAATAGTGGAAAATATGACGACAGCAACATTTCTGTGTCTACCGGCAAATACATGGGTCCGGGAGAGTATCAGTCAGCACATGTAGGTCATCAGTATGATCACCAAAGAGCTGGCGATACGCACAGTGATAGACATTATGTGAGACACGATTCCGATATGCATTACACTCATCCTTCACACAATTATCATCCCATTAATCAACAACACTATCATTAGTATTAAAAGTTATAACTTATAAACTTGTTTTCAAACTTTGTGTTATTTATATAGTTTTATAGTTGTTTTATTAAATTTATTGTTAGATATAGCCAAATATTTAAAATTGTTTAGTAATGTTTATTTATATATAATATATTAAAAATAATTAAAATGTTTAACTTTAAATAAAATTTTATAACTTTAAATAAAATTTTATATTTTTAAATTATTTATCACAATTGGTTTTTCAAATTTCTCTTTACATTATATAATAGATTTATGGAACTAAAGTTRYATATAATTTATTTAATATTTAAATAATTATTTTGTCTACTATTCTATTAGATTAAAAAAAATATTTAAAAATTATATTTATAAGTTGTATTAATCGGTATGAAATGTTAAAACATTTGTTTGATTGCCGCGAATGAACAAAAATTCTGGCATTTCTGTGGACAACATATCCAACCAATACATGAATACATAAGCACTTAGACTATCTTTTTTAGGGATCTCTAAAGTCCTAAAGTTTTAAATAAAAATATTCAAAATAATTTAATTGTCCATGTTCAAATAATTAGTTAAATAAACTAACATAACAATTAATGTTGAATTCTGTGAATTTTCAATTAATAAGTCTCTTAATTGGAAATATTTGTTTGTCTACAATAAAAATATCATAAGTTAGCAAATAATTTTTAGTTTACATTAAATACTTTTGTTTTATGAATGGCCAAACTATCCAAAATTTTTTGTCTGGTAATTAAATCACTAATTGTCAAAACATGTTTATCAGTTTGCAACCAATCAGTTGAACTATTAATATAATTATAAAAATTTATTGTTACATAAAATTACAAAAATTAAAAACAATAACTTTTTACCCGTTTGTTTGATAATTATCATCTAACTTGAGGACAGTTATCTCATGACAATCTATTCTAAACAATTCAACTAACTTTGTCACACTATATAATAGATAAATATTTTAATAAACTAATTTATTATAATTAAAATCAAATTTATATAAACAATTTATATACCTTTCATTATTTAACTTATTGTCATCCGACTGATTGTCGATTACAACAAATACTCTTATTTTACAACATTTCCACTTCTTTTTCTGTGACAGTATGTACGGCACAAGTAGTGTGAGTCCTCCGTCATCATAGAGCCAATAGACATCAATAAGAGGTAAGGTTTGACTAGTTTTGACAGTTGTCTTAAGTTCAATGCTATCAAATGATCTAACTGTGCATTTGCTTAATGTATCAGAATTTAATGTTTTCTCAAATTTCATGCCTTTTACTTTATTTTTATTTTTTACATATTTATCACTTTTTATTATATTATTATTGATTTGATTTGTATTATTATTATTATTATTAGTTATTGAATTATCACAATCATACTTGCGGTAAATAATTAATGACTTGTGCAATTCAAATGTGTTACTAAAATTAAAATATAAAAATTAGATAAATATTATTTAACTATAATTAAATATAACTTATTTACTGAATAATATTAAAATAATCTTCAATTAAATCATAAGATAACTGTTTCCACGAATCCCTAAATCCAATCATCACTATATTAGGACTCAAATTAGATCCAAAGCCACTGCACTATAATTATAAATTAGATTAAAACTTATAATAAAACTATTTTTTTGTTATTAAAATCATATTTAWATGATAATTATATTTGAATACCTGTATTAGCATATTTGAACCAATGTTAAAATTATCAGCCGTAACCAACTTATAAAAACATTTAATATTGTGATCCATAAACCATTTGGTCCACAATTGTTTTAAATTTAGGCGATCTTCATATAGGCTATCGGTGCACATTATGTCACCAACAATAAGCATACCCTTATGTCGAGTAATATTGTTGGCCATCTTTAGTAGATTCATATATTTTTTAGATACACCTG
Organism: Oppia nitens; assembly: GCF_028296485.1. NCBI lineage: Eukaryota > Metazoa > Arthropoda > Arachnida > Sarcoptiformes > Oppiidae > Oppia > Oppia nitens. Next base: position 1,170,901 of record NW_026533251.1, read on the forward strand.
ATAATAGTAATATGGATGGTCTATAATTTTTTACATGTTCACTGCTATTATTTAATTTATGTGCAAATTGGACAGTTGTTTTAAATAATTGTCCATCTGGTGTCTGTCCCCAATTGACCTCTTAATTTAAAAGTTAATTATAGTATTATAATTAGTAATTTTAAAATAAGTTTTTTTTTATGAGACATACTTTTTCTATAATAGATTACAATACCGAAACTAATACAACAGAAGCCTAGAAATGCAAGTGTGATGTACCAGGAAATGGCAAACATAAAGACAAAACAGAAGAAACAGTTAAACAAACTGAACCATTTGTTATAGTATTTGAAGGACGGCCGCCAACTGACTGTCCGCACGTAATCACAATGAAAACAACAGAAATTAATGAGAGCCCACGACAGTAGGTAACAGATAGTGGCGATTGTACTTAAAATATCATAATCGGAAATAGCTATAAATATAATTGTTATCAAAAATGTTAGACCATATCCTCGACGGGGATCGGCGTGTGGGCCGTAAGGCTTGGAGAACCAACTAATACCGGGTAATAGATTATCAAAACCTAATGACTAAATAAATCATAAATTAATTTATAAATCAGTTTTTTGTTAATATAATTTATGTAATGTACTGTACCTGTAATATTCTGGGTGCTGTTATAAAAGAGCTTAGGGATGATGACAGTGCCTGAGCCAACAGTCCGGATGCATATATGGGTTCAATGTAATGCATTCTATCGCCAATCAAAGTTAGTGCAGACATTATAGACATCATAAACTCGTTATTACTGATACCACTTTCACAGTTCTCTTGTATATCGCACGTGTAGTTACCGTATTGATAGTCAGTTAAGTTTCCAGTAGCGTACCGATTGCCAGCGCATGCAAACAATATAATTTGTATAGTATATATAATCTGTGAGGTAAACACTGCTAATAATGAACCCTTAGGTATGGCTACCTTGGCTATGGATTTAATTAAGTATTTAAATAATATATTAGCAAAAATAAAGTAAATATATTTACTTTTAAATATAATAATTACGATTTTTAAGACTCGACGACATTGTGACTCCTGTGAAATCACCGCAAAGTGCAGACATATATATACCAAATATACTTAAAAAGTGGTAACCATTCCATTGCGGCAATAGATTAGTAAAACTTATTTTGGCATTAAATCCAATAAAACCGTTAACTTTTTGATAAGGAGTGGTCGGTAGGAATGTGCCCACAAAGAAGTCCAGTAATGATAGCATTGTTATAAAAAATAAAATCCATTGTGTCTAACAATAGATAATACAAATATAATTTTAATTGATTAGCACAGAGATTATTATATATATTATTATTATTGTCATAAATTTATTAAATGTGTTTATTATGTGTATAAAGTAAAATAGTTTACTTTTGCTTCGAGGTCCAGACTAATAAACGGTATGACAGCAATAATTACTAAACATATTAATCCTACAATTCTCTGATCATTTATACCCGAAGGATATTCAACTATTCCAGTATTAAATACCTTTGAATTAAATTTTAAAAACATTTAATTTACTGTCTAATTATGTGAATGTATTAAATATTAATGTACAGTACCTGTAGTATATATTGTATTTCACTGCAAATACCGCTTATATTTTGTGAAACCAATACTGCATTTGTTATGAAATAGATGAGTCCAAATACGGCCCCGATTTCTGGTCCCAAATTTCGGGAAATCAGATAATAGAAACCACCGCAACCTATATCTCCATTAGTACATAGGGCTGAAAGTGATAGCACTGTACCAACCAATATAATGGTACCAATGATTATTTGTAATAAACTTAAAACTTTTTTTTAAAGAAGAAAATAATAGAAAAATAATTATTATAAATAATTTTTATGTCAAATCAAACTAACTTATGCCCGCCTGTCCGGCCATTATGCCCATCCGTAAGTAAAGAGTACCGCCCAATAAGTTCATAAATGTTGGTATCTTTTATTTAAATTATTATAACTTTTAGAAATTGTTTTATTTTTACTATTATTATTATTAACATTAATTAAATTAATTAATTAACAAAATATCTTACATAGACCATGGTAAAGTAGCCAAATTTATCATTGTTATTTATGTGAATATAATTTTCACTTTTAAGTTCAGTATTTTTCAAACTTTCGGAATCATCACTCTTTAAATTTTTAATTTATTTTCAGTAAAAAAACATTTTTAAATTATATAATATTTTTAGATAATTACTTACAATATTGGAATTTACAGAATTTTGATGCAATTGTTGAAGTGTTGGTCGCTTTTTGTGATTAAAATCAAATGTTTTGAGATAATGTTCCACTTTAGGTGTCACTTCAGGAGGAGTGTATGTATCAATAGCACTGTCCAATGAGTCAAAACGGTTTAGCTCATGTACCTCAAGTTTTAGCACATTTTTGGTCATTTTTATTGATTTTTATGTGATAAATAAATAGTAATACAAAATTTATAAAACATTAAATATATAAAAATATAAAATAAATATAATTTTATATCTTTATTGAAATCAATAACAACTATTAAATACTAAAACAATATGCAATATATTTATATATAATTATTTTTTCAAAACAATTATGTGGTAATTATAGAATCCTTAATTTATATCATTTATGATACAATCAAACTTCAAAAAATAATTGCATTATCATTATTATACTTATAATCTCTTTAAATCCTAGAAAATTAAGTACCTCGATATTTAGGAAACTTATATCATAAATTAATCATAAAATTTTAAGGGTATACTTTTATAATTTTAATATTCATTGTTTATAATTTATGTGAGAATTTGTTCTTATGTTTTACTAAATTAATTGATTTAGTTATCCAAAAATATTTAGAGATTTATTAGAAAATTTTTAATATTACTACTAAATGTTGTTTAAATTGCAATTTATTTCGCAATTATTATAGATAATTAATAAATATAATTTTAATATTAGTAATAATAATAAAATGTCTTATCATTTTAACATAATATACAGTATTATTATAATATTTATTAATTATTAAATAATTAACTTATTTATTAATCAATTTATAAAATGCAACAAACATTAGAATTTATTATTGGCTATAAAAATTTAATTAATATACAGATCTTATATATTCTAAAATAAGTGTCAGGTAAAATTTGTTAATAATAAATTAATATTAATATATAATTTCAATCTTTTATAATTCAAAAAAATTATAATCTATTTAATACAGATTATCAAAAAAATCAATAAAAAGGAGTTTATTGTTAAAGTCAGCACTAAAATAATATTTAAATTTATTGGATTTTAATTAAAAATTTACTTTGGATAAGGAGTTCGTATGGAAATGCTTTCTAGAATTGTCAGTTGGTTTAAACTATATTTGTTTAAATATTTAGTTTATTTTCAAATTCATTGACATAATGTTATTACAAACAATTGTTAACCGAGTAATAAAACTTCGAATAATGTCTACAAATGTATAACAATATCAATCATTTACATATTTATTGATATAATGACATTAGAAATAATTATTGTTCAATATATTTATATGAATGAACTATTGAATCATTTTAAAAAAATATATAATAAGTTATATTATATTATTTCATTTGAAGGGTATTTTCTACATTTTGAGGTAAAAATTCAAAAAATTTTATATTTATAATAATTAAAAAATTGCATTTGTCATCGAATCGATTATTTCCAGATATTATATATTTTAGACATTTTTAATAAAATAGTTTTCTATATATTAATATATCCTAAATATAAATTTATGTTTTATTTCATAAATATTTGTTGATATTTTTACATTGAAAATATGTATTACTATAATATATATTCAAATCATGAGTCGGGAGTCTAATGCGGGTCTCATATTAAGATAGAGTCTTGTTATCAAATAATAATAGTATCATTAAATTTACTGAATTTAAACTATTTTCAATATTTCAATGAATTATTTTCAATAAATATTTGAATATTGGTTAGGGTTGGAAAAATACAAGGTTTTGAATTGCATAATAAACTAATGATATAATGAATACTAAAAAAACTGATATATATTTATAAATAATATTTAATGACAATAAAAATTATTTTTATATTAATTGTTGTTTTCTAAGAATAAAAATAAAACAAATTAAGAAAAAAGATATAAAATAAAAAATATATTTATTATAAAATATGTTTATTTTTACTTAAATCAATGGTTTTGATAATATGTGACTAACTTTTGTTTTGTAGGACAATATTAGTCATGTATTATAAAGTATTACAATATCTTGTCTCGTCTTGTTTTAAATAAGAACATAAACATTAAAAATAGTAATAAATTAAAAATTATTATTATTTATTATAAATAAATATTTTAATAAATAATAAATAAAATTTAAACAATTTATTAAAATCGTATATAAGTAGGATTTTGCAAGACGTGACAAAACGTGATGTGATTGACTTTAAAACATACAATACGTGACGGGACAAGACGTGACGGGACARGACGTGACGGGACARGACGTGACGGGACAAGACGTGACGGGACAAGACGTGACGGGACAAGACGTGACGGGACAAGACGTGACGGGACAGGACGTGACGGGACAGGACGTGACGGGACAGGACGTGACGGGACAAGACGATAACACGTCTTGCCAAAACGGGATTTTGGGCAAATGTTACACTACTAATGTACGTGTGTATGATTATAATTAAAGTTATATTTAAATAAATTATTTATAATTTTTTAAACTTATAAAAATATTGTACTGTATTTTTGTAACTATAATTGTRGGGATCGGTATATATATACAGTATATATAATTTATGGATTATAAGATATGACAAACATTTTTTTAATCGATATATATTGTTAAACAGTTTGTTTGATTTCCGCGAATAAAGAGAAATTCAGGCATTTCTATGGACAACATATCCAACCAATACATAAATATATGAGCACTCAGGTTGTCCTTACGTGGGATTTCTATTGTCCTGTTATAATAAAATTAAATAATTAAAAAATTTAAATATTATTTAAAAATTGTTTTAAATAAATTACATGACAATTAATTGTGAATATTTTGAATGTTCTTCCAATAGCTCTCTTAAAGCCACATATTTGTTGGTCTAAGAAAAACAATGATTCAAAATTAAATATACAATAATATAACTAATAGATAGTATAACTTACAGAATCTTGATATTGTTGAAAACTTATGGCCAATTCATTAGTATCACTACTTGATGAACACAAGTCATGGGATAGCGATTCAATAATATCTTCAATTCTATCGGTATTTTAATAAAGAATAAATAAAGTTATATAATTAATAATAAATTATTAAATATTTTATAATACCTTCTATAATAAGATTTTTCTGGCAATTCTAATACAATAATATCGTAATACTCGACACGAAATTTCTCTAATAACTCTGAAACACTAAATTAATAATAATAAAAATGATAAACATTTGTATCACTTTATTTATTTAATAAAATCTTAATTCAACAAACTTTTGTTCTGTAATAACAGTTTCATTTGACATTTTATCGATTATGACAAACACCCGAAGCTGAAAGTTTTTCCACCTTTTTCTCTGTGACAGTATGTATGGCACAAGTAGTGTAAGTCCGCCGTCATCATAGAGCCAATAGATATCAATAAAATGCAATTTAGACACTTGTCTTACTGTAATCATATGATTAACATTTTCAATATTTTTAATTTTTAGCTGATATGACATTCTGGGTGCTAACGGATCCTTTAATTTGCTATCAATTTCCTGTTTTTCTTTTTCAATACTATATTTAGTTGATTTATAATCTCTATATATAATTAATGATTTGTTCAGCTCAAACACATTGCTAAAAAAATATTTTTATATTAATATTAATTTTTTTGAATAATACTTTTCAATGATAATTGCTTACTGAATAGTATTGAAATAATCATTAATATCATCACTGGAACACTGTTTCCAAGAATTACGGAATCCAATCATCACTATATTGGGGCTCAGGTATGAACTAAAACCACAACACTATCAAAGTTAAAGTTAGAATTTATTTTTATTAACAAAAAATAAAATAAATATATTTTTAAGATAAACAGCAAACTAAATCATACAGATAAGCACCTGAATTAACATATCTGAGCCATTGCTTAGAGATTGAGATGATATTAATTTATAAAAACATTTAATTTTGTGACTTTTAAACCATTTATTCCACTCTTCACTTGTTTTTATTCGACTTTCAAACGGTATTCGTTGACTAATAATATCGCCAATGAATAGCATTCCTCTGTGTCTCGTTATCTGGTCAGCCATTGACACTAAATTCATGTGATTATTAGCTTCTGTACACAACAACAATATGGATGGTCTGTAATTTTTTTCGTGTTGATTAACTGTATTCAACTTATGTGCCAATGAAACGGCTGTTTTATATATTTGTGCATTACTTGATTGTCCCCAATTGAGATCTATAATAATTTGCTATTATTATTATTACTATTTTAAAACAATTTTTAACTAATCTGTTTAAATAAATCAAATAAATAAATATTTTATACCAGACTTCCAAATACTTATTTTGAAAACATAGACAAATATCATAATAGCTACCAAAATGACACCGATATACCATTTGGTTATAAATATAACWACTATACAAAGCAAACCAATTATAAGACTAAGCCATTTATTATAATATTTAAATGTTGGCCTCCAGTTAGCTGAGGCCACATAATCGGTATGAAAACAGCTCATATTGATGAGAAACCAGGCGCACAGATAGCATAGAGTGGTGGTAACGGCCAATGGTGTAAAGTCACTTATTGACACAAATATTGCAGATACAAAAAATGTCAATATATAAGCTCGTCTGGGATCACCATGTCGTCCATATGGTTTAGAAAACCATTTACTGTATGGCAATAGTCCGTCGAAACCCAACGATTGAATAACTCGGGGCGCAGTTATATATGCTATCAGTGCCGATGATATTGATTGCGATAATACTCCAGCTGTGAATATTGGTTCAATATAATTAGTATTTTCACCCACATGTGTCAAAGCCGACATCACTGACATAATATATTCATTATTGCTGAGACCACTTGAACAGTCGGGTTGTTGGTTAGTGCAGCTATAGTTACCAAATTTATAGTCATCTAACTTACCCGTTGCGTATCGTATGACTGAACAGCTATAAAATATTATTTGTATTATATAAATGATTTGTGATGTGATTATAGCTAATAGTGTTCCCAAAGGTATTGCTTTTTTAGCTGTAATAGTATTAATTAAAAAAAAGATTATATTATTAAAACAATATTATAACACATGTATATCATAATGACAATACAGGTACTGCACTTCTACATAAATGTAATAATACATACAGTAAAATACTGTAAATCAATATTAATATACATTACAACATAACTGTTGTTTACTTACGATTTTTGAGATGTTCAGCCATTGTAACGCCAGTAAAATCACCGCACAGTCCCGACATATAGATTGAAAACATTGCAAAAAAGTCAATACCACTTTCCCAAACAGGAATTAAGTTGTCTTTACTCGCCCGAGCACTCCATCCCACAAAACCGTTTACTTTCTGGTACGGTGTCGGCGGTATAAAAGCTCCGATAATAAAATCAATTATTGCCAACAATACAAATGCAAATAAAAACCATTGAGTCTACCAGTAATTAAGCAATAAAAAAAAACAATGAAAACTTTGCTAATAGTTATAAAGGTTTTGTTGAATCAAACATTTTTAACACACAGTTTGCATATTTTTTGCATACCTTTGCTTGAAAGTCTAGTCCAAAAAATGGTATTAAGGCTATTATAAATAGACAAATAAAGCCAACAATTCGTTGATCATTCAAACCGGATGGTTCTTCAGATATACCTGTGTTAAAGTCCTTATAAAATCAAATAAATTTAGTTATTTAATTAAATAGGATATAAAGTTAAATCAATTTGTAGCACCTGTAGTATTTGTTGTATTTGATTGGTAATGCCGGCAATACTGTACGATACCATAACAGCGTTAGTTAGAAAATAGATGACACCGAACACTGCGCCCACTTCAGGACCCAAGTTTCGTGATACTAAATAATAGAGACCACCACAACCTACCCGTCCATTTGAACATAAAGCCGATATTGATAAAACAGTGCCGCATAAAATTATGGTTCCCAACAGTATTTCAACTAATGCTAAAACTAGTAATAAAAATTTAATTATATAACATTATAACTTATCTGAAAAATATTTAACAATTAATTTAAAATTACTAACAAAGACCCGAATTAGCCGTAACCAAACCCATCCTTATAAACAGTGACGGACCCAATAAATTCATAAAAGTTGGAATCTATTATTTATTAATTATATATTTTTTTTGTAATAAAATTAATATAATATTAACTCTTTACTCCATATTAATCTACATATACTATAACTGTTTTTATTAAAATTGTATTAATAAAAAATTGTTATTAAAAATCTGCTAAACAYTATCTAGATAATCTAGGATTATATAATTATTAAATATAAGTCAAAGAAAATGTGATTAAATCAGCGCAAATTAAAAAATAATTATTAAAAATCTATACAGTATATTAATTATTATAAATATATTGAATTATCTAATTGAAGAAAATACTGATTTACGATTTAAAATAATTAAAATAATTACTCAGTTGTGACTATGACTTAAACAATGATAGCATTTCGCAAATCATAGCAAAAATTAGTCGCCAATAAAGTTTGATAACTAAAAAYTTAAATAACTAAAAAATAATTTTTGTAATAAATAAGATCTATTTGCAGTTTATTTTATAATAATACTATAGAATTCTAAATAAATCAATAATACTATTAAATATTATTCATACATTATATACAGTACATATTGGATCCCAAGTGGAAGTGCTATAAGTTATGTTATTATAAATTTCAGGTTTTGTAAAATTTTATTTATAGTTCAAATATTTATAATAGATTAATAATTACATTTTTTTTAAAAACCTATTAAAATTTTTTAATCAATTTTCTAAATTGTGATTTATAATAATGTTAAATATACTTAGTTAATAATTTCAGTTTATTACTATAATAGAAAACAAATTAAAATAAGATCCCAATAAACGATTTTTTAGAAACTTTCTAAGAATTTTTTTTGTAAGATCTGATGATTAATTCCTATTTATTATGCAAAATATCAATTCATGTGTTGATAAAACTTTTTAATAGATTATTGCGCCAAAAGAGTAACTAAGATTTGATTCTCACCGGACGTCAAACAGTCAGCAAATTCTTTATAGATTTTTATAAATCAATAATATCTTTATTGTTATAACGTTTTTCTTATGACTTTAACTTAAATCTATTGTCAGAATGACGAGAACAAAAAATAGATATTTTGATAATTTATAAAAACTTTCTTTTATATGACACATAATTATAGTATTTTATAAAAATAAAAAACAGTAAACAACATCATATGGATATTTTTTAATAGATATTTTTGTTTAAACTAATTTTATAAGTAGATTAATGTATAGAGTAAATGAGTTATTTAAAAAAAATATAACTAAATACCCACGTAGACCATTGAAATAAAACCAAATTTATTGCTTTCATCAATGTTTAAGTACTTATTTGGACAACTTTTGTCATTAAAAAGATCCTTAATGTTATGTGAAATCTATATATAAAATTAGTAATAAGTTTTTTAACTGAGCAATTACAATTTGTTAAAATTAAAAGATGAAATAAAATATATTAATGTAATAAGTTAGCAATAATAGTAAATGGAAATTATTGGTATACAGTATTAACATTAATATTAATAAAACAAATTAAGCATGGAAATGTTTTTTCTTTTATTATAAAAAGTGCATTTACACTTTTTTAATGTTATTATGATTCATAATAATTATAAAATAGTATTATTTATATTAAAATAAGTTATGTACATGTAGTACATAAATATATAAATTTGTATAAATAATTTGGGTTTAATTATTTATTTTAACGTTTTATATACATTAATTATACATAAAATAAAATTATTAATAACATTACATGATTTTCGTGCAGTTGTCTGATACTCGGTCGGGGCATATATTTGGTGTCATTTTTCTTTAAATAATGTGTGATATGCGGTATGACATCAGCACTGGACGTTTGATTACTTTCTGATGACAGGACTTCACTGTCTGACAAGTTTTTGTGCAATTGWGCGGCACTTATGTCCAGTTTTAGAGAATCTTCAGTCATTGTAATTTGAAAACCAGAAATATTGTAATTTTCTATATACAGTATACCATATATATATACAAAATTACATGTACTATATATTAACACACACACACACACACACACATATATATATATATATATATAAATTTTTTATATATTTATATACCAAATATTTATAACCTTTTAAAAAAAAAAAATTATATTATTCACAAAAATATCAACACTTTTGTGTTATTATTTTTTACGTTTCATATTCATAGACTCTTAGAAAATAAATATTATGTTTCGATACAATTTTGCTGAATCTTCTAATCTCCTGTCTATAGTAATAATGTATTTTATTAAATGATTTAATTAATAACTTAACTGCTGTATCATTGGCAATGTGTCATTAAATTCAATTGTATTATGTATTTATACATTTTATTAAAAAACTAACATATTATTGATATTGACTGTCAATGCTAACTAAAATAATTTTTATACTAAATATTATTAAAATTATGTTTCTGTTATACTAAACTTGTAATTTATAGAATAAAGTTTTAATTAAATTATGAGATATGAATTATAATAAATGTTTAAATTAAAATTTTTACCTAATATACAGATAATAATATTTTAATGATATTATTATATTAAAATTTATGATTTACTAAATTGTAACAGAATAATAGTAATAGTAATAGTAATAGTAATAGTAATAGTAATAGTAATAGTAATAGTAATAGTAATAGTAATAGTAATAGTAATAGTAATAGTAATAGTAATAGTAATAGTAATAGTAATAGTAATAGTAATAGTAATAGTAATAGTAATAGTAATAGTAATAGTAATAGTAATAGTAATAGTAATAGTAATAGTAATAGTAATAGTAATAGTAATAGTAATAGTAATAGTAATAGTAATAGTAATAGTAATAGTAATAGTAATAGTAATAGTAATAGTAATAGTAATAGTAATAGTAATAGTAATAGTAATAGTAATAGTAATAGTAATAGTAATAGTAATAGTAATAGTAATAGTAATAGTAATAGTAATAGTAATAGTAATAGTAATAGTAATAGTAATAGTAATAGTAATAGTAATATTAAATAAAATATTAATACATAATTATTAGCATTTTGTATCTAAATTTGTAAAAACTATTTTATTGACAATTAAATTTTTACTGTAACAATTATTTTTATTATTTTTACAAAAGCAGTTATAATATACTGTACCGTATATGCAATATATAGTAATTAAACAGAAATCAATTCATAAAAATTGCTAATTAATTAATGTTATATTTTCTTAAGAAATTATAGTCCATTTACAATGACTTGTAATTATATAATACAGAAAATGTTTTTTAATTTCTTAATAGTTTAGTTTGTTTTCAAACTAGAATCAATAGAAAAATTATTTTACAAAAAAAATTAATACAATATCTTTATAGTTAATAGATTAATACATAAACCTTTAATACAATACTGTAGACTTTTAATACAATACTGATATTTTTAAATAAATAATTTTATATGTTCATCTTAGAGGATTTATTAATTAAATATATTTTTAAATTATAAAACAAGTTATGAATTATTAATGTTTTGTTGTACTAAATTTTATGATTAATCAAATTGAATGATAATATATAGTTAGCTATTATTCATATATCACATCCTTATTCCCACAATCAATGCAATATTAGATTTATAATAAGTTTACAATTATCTGATAATTTTTCAGAAAACTTGTTTTTTAAATTTATCAAATATTTATTGTTCTATCTATTCTGTTTGATATATAACTTTATAAAAAACTTATTTTATCTGTAATTTCATATCAAGTATTGAAAATGTTTTATTTGTTATTATTTTATAAAAGTAATGTAAATTAATACATATTTATTAATTATCCATATGGTGCATGTTTTCAAAAAATATATAATTATTGTGTAAACATTTAGTTCAGAATAAGTTGTGTATTATTCGTATAATAAACTTTAAAACACAAACAAATATAATGTATATAAAAAATTATTTACAAATTGTTATCAAATTAATTTGTTTGACAAACATTTTATGTGATAATGTTGTTACAGTAAATACAACACACGGTTTGATTAATGGTTTTACTGAATCATATAACGACAAGCGGTTACACGTGTTCCTCGGTATACCCTATGCTAAGCCACCGGTTAAAAGATTGAGGTTTTTAAAACCTCGACCAATGATACCGTGGACAAAGGCCAGGGATGCAATCAAATGGCCAAACAATTGCTATCAAACTGAATTGCTATCAAATAATAGTAATAAAAATAATAATTTTAGCGAAGATTGTCTTTATCTAAACATATGGACACCAAATACCAGTGCTGTAAATGCAGATGATTTAAAGTCTGTTATCATTTATATTCACGGGGGAGCTCTATATGTTGGTTCTTCTAGTATTGATATACACGATGGCAAAGTATTAGCAGCACTGGGAGATATTGTTGTTATTACACTAAACTATAGGTTTACTATATTTTTTTACTAATAAAATAAATTTATTAAAATTATTTTTTGTTTACTAATTTATATAAAAAAAGATTAGATGCCTTTGGCTTTTTATATGCCGATTCATGGGAAGCACCGGGCAATATGGGACTCTGGGATCAAGCTATGGCCATGGAATGGATTTACAATAATATTAAATATTTTGGTGGCGATTCTGATCGTATAACGCTTATGGGTCACAATGCTGGTGGTTGGTCGGTCAGCTTACACATGTTATCACCAGTTAGTCACCATCTCTTTCGAAATGCTATACTTATGTCGGGTGCAGTATATAACCATCCTATTGAAAGAGATGCGGAAAGCATTAAACAGTTTTGGTTGAATGCCGCCATTGAAGAAGGCTGTGTCGATGATCAGGATTATGTATATTTGGATTTTACACCAAAAATTTTAAAATGCTTGCGTCAACTCACTCCCCAAAAAGTACTTGAGCTGACCCAACACCACGGACTATTGACACCGAAATTGGGTTGGCATAGACTTGTGGTCATTGACGGCAAGTTTTTGCCGAACAAACCGATCAATTTGTTGAAAAACAATCGCTATAATAGTACACATAATGTGTTGATTGGGACTGTCGAGGACGAGGGCAGCCTTTTGCTGAACTCTATGATCGATCCCAATCTGTATGACTTAAAAAAGCCTCGAAATCTGACAGTAGAGGAAGCAATAGACGAGTTGGCGCACAAATCGTCGTTTTTCTACTCCAACTATCAGGTCAATGGTCTGGATGTCGCACAGGTATACTTTCATGGATTATCCGATCAAACGTCGTCACATGAGATCATATCGAGAATCGGTATGGCTTTCGGCGATTTTTATATTGTCTGTCCAACCATAAGATTTGCCGAAATGTTTTTATTGGCAAATGATAATTACGTAAATGTTTATCAATATTACTTCACGGCTTACAATGATAGCGGCTTTTGTCCCAATTGGATGAAAGCGTGTCATTCGTTAGATTTGATTAACATTTTTGGTGTACCACTGGTAACACCATCGACACAAAGATTTAAGCAAATATCTCAATCTATGATTCATATGGTATCGCATTTTGCTAAATTAGGGTTAGTTTTTAACAATATATATATAATTTTATTTTATATAAACTATTTCATATATAATAATAATTTTATGAATTATTGCTRAAGTCTTTTTCATATTTATTAAGATATCCAAACACTAATGCTGGTGATCTGACAGCGTTTTATAAGTTGAACAATAAAATAGTCAAACCATACTACCAGTTCAGAGATCAACCGCATCCTATCAGTGACTTTGGTCTGGGAGTCAAAACGTTTGAATGTGAATATCTTTGGAATGACTACTTAGATGCTGAATGACTATCCTATTGAATGACTATTCAAATGATATTCAAAAGTTAATGAATGACTATTTTTATTGGAAATTTATAAATGTTACAAATATTACATCTATTAGTTTTCTATTGTATAATATTATATAATGTACAATATGTAGTGCATTTGAAAAACACTAATTTTATAGCTTAAAAATAAATATTCACAAATAATTAATTAAAATTGTCTAATTATTTTTGATATAATTTATTAATATATTATCAAAATTATTATATATTTTATCATTATAGCTTTTTAGTTAAAATTTAATTTTTGTATTTATATAAATTAATTTTAAATTATAAAATACTTAATATTTAATTAATATTATCAAAAACTTAAAATATAATATTTACAATTAATTTATTTAAATAACTCATGTGAATGTGTTTTGCTGTTAATTCTAAACTATACTATACTTTAAATAATGCTAATCTATATATTATGAACTTCTATAAAAACAATAAATTATTTTATTTATAACTAAAGATAAATATTTGAAGTGGAAAGTTATACGAGGGTCACTGTTATTGGGGATAGGGAGGCATTAAAGACAAACATAAAGTTTTTAGATAAAACATCTATAATAGAAATATTTAATTAACATTATATGTATTTTAATAGTATAATACAATTTTATTATAAGAGAAATAATTTGATTAATTTGTCTATTTTTAACAGGATTTTAAAAGGATTAGACATACAGTGTATGAATAGGCAGAGAATAGATATGCAAATTACAATAAGTCTGTTTGAATTAGACAATTGGCATATTTTTATACAGTATATATTGTAAGCTTAATTTTTTATAATTATTTAAACATAATTGCAAATTATTTTCTAATGTGTGATATAAAATTATTACATTGTTTTTAAAAATAGCAATGGCGCTGAAAAATAAAAACAACTGTCCCCATTGTGCTCAGGCTAATTGATATGTAAATATATTCTAAAATATATAAAACTATATATTATATTAGTATTGATAATACTGTAAACTTAAAAATTTATAATAATGCTAACAATATTGATAAATAAAATCTTATGTGCGGATCTTTACTAAATAATCTTAATAATTAATGATATTTAAACTTTAAATAATTGAATAATATTTATATTACAGCATATGACACAACCAATTAGTATTAAACATCTTATTTTATAAAATAATTGAGTCAATCGATGACCAATGGATAACCTATTTGTTTGGACATATCTTGAATCCAATCCAAAAACATGGGAACATTTGTATATATTCCTGTTTACATACAAATTATAAATGAATTTATCAAACATGATATTAATATTATAGTATTAATAACAAATGCTAACTATAAATACCGGGTAGTTCTGGTTGAGCGCAGTTAATACCCCAACTGACAACACCGGCCACAAACCAATTGTGGTGTTCATTGCGACAAAGGAGTGGACCCCCACTGTCCCCCTGACACGCGTCCTTTCGGCCCGACTCATAGCCGGCGCACAGCATTGTCTGTGGTATATAGACATCCTGTCGGGCGTACCATTCAGCGCAACGATTGTGGTCAACAATCGGTACTTCAACCTCATGGATGGCAGACAAATAGTCGGCGTCGTCATCGTGAATGGTTTTACCCCAACCAATGACTGTGCAACGGGTGCCTAATATAGATATATAACAAAAAAAATCAATGATTTTCTTAAAACAAACAATAGTTTAGTTTAATACCAGTAGGTATGCGTGTTGTAGGACTGGGAGGCAAACAGATAGGCCTTAAAAACTCATCAAAATCAACAGAACTATCCAACAAAATGAGTGCGATATCACTGGAGTACATATTAGCACTGGGATTAAACCCCGGATGCTTTATTAGACTCAATACTTTGCGCTTTCGCACAGAAAATGGCGACGCCGTACGTCGGGTGATACCTAAATTGACAGTCCATCCGCTGACATCAGTTTGACTAAATGTAATAATTGTTTAATATTTAAAAACAATTTAAACAATTTTTATTATTATTGAAACTATTATTTAAATAATATTACTTTCCAATACAGTGAGCGGCAGTTAATACCCATCTTTCCGATATGAGAACACCACCACAAAAGAAAACTTCTTCGGGTCCGCCGTGAAGGGCCACAAGCCATGGCCACTGACCCGGATGTGATTCAGTTCCACCAACTATACGACGATGACGTTTACGACGTTTTAGGTTTGTATACGACTTTCCACACTCTAATTGGTTTTCATTGATGATATAAAAAACAATTTATATTATATTTTTTAATGTTTGACTTAAGAAAACATTGTGTTTATACCGAAATGATTGCACTTTAAGTGAACCGTCATATTCTTGCCATTCCTACAGCCTTTGTTACGCGATTTATCAAACAATACCTTCATCTGTGTCTGTCTATTAATAGCCGTTCCGATCCTATTATACAACTCCATCGACTGAGTAGTCGTCTCATCTCTAATTCGGGTCTCATTTAAGCTCTGATAGCCTAACAGTCTACAAGCCGTTTCACTTTGATAACTGGTATTCCAGTGCTCTCCGCACACAGCCATCCATATGTTGGTCTCGACATTCCAGGCCTCGAGTCTACCCTCACCCGTCTCTTTCATTGATTTATTTAATCTTACTAAAAGAAAATTGAAATATATGTTAACTGTTTAAAAAAAATTCAAACAAAATATTCTATAATTATTATTAACAAATGTGTTATTTTACAGCACTGTCTCTCATCCCTGCCATCCGGACAGTCCTTAATTCCGTCACATATTTCTCCCTTTGATATGCAAACCTTATTTCCGCAATGAAACTGTTTGTCTGTACAGTTATTGCAGTCATTTTCATCGGAAAAGTCTCGACAATCGGCAAATCCATCGCATCTCCATTGAGATGGTATACAACGCGATGAATCGCATCGGAAACCATTGCCATCGCAATCTATACCAATGTTTTATTGATTTTAATAACATAATTATGGGTTATAAACCATATCGGTATATATATATATATATATCATATGAGGTATTGGTATATAAAATTAAGGTATTATAAGATATAACTAACTCGTCATATATTGCATACAAAGCAATACATCAAATATCTATGAGTACCATATAATTCAATTCAATTCAAAGCATCGGTAATTAAATAAATACATTGCTATCACTAATATGATACTATACTTAAGTGAAGCACTAAAACAGTTTCGCTAATTCAATGTTAAGCTGAGCTTAATATCACTCACTGAACTCGCCTTTGCCATCAAATATTATATATTAATATTATGCTTATTTCAAATTCATGTATTGAATTATGATATACTGATATCAAATACTATTTACGGTATAGTAAATAATATCATACTATACATAGCTATACATATACAGTATATTATAAAGTATAGCATAGTGTTATGTAAGAATTATAAAGAATAAAATCATTTTTAGTTACATATCTCAATAACACAATTTTTAATATATCGTTAGATAAACTTGTCATGTTTGATATATTTAAATATTTATTTTTTAACTATATAAATGTGCTAACATACAATATATTTTATAAATTAAATAAATTGTTTTAATTAAAATATGTAAATTTATTGATTTTCTACATTTTAATAGCAATACAATTTATCAGATAAATTATGTATACTAATTACTACTATATAGAGGTATTTAAAAATTAAAAGTATGCAACACAATTATTATTATTATCATTTATTTTTATATTTTTATATACAGACTTTTGTTATAATTACTATTATTGTAATAATTATATTAAAATACTGCAACTCCATATAATAGTACTCAAAATAATAAATTGTTAGATTTTGTTATTTCATAATTTGCATATAAATTTTTATATTTAATTATATATTTCATAATATTGAAAGCATGAGAGAACATACCAGTTTAATATATTTTTTTAATATTTTGTCATTTTTTTAAAATAAAAAAATATATTTATTATAATCAGTAAAGTAAATGCAAATCAATAAAATTGTATGTATACTATACTACATAAACATTATATTATTAGTAAAAAATATTAATGAGAAATACAAAAATCGAAACATAAATATTTTATAAACAATATAATGATACAAATAACATATTTAATTAATTAATAATATTATAACTAAAATACTTAAAATTATTTTCCTAATATTATAAGTCGTTGTCTAAAAAATAGAAAATTAAGTGCATATAAAATGCTTGAAATATTATTTTTCTTTTAAAATATCTACTAATATTTATTTAATTTATTTAAATAAATCATATATTTAAATATTATATAATAAAATCACATTATAATAAAACGTAAGTGTTCACTTAAATTAATGTCTTTATACTATTTAATATAGTTTTTTAAAATTAAAAACAAATAAAAACATAAACTTAACTAAAAAATAAAAACAATTTTTATCTAATACAGTAAACTAATCGTATTATAGAAAATCCCAAAATATAGTTAAGTAAATATGTCTACATTTTAATGCAATTATCATAAAAATATAATATTTTTTTAGTTTTTAATAAAAAATTATTCAAACATGATATAATTGAATTAAAACGTTAAATTTTTGCTATTTCTTTATATGTTATTATTCAATTATTATTATTATTATATATATATATAATTTATATATTTAATACACTTTTATCATTAACACGTTTAAATAGTGAATGACATTGTATAAAACATCATTATAAAAAAATAGAAAAACTATTATATTAATTGTTAATGGATAAATGATAAAATTAATTTATTTATCGGTTAAGTTTAAATAGTATATAAATTAAATATTGATATATATTTTTATATCGTGCTTAATATAATAATACAATGTTATGATATTTCATATGTAGTGTACATTAGTTATTGTGAACAAAATGTATAACACACACAAATAATATTAATAATATTAATAATAATCTACTATTGAATCATTAAGTAAGTAATCAATAATAGTTTAATACTATTTCTCAAATTAAAGACAATATTGATAAACTCACTAAAACAGAGTACATATTTAATAAATTTCTGTTTTTCTTTAAAATTTTAAAATTTTGATTTTAGATTTGAATATTTAATATAAATAATAAAATTGTAATAATGTAAACATGTATAATGTTTAAAAATGTTATAAATGATTACTAATTTTACTTTTTTTTATTTCTTGATTACATAGTATTTTTAAAAAAAATAGTTTATTATTATTATTGTCTTTTAATACTAAATTTTATTTAATAAAATGTTTCTGGAATTGTATTTTCAAACTTCTAAGTTTTACTTTTTTTAATTTTACTATTTTTTCTCATTTTAACTAAAATTTACTATTTTAACTAATTATGTATATAACAAATGCTATAACAATTAAAAATTTGATTAGTATTTTAATGCCTTATAAATACAACATATACTGCAGTAACTATTTATACTAATTTACATACTGTACAGTAAATTTGAATACTAGTTTATAATAAAAAGTTAGTTATAAAATTAAGTTTATAAACTAAAAGGAATTAATTGTTTTTTAATTTTTATATTTTTAAGCATTAGATATCAAATATTTATATTTTAAGATGTAATTTAATTATTTTGCTAAACATTTAAATAAAATATTGTAATTGTTTATAACAATAACTACAGTATAAACTATAATGTAATAAATTATATACTGTATTTTAGTTTCAAATTATTATTTTTTGTCTGCATTATCACTAAATTTTTATTATTCAATATTTAAGAAACTGTAAAATCTCAGTTATAATAATTTAATTAAAATTAATAAGGATATAATTTAGCAAAAATAAATCTAATAGAAAATATCAAACAATTAGTTAAACTTTTATAGTAAATATCCTTAATAAATGTCTATTCAATTATATTAGCATTTATTTATTTAAAGTTTCTATGAATGTTTATTATTATTAGTAGTAGTAGTATTAAACTACTTAACACGTGTTATTATAACCACAATTAATTTTATTTTTAAAATTTATGGTTGTATAAGTTAAATGTTTATTATAAAATTAATAATAAAATTTTTACATACTCATGTACAGTACAATTAGAGTTGGCAATAAAAAGAGAAATATCTAAAATAATAGAGAAAGTTTCTAAAAGAAATTTCTGTCTATGGGATCCCTATATTACTTTCATTTTTTATATTAATATTTGTTATACTGAAATAATACATTATAATTATAAATAATAACTAAAGATAAGTATTATTTTAATTAATATTCAAAGTAATAAATTAATCCATTTATGATAATTACAATTAACTAAAAATAACATTGTAATTGTAAATAAAATTTTACAAAAATTATAAGTATAATTAGATTATTATATTAATTATATATATATAGAGATCTCATTTGTATASTAATGTAGAGTATAATTAATACAGTATTACAATAGTTATAGATATGGGAATCCCATAGTATAATAATAAAGAAAGTTTTCTATAGAAATTTATTTCTGAGAAATATTCTCAGACAAATCTATTAGAAATTTCTATTTATATATCTCTAAGTACAATACAATATTTTTTGTATAAAACATTAAGAAAATTTTAACAAGAACAATTTTTAAAATAATTTGCTAATATAACATAGTTTAAAACACCAGAACTCAAATTATATTAATAAATAATTCATTGAGTATTAAATAACTTTATTTTTACACTAAATATTATGTATAATAAATTTTTATATTAATAAAAATAAATTTATTTTTTAAATTTGTATTTACAACACTAGCAAAATTAAAAAATAAATTTCTATATCATACTAATGTTAAATTTATTGTACAGTATATAGTATATACTGTACWAATATACTSTATTATTCCCACACATTATTAATGTTATTAAATTATATTATAAATATATTTATAAATGTAATTATAGTTCTCATACTGTCATTTTATTGTTATAATTATTTTTATTAAAATAAATCAAACAATATTAACCTTGAATCGCATACTACAGAAAAATTTGAATAATTTTTTTATATTACATAATCTTTAAAAAATAAATTACATAAAAATAACAATGTTTATTTTTAAAATAAACAGTTAAATAATATATATAGATAAATAAAAAATGTTTAATTTATGCAGATTATAATTTATAATATAAATAAATAATATTTGATAAATTTTAACTATTTTAACTATTTTAAAAATTGTATTGTTAAATTTGTATTATTATTCAATACTGTACTATGCAGTGACTAATGTGTGCAATATCTATATTATACAAACAATTAAGTGTTTTGGATTTATTTGCAAAATTACCTAATTTTTTCAATAATAAATATAATAAAAAAAATAATTTATATATACTGTAGATATAACATAAATTTTATGTAAATAATTCTTAATCCATTTCATACAATAATTGTTATATTWTTATTATTTATTCTCTGATTAATTACTATAATTATAATATAATAACAATACAATAAAAATATTTATTATTTTTTAAATAATTAAATCAATTAAAAATTTTATTAAACTAATATCATTTAAATAATATTGATCTATCTAATAAATTTAAATTATCAAATCATTAAAAATTATAGTTTCAGAGATATAGCACATCCTTGTCTCAAATATATTTACAAAACAAGTTTATCATTAGAATTGACCAAAAAAATCATTAGTTAAAAATGTTTAATTTTAGATTATCTACTTATTTCTACTTATTTATAGAAAAAACCACTTACAGGTATTTTGTTAATAATTTTATTTTGCCTTTAATTTCATTTATCTATTTATTAATTATTTTTGTAATTTTTAAATACACAAAGAAAAATTTAATAATAATATCTTATATATAATAATTATAATAATAATAATAATATAAATAATATATAATTTATATACTATGTGTTTAATTATATCAGATAAATCTATAAGATATAAAATTGCATTTCTCATTTTATTTGTCAGTTTTAATCGATGAACAGATAATTTATTGGAGTAGTTATAGTAATTAAAGTGTATTATTATTATTATGGATCAAAAAAGCGCTGTTTCAACACATTAGTAGTTAAAACAAATAATTGTGTTGAACATTGAATTTTATTATATTACACAAACACATACACTACATACCATTTTGAGCGTTATATTGATTTAAATAAAAATACAAGTAATAATCAATTCAAAGACTTAATTATGCAAATCATGTCTCAATTAATAAAACAGAAAAATATAACAATTTTCTCAAACTGATAATAAGTATAAAAAATATATAATTATCTTTAACTGAACGCTAACTTGAATTATTATTTTGATTTTATATTTAGTTATTTTTATAACATTCAATCATATAACTTAGCACACAAACTTATTACAATTATAATACAATTGAATTCAAATAAAATAAATTTATATACATTTAGCTATTAAATAAAACATCAAACTCTATATATCATAGACTATGTTGTATTGATGCAAATACAACAACAACAACAACAACATCGATATCGCTATCAATTTCAACAACAATAATATATACTACATAAGATAACATATATCTTGTTTTATAAAAAGTAAAGTTAATTACCTATCTTTTACTTATMAAACAACAACATTGAGGCACACACACACACACACATAGTATGAAAAAATATTTTTTTTATTGTATACAGAATATTCTGTTAATACATAATGTCAAATATAAACAATAATAAAAACTTGTTTCTAATATTAGTTGACAAATATAATATTGTGTATAACACAACAATACACATACAAATAATAATATAAAATGTAAAAAACACAAACACACACACAATATATACTGTACACACAATTCTATAAATTATGTATTGAATGCTATACCATAAATAAATAAATAATTTWAAAAAATTTTATAATAAATAATTTTTTCTTTCTTTTATTCTTTCGCTTTCATGACTACAGTATTACTACCGAAACAACAAAAAATGTTTATAGAATTAAATTGAATTGAAGTTAGATTCAAAAAATAAATAAATAATATATATATATATATATACCAATATATAAAAATTCAAAAACATTGAACATTACTATAGGAAAACTGGGGAAAAATTGTTTTGTTTTCTCTAGACTTACAATGAGCTCCAGTAGTAAGCAATCGATTTTCTTGATAACCAACACATATGTCAGGATCAGGACTATCA
The DNA here is from genome assembly GCF_028296485.1 of Oppia nitens. Taxonomy (NCBI): domain Eukaryota; kingdom Metazoa; phylum Arthropoda; class Arachnida; order Sarcoptiformes; family Oppiidae; genus Oppia; species Oppia nitens. The sequence continues at coordinate 1,194,302 of NW_026533251.1, forward strand.
GGCAATAGTTCACAGTTAAGCTCCTGAGGCCATTGCAGGGTAAACACAGCCAGAAAAAAGTTGCACCGAAGCTGAGTCTCTGTTTTATATAATATTTGAATGTTTTAAATGAGGCATTCATTGAGTCACAAATTATAATAACAAAAATATTTAGTTATAGTAATAAACCAACAAAAATATATAAAGTGATTTTCAACATTCAAGATAAATAAATTTATAAACATATTAATCGATTCATATTCTACATGTTTGTCTGTTATGTGTAATTATTATTTAATTATTAATATCTTTATGTTATTAAATAATTTAGACATTTCTATTATTAATTACTTTTTTGAAAAATTCTTAATTAAAATATATACTACATTTACAAATAAATTTCATAATTTTCTTAAAAATCTTAAATCAATTACTTTAATTTTTGTAATAACAATTAAAATTTTTGGAAATATTTTGTTTAATAAAATACATATATAAATATTGCCATTAAAAAGCTAATTTTAATTTTTACAGTAAAAGACAGGGCTATTGTTAGCTCATCCTAATTGGCATTTATTAGTGAGTTAGACATATGGCTCACGAAAACTASTAGTGCATTGTAAGCGCAGTCCAACTGTTATACTGTTAAAGTGAATGTCATATTATTGTCAAAAGCAAAATCTTTTTGTGCTAACAATTTGGAAAATATATAATTCCCTCATCTGTTATATTGTACTATAAATTATATATTAGTATCTGTCATACCATTATTGACCAAATAAAATACCATAGTTTGGTATACAATAGCAAAATATCCGCACAAATACTAATAATAGCAATAATAATAATAATAATGAGTGGATAACAAACCTCTACATAATGTTTTACAGGGAGGAACTGGATATCCACTTGAGTTGCATTTGGGAGCAAATTGTGAGCACAAGAATAATGGTAACAATGCATAACATTTGACACTTATGATAGGCTCGTAGTCAATCAATTGTTGACTTATCTCCGATTGATCGGTTTGGCCTAATTTGTTGGGTAGTGTCATATAGGCGTAAGGTATCCGATATTTTTGACAGACCGTCACTTTCAGTGGAATACATTTTCCTAAATAAAATAAATATAATTTCGATAAATTGTAATGTTTTATAATTAATAATAATAAACATAAGATAATGTGAAATAGTAACACGTTTTCATTTTTTATTCTCAATTTACTTAATAYAATAATAACTATAAATAAAATCTATTTATAAATACATAAAGATTTTTAGTAAAAATATCTAAATAATTAAGTGATAAAAGTTTATTTTTATTGTTATGATATAACGCACATAATACTCATTTATTGAAAAAAATTTCAATACTGTACTTGTTTTGGATATAATTAAATTAGTTTTTATATGTCTATCTTAACATTTGAAAATATTATAATAATTGGCCAGAATATTCTTTAGCACACATACTATTCATTTATTTATCTCTCTCGCTCTCTCTCTCTCTCTCTCTCTCTCTCTCTCTCTCTCTCTCTCTCTCTCTCTCTTCTCTCTGAATATAGCTATATATGTATTTACATATACTTTTTATTAAAATAATTCATGTGAATAAAATGTAAATTTTTATGTTAATTTACTGATTACAAAATATATACACTAATTTATTTATACATCGCTTTTCATATTTTTAAATAAAACACAAAGTGTCTCATTAATTTTATCATAAATATAATTCAATTTAATAATTTTCATTGGATTAATAGGGAAACAACAACTGAAACAACTGATCGTAAATGTGTACTAATCATCATAAGCTAGAATTGCCATTCATTTGTATGTATGTCTGAGTTGTAACCATTAACTATAACCCGTTCCCCACATGACATTCAATTTCTTTCTCCTATTTGTTTTCACTATAATATCCTAAATATATAACATTATCTGTACTTTGATTAGTTCAGCCCTTATTGTGTTAAATAATATCTACTTATATACTATATATAGATATAAATAATTTTTCTCGCTTTCAGTATTTTTCTCATTTTTTATACAATATATATTTCTATGAACACAAAAATCTTTGGCTATAATTGTTGGCATTTTTATGCCAATAATTCATTTGACACACAAATAAATCCCAAATGAATTTTCAAAATACACAAACATTTTTCATTGGTTTTGCATTTGTGTTATTTGTGAAACAATGCTATTATTTTTCTCATTTTACATTACACTATACTACTACTACTACTACTACTACTACTACTACTACTACTACTACTACTACTACTACTACTACTACTACTACTACACCTCTATCTTATGACATAATAAAACATATTGATAAATACTGTTAGTATGAAATAAATTTATATAATATTATAAATGATTAAATGTGATATCTAAAATAATAACAAATAAATTATACTATTAATAAACTATTTATATTATATAAAGTCAACATAAAGTACTGTATCATCTAATATAAATAATTAATTATTATATTAAATAATTCAAAATAATATTTCAAACTATCAAAATAATATATCAAGTTTACTGCATTAAAATAATAAATTAAATATGAATTTTCACTTTAACATTTGTCAATTTTAACTATATTTTACTCAAACAAAGAAATAAATTTAATGTCAAATTTTAATGTCTATTCAAATATATATGATATATAAATATTTGTTAATAAATTATAAATACTGTAAATTATTATGGTATCCATTAAAGTTAATAGGTTTTCACAGACTAAATATAATTAGATTAAGTAATTTACTTTTATTTCATTTAAGAATCTTTTTATTGGTTTTTATTATATAATACAATATATAAATATAAATATAAATAGTGTTAATTTTTGGCAATTTAATTTTCGATTGCGGAAATTGTGTTTAATTGTAATATTATTATTAAATATACTATAAAAACATTTAATTAAAAAAGTTCTCAAAATATTATAATAATAATTTTATCTAATTTAAACTTTTATAATTTATTCAACAATAAAAATAAATAAAAACAAGTTATTTGATTCAATTGAATCAACAATTTTGTTGTTAGTAAACTTAAATTTTCTAAATAATTTTTTTAATGTAAATCAAATTACGATTTTTTGCAATTATATTAAGAGAGTCTTAAACAGCGGCGGCGATGCTATTAATTACAATTATCCGATAACAATATATTGGATTTAAAAGTGAGCAATGGTAAAGTTATAGATAATTTTGAACTAAATAAAATTGTTATTGGTCATTTTTTAATTTGCAGTATGATTGGCCAGATAATTACAGTCGACTATAAATTATCTGACCAATCATACAATTAATTAAAAAATGATCAATTACAATTTTAGTAAGTTTAAAATAATTTAAAAATTTGCTATTGGTCACTTTAAAATCCAATATATTGCTAAACATATAATTGTAAAATTAGCAATCATATCATTAGTAACAACACTAAATATATCATGTAAAACATCCTATACAGTATATATATATATATATATAATCTGCAAATTTTAAAATATACATTATTTCAAAACAAAATAGCAAAAGCAAAAAAATATATATAAATAAAGTTATGAGTAAAAGGTATTAAAATTGTCATTATTTTGACAAATGAATTGAACAAAACCTGACACAACATATACTTTCCTAAGAACAACGCCTTTACTGGGAATTGAAACCACAATTATTAGGAAATTGGTTTTTGGTTTAATTAAGACAAGGGTTTATGTGCTGTGTATTAGTGATGATAACATATGTGTATTGGGCATAATCATCAAAATTTGCACATATGTTTTGCCAACACTACAATATAAACTTTTATATATATATATATATATCAGAAAGATTTCAAAACAATTATACTTAATCTTTAAGATCAGTAATTATTAGAGCATATGGACATAGGTATTACAAAATATTGTGCAGTATATATACACAGTATAGATCAGTACATAATAACTACAAAAAATAACTACTAAAATACAAACAATTGTGTTTAAATAAATATTTGATTTTCCTAGAAATGGCCTCAAGGGTATCGGTATTAGTCTAATGTTTTGGGTATTATTTAACCAACAATACAATACACACACAAATTGATGGCAAACATCGTATACATTATAATCCCATACAACACACAAACAGGAGTTAATCAAATGTATATTCTATTAGATATTATTTTGTTAGAAAAAGTTAAATTAAATTTTACATATTATTACCTAAATTATGTTTAGTCATAACTTTTTGACATTTCTATTTTTAGACTAATAATTATTCAATTTATTGAACAAAAGTTATTTGAAAAATACAGTTATTATACTAAATTATAAAGTATATTACATATAGCAAAATTAATAGTATCGCAATTAATGATTTATTTATATACTTTCAAATAAATAATAGTAATTAAAAATCAAATAATTAAAATAACTAAAATAATTTGCAATTTACATTGTAGTGCATAATATTATACACTTTGTATAATTTTGATATTTTCAAAACTAAAAATAATTATTATTATTGTTAGATATAAAGTCTAACGTTTTTAATATATAATCTTAATTTTTATTAATTAATTAATTTAATTGGTATAGAAAGTTGTTTAGATTTATATTATCAATAAAAATAATAATAATAAAATTAAATTAGTTATTGAAAAAATGATTCAATTTATATTCTTTAGTAATTTTCAGTAAAAGTTATTTACACAGAGTTTTGGCCAATAATTTTAAGTAAATACTTAATTTAATGTTTGTGTTTTAAATGTCTCGTTTAAAACGTGAATCCAAACAAATAGCTAATCGATAAATGTTTTTATATGTTTTGAAGGTTGTTATCATTAATGTTGAGATTGTGTTAGTGAATTAGGGGAGAGAAAGAGAGGGATCAATCAAATTAGAAATAATCATAAATTTTGTACATAAATATAATGTTAAACTTAATCTATAAATATTTGTCAAACGATAATTGTTGTTTTTCACCCTATAGTTTACTGTACCTTATAATAGTAAATTTATATAATTGATATATAAATTACCGCAAGCAATAAATACTTATTTTTACCAAATATATAGTCAACCAATAGTTTCAAACAATATATAATTCAATTTGAGTGACACTAACACAAGTTCATGTATACTACTATTACTACTGTACAGTATATACAGTACATTATACTATAGATATATATAAATTATATAATACAGTATATTTTGTGAGACATTTCATATATGAAAATCTATACCAAATTGTCAAGTATTATATATCATGAATTGTCAATAATAGTCTATATGTACAAATAAAACGCAGTATTTTATAATTAAATAAAATGCTAAACCAAAAAAATTGTTGACCAATAATGCTGTAAAAATAAACTTAAAACAAATAATATTTTCGTTTTTTTTGTAAAAATTGATAAATACAAAYATTTTAAGAATTTATTATATCATCGATATGTTTATTGATAATTCATATAATAAACTACAACTACAACTAYRTATATATACGGTATATATACTTAAAACAGATTTGCCATTTAGAGACTACTGTTAAGAACACTCATTACAATTCCGTGAATCTGTCTATCGTTGTGTTTGTAAGCATTTAGTCAATATATTCATTCAATTTTCAGTATTACAAACAATGATCAGTACCTCAATTCGTTGCCATCGACAGTGCGCTAACACATAGAGAATAGGTTTAT